>NC_077230.1:148869558-149524558 GCF_027887165.1 Monodelphis domestica
TTCATAGGGGAAATCGGGATAGAGCCAAGGAGAGATCACTTTACAGCTGGCATCTGAAGCAAAGCCCAGGATAGAGATTTCATGACAGTCCTCAGGCCCTGGGTAGCCTTCTTGACTACAAGACCAAGTACCCAAATTTAGGTGGCCATAGTTTTGCCAAGTTTATATCACACACAAGTCATTCAGAGAAATAGACACCAGTAGAATCAAAGGGGAATTGTTTTCTTAACTAAGACAGTGTTTCAAAACAATGGAATTTCATGTTAAAATGCTCTACATAGTTGTTTTGAAATGTACATACCAATTAGTGCTCTTTCAGGTCTTTAAGGGTGAAAGAAAAGGTGCGATATTACCTCTTCATAGTTCCATACCTAAATAAGCATCCAGTCTGGAAAGCCATTGTTATTTATGTACCTCCATACTCTGCTCTGGCATTATGATCTCCAGATGGTTGATGGAGTCTTAGTTTGAGAAACATTTAAAGATGGCAATCACCATCTATTGGTCCACAGTCAAGAATAGCCTTTGATAAATTCCATTTGGATGCATAAGCATTCTGAATGAGTTTTCTTTTTCCTTTCCTAGAAGGGAGAGGCCTGACATTGTGATTTTCTTTTCTTCTCTTTTTTTTTCTTTTTAAGTATTGTGAACTCTTAAACATGAAAATGGTTAGAAAGTTGCTGAAAGTAATCAATGTCTCAATGAATTATCCAAGGTACAAAAAGTGTGGCTTTGAGAGCAGCTCTCTATCTACTACACTATGTTCCCTATGTAATAATATTTTGTAGTTGCCATTCAGTCTTTTCAGTAGTGTGTGACCTTTTGTGGCCTCATTTGGGATTTTTGCTGCAAAGACAATGGATGGAATGATTTGCCATTTCCTTCTCCAGTTCATTTTATAGATGAGGAACTAAGGCAAACATAGTTAAGTGACTTCTTCAGGTTCACATAACTCATAAGTGTTTGAGTCCATATTTGAATTCATGTTTTCCTGATTTCAGGACCAAAACACCTTATCCACTGCACCATCTATCTGTCTCATTAGACTTCCTAAAAATATAGGCCCAATCCCATTCCGATGTTTAGCATCATAGAAGTAAATACTGGCTGCATGTGTGGTCATGATCTTCCGGCACATGGCATGCTGGTCAAACCAGAATAATAATCCAAGTTGTAAGGGTGGCAGCTGATCACCTGATGATGTTTCTACTCAATGAAAAGCCCCAGTGTCTAATTAAATATTTTCTAGAGCAAGACATAGCAGTGAGTCATTATACTACAGACAATATCAAAGATGATGGCAGAGCTTGCCATTTACTAGGCTCTTGTCACTCACATCCAACCTATTTATAGATCTATTAAAGTTGAAATCTGAGCTCTGCATGGTGACAGATCTGTGGGCACAACTGGGGATCAGTCTGCCCATGTTGCAGTGTGGAGATTACTAACTCTCCCTTCTCCATCACATCCACCCCTTACTTCCACATGCTCTTATACAGACATACCAACCACACACATACACACACACCACCACCACCACAAGAATTGTGAAACACCCAAAAGTATAGGTTCAGAATGTATATTTCCCGATACTTCAAATATGTAAAGGTAAAAGTGGAAGAATCAATTTTATCCAGGCTTTCAGCAGATGCAAATTGGATCTATAACCACCTCACTGGCAAATGGCTTCTATTTTTAGATTTCTTCTTGAGTTTAATTTTCTTTTAACAGTAATTGTAATTAGTAGAACACAATAATATCCTGAACCTTTTTTTGAGAGTAAGTAGAAACTGGAAAGAACAATGAAAGCTGAGAGCCTGAATGCATTTGATTAGATCAGGTACCAGAATATATTTTTTGGACTGACCCAGCTTCTACCTATAGGATGAAAAACATCCATTTGAAAGGGATTGATTGAATGTTTTCAACTATCTGGATAATGGATACAGAGTGAATGAGTAGCCAGTCCAATCAGCTCTGTGGAAACAGGTCATTAAGACAGCCCCAAAAAGCATCTGACTAAAGATTATCGATTCAATGATAGCTTATCACAGGGTTACTGACTTATTAGACTGCTTCCAAGACCCAAGAATTTTTAAGAGGAGCTGGGAGAGCTGGGAAGGCTCCAATTCCAACCCACCTCAGCTAATAGTTCTCTGTTTAAGTTTCAGCAAATTGCTTAATTATCTTCTATCCATGGTCTTCTTTCATGTAAAATGGAGCTTACTTTCCTGAATTTTATAATTTAATTTCTCAAGTCAGTCTAAACTAAAACCATGATTAGGGGTAGAGATTGGACCTATGATGCTGCTGGTATAGGGAATGCCCTGATAAAGAAATTTCCTGTACCAAGGCAGATTGAGACATTCTCTGCATTTTAGAATTTCTGAAGATTGTCTAAGATATATTATTTCAAGATTAAATGAATTGTCCACAGTTATATAACCAGGATGTATCTGAGAATCCAAGTCATGCTAACTCCCTAGAGGGCTATCTATTCACTAAAATTGCTGAGTTTTTTGGATCCCTTTGGGAGAAAATAACCAAGGGGCTCTAATTTGGTGGCAGATAATACTTTGTCTGTAACAGTATATTAAGTCTTAGAAATTTGCCTGAGAATCATAGAGGTGAATTGACTTATCCATGGTCACACAGCTCATAAGTATTCAAGACAGTTTTTGAGTCCAGGGTTTCTAGAGTATTCTATACACTATGCCTTTGTAATTCTCTCCTTGCCTTCATGGAAGGGAGAAAGTAGAGATAAGTTCTCAGTTTTAATGCCAGCTTCCTATGGACCTTCACATTTAAAGTTGTCAAAAAAAGTTGGTTTTGGACTATTTCTAAACAGCAGCTGTGAGGGAGACCTACTGAGCTCCTTAATTTGGCAAGGATAAACTGAAGAGGTATTTTTAAAATGTGAAGCCACTGGCATAACAAACACCCAGAAAATCCTTCCCATATCATTCTAACCATTAAACAGGCTGAGTTAAAGTCATCAGGGTCCTCAGCAAATAGCACAAAATTTGTGGGACACCAAAATTCTCATCACTCATAAGTATGCTCTCCCCATCCAGTAGTCATTGGTAAATGAACAAATAGCCAAGTGTTGGACATGTTTAGAGTGGTTTAATACGATGTTAAATGGAATTGTGCCACAATATTTATGTTGGATTTGTTCCTCTAGAGAGGACCAATTTACCAGCGGTAAAATGGAACCATTGGTCACCCTACTTGTGTCCACTGAACAAATGGAGTCTTACTCAACTGTATGGTTTTGGTTCTTACCTGTCCATACATATAGACCAATTTTCATTCATTTTCATTCATTTTAATTTTTCATTTATTCCTACTTAGCAATTTTTGAGCATCCTCTGTTATTTTTGGGTACTATCTGGTCTATCTCTAGGTCATTCTGGAGGACATTCAAGTGAATGAATTTGTTGTGAGGACTTTTGGCCACATCAACATGAAAATTAGAGCAAAATATCAATATAATTTGTATTGTTGATTTTGTTCTCTCTATACTGTCATTTGTTGATTTTATTTTTCTTTTCTGTAGCTATTAGTTTCTAAGTTTGTCATACCAAAGGGCTATGTAATTATATCTGTAGCAGCTAGGTAGTACAGTGGACCTGTCAGATCCACTGGGACTTGTCAAGGACAAGTCAAGAAGACATCCAATCCAGTCTCAGATACTTATTAACTATGTCCATGGGCAAATCATTTAACCTCTAAGTTTCCTCAATTGTAAGATAACAATAATAATAGTCACTAGCTCTCAGGATTGTTGTAAGGATGAAATGAAATATTAATTGTTAAGTGCCTGGCCCATTGTCTGGCATATAGTAGGTGTTTAATAAATGCTTGTTCCCCTTGTTCTCTTCTCCTGGGAGGGAATGAGTACTTAGGAAAACAGAGGAAATTAAACAGTATGATGTCTCATTGAGAAGATTTGTAATGAAATATCACTGAATTTGGGCTCTATAGACCTAGATTTGAATCCCACCTAAGCTATTTATTATCTATATTATCTTGGGGAAATCTCTCTTGGGGCTTTAGTTTCTTCAAATGTAAAATTATAAGGGTTGAACTAAATTCTCTCTAAGGTCCCTTTCAACCTAAAATCATATGATCCTCCCCCAACATGATCTTTTAATGAATATGCTTATTACCTAAAAACTTATGCCTCAACACTTGAAAATTCTCTCAGGATGTTTCAAATCTGAGTGGGGTCAGATAATTTGTACATAGCTGCTGGGCAAATAGAGCCACTTCCCTATGTTAAGCAGAAGAGGCAAAGGGAATCCTATATTTCCTGTCCTCAAGGAGCCCACAAGCTCTTTAGGAAATGAGATTAACCCTCAAGAAACTATTAGAAGATAAACAAAAAGTTTTAATTAATAGACTGTGGTTCATAGGGCTATTGGACGTTAGAGAAGGAAGCTATTAATGTATTCTTGAAGGATGAGTAGGATTTGGTAAATGGAGGGGCAAAACAATGGTATATATATATATATATATATATATATATATATATATATATATATATATATGAGAATAACCTAAGCAAAAGTACAGAGGTGAATAAACTTTGTAAATGGAAGGGTTATTAGAAAAAGTAGGCAGTTAATTTGGGGAAATAGTAAGAGAAAGTGAAAATAGGTTATGGAAGAATTATCAGAGGCCTTTTTTATTTTTTGAGCAAGGGAGTGTGTCATGTTGAAAAGCAGTGTGATAAGAATATTAGTCATATCTACTAAGTAATTGATGGCCAATGATCTACACTCTCTCATCAATTCCAGAATGCTGGTTATTGTAGCAAGAGAACTAATTGTTTTTAGCCTCTCCAAATGAGAGATTGGATTAAGAATTTTAAGAAGATACCTGGAAGGGTGGGCAACTGGATGGCTCAGTGGATTGAGACCCAGGCCTAGAGACAGGAGGTTCTAGGTTCAAATCTGGCCTCAGATACTAGCTATGTGACCTTGGACGAGTCACTTAAGCTCCATTGCCTAGCCCTTACCACTCTTCTGCCTTAGAACCAATACACAGTGTTGAGTCTAAGACAGAAGGTAAGGGTTAAATAAAGAAAAGAAGATATCCAGTCCTTTTATTATAGTTAAAGGAACTTTAGAGTTAGAATTGTTAATTTGCATTTTAATCTGTGTTCAGATACTGAATCTACCACCTGTGTGATCCCTGGGCAAGTCAACTAATGTCTCTGGACCTTAATTTCCTCAGCTGTAAAACAAGATATTTCAACTAAATAACATTGTTCCTTTTCACCTCTAAATCTCTGATGCCAAGATCTTGGAGAGGTGTTGGAATGATTAAAAGATGGAGACAAGGAGACTAGTAGAGGCTGTTGCAGCAACACAAATGTGATAATAATGACCTGCACCTAGATGGTGGCAGAAAAAAATTTTTAATTAATATTAAAAGTACAAAGAGTAAATCTAATAGATTTTTACAAGTGACTAGACTTGTTGGGTCAAGAAAAGACAAAATTATAATGATCCTTGTTCCATACATATACTGAGACTTTCTGAAAAAAATAAAACAAAACAGCAATATTATAATATAAGCTCAAGTGAAGGACATAATCATATCAATATCAGCTGTACTACACTGAGAACAGTTCACCAAAATATTTTTTTCAATATAGGAAAATACCATAACAGATGAGATAAATATTGTGATAGCAACTCTTTTTTTCCTACCTCCTCTTTTTCTGTGGGTAATTACCAATCTCTGCAATTGACAACAGTTGATCAAGTCAAAAGAGGAAAACTAATAATAACGAGCCAGATTCTCCCACCACGTACCACCCGATGAAGTCAATAAGAGTTCTGTGCTCCCAGGGAGACACATGGTGAGCAAATCTGGCCCAGTATTTACATTGCACTTTTTATCTGAGGCTCTAAAATGCTAAACAAATATTCACTTTCACAGGGCAACCCAGGAGATGGATTGCATCATTTTTTACAGATGGTGAAACTAAGTTAAAGGGTTTGAGCTAATGAATAGTATTCTGGGAGTCAAAAAATTTTTTTACCCCTTTCTTTCTGAAAAGAGAAATAACGGGGGAAAGCTCACATATATAATACAAAATTTCTTTTCTTCTACATATTTTTCCTCATTCAACCCATTTTTCTTGTCTTCTCAGCATTTCTACTACTAGTTCTATCACGGCCTAGCCACATGATGTCAGACAAATCAGTTAATCTCTCCTAACCAGAATGGTATAATTGTGCTAACCTACGCAACAAAATTTATTCATAAAACTCTCATCAGAGTTGAATAATTCATTCATGATTTTGAAGTTCTTAGAGAATTTCTAATGATGGGCATAAAAATATATAAATTAAAGCAAGATCACAATTACTCAGGAGTGGTTGATCCATTCTGTTGATGCCACTAGTGCCTCAATTCTACTCCTTAACTCTTATTTCTCAGATACCCTCCTCTATCTTAATACCACTCATTGGGGTCTTATTTTGGAATATATTGAGTATTCATGCACTTTTCATTATCTTTTACAATTTTAATATGCTTTTATTTCATTAATACATTTCTGGTGTAAGCAAGCCCTAATGAATGCTATTAATCCACCTTTGGTATCCACCTTTCACCCAACTCTCACCTGGGGCTCCAAGAAGCTGTAGCATGTACAGCAGTCACACCTCAGTAAAGCCATCTTGTCAGGAGGGCTCAACCATGTTAAGGGTAACCTACAGGACCCAAACCCATTGGTGAATAAGTGAGTGTCTACCCCAAGCATGTGAAAATTTCCCAACAGAATGGGCAGATAAGAATAATTAGTCCCAATGGCCATGAAGGTGGCTGATGTAAGGCTGTGAAGTGCTTGGAGCTTGGTCACATGTTAAAGATGCCAGTATCATTCACTGCATCCTGGTCCATCGTCAGCTGCCCTAACTTTTGTCTTGCCACTAAACTTAGAACTTTGGAAGAGAGAGTAAGGTTGATGACTGTGTGTACCTCTCCCTCACTAAATCCAATTCACTGGCAAGTCAAGATAGCATTCTGTGATGTTATTGGTCCTCTTCAAAAATGAAGTATGGACAAAATTTTGGCCATAAGAATTAGAGAAAAAAAAAAGAGGGGGAAAGAGGATGTAAGTAGAAAAGTGTGTGTAGACAAATTTGTTTGACCTCTTCATTGTTTTATAGAATTCATAAAGCTACTTTCCCCAGAAGTTTAACCTGTGCAGGTATATGGTAAAATAGATAGATTGCTGGACCCAGAGTCAGAAGATCTAAGTTCAAATCTAGCATCAGGCATTTACTAACTCTGAAACTCTGAGAAAATTATTTAGCCTCCATTTGCCTCAGTTTCCTACTTGGATAAAAATGGTACTTCCCAGGCATGTTGAGTAGATCAAATGAAATTGTATTTAAAAAGTGCAAATCCCTGGCACATAGTCTGGAATATAACAGATTTTAATAAATGTTTATTTTCTTCTTTCTTCTTAATCATGAATAGAGTATATGACAAGGATCTCTCATTCTCATAGTTTCTTTAGCTTGTTGGTCAGCCAGAGAAACATTATGACAATTCAGTTTGACTCACCACTCACTGATGTTGGTGATGATTGCTCATCACTTATTAAACATGTACAATAAAGACTATGGTGGGCAATGTTGGAATACAATGATACACAAGTATCTTGGAATAAGAGGATGAAGGAGGAGAAATAATAATTGAAAATAATAATTATTCAAATTGTACTTCAGATTTTACAAAGTATTTAAATCTATTATCTCATTCAATTCTCCCAACAACCCTGTGAAAAGGGATTATGATTTTCTCCATTTTACAGATGAGGATAAGAGAGTTTATACAGGGTAACATGACTTTCTGTCCCCTGCTCTCAGCTAAGAGGTAACTCACAAGACCCTCCCTGGTTTCAGCCTCACAGAAGTATTGGGCAGAAATAAATACAGACAAAGTCTTAGATTAACTCCTGATGTGCCCACGCTCCAATGAATCAAACTCACCAACGAGTCAGATTCCAAAGCCATAAATCCTTGGCAAAGATGCCAACTAGCATATGGAGAAGATTATTGCAAAGGCATCCACCCAAAACATAGTAACACAAAGGATCACAATGAGTCAGTAAGGAGTCAAAATTGTGCTCTTGCTATTTACTTGCTTTTGCCTATATTAGCCCACTGAACCTGAAGATGCAACATTTTCTAACTTCAAGTTTCTGAGTCTCTGAGTAACTTGATAATATGATAAAGATAGGAGAGGAAGGGAAGGAGAGGGACAGAGACAGAGACAGACAGACAGACAGAGAGATTCACCCAATGAACAAATTGAGAGGACTTTTATTGGCTTTTATTATTTTGATGACTACTTAAAATTATTTGTGATACATCATTTAAGGACTTTTGCAGTGGAAAGTGATTTAGTGTACTGAATGAAAAGAGAAATGATCTAGAAATGAAAAGGCCTGGTTTCTAGTCCTGCTTTACCACTAAATCAATGTGTGACTTTTGAAAGTCACTGAATATTCCTGTGTCTCAGGTTTCTCATCTCTTGGACTCCATGATTTTGGGGGTCATTGAAGGTCCCTCCCAATTTCAGTATTCTATGGTGTTTGATATAGGTACTGATTATTTAATACACACATTTATTATGTAGTCCCCTAGGATGCAGCCATCATTGCCCTGTCTACTTTATAAGGCATCAACTCTACTAGCCCTATTTCTCAAATTCCCACTCTACTAACCACAATCAAGAAAACCTTCTCAATAACTCCACTCAACCAACCTAACTAATTTCATCTTTGTTCACTATCACATTTGTTAAATGAAATTATTCATTTTAGAGAATCCATAGCAACTACAACAACCAAAAACACTCATAATGTGCCATATGCCAAGACTCAGAAATGATTTTGTTAAACATAATGCTACTTTATACAGATATTTGCTATGGAGGGATTTTCTCTTATACTTGGATGGCTATGCCACTCTCACACTGCCATATTCCTGAAATTCAATAAAATTCAAATGAAAATCAACTATTTAAAATAATCTTCTAACAATTCTATAATTATAAAATAAAAATAATTTTTTAAAAATAAAAGAATCCATATATGAGTATATACTATTGTCATAGCACCAGGAAAGGCATTATGGGAGACACAAAAATTAATGAAATATAATCCATGCCCTGGAAGCCACTAGATAGCACAGTGGATAGGCCCTGGGCCTGGAGTCAAGAAAACTCATCTTCATGAGTTCAAATCTGGTTTCAGATACTTGCTAGCTGTATGATTCTAGGCAAGTCACTTAACACTGAGCCTCAGTTTCCTCAACTATAAAATGAGCTTGAGAAGGAAATGGCAAACCACTCCAATGACTTTGTCAAGAAAATGCCAAATCAGGTCTCAAAGTGTCAGACATGAATGGAAAATGACATAATAATAAAAATTCTTGCCCTGAAGAAACTTACACTATATAAGGATGATGAGGTACTTAAGCAAATAACTCTAATGCAAGGCAGAATGACATATACATTTTAAGAAAGATACTAAGTGATTTGAATAGGTAGAGTCCCTTCTTACTAGAGCAAACAACAACCACCAAAAAAAAAAGGTTGCAAGGAAGTGACACTGAAAATGGGCCTTGAAAAATTGGCACTATTTCAAAGAAACAGAGATTCCAGGAAAGGAATCATATTTCTAGAGTTAGAAAGGACAAAAGATCATTCCCTGATTTTATAGATGAGAAAACTAAGGTCTAAGGAGGGCATGCCCAGGTCATATGGGCAATTACACATCTGGGATTCAAATCCAATTCTTCTCACTCTAAATCCAATGTACTTTCAAACACCCTATATTGTGATGGGGGATTATAAGAAGAGAGAATATAAGTAAAGCCTGAAGGTAGAAAAACATGTAGTCTAACACTTTAATATGAGAAAGTCTAACTGGATCGCAACAAAATGCATGTGAAGTGATGAAGTAAAAAAAGAAGTATTGGAGAGAGACTGGAACCAGATTGTAGAGGGCCTTGAATGACAGACTGGGGAATTTAGGGTTTTTTGGCAAGTTGGTGGCATGATAAGAGCTGTACTATAAGAACTATTCAAATAGCATTCAAACATGGTAGTGAGTATAGAGAGGAGTCAAGAAAACTTGGTAAGAGATCATATGACAGTACTCTTCATGGGAAGTAACAAGGTCCAGTGGAAATGGAAAAGATGGGATGGATTCAAGGGCCATTTTTAAAGTTAGACGCATGGGACTTTGCTACTGATTGGATAGGGGCAGGAATGAGCAAGAGGGTAAAAATGAAAGATGAATCTGAGATTTCTAACCTGAATGACTAGGAAAAAAAAGTATGACATTAGCAGAAAGAGGGGAGTCAGGAATTAAAGTTGGTTTAGACAAAGGAAAATGAGATAAAGGGGATATCATTCAGTCATTTTAGTCATGCCTGACTCATTTTGATCCCATTTTGGTTTGTTTGTTTCTGTTCTTTTTTTGACAAAGAGACTTGAGTGTTTTTCATTTCCTTCACTAGTTTATTTTACAGATGAAGAAACTAAGGCAAACAGCTGAGTCACTTCCCCCAGATCACACAGCTGAGGCCAGATTTGAACTCACAAAGGTGAGTCTTTCTTACTTCAGGGTCCACGCTCTAACCATTCTACCACCTAGTGCTAGTAAGGGCTATTGAAAGCTATCTGGTAGACTATTAGAAACAGTTCTAGAAGTTAGGAGAAACGTTAGGGTTATACATGCAGATTTGACAGTCATTCTCTTAGAGGTAATATTTAAAGATTTTCAAAAGAAAAAATAATCATGAGTTTACAGAAAGAATAGAGAGTGGGAAGAATGCAAAGACTTACTTTTTAAGACCTGAGGATATCTTAAAAAGCAGCTGAAGAGGCAGAAGAAGACATCTAAGATATGGTTGAAGAACAGTGTGATGTCTCAGAAGCCAAGGAAGGAAGGAGTATAATTGGTCAATTACTGTAAGTGCTACAAAAAAAGCCAAGGCAAAAGAAGACTGAGAAAATACCATTGGAATTCATTGGTGACCTTCAAATAGGCAGTTAAAAGAAAGATTCAGCTCTAAGTAAAATGTTTAGGAAATGTAGTGTTAACTGGAGAACTACCCTTTCTAGTTTTCTGCTAACAGTAAGGAGAGAGGCAGAGTACAGGAGAAGCATAATGAAAAGGAGTGTTTTGGTTGATTTTTAAAGTGTATTGGATGACCAAAGGCTGAATGAGAAGAGCCAATTGAAAAGGAAAGATTGAAGATTAAAAAAGTGAGATAGAACAGAGTAATGGCAGAGTAATGTCTAGCATAAAGTAAATTTAAAAAAAAAGGATATTGTGGGGGGGTGGTTAGCTAGGTGGTTCAATACATAGAGAGCCAGGCCCAAGGGAGGCGAAGTCCTGGTTTCAAATCTGAGTGTAGACATTTCCCAGCTGTGTGACCCTGGGCAAATCACTTAATCCCCCATCGCCTATCCCTTACCATTCTGCCTTGGAACTAATACACAGTATTGATTCTAAGACAGAAAGTAAGGGTTAAAAAAAAAAAGAATCACTTCTTCAGTTTATAAAAGAAAAAAATTCTGACACTTTATCCAAAAAAGCTTTTTCTTAAGAATCTATCTATATGTTTTTCCATTGTGCTGGACGCTATACTAAGAATGTAAGTGGAACCAATCTCTGTTTTCTAGCTCCTTATAATCTGAGATAAACATCAATAAACATTTATGAATGCCTACTATATGCCAGACATTGTGTACAATGAGGATACACAAACACTTTCAGAAAATAAACATATCATCATGACACCTATACCTATATATCATCAAAAGAAAGATAAAAATCAGCCACTTGTCCTCCCTGAGAAACAAAAATGATTTACTCCCTTTTGAAATGGTTCATATTTCAAAACTGCTCATTTTTTAAAGACACACAAATGTATATTAAGTCAACATAAAATCACCAAATCAATGGAAAATTTGTGGAAAATATCATGGCCTCTACTTTCTCATTTTTTTCCTTTCCTCTCAGTAAGTTATCTATAATTCGAAGCATATGATATAAATAGTGTGAAACTAAATTGACAACTAGGGCATAATCCATTATACTAATATTCTATGGTATCTTAAAAATATTACTAATTAGGCTTGTGGTTGGCAAACTACATTTTAAAAATATTAAACCTTTTTTAGTTCATGGGCATTTAAAAAAAAAAAAAGATGGCAGACTAGATTTGGCCCTTGGACCATAACTTGCTGACTCCAGATTGAGAGAATTGGAACAAGGTGAAATTCATGGAAAGTTTGTGAATTCAGAAAATACTTTTCAGCAAAAACTTTTTAGACTGATTAGCTTTCTTCAATTTTTACTCTTCTAAACCCTCTACAAGGGTTTTGTCTTTGCATGTCTCCCTGCAAGTCTCCCTGTTCCAGCAAGCTATGACTGAATTTTGAAAAGAAAAATAAGATATTCCTTCACTCATATTTTAAAATATGTCACATGATGTGGGGAAAACCATGAGTTCTCTTCAGTAATGTTTTCTTTTTCCAAGCTGATATTTTACTTTTTATGTTTCTTCTTTATCTTTCATTTGTTTTTAAAATCACTTTTATTTCTTTTTTTAAACTCCTGCTTTTATCTTCTAAAATTTCTTGGTTTGTTTGTATATAAGCTTCATTTTTCTTTGAGATTTTGCTTATTTTTCAAGTTTTTGTTTTCAAGTCATTGTCTTGTGTCTTGAACTGCTCTGTCACCATAGTAGCTTTTTGTGATTCTGTGCTTTTTTTATTTGCTCATTCTTTTCAGCTTTTTTTTCCTTTGGATTTTATGTTAATGCTAAGCTCTACACACTCTGAGGGGAATGTCTAGACTTCTGTATTTTCATATCCTTATGCTGCTTTAATAGATCAGTCTGGAGGATTGCAATCTTCCAGTATTCTCAAAGGGTTACTATTGGAGAAAGTTCTTTTCACTGTCCTCCTGGTCTAAGCACTGAAAGTTCCTGACTTGCAGTTTGGCTTAGTATGTTAACTCATGTGTGATTGAGAGTTTCATCAAACTGCTGCTGGATTCAGTCATTATTAACCTGATAAGAAACTCTGCAGGTTCAGAGCACCTGAGCTGATGGCTTCCCTTTGGTTTGGGATTGGTTATTCTATAGGCCATGTGTTAAAGGCTAGAATTGAGTTCCTTCTCTGCTCCTTGAACCGGGCCATATAGCTACATGCCTAGAACTTGTTCCTTGTTCAATCTTTCAAGGGCCCACACTTGGACAACTGATCTTCTCCCTGAATCTGTGACACATAACTGGGTAGTGGTCACCAAAGATGCTAGATGGCACCCATTCATACACCTATCACCAATCCAGTGATCCCCTGGAATGTCTTTCTGCTCTAGTGCTTCCTTCTCTGATGACTCC
Organism: Monodelphis domestica; assembly: GCF_027887165.1. NCBI lineage: Eukaryota > Metazoa > Chordata > Mammalia > Didelphimorphia > Didelphidae > Monodelphis > Monodelphis domestica. The sequence continues at coordinate 148,883,013 of NC_077230.1, forward strand.
TCTTGGTCCTCTTTCCATCCATGGGAGCTAGAATACTTCCATGTACATTCCTATCCATGCCCCTTACCTAGTATCTAGAATTCCCTAGTTCCCTAAATTACCCTGAACTATAAAAATGAATCACTGTCACTTTTCTTGGCTTTCCAATTCATAAATCATAATTCCTAACCATAGTTCAAAGTGGTACATTTTTCAGATCTTTGTAGAGAAAATAATAAATACTTTAGTAAATATTTTATCTATTTATCTACAAAATTAATAAATTATTTATCTTTCTACTCTGCACTGGTTTTCTCTAGATGCATGGAATGGTTCTAAAAAAAATAATGAGATAAGAAAGAAAAGTCAAATTCTCTCTCTCTTCCTGGATCAACTAAGCCCAGATCCTTATTATACCAAGTTTCTGTCATATTCCTAATCTTCCTATATCTTAAGCTACTTGAGGGTGAATATTATATATAAAAATATTCAACAATTTGATTTAATTCTTGTCTTTAGTCTCTTCTTGTTCTAAATCACTATATTCTCAGATAATATAATATAGCCTCAAATACCATTTGTATCATGTCACTGTCTTGCTCAGTAAACTGTGGTCATTCCCCATTGTCTATGCTATCAAATTCAAACAAAGCATTTTAACTATTCCGCTACTTTTTTTTTTCACCATGCCTTTCCAACCTTATCTTTTGACTTTCTCTAGTATGGACTTCTAATGTAATCATATGCATTTGTTTGTTGTATATGTGCGTTTGTGTGTGGTTGTGTGCATATATATATATATATATATATATATATACACATAAGCACAAACATATACACACATACTAACTGATTCACAAAACTCTATTATAATGTGCCTACAAATTATATCCTGGATCAAATCATATTGTAAGGATAATTTAGGGTCATGACCTAATCTAAATTTAATTTTTGGTAGCCAGAGGATATCCCAAATGAAAATACCCACGTCAGTTTGGAAATATATGGTGGTTTAATCAATATATAGGGAAGAAATCAAGGAGAAGAGAGAGGGAAAGGGTATAGGATTTCTCCCACCTGGCTTGTGCTGGGGGAGTTCAAAAATCCTCCACCACAAGGTTTCTGAAGAAGATTAGAGGCTTCTAAGTGGATAGTGTTTGGGAGGTAAAAGAGAAAGAATCAGCCTAAAACTCCAAGAGATATTAGAGAAGAAGCCTCACCAAACTAGGTTACTAGGTTTCCTCCAGTATGGTATCAAGGAAAACTCACCGCTAAAAAACAAACAATAGAAGCCGCCACGCCAAGATGCCAAAATGCTCAGCCAGCTGCCAGAAGCCACCTCTCCCCTATCAAAGAGGCCCGAGCGAGGAAGTGAAATGAAATATATAGATGGTTTTACATCACTTTCCTGCATCTCACATGTACCAATGATATCTTAGGCTTGACTTAGGACAGCCCAGGGATCTGTCAGTTGTTTCTGATTTGTCATTTGCTAGCACATGTCTGTCATAGGCCATCCTCATAAATACTTAATCTTTAAGTATAGGTATAGACATTCCTGATTTTGTAGGTAGGGTGGAGTAATCTAAAGTTCACAATTTACTGATTTTTGTTAGCCCAAGTAGGGTGGAATAATCTAAATTTCACATTATTTGCCTAGCCACAGTAAATCTAACTAGATAATAGTGGATCTTTATACTGCTTTAACTTTGTTACTAAATACTAGTGACAAATATTTATATTATTGTATTTTGTATGAATTAATAAAATATTTTTCTTAATTAAAAAGAAAGTAATCACCTCTCTATGGCTATTACTTTTATCTAATGGACTACTACTACTTCTATCTACTGGAATGGCTACTTTGAAATAATTTGGCACAGTAAACAGAATAATAGGACCTAGGTTCTGAAAGATGAGTTCAAATTTCACACTTACTAAGTGCATGACAAGTCACTTAACTTCTTTTTGTCTCTGCTTCTTCAGCTGTAAAATGGAGATAATAATAGTACCTACTTCCCAGCTTTGTTATGAGATTCGAATGAGATAATGATTGTTTACCACTTTGCAAACTTTAAAGTACTAAATAGATGCTAGATGGTAGTGGTGGTGGTAGTAGTGGTGGTAGTGGTAGTAGTAGTAGTAATAGTAATAGTAGTAGTAGCAATAGTACTGGTATTCTAATGGTAGTAGTAGTGGTAGTAGTAATTGTAGGTAATAACTTTCTTAAGAACTCAATCAATCTACTATATTGGAATAAGAGAATTATGAACCCACCAAAGTCTTGTGCATAATCATCTGGATATAAAACCAATACAGAAAAATCTAAGAACAACATTTACAATAGATGTCACCAAGCCAATCTTCAATCTCTGAGACTATGTGGGAAGAAGTTTCAAAATTTAGACTTATAAGAAAAAATCAAAATGTTATGGGTTTAGGAGGAGGTACATAGCAACCCTATCATTCTGTCAGTGGAGTTGTATGAATGTAAAGTTGAGATTTGAACTCTGGACTCCATTCTCCAGGAGTCCTTGCTAGCTCCAGAATGCCCTCTAATCTCATTGAATTCTCACCTGGGATGAGAGCAAAATTTTATTTAAAAGGTCTTCCCCGTAGGCAGGGTCTCTTTACTTCCTGTCTCCGCTGACAAACAGACGAGTCTCATGATGTGAGTGAGGGCCTTATAGCCCACCTGGCACGTGCCTTTTCTTACTTGTATATTCTTAAATTCTCAGCTTTTAATAAACCTCATAAATATAATACTCCTTGCAGAGAGAAACTAATTTCTACCTGCCTCAGTCTCCCCTAAATTTTAACTGTTACAGTTTTTGGCGACCTCAAATTTTTTAGCCTGGATAATGATTTTTTTAAGCCACATTTCTCCAAGATGCTTTTTAGAAAACCATTTTGATCAGCTCCTGCCTGTGGCCTTCTCCGGCTTCTGCTTCTGCTCCTGGCCTCTCACCTGGTGCCTGAGCTCCTGGCCCTGCTTGTCTACGCTCTGGCTCCCAGCCCTGCCCACCTCGGCGGTCTGTCTCTCACCCATCTGGCCTCCAACTCAGACAGCTCATCACCCCAGCCCCAGCCCCACGAGTGTGACCCCAGCCGGCTCATCACCCAGATCCTTGGAGCAGATCGCTCAGGACTCATTGGGACCAGCTGGTAACAGTATTGGCCATGTGGGCAGAGGGGAGAGATGAGAGGGAAAGGAGAATGGGTAATTTTTCCTTAGGCTAAGCCTCCACGTGGATGGGGGCATTGACCACAAGGGGTTCATAGCAGGGGAGAGAGAAGAAACAAACTTTTCAAACAGAAACTTAAAAAGCAATGGGCTGTTTAAAAGGATACCTTTTGACTGTTCTGGTAATTTCATTGATTTCACCTGTGTGCCAGAAGAAAGATTCAGCCCAAAGATTCAACTTTAGGGAGGTAAATGGGTGGCTCAGCGAACTGAGAGCCAGGCCTGCAGACATGTGGTCCTGGGTTAAAATCTGGCCTTAGATATTCCCCAGCTGTGGGGCCCTGGATGGGTCCATTAACCCCCATTGCCTAGCCCTTACCACTCTGCCTTTGGACAATAGACATTTGAATGGATAATTAATTAAAAAAAAAACAACAACTCCAAAGAACTTTGAAGAGACTAAAGGTTATATTCTAAGGCATTTCAGACTCCAATGGTTTATACAAATCTCTGTACTCTATTGCATTTTTCCTGATTAAGATATAACTTTGTGATTTTAAATTCATATGTTACTGGATTGAATATTATTCTGTTACACTGAAGGTTTATTGAATTTATTTAAATGTACTGAGTTAACTACTGTCAAATTCTGTTGTTTTCCCCCATAACTGTACTGAAAAAATATTATTGAATAAGCCCATATATGAAAAAACAGCTTTTTTCTATTTTGCCGAGGATAGATGGACTTCAGAACTGGTTACAATTGCTATAACAACCTTGTAAAATTTAATATGCTAAATATCTCAACTGATTTTAAGGGTTTTTTAAATATGATTTTTGTAATTTTTTTAACAATCTCTGTTCATTTTTCCCTGCCCCTACCACGAGGTTAAGCCTATTACAGTAGCTGAAGTGAAATTTATTTATAACCCCCAACCTTCCTGCATTTCTAAATATGTGAATGGAAGTTGGGCAGTTAATCTCAGGGCATTTGTACCCCTAAAAAAGCCTCCAAAAAGGAGCACCCATTTATTTATACTCTTCAGCTCACTACTTTACTTGCACCAGAATGATATATAGATTTCTCAATTATGTTCTTAACCCAAGATGAGTTTTATTGTGTTTAAATACCAAGGTTGAAAGATTGCTACGTTTGTAAAAATTGTGACAAATATCCATCGATTCATAGATTTAAAATGCCATACAGCAACTTATGTGAAATATGATAGTGTTTGTTTGCTATTGTAATTAATTGGGCTATTGAGAATTTTGGGGATATTGATATCTACATATTTGTACTACTATTCTCTAAAAATGAAAAATTGTTAACCTTGTTCAATTCATTTGCCTTCTACTCACAGTGAGCGTGGCCAGATATTAAGAGGAAATGGATCTCATTTTTGGTAAGAAAGCCTTGTATTTTATATTTTCTTAGCTGACAGTGTGTCAATGATTATAAGCTACATTTTTGAATTTTTTAAAGACTTTTATTATATTTTTCTTGCATGTGCAATATACTATTTGTTTTTTTTTTATTTTTCTCTCCTTTTTATATTTGAAGCACATGTCACCACCATTAAGATTTTCTTTAACCTTTTGATTTTTCAGTGATATAAGTTTAAGATACATTTGTCAATGCATACCCTAAAAAGCTTGTGACTATAAGAACGATGCCACTAATTATTTTTAAAAATTATGGGACTTTACTTAATGATTCTGTCTGATTCCAGGACAAGATATACACACAAGAGCCATTGCACAGGGCCAAAGAAAAGCCAATCTAGGATGTATTGATGCACTTCTAGGCCAATACAAAGGTCTTGAACCTAGTGTGAAGACTCGAGGTTACTGTGTTTAACATGTTGTTACGACATAGGCTTTCCTTGTGTCCACACTCACTCTGAAAATACTCACAGAGAAGTATCCCCAAACTTGGCTCCTATTTGGCTTCTATAATCTGGTCCCTTTCTTTTCTACCTCTCATAGTATGGTACCTTTTTGTAGTCCTGGCTACTGACTGGGTAAATGCATTATTGCTTAAATAATTTTGATTGGGCCTTGATTCAAGGACCTGTTATACATTTATTTTTCTTTTCACTTGGAATTTTTACATATAAGACTTTGATGGTCTATATTTTTATCCAGTTTTTTCTTTTTTTTTATTTGGATTTTTCTGATATCTTTTTAATATCTCTTACCAATTGATTCATATACCTCATACCTCAGCCATGCATCCCTAAGTGATTCTGTATTTGTCAATCACCCTCTTAACGGGGGAGAATGTAAAAAATATCATTATTTAAATTGAAAAGTTTAAATTCCTTTTGAGAAGAATTTCAGGTAAAAAAGAAGCAACCTCTCTGAATCCAGAAACTGAACTGTTAGAGAAGCCACCATGAAGAAGCCTCCAGACCACAAGCTGCACAAAAATGAACTTTGGGTATAGTTTATTGAACATTTATTTGTATGTATACTTTCATGACAAAGGGGACTGCCCCCTAACTGGCTTTCTGTCAATGCGTCCAGCAGTTATTGGTTTTGTTCTTTTTTTTCTCTTACCCTCGAATTATTGTAATCTTTAAATTGATTATGTTTTTATGATCCTTTGGGGAAGGACTTCTTCCCAGAGGATCAAACGGGGGTAATGTAAAATTGAGATTTGAACTCTGGACTCCATTCTCCAGGAGTCCTTGCTAGCTCCAGAATGCCCTCTAATCTCATTGAATTCTCACCTGGGACGAGAGCAAAATTTTATTTAAAAGGTCTTCCCCGTAGGCAGGGTCTCTTTACTTCCTGTCTTTGCTGACAAACAGACGAGCCTCATGATGTGAGTGAAATTTTGGGTGGGCCTTATGGCCCACCTCTCACATGCCTTTTCTTACTTGTATATTCTTAAATTCTCAGCTTTTAATAAACCTCATAAATATAATACTCCTTGCAGAGAGAAACTAATTTCTACCTGCCTCAGTCTCCCCTAAATTTTAACTGTTACACTAAGGATGTTTTTGATGAGCCTGGGGAGTGGATTTTATCTACACATCAGTAATACTACAGAAGATGAGCTTATACTCATCTTATACTTTTTATATACTGATACAACTTTAATTTAATTTCCTTATCCATCTGTGCAACAGTCCATAAAACCTGTTAGGATAGTGAATTGTTTCAAAACAATTTTTGCTGGAACTCTATAAAATAGATAAGAACAAGTTAACAACAACAACAATAATAATAGAATTCAGATTTTAAAACCAAGCAAGACTTAGAAAGAGCCCCAAAATGTAAAATAAATAATTTTGACTATATCAAATTAAAAAGTTTTTGTACAAACAAAACCAATGTAACCAAAATCAGAGGGGAAATAACAAACTGGGAAACAATCTCCATAACAAAACCTCTGACAAAGGTCTAATTACTCAAATTTACAAAGAGCTAAATCAATTGTACAAAAAAAAAAAAAAATCAAGCCATTCTCCAATTGATAAATGGGCAAGGAACATGAATAGGCAGTTTTTAGATAAAGAAATCAAAACTATTAATAGGCACATGAGAACGTGTTCTAAATCTCTTATAATCAGAGAGATGCAAATCAAAACAACTCTGAGGTATCACCTCACACCTAGCAGATTGGCTAACATAACAGCAAAGGAAAGTAATGAATGCTGGAGGGGATGTGGCAAAGTTGGGACATTAATTCATTGCTGGTGGAGTTGTGAATTGATCCAACCATTCTGGAGGGCAATTTGGAACTATGCCCAAAGGGCGCTAAAAGAAAGTCTACCCTTTGATCCAGCCATAGCACTGTTGGGTTTATACCCCAAAGAGATAATAAGGAAAAAAAACTTGTACAAGAAGATTTGTAGCTGCGCTCTTTATGGTGGCAAAAAAAATTGGAAAATAAGGGGATGCCCTTCAATTGGGGAATGGCTGAACAAATTGTGGTATATGTTGGTGATGGAATACTATTGTGCTAAAAGGAATAATAAAGTGGAGGAATTCCATGGAGACTGGAACAACCTCCAGGAAGTGATGCAGAGAGAAAGGAGCAGAACCAGGAGAACATTGTACACAGAGACTGATACACTGTGGTACAATCGAATGTAATAGATTTCTCCATTAGTGGTAATGCAGTGCTCCTGAACAACCCAGAGGGATCCATGAGAAAGAACACAATCCACAGAAGAAAAACAACTGTTTAATGACATGGGTCGAAGGGACATGGTTCAGGATGTAGACTCTAAATGAACATCCCAGTGCAAACACCAACAACATGGAAATAGGCTCTGATCAAGGACACATGCTATACCCAGTGGAACTGCAAATGCGAACGGCTATGGGAGGGGTGAGGGGAGGGGAGGGAGGAATAGAAAATGGTTTTTGTAACCAAGGAATAATGACCAAACAAAAAAAAATAATAATAGAGTCCTTTTATCCACCTTGAAATGGTTCATGGAACATTAATATAAAAACAATACCAGGATATCGATTCATCCCACAACCATTTCTATCTAAACTCAAATAATAATGAATAACTACTACTACCACCAACTATAACAAAAGAATATCTGGCATTCCTACAGTGCTTTTAGGGCTACAAAGTGCTATACAAACAATTCCCCATGAGATCGAGTTATAGATGAAGACAAAGGAACCCTTAAACCATTTACATATGTGAGAACAGTTTTAACTAATTCTATTTCCCAGAAGATATCCCCTTATTTGTTGAGGTTGAGAGAAGATATTAGGAAAAATAACTTTCTCGGAGCAATGCAAAAATGCCACAAGGAATAATGAAAATCAAGTAAATGTTTTTAAACCATCCTTTTATCAGTGAGACATGATAGAATTGGTCTCAGTGTTAGAAACAGCTGGTTTCACATCTTGCCTCTGACATTCTGTCTGTGTGACTGAAGGAATGACTTCTTATTGCCCCAGGTAATTCACTAAGATTTTGAGGTGAAGAACAATTTCAAAATTAGACATTGGTAGAAAAACTCATTAGCAATTCTCTATACCCATGAAATTATCTGTATAATCCAATCTTAAAATCGTAAATCATCATGGAAATCACTACACTATTTCCTCTATATGCTCACTAAGGAAATATAGCTTCTTAGGTGAGATTCCTAAATCACATGGAGTCTGTTAATTGACATCTACCAAAGGAATATTAGGCCAAATCTAAGCACCAGAATTATGTTAACCAATTCAAGTCCTGAATTGGGAAAAATGAAGCAACAAAGTTGACTTTTTTAATAAAAAATTGTGTAGACCAAAGCAAATAAAAATCCATGGGCCAACTTAGCCATGTCTTCAGGTTGCAATATATAATTTTAAACTGAATGTGGAAATGACTGTATTATTAGAAAAATACAGACTGCGGCAGAATATTAGTTTTGGTATTAATGGGAATGGATAAAATTTAAAATATCATGTAAATACACAAAAAATCTTTCCTCCAGCTCTAAAGGAATTATTCTTGATGTTCAAAAGCTTCCTGTTACTTTTATATTTGCTTGTTTTCTGTTGCTATTTTAAAATTTCTCTTGTCTCTGCACTTTCCACTTCTACCTAGCCCTGAAGCAAAAATATTAAACTATTCTTGCATTTCCCATTGAGCTAGAAAATTATGTACTCAGTGTGTGTGTGTGTGTGTGTGTGTGTGTGTATTTTTAAAGAAGACCTTACAATATCTAAGGGATCCTTCTGGGTTAGTCTCCTAAGCTTCTGAGAACACACGTTTTTCAGTTCAAGGTATATATGAAATTCTAATAATTAACTGACTCTTGATGAAGATCTCAAAACACTTTTGTATGCATATCTTGAGTACAGCCATTTAATATGATCACTTAACATTTAGAATTTGAAGGGAGGAGTTGACTTTCAGTCACTAAGATGGTAGCATAAGAAATACTGGGAGTCCAACTGCCTTCCAAAAATACACCAAAGAACAAAAATGCCTCAAAATGAACATGAAACAGCAGAACCAAAAAAAAAAGAGGAGGAGAAACCATGCTCTGGCCCACAAAAAAAAATGAAGAGACAGTAAGGAGCACCCATTTCACTGAGGTAAGAGAGGAGAATGCAGAACAAGCCTCCACTTAACTCAGATGTGATTGAGCTCCAGTGGCAATGGGAAAGAGAATAGTCTTATTGTTCCAGCCTCAACAGGGGAAGAGTGAAAACCAAATGCAATACAGAACACCTAAAAGGGGAAGATAAATGGCCCCGCAAAGTTCAAACAGAACAGAGGCCAATGTGACCCAACACAGGGAGCAGTGGGAGGAACTCAGCCCAATAAGGTACAGCCTTGGTGGGATTTGTCAGAACCCAACTTGACTCAGCTGATCTGAATAGCTGTAAACCTCCACACAGCAGACCAAGGAAACATCCTCTGTAGTGTGTTCAATCTGGAACCAAGAGACCTGAGCTGACCCCAGGCATAATACAAGTGAAGGACAATATTCGCTCTACCCCAAGAACAGAACTAAGTTTCAGCAAACAGACAAAATCAAGGGAAAAAAAATAAACTCAAAATGAGCAAAAGACAGAGAAATAGCCTGAGGCTAGGAAAATATTCCATAAGAGAAATGACCAAAATGTTAGCTCAGAGGAGAACAGCAATACAAAAAATGAAAGTGTCTAAAGCTTCAAAGGAAAAAGTAAAAGGATGTCAAGCCCAAAATGAACTCCTAGGAAAGTGCCAAAAAAGAATAGAAAAACTAATATTGATTTAGAAGAAAAATTGAAAAAGAAAATAATAGAAAAAATCAACAGCTTAGAAGAAAAAACTTACTGAAGAAAACAATTTCCTAAAAAAGGAAATACAAAGCCTCAAACAGGAAAATACTTTCCTGAGAAAAGAAGTATAAAGCCTCAACAAAGAAAATGGCTTCCTAAAAACTAGAATTTGATAAATGGAAGTTAATTACTTCATAAGACAGTAGGAAACAATAAAACAAATTTGAAAGAATGAAAAAATAGAAGAAAATTTTGAATCTCTTACTAGGAAAAATAACATGGAAAATACATTCAGGAAAGATAATCTAAGAATCATTGAATTGCCTGAAAGCCATGGTCAAAAAAAGAACCTGGACAAACTATTGCAAGAAAGTATAGGGAAAACTATACTAATGTTCTTGAATGAATAGAAATTGAATGAATATATTGAACACCTCCTGAAAGAAGTTCCAAATTTAAAAATTCCAGCACAAATTCTAGAACCCCCAAGTCAGAGAAAATGATAAAAGTAGCCAGAAAAAGAAAACAATTTAAATATCAAGGAACAATAGTCAGTTACACAGGACCTAGCAACTTCTGCATTAAAAGACTATAAGGCTTGAAATATATTGTTCCACAAAACAAAAGATCTAGGATAGTGATGGGAAACATTTTACAAACCAAGTATCCAAGCTGCAACTCTCATACCACATGTGAGGCCCCTACCTTACCCTAAACAGTGAAGAAAGGAATCTCTCCCATTGGGCTGTTGGGTAGAGGGGTGGGGCAGGTGAGAAATGTCCTCAAGCACATTGGAGAGGAGGTAGGGAGCAGCCTCTTCTGGCATGCTCTGGCACACCTGCCATATGTTCATCAACATGGATGTAAGCCTACAACTAAAAATCACCTACCCAGTAAAACTGAAGTCAATACTCCAGGGGAAAAAAATGCATATTCAGTAGAACCAGGCATTCTGATGAAACAATCAGAGGTAAAAATAAAATTCAATGATCAAATCTGATACTCAAAAGAAGAATAAAGTGATAAACAATAACAAAAACAAAAACAACAAAAACTTAAGGGAACCAGAGAGGTTAAAGTAATCACATCCCACCATGAGAAAATGATAACTAGGATACTTAAGATTTCTATAGAATAAGAGATTCCTAAAGTACTTAATATATTTAAGGTAATCAAGAGAAACAATGGGGTTAAACTGATCATATTCCTCCCATGGGAAAGCAATAAATAGAATACTTAGAATATTTATAGTACAAGAGATATTTAAGATACTTCAAGGTAATCAAGGGAAATAGTTTGGGCTAACTGATTACATAAGGAGTAAGAAGGTGAAAACTAAAATGTTTAAGGTACATAATACTTGAAATACCAAAAATACTTAGGATATTTAAGGTACTGAAAATACTTGAAAATGTTATCACTATAAGGGCAATGATAGGAGCATACATAGACAGAGAGAAGAGAATAAGTTGAATATAATGGGATGATAAAAAAAAAAAACAAACTAAGGTATAAGAAAGAGGAATCCACTGGAAAAGAGAAAAGAAGAGAAAATTGATAGCAAATTATCTCACATGAGGAAGCATTAAGAATCAACATAGTGAAAAGGAAGATGGGGTTGGGGGTGGCAGGCAATAATCAAAGGGTACTCTCATTAGAACTGATGCAAAGTGAGAATAATTTTCACACACAAGATGGGGAGGAGGACAAAAAAAGAAGGGAATAGACAAAAGAAAGAGGGAACTAGAGGAGGCAGGCAAACAAAAGCAAAAACAGTTTTGAACAGGGAACAGCTAAAAGGAGAGAAAAAGAAGGGAAAATGGGAAAATAAGATGGAGGGAAGCACACAATGATTATAACTATGAATATGAATGGTTTTAATTCACCCATAGAAAAGGATAGCAGAGTGGATTAAAAGCCAGAATCCCACAATATGCTATTTACAAGAAATTCATTTAAAAACGGGGAGAGGCATAGAGCAAAGGTAAAGAAAGGGTTGGAGCTAAATCTATTATACTTCAGGTAAAGTTAATAAATCAGGGGTAGCAAAAATGATCTCAGAAAGAACAAAAGTAAAAATTTACCAAATTAAAAGAGATAAGGAAGGCAATTACATATTGATGAAAGGAATCCAAGACAATGAAGTGGTAGTCATATTAAACATATTCACCAAATGGCAAACTAGAAATTATATGAGTTACAGAAGGAAATAGATAATAAAGTTATATTACTAGGGAATATTAACCTTTCAACCTCAGAATTAGGTAAGTCAAATCAAAAAATAAACAAGAAAGTAATTAAGGAGAAGAATAGAATTTTAGAAGAGTTGAATTTGATAGATTTCTGGAGAAAACTGAATGAGAATTAAAAATAATGTACTTCACAACCAAATTCATAAAAACAGAAATATTAAGTATAGCCAGGTAAGACCATAATGCTAGAAAAATTATCCTTGTAATAGTTAAAGGAATTGTAGAGGATTGAAGAGGTACAGGGGATAAAGAAGGTTTTGTAACAGGAAATGGAGGAGTTGAAGGCATAGAGAGAATATGGATGCTGGTAAGGTAAAAGGAGAGAGATACCCCCTGCTGAGAGGCTGTCTTTTGAAAAATGGGGTTCCGGAGAAGTGGGCCAACTATGATAGCCTGAGGGGATATCTTCTCTATTGATTTATGTTGAAGATACCCCATGGCAGATAAGCACAGACCCTCCTGAGGGACAAGCCTCTTCCTGTGAACCTTAAAAATTCTCAGACCGTACTTCATAAACTTTGGTTAAGACCATTCCCCATTTAAACAATGAAGGTAATTGATCAGGAATGTGAGAACTCTATTTCACCATACTTAAGCATGCTTTAGGGGAAGAAACTCCTTGCTGAACAATGAAAAGTACTTAAACCCATACTTATAGTAAGACAAAAGTTCTTAAGCTGTGCCTGTTTTTAGATCTAATACAAAAGGGTGCTAAGTACCTATAAAGGTCAGGACAAATTGTGAATTTACAAGGAGCAAAGACATGAGAACTTACTCAGAGATTTTTTTCAGGTGTGAACTTAATCAAAAGTTTAAACCTACTTAGGTGTGAATTAAGTATGGTCTGTCCTTTGGAAAACGTCTACTGTGATTGGTAGATGTGAGAACTTAGGGGAGGTGACATAGGAGAAAAATTCCCTTTAAAAGGAGAGGAAAAACTGAGAGAGGGGACTCTCTCGGGGACTGTCTCAGAAGTACTCTCTCTGGAGATGGCCAAAGCTGTCTGGTGTCTCTCTGAACACTAGAATCTAGCTTGGGACAAATCTCGTGGTGAGTGGATAAAAGACTGACTGATCCCTCTCTTAGGGTTTTCAGCTTAGGCTGGCTCATGCTGGCCTAGGCTGGTATAGCCCTTTTCTCATTATTTCCTTTCTCTCTCTCTCTCTCTGTCTCTCTCTCTCTCTTTCATTAATTCCTCATTTGTATTAATTAAAATCTCTATAAAACCAAGTTGACTTAGGTATATTCATATTGGGGAATTTTTCCCTGGTGACCACCTTATATTTTGATTTAAAACAAGACATTGTCTTGAAACCATATTTTCTGCGGTCACAATTTAAGCCACCCACTCTTTTATCTGCAACAGTTTATGTCTTCCACTATTTTAATCACTACATTCCCAGACTAAGGGCACCTGGCAGAGGTTCAATAACGACCATTTATGATTGAATGGCTGTCCTTAGATTCTGCTCCCTCTCTGTTCCCCTGAAATGATAGTCCTCCTCTTATCTGACTATGGGTTATTTAAATCAAGATATAAACTGTAAGAAAATACTCTGAGGACAGATAGTAACTATGAAGTGAAAGGGGGGATAGGTACGGATGGGCACCTCAAGATTTGGAGACTTGAGGTTACAGATAACCTTCTCCCCTAAAAATCCTTACTCCTTCAGGGTTCCCTCACCCTTACAAAGATATCTGACTGCATTTAATTAATTATAGATGAATTTAATAAAAAGTTCAAACTGGGAAGGCATCAGGGTATAGGGAATAGGAACTGCCCTATACTTTGCCACAGATTGAGTTTGAGTCTCTCTTAGTTTTTGAGCTGAGGCCAGGCCTCACAGGCTGGTGGACAGTTTCTTTTATTACTGTATATGCTAATCTATGCTTGCTTTCTTAAGTTCAATGTCTTTAGCAGTAGATAGCAAGAGGAAGAAAAGATTCTGACCTTCAGAGCTGGTTGGGCCTTTCTCTTCAAGCTAACACCCTAAAGACTAGCCTTACTGTTCAAACTACTCTCCTCAAATCCTTTTGTTTGATGACATGATCCCACAGGAATCTAGGTAGAGCACACAGTTGGGAAAAATCCAGGAATAGAGGTACTTCTATCCAGAGACAGGGGGAGAGTCCAAGGGCCAGGAAAGAGTATCCTTGAGAGCAACTGTCACTCTCCCAGTCACCCCTCCCTCCATCAACTGTCATTGCTGTCCATCAATCTTTACTCCAACATTACAACTGCTGTTTGTTCCACCTCAGTGGCAGAAAGGCCAAAGCTTGTTTCAGTTTTCCTTTCCACACACTCAATAAAGGACTAGAGAAAAAAACTAAAATTCAATTGAAAACTAAACAAATCTTATCTTTAAAGAATGACTGGGTCAAAGAAAAACTCATAGAAACAATCAATAATTTCACTAAGGAGAATGACAACAAGGAGACAACATAATAAATTCTGAGAATATAGCCAAAGTAGTTTTTTGGGGGGAAATTATGTGTATAAATGCTTGTATCAGTAAAACAGAGAAAGAACAGATCAAAGAATTAGTTATACAACTAACCAGAAAAAGAATGAATTAAAAATCCCCAATTAAATAACAAGTTAGAAAACCTGAAAATCCAAAGAGAGATTAAGAGAAGTGAAAGTAAAGAAAACATTGAACTAATAAATAAGAGAAGGAAATGGTTTTATGGGGGTTGGGTGACAATAAAATAGATTAGTAACTAGTTAATTTAATCAAAAAAAGAAAGAAGAAAACCAAGTGTCCAGCATTAAAAATGGAAAGGGTAAAATTGTAACCAAGAGAGAAGTATTTAAAGCAATTCTTGAGAGTTATTTTGCTCAATTATATTCCAGTAAATCTGATGATCTAAGTGAAATAGACGAGTATTTAAAGAAATATAAATTGCCTAGATTAACAGAAGAGGAAATAGAATACTTAAATAATAGCATCTCAGAAAAAGAAATTAAACAAGGCATCAATTAATTCCCTAAGAGAAAAACCCCAAGGCTTTTTTGTGAAGATGGATTCACAAATGAATTCTACCAAACATTTAAAGAACAATTAATTATAATACTATATAAACTGTTTGGGGAAATAGCTGGTGAATTAACTCTACTAAATTCCTTTTTAAGACACAAATATGGTCTTGATACCTTAAACTAGGAAGAACAAAAACAGAGAAAGATAACTATAGGGGAAAATATCCCTAATGAATATTGATGCAAAAATCTTAAAAAAATTACTAGCAAGCAATATGTCACAAGAATTATGTCACAGGGATCATATGCTATGATGACATGGGTTTTATACCAGGAATTCAAGGATGGTTTAATACTAGGAAACCCATCAGCATAATTGATTGTATCAATAGCAAAACCAACAGAAACCATATGATTATTTCTATAAATGCAGGAATAACTTTTGACAAAATACACCATCACTGCCTAATAAATACACCAGAGTATATTGGAATATGTGAAAAATTACTTAAGATGATAGATAATATCTATGTAAACCATCAGCAAGTATTTTCAGCAATGGAGATAAACTATAAACCTTACCAATAAGATAAGGAGTGAAACTAGATTGCCCAGGATCCCCACTACTATTAATATGCTACTTGAAATTCTAACTATATCAAGAAAAGGGAAAAAACGATATTGAAGGAAGTACAATGGCAATGAAGAAATAAAGTTATCCCTCTTTGTAGATGATCTGATGGTACACCTAGAGAACCCTAAAGAATGAATCAAAAAACTAATTGAAATAATTAACAACTTTAACAAAGTTATAGGATAGAAAATAAAGCCACAAAAATCATCAGCATTTCTCTATACCACCCATAAAGTCAAACAGGAAGATAAAGAGAAATACCACTTAAAAAATTACATACAATATAATATATCTTAGAGGCCAACCTGCCAAGACAAATCCAGGAACTTTATGATCATGACAAAATATTTTTCACAAAAATAAAGTCATATCTAAACAATAGGAAAAACATTAATTGTTCCTGGATAGTCTGAGCCAATTTAGTGAAATGCTAATTCTACCTAAATTAATTTACCCTTTCAGGTCCATATCAATCAAACTGCCACATAATTATTTCATACAGCTAGGAAAAAAAAAATAAAATTAATCTGGAAGAACAAATGAC
This sequence comes from Monodelphis domestica, assembly GCF_027887165.1. Lineage (NCBI taxonomy): Eukaryota > Metazoa > Chordata > Mammalia > Didelphimorphia > Didelphidae > Monodelphis > Monodelphis domestica. Next base: position 148,899,327 of record NC_077230.1, read on the forward strand.
CAAGAATATGGAGGAAATAAGTGAAAAAAAAATGAAGAAAGGGAGCTTAACTATACTGGATCTCAAACTGTATTACAAAGAAGTAACCATCAAAACAATCTTTAGGCTAAGAAATAGAATAATGAATCATTGGATTAGATTAGGCACTGAATACACAATAGTAAATTACCATAGTAACCTGTTGTTGGAAAAAATGCAAAGATCCAAGGTTTCTGGAAAAGAACTCACTATTTGAAAAAAAACTGCTAGGAAAACTTAAAAACAATGTGGCAGAAATGAGGCATAAAACCAATACTTCATGCATGTACCAAGGTAAAGTCAAAATGAATACATGATTTAGAAATAAAGGGTGATGCCAAAAAAAGAAAGAAAGAAAAAACGTTGATACAAAATACAAATGGGGGTAGGGGGACAAAATAGTTTACCTGTCAGACCTATAGAGAAGGAAAGAATTTATGTCAAAACAAGTTACAGAATGAATATATGACAAAATATATAAAAGATCATTTGACTCCATTAAATTAAAAAGTTTCAGTACAACTAAAATCATGTAATCAAGAATAAAAGGTAAACAACAAACTGGGAAAAAATCTTCATAGCATATCTCTCTGACAAAGGCTATATTTCTTATAGATAGATAGAACTGAGTCAAATTTATAATACAAAAATATTCCTCAATTGAAAAATAGCTGGAGGATATGGACAAGCAATTCTCAGATTAAGAAATTAAAACTATCTTTTCATATAAAAATACTCCAAATCACTATTAATTAGAGAAATGAAAATTAAAACCATTCTGAGGTGCCACCTCACACCTACCAGGCTGCCTCACATGACAAAAGAGGAAAATGATAAATGTTGGAGAAAATGTGGAAAAATTAGGACACTAATACATTATTGGTTGAGCTGTGAACTGACTCAACCATCCTGAAGAGCAATCTGGAACAATTCCCAAAAGGTCATCAGAGTGTGCATATCCTTTGACTCAACAATACCACTATTAGTACTGTATCCCAAAGAGATCAAAGATAGGGAAAAGAAACCTACCTGTACAGAAATATTTATAGTGGTTCTTTTTGCGGTGGCAAAAAACTGGAAACTGAAGGGATGTCCATCAATTGGGGAATGAATGAGTAAATGAACAAATTTTGGTATATGTTTGTAATTGTATGTTATTGTGCCATAAAAAAATTACAAACAAGATTATAGCAAAAAATATGGTAAGACTTATATGAAGTGATGTAAAGTGAAGTGAGCAGAACCAGGAGAATGTTGTATGTAGTAACAACAAAAAATGTATGATGATCAACTGTGTATTGTTTAACTATTACCAATAAGGCAAAGATTCAGGAAAACAAAGGGGCTTAATACAAAAAAGGATTTCTACTATCAGATAAGGAACATACAGAGTCTGAATACAGTTTGAAACATGTCATTCTTCATTTTATTTTCTTCATGAATTTTTCTCTAGTGTAATATAGTCTTGTTTCATATGATGAACGTGGAAATACATATTATATGATTATATATATATATATGTATATATATATATATATATAAACAAACTATATCATATGTCCTGCCTTTTGGGGGAGGAGGGGACAGTAGAAGGGAGGGAAAGAGCATGAATTGCAAAATGTCAGAAAATAAATATTAAAAATTTACCAATATGCAATCTGGAAAAAAAATTAAAATTAAAAGAAGTTTTGATGGAAGGAGACTTAGAGATCATTTAGTTCCACCTCAGAATTTTACAGGGAGGGGAAAAAAAGACACGTGAATTATTGAAAATGATAAAAGGGAGAATTATTGAAAATTGTATCAGGAGTTAAGTCAGTAGCATAATTAGAATAATTTCCCATGTCATTAGATTCTTGGTCATATGTTATTTGCTATATTTTTAACTCCAAAATTCACTCTAAACCAAAGATTTGGATATAAGGCAACATTCCCGAGAGGACGCAACTCAAAATGTAATTGGAAAATATTAAACAAAATAAATAAAAATACAATAGAACATAACCAATGTTAATATGTGGTTTTCTAAGTCAATGTGGCCAGAAGGTATCCTTATGTCATGTTTAGTGGCCCTCATTTCTATTTGAGTTTGATCTAGCCATTTAGTTGTTGCCAAGATAGTGCAGCTGTGTTTACATAATATTCCAAATGGGGGACCAGTGCAATTATCTGTGTGACAAGCAAAATGAGGCCACATACCACAGCAAAAAAGAGCATTGAATTTGGAGTCATGGGATCTGGATGCAAATCCAAATTTTGCTGCTTACTACATGGCTGACCTTTTAAAAATCCCCTTAAACTCTCCGAGTTTGCTCATCTGTAAAATAAGATAATGAGACTAGTTGACCACTGAGGTTCCATCTATCTTTAAGACTATGAAATGTCTGGAGAAACTTTGGAATCATCCTTAACTCTTCTTTTTCTCTTCAGGGACAGATTGGGAAACAGTGTGGAACTTACTGGCTGTCCCAGGTGCTGGAGAACCATTGGAAAGGCACCAATCAGTTTTCACTTTGTAAATTTAAGTTCAAATTGACACAAATTGGGTCATTAATATATTTACAAACAGTACAAGTCTTGGGGTTTTATGCCTGATTTAATAAGATTTTCTATTTCTCCATGAATTAAGGATGGGGACTGATTTACATAATGTTTAGAAAGCTCACAAACTTTGTATTTTGTGTAAAATAATTGTGATTCTCAAAGGCTTTCCCAGTGGTGCCAATTTGGCAAAGACATCTCTCTGGGGTTGCCAGACTGTGTCCAGATTTTTCAGTCCCATCTTTGGCAGAATCCTTCCAACTCCACTTTCAGGACCAAAATAACTGGCTGCAGTCCAACAGCCTGAGTGAATTCTCTTGCCAAGTTAGTACTAGCTAGGAAAGCCTTTGAGAATGGAAAACTAAAAGAGAGTTTAGTCCTTCCTTCCTTTCTTTGGAAAACTCAAACTGATCTTGTCACCATGTCATCTGACAAAGTGACAGCTTTTACTCCTATAATCAAGGGTAAGATGTCACATCACATACAAAATGTCATGAAGAAGAGAGAACAGAAAACAATTTGGTTTTTGCTTCTCCAGCTCCTTCCCATCATCTAATTATAACAGAGAGGAAATTCAGTCAAACTGGTTGACATCATATAAACAAGCCACTTTGGTGATTGATGGAAGTTTTGCCTGAATTGACCAGGTATTTGGTCACTCATGTAGACAGGACAAAGAAAAGTGTAGGCTCTTAATTATCTGATTAATTAAGCCTAACTGGGAAATTCATTTTGAGGTCAAAATCATCTGGCTTTGCTACCCACATTGATTAATGAACCAGATAATTGCTGAATCTCCATTTCACTTTATGCTCCATAGTTACAACTTTTGAATAAATATTTGGTTGGATATGTGACCTGCTTTTCAATGCTCTTCAGGGCAAAATAAATGATCTAGGAAGAAAATGACCCAATTTGTGTTTTGTTTTATTTTGCCTTGAGATTTGGGGTCTGGAAGAGACTTCAGGGATCATTTAATACAATCATCTCATTTTACAAATAAGGAAACTGAGGTTTAGAGAGGCAGAATGATTTACCCGAAGCCATGTGGCCACAATTAAATTAACAAATGGTTTTTGTTACCTCTTTTTGTCAACAAGTGACCATCCAACCTCCATTTTAAAAGATGATTAAGCTGCTTTCTAATTCATTATATAACTTCCCTCCTCCCCCTTGGACAAAGTTAATTGTTACTCTTTCCAATGAACCATCCTTGAAGAAAAGCAGACTGGCATGAATCCAAAGAAGGAGAGAAAGCCATTTTCATTTGTTCACAGTATTTATTTTCTTAACTATGCCCAAGGGCCAGAGGACAGATGGACATATTTTAAATGCATACATATTATTAAAATATGAATTTCATAATAACAGCAGATTTTTATTAAAAGTAATTATGCTTATTTCATCTCTCTGGGGAATCTCAAAGTTGATACCATGCCCTCCAACCTGGAATATCATAAACACAGATTCTATCAGACCAGGTAAGTATAAGCTAATGTTCTATTGAAAACACCTGCAGCTAATTACTCTCAGGACTGCTGCTAGGAGACACCAACTGAAAAATGAAAGCCTTATCCAACAACTTGTGTTATTTGTCTAAAAGATGCCAAGTAACCAGCTGGAATAGTTGTTCACTGAGCTGATTATTCAATAAGTACCTACTGTGTGATTGAAGTGTCCAATCTCATAAAATAGTGCAATATGGCACTATAGAAAGAGCACTAGATTTAGAATCTGAGGTTCTTGATATGAATCCTGGATCTTCTATGAATATGACCTTGTGTAAGATGTTCCAGAGGTATGCTGGAGTCAGTTCATACTCACTAATAAAAGTCAGTTATTAAAATTTCAGTGTAAGCATTTACAAATCAGTCCTTGATTTATTATTTTGTTGGTTACTTAGACTTAATAAATTAAGGGGGAAAATGTTAAGAATGTAGATTAAATTAAAAATATATGATGCATACAATTTATTTTTCAGAGAGCTGATTATTAAACATTTATAAGTATATCCCTGGATTCCTTCTCTTTGAGGGGCTTCAATATCTTGATATGAGGGATTGGAATAGATAACATAACCTTTCCAGATTAAAATTATAATCTTGTGAATTTCAGAGTTGTCATGGATTTCAGAATCCCTTTTTTAGCTTTCACTTGTATTTTGATCCTATTTAACTCAATCTACCTTGATCATATCATTGTTAATAATTGACAACAATTTACCTTCTGGCTGTTTAGACTTTGTGGGTGGCGAAAGTGTAAAGTAAATTAATTTACTAGGTTTCAAGCAGAACAGTATGTCTCAAAAAAAAGTGATGACCAGCAGGTCAAGGATTGACTTTATATTTATTAAATGGGCAAGATTCCTTTTAATTAAAAAAAGATTCCTTCTTTGGAAAAGGGAAACTATGTCCATGGAGCTTCAGAGCTTGGAAAGTAGAATGTTTGGGTCCTAGCAATAGGTCATATGACTAGGAGCTTGGGACATGATTTGACAAACAGTAGTAAACAGCATGTCTTTAGGACATAGGCATTTCTGGGATCTCTCTAAGGACCTCATTTCTTTTTCTTATTGGATGAGCAGGAAAGCAGAACTATCAGTCTTGCTCTCACATACTAATCTGGAAGTTGGAAATGTATTGGCCATACTCTATCCTGTGTGTCTTTTCTTTGTGACCCAAGGAGTTTTCTTTATGTTCATCCACCTTTTCCAAGTGACCAAAGGAGAAGCTTTACTAGATCTCAGGCTATCTCTTTGGTAATGGATTGCCATCTTCTTTTCATAAGTAAATTATTTCATATGTTTAGGATTATTATAAAGAATTATATTTTTTTTTACTTAAGAGTCATTGTAGGTAGATTTAATTTTTCCTCATTGTCTATGCACTCAATAGTTCTCAAGTATGTCCAGGTCTAGGAGTCAACTGGTATTTATATGTGGCAAGCAATGTGCTAAGTGCTGGGAATACAAAAACAAGTAGAAAGAAAGACATTCTCTACCTTCAAGGAATTTACATAACAATGGGGGAAGCCAACACATAAAAAGGAATTTAAAAGAAGAGGGATACAAAGGTAGTCAGAATGCTAGAATACTGGAAGAAAAAAGGATTGCAAAATGGAGATGAATGAGGGATGGCTGACCTGAGGATCTTTCTTAAATAGGCATTCTGGGAGGACCCATCTAATCTCAAAGGAGACTATGAGAGAGGAGAGGACTTTCAATACTTGAAATCCAGTACTTTGATTGAAGAGTTGAGGCTATTGTTGCTATTGTTGTTGTTGTTGTTGTTGTTGTTTGTCCTTCATTTTGAAAATGGAGTGATGCCTTGCATGTGATTTGGATTTAAGTGAGGTAAATTTTTCACAAAATCAGTTTTGTCATTCTTGTCTTTCTTCTAGAGTCATAGAAGTCCATGGGCTACCTAAAGTCAGCTCATGCCTGGGGAGTTCAGGGAGGGCTAGCACCTCTGGTGTGAGGGCACCTTTCATCCAACTCTCATCTGTGGCTTCAAGAAGCTCTAGCAGGTAGAGCAGCCTCATCCCAATAAAACCATATTGGCAGATGGGCTAAACCAGATTGAGGGTAACTAGCAGACCTCAAACCTGTTTCAGAAGTAGAAGCATGTCTATCCCAAGCATGTGAATATTTCTAGAGGAATAAGTGGATGAGAACAATTTGTTCCAACATCCACAAAGGCAGGTCAAGAGCTTGGTAGAATATTGCAGTGTGGTGTAATATTGGACTTGAACTCTGGACTTCAATCCCCACAATTCCTTGCTCCACTTGCCCAGAATGCTTTGTAATCTCACCTGGGCCAAGATTAAGAAGGTCTTTAACCTGATTGCAAAAGCTTTTAGCTCTCTTTTTTGGACTTCCCTTTTGGAGCAGACGTGTCTCTTCCATGATGTGAGGTTATTTTGTCTAGGCCTCTGGCCTAGGCACATGTTTCTTACTTGTATATTCTTTAATCTTTAACCTTTAATAAACCTCTAAAAAATATAATACTCCTTGCAAAGAGAAACTAATTTCTACCTGCCTCAGTCTCCCCATATTCCCTAATTTTAATCTTTACAGTTTTGGCGACCCAGATGGGACGAGAACTTCTCAAAAATTTTAGCCTAGAGAATTTTTTTTTTTAAAGCCACGATCCTCCAAGATGCTCTTTAGAAAACCATCTTGATCAGCACCCTCTCCGGCTCCTGCTTCTGCTCCTGGCCTCTCACTTGATGCCCGAGCATCGCTCCGGCGCTTGGCCCGACCCACCCTGGGGGTCTGTCTCTCACCCGTCTTGCCTCCAACCCAGACCCAGGAGCGTGACCCCAGCTGGATCATCACCCAGATCTTTGGAGCAGTTTGCTGAGGAATCATTGTGACCAGCTGGTAACAGTATTGGCCACGTGGGCGGAGGGGAGAGAAGAGATGGAAAGGAGCCCTTAGGCTAAGCCTCCACATGGATGGGGGTATTGACCACAGGGGGATCAGAGCAGGGGAGAGAGAAAAGGGAGAGGAGAAGAAACAGATTTTTCAAACAGAAACTTAATAGCAATGGGCTGTTTAAAATGATACCTTTTGACTGTTCTGGTAATTAGAAGAAAGATTCAGCCCAAAGATTCAACTTTGGGGAGTCAAATGGGTGGCTCAGGGCACTGAGAGCATGGTTCTGAGTTAAAATCTGGCCTCAAATACTTCCCAGCTATGGTGCCCTGGACGGGTCCCTTGAAACCCATTGCCTAGCCCTTACCACTCTGCCTTCAGACAATAGACATTTAAATGGATAATTAAAAACAAACAAAAGAACCCAATGAACTTTGAAGAGTCTAAAGGCTATATTCTAAGGCATTTCAGACTCCAATGGTTTATAAAAATCTCTATATTCTATTGCATTTTTTGTTTAAGGTTTAACTTTGTGATTTTAAGTTCATATATTACTGGATTCAATATTATTCTGCTTGAACTGAAGGTTGATTGAATTTATTTTGAATGTACTGAGTTTTGAAATTCTGTTGTTTTTCTCCTATAACTGTGTTGAAAAAATATTAGTGATTAAGCCCATATATGATGGTCTTCAGAACTGGTTATAATTGTATTAACAACCTTGGAAATTTTAATGTGCTAAATACCTCAAATGATTTGATTTTAAGGGTTTTTTAAATATGATTTTTGGAATTTTTTTTTAACAATCTGGTTATTTTTGCCTGCCCCTAGCCAATAGTAGCTGAAGTGAAATACATTTTATAACCCCTAACCTTCCCGCATTTCTAAATATGTGAATGGAAGTTGGGCAGTTAATCTCAGGGCATTGGTATACCTATAAGCCTCCAAGATAAAGGAGCACCCCTTTATTTATACTCTTCAGCTCACTACTTTACTTGCACCAGAATGATATCTAGATTTCTTGATTATGTTCTTAACCCAAGATGAGTTTTACTTTGTTTAAAAAAATATATTTAAATACCAATGTTGAAAGATTGCTATGTTTGTAAAAATTGTGACAAATGTCCATCAATTCATAGGCTTTAAAAAAGTCATACAGCAACTTATGTGAAATGTGAAAGTGTGTTTGTTTGCTATTGTAATTAATTGGGCTATTGAGAATTTTGGGGATTTTGGTAACTACATATTTGTACTACTGTATTTTAAAAAAAATGAAAAATTGTTAACCTTGTTCAATTCATTTGCCTTCTACTCACAATGGAGCATGGCCAGATATTAAGAGGAAATGGATCTCATTTTTGGTGAGAAAGCCTTGTATTTTATATTTTCTTAGCTGACACAGAGTGTCAATAATTATAATGTAAAAAATAGACTCGAATACAGGACTACAATGCCCACAAGCCTTTGCTCCACTTCCCCAGAATGCCTTGTAATCTCACCTGGGCCGAGATCGAGAAGGTATTTAAGCTGATTCAAAGGCTTTTGAGGGGCTTGGCTTTTTTTTGGACTTCTGTTTTGGAGCAGGCAGTCTCTTGCGTGATGTGAGGTTATTTTGTCTAGGCCTCTGGCCTAGGCACATGTTTCTTACTTGTATATTCTTTAATCTTTAACTTTTAATAAACCTCTAAAAAATATAATACTCCTTGCAGAGAGAAACTAATTTCTACCTGCCTCAGTCTCCCCATCTCCCCTAAATTTTAACTGTTACAATAAGCTATATTTTTGAATTTTTTAAAGCTCTTTTATTATTATATTTTTCTTGCATGTGCAATATACTTTTTCAGTTTTTTTATTATTTTTCTCTCCTTTTTATATTTGAAGCACATGTCACCAGCATTAAGATTTTCTTTAACTTTTTGACTTTTCAGTGCTACAAGTTTGAAATACATTTGCTAATGCATGCCCTAAAAAGCTTGTGACTATAAAAATGATGCCACTAATTATTTAAATAAATTATGGGATTTTGTTTAATGATTCTGTTTGATTCCAGGACAAGATATACACAAAAGAGCCACTGCATAGTGCCAATAGAGCATAAGGTCAAGAAGACCAACCAATCCTGGTGAAATTGATGTCACTTTGATCCTAGACAAAGAGGACTTGAACGTGTTTGGGGTTCAAGGTTGCGGCTGTTTAACATGTGTTAAAAGCAGGTCTTCCTTGTTCCACATTCTACCAAGTACCTCAAACTTGGCTCCCAGAACCTTGGCTTATATACTCTGGTCCCTTTCTTTTCTGCCTTTCATAGAGTGGTAACTTTCTGTAGTCCTGGCTACTGACTGGGTAAATGCATCATTGCTTAGATCATTTCGATTGGGCTCTGATTCAAGGACCTGTTATAGATTTATTTTTCTTTTACTTGGAATTTTTACACATGAGACTTTGATAGTCTATATTTTCATCCAGATATTTTTTCTTTTCTTTTGGATTTTTCTGATTTTTTTTTAATTTCTCTTGCCAATTGATTCATATACCTCATACCTCAGCCATGCATCCCTAACTGATTCTGTATTTGTCAATCACTCTCTTAACGGGGGGAATGTAAAAAAATATTATTATTTAAATTGCAAAGTTTAAATTCCTTTTGAGAAGAAGTTTAGGTAAAGAAGATGCTACCTCTCTGAATCCAGAAACTGAACTGTTGGAGAAGCCACCATGAAGAAGCCTCCAGACCACAAGTGCACCAAAATGAACTTTGGGTGTGGTTGATTGAACATTTATTTGTATGTATACTTTCATGCCAAAAGGGACTGCCCCCTAACTGGCTTTCTGTCAATGCATCCAGCAATTATTGGTTATGTTTTTTTTTTCTCTTATCCTCAAATTATTGTAATCTTTAAATAGATTATGTTTTTATGATCCTTTGGGGAAGGACTTCTTCCCAGAGGATCAAATGGGGGGAATGTAAAATTGGACTTGAACTCTGGACTTCAATCCCCACAATTCCTTGCTCCACTTTCCCAGAATGCTTTGTAATTTCACCTGGGCCGAGATTGAGAAGGTATTTAACCTGATTGCAAAAGCTTTTAGCTCTCTTTTTTGGACTTCCCCTTTGGAGCAGACGTGTCTCTTCCGTGATGTGAGGTTATTTTGTCTAGGCCTCTGGCCTAGGCACATGTTTCTTACTTGTATATTCTTTAATCTTTAACCTTTAATAAACCTCTAAAAAATATAATACTCCTTGCAAAGAGAAACTAATTTCTACCTGCCTCAGTCTCCCCATATTCCCTAATTTTAATCTTTACAGTGGAGAGCAATTAAGTTAATAATTTTCATAAACCAACTAATAATTTCCCCAAAATTCTACATATCTAATAGTTCTTACTAAATACTGTTCTTTAATTCTTTTTTAAGAACTCTTCTTTTCTTTCTTAGAATAAATTCTGAGGTAGAAGAGCAGGCAGGGCAAGGCAATCAGGTTTAGCTCTCTTTCCCTAGAGTAATTTTTAAAAATTTACTAGGGTCCATCTTCCAATTACTCTATATTCCAATGCTTTGAAATACTTCTTATTATTTTGTTTTGTTTTTAATGACAAAGTTGTTTTAAACCTTGATTCTAGGACCACTAAGAAAACAAAATCTTCTATACTCTCAATTATCAAGAAATTCTACCAAAAATTTATAGAAAAACTACAAGTAATCCAGTAAAAATCAATTGATGAGTATCAATACAAAAGCCCCAAATAAATTTGGGATATATCAGGTTTGATGAAAGATGGTGAAATATGTGGATATAAAGTTGATTGAATCTCTTCTCTGACTCTTCTCTTTTATTTTTTTAAACCTTTACCTTTTATCTTAGGATCAATACTGGGTATTGGTGCCAAAGCAAAAGAGCAATAAGGGCTAGGCAATGGAGGTCAAGTGACTTTCCCAGGGGCACAGAGCCAAGAATTGTCTAAATCTGATTCAGTCTTGAACCCTGTTCTTCCAATCTTTAGGCCTACCCCTCAATCTACTGAACCACCAAGCTGCCCCCCTCTTCTTCTCTTTTTAACTCTTAAAGGATCAATGCCATTTAAATCATCTCTGACAAATGAGGTCATGTGACCTCTATTAAAATTTCTTTGTTATTGCTCAGGTCTTCCTAAATTCGGGACAAGTGGATCATTAACCAGTGTCTATGTAATCTGAAAAAGAAAGGTATTGACTGATGAAAATAAATGGTTAGGGCTCATTTTTTCATGTCTAAATCCTCAGTGCTTGGGCTAATACTTCTAAAGTGAATCCCATTGTTATTTTTAAAGGATTTTCATCAGAAAGGAATATTTACCTTTTTTCTTGCCTTGTTCCCCCCACTAAGTTAGGGAAGATTGGTGTCAGAGATGTATGTTGCATCTAGGACTGAGATATCTTGGTCAGGATTTGCTTTGTTATTTAAAGATTCTTGGCTCACTTCATACTGTATCCAGCTCAAGATCAATGGACCAAGTATCTCATCATCCAGGCCACAGGTTTCTAGTTTCTTGTGTAATTGAAAAGGGTCAGTACAATGGAAAGAGTTTAAATCTATTGATAAAACCATTGTGGAGGTTTTTCTTCAAATGATTGTTGAAAGTAGTTTGTCCTGTAATGATACAATCTTTTTTAGAAACCATTTCCAGGGATCTTTAACTAAAGTATTACATTCTAGAAGAGACAGATTTATTCTGTACAAAATTCCTTAAGAGACATGACTCTTTCATTTTTGTCTTCAGATGTCCCAAACCTAACACAGTGCCTTGCACATTAGTAGGTATTTAAAGTTAACTGATTTGAGCAGAAAATATTAAAGGAGTGCATAGTGAAGCAATGTGTTAAACTGGAAAAAAACAACAGAGCTATTAAATAGTCAAGTGGGGTAGGGAGCAGGGTAGCTCAGTGGATGGAGAGCTAGAGATGGGGGGTCCTAGGTTCAAATATGGCCTCAGACACTTGCCAGCTGTGTGACCCTGGGCAAGTCACTTAACCCCCACTGCCTAGCCCTTACCACTCTTCTGCATTGGAACCAATATGCAGTATTGACTCCAAGAAGGAAGGTAAGGGTCTCTAAAAACAAATAAATAAATGAACAAACAAACAAAGGAATGAATGAATAAATAAATAAATGAATGAATAAATAGTCAGAAAAAACATGTCTTTAATCAGGAGAGAGATAATGTTTTAAATATTTAGGTCTCCACTCAGGGTAATGGGCCCCAAATCCACACGGAGCCCAAGGCCCTGGCACTCTGGCTATAATATCCCTGGGAGAAATCACCTTGAAAGAGGATAGCTCCAAGGAAAAAATGAATTTGGGGAACTGAGGATGGGAGAGTCTGGTTGATTGACTTTATTAAGCTACTAAGACACAAAGAGACCTAGACAGGATTATCAGGGAGAGGCTGATGCTTTACAATGGACACAAAAGGGAAAGACCCAGCCATGGGCTGGGCTACCTGAGAAAGGACTTTGACACCAAAGGAGAAACTACCAGGACAGAAAAGGGCACTTAACACCCGATTCAATCTGCTAGCTCCACCTTAAATACTTTAAGGTTTATTGTTAGTTTGGGCAAAGCCCTGGTTCACCAGGGGTGGAGGACCCAATGGCAAAGCCTTTGCCTGGGGTGTGGCAGCTGCCACATTCTAGCAGCTACTGGGAGCCACAAGTAAGAGCTGGGTGTGAGGTGGGGGTCAGAGGCTGGAGAGCTGCCCTAGGAGGGAACAACAAGCCCTCCATACCAGAGATACTACCCCTCCCTGAGCACCCCATACACCCCAGTCACCTCCACCTGTTGCATCGCCACTCCCCCATCACTGCAGGTCTTGAAAAGGGTGGACAGGGTTAGGATAGATGAATGTGCACACAAAGATACTTGTGCACGAAGGAGATTTAAGTGGAAAAGCCTATTCACAAAGACAGTCCCACTCTCTTGGAGTTGGAAGCCTGGTCCATTGGCACGAAAAATTGTTACGTCTGGAGACTTCCTCAGCTGCATTGGATGGCCTTGTTGTCTAACGCACATTTTACAACATGAGTTGTCTTAGAGATCCATCTCATTTGCAAACATTCCAGTCCTGCCTGGATGACAAGCTGTCTCCCAAGGGACCACTCACTGGAAGCTCAACTGAGAAATGGAACCAGTTCAGAGACACAGTGAAGGAAACATCAAAGGCAGTTCTAGGCCCCAAACAATGCAACCACCAGGACTGGTTCGACGAGAACAACACTGCTATTGAAGACCTATTGAGCAAAAAGAACAAAGCCTTTATGGAGTGGCAAAATAACCCAAACTCTGCTCCTAAAAAGGACAGATTCAAGTCTCTCCAAGCCACGGCACAGTGTGAGATCAGGAAGATGCAAGAGTGATGGTGGGGAAAAAAGGCAAAAGAAATCCAGCGTTTTGTTGATACAAAAAACTACAAACAATTTTTCAGGGCCCTCAAGACTGTCTATGGGCAATTAAAACCCACCACTACTCCCTTGCTATCCTCTGACAGTGACACTCTCATAAAAGATAAAAAAGGCATCAGCAACAGGTGGAAAGAACACTTCAGCCAGCTTCTCAACCAACCTTCTTCAGTCGACCAAAGCGCCCTTGACCAGATCCCCCAAAACCACACCATTGAACAACTTGACGTCCCTCCTTCAATAGAGGAAGTCCAAAAAGCCATTAAACAAATGAGTGCAGGCAAGGCACCCGGTAAAGACGGGATCCCAACCGAGGTGTACAAGGCCTTAAATGGAAAGGTGCTCTAGGCATTCCACATAGTGCTGACCAGCATATGGGAAGAGGAAGACATGCCCCCAGAACTCAGAGATGCCTCCATCATAGCCCTATACAAGAACAAAGGCTCACGAGCAGCCTGTGACAACTACAGCGGCATCTCACTATTCTTCACTGCTGGAAAGATCCTCACCCGTGTTATACTCAACAGACTCCTGTCATCTGTTTCAGAGCAGAACCTGCCTGAATCACAATGTGGCTTCCGACCAGATCGCAGCACCATCAACATGGTCTTCACGGTGAGGCAAATGCAGGAAAAATGCCTTGAGCAGAACCTGAGTCTCTACATTGTCTTCATAGACCTGACAAAGGCTTTAGACACAGTGAACAGGGACACATTGTGGGTGATCCTCAGCAAGCTCAGTTGCCCAGCAAAATTCGTCAAACTGATCCAGCTCTTTCATGTCGACATGACAGGGGAAGTCCTATCTGGTGGAGAGACAATGGCATGAAACAAGGCTGTGTCCTCGCTCTGGTACTATTCAACCTATTTTTCACCCACGTATTACGACATGCTGTGATGTATCTAGACGTGGGCGTCTATATCAAATACTGACTGGATGGCTCACTATTTGACCTTTGCCGCCTGACTGCAAAAACAAAGACAACAGAGAGACTCATCCTGGAAGCTTTCTTTGCAGATGACTGTGCTCTCATGGCCCACCAAGAAAATCATCTCCAAACCATTGTGTACAGGTTCTCTACCACAACAAAACTGTTCGGCCTGACTATCAGCCTCAGCAAAACAGAGGTGTTGTTCCAACCTGCACCAGGGAGGCCAACTAACCAGCCATGCGTTACAATCGATGGCATGCAGCTTTTTAACGTCAACACTTTCAAGTACCTGGGCAGCACCTATTCCAACGATGGGTCCCTATATCCATGAGATCAATGCCAGGATCCAAAAGGCCAGCCAGGCACTCGGGTGGCTGCGCTCCAAAGTCCTCCAACACAGAGGTGTAAGCACTGGGACGAAGCTCAAAGTGTACAACGCAGTGGTCCTCAGCTCGCTCCTGTATGGTTGTGAGACATGGACACTGTACCGGAAGCACATGAAACAGCTGGAGCAATTCCACCAACGCTCCCTCTGGTCAATCATGAGGATCCGATGGCAGGACCTAATCACCAACCAGGAAGTCCTCGACAGAGCCAACTCCACCAGCATCGAAGTCCTGGTCCTCAAAACCCAGCTACGATGGTCTGGACACGTACGTCATCTGCATGGACCCACAGTGAATACCAAGACTGGTATTCTATGGTGAACTGTCAGCTGGACTCAGGAAACAAGGCTGACCAAAGAAAAGATTCAAGGATCAGCTAAAGTCCAATTTGAAGTGGGCTGGCATCACACCAAAGCAACTAGAACTCGCTGCCTCTGTCAGAAGCAGCTGGCGAGCCCACATTCACCATGCCGCCCCCACCTTTGAAGATGAGCGACGTTGACGTCTTGCTGCTGCGCGTGAACACCGACACCAGGCCACAACCACACCTCCCGTAACAACTGGCATCCCATGCCCCATGTGCCACAAACTCTGCGCCTCAGCCTTTGGACTCCAAAACCACATGAGGGTACATCAATAGATGATAATGCACAAAGACAATTGTCATTCTCGATCACCGAGAGACTCCCACTAACTAACTATTGTTAGTTTGAAACTTGTGAAGTTGGGACTTCCCTCCAGGAGAAATTCTCCTGTGACAAGGTCAAGTGTGAGGTCCTTATAACTTAAGCTGCTACAAAGTTGGGGTCCTCAAGATCTCAAGATTGGGGCTTCTAGATTCCAAGTTGACACATGTAAACATTCCTCTGTAACTATAACATCCCTTTTTTCATCTCCTGATGTCAGAGGGAAAAAGAAGCAAAATAGTAAAGAAGGTAATGAGATAATACTCTTACCATGATTAGCTGGAAGCAAAGGATACTCTCAGGAAATGAAGGAAGTCACCAGCCAAAGAGGAAAAAGGCCCAGAGCTTTTCTTATTAAGCACAATTAAAGGCAACAAACATTGAAGGCCAAGGTTCACCACATGCTATTAAGTTAGAGAAATTCAGAGAAGAGTAAGAAAGGAACTTTGGATATATTGCAAGATAAGGCTGTGAACACAACTAGAAAGCAAGATAGACTGTAGACTTGACTGAGGAAGGTTCAAGCAAATTGCTAGGAAAGTTCAAAGGCAGAGTTGCTTGTATTAGGGAGGAGTAGAAGTAGGGAAGGCTGCACACAGGATGCTGCTTTTGAACTAGACCTTGAAAGGCTACTAAGATTCCAAATGGTGAAACCCTGTCTGTTGAGGCAGGGGGAGAGCATCATTACCATCCAGGCTGAGCAAAGGAAAAAAAAAAGGCTGCTGGATACCTCTGAGCCTTGGGAAGGGTTATTGACTTTAAGTTGAAGTTAACAAAACAAAAGAAAGGCTAATCAAGGTATGTAAATTAAAAGAAGTAGAAAACTATGATCATATTGGTTATAAGTTGCCTCTGGTTGACACTTATTATTTGTCTCATTGACCACTAGGGGATTCTTGTCTTTAGGTCTCTGAAGGCAGTAGTATTCCAGATGGCATTGCCATGACATCCATCCACACCCGATTATAAAAATTCTCTCTTTTTTTAAGCCAAGGGCTAATACTTTATATGGAGTTAACATTCAGCCAAAGTCACAGTAACTCACAGCTACAAATTAGGAGAATTCTTAACATGTAGGCAGAAGTTTGTCAGCTTCAATTTATGTTTATCTCTAGCTAACCTCACCTCTTTATGGCTGATACTAAAAACATTGAGGTAAAGAAATGGAGACGATGTGTTAGTCGTTCAGCCAACAAGCAAGTAAACACCTAGGAAGATGGGAATTATGGTCCTGTCCAGCTCTTCATGACCCCTTGTGGGGTTTTCCTAGGAAAGACACTAGACTAGTTTGCCATTTCCTTCTCCAGCTCATTTCACAAATGAGAAAATGGAGGTAAGCAGGATTAAGGACTTGCCCAGAATCACACAGCTAGTGTATCAGGCCAGAATGGACCCATGAGGATGAGTCTTCTGATTCCAAGCTATTCCACTCTATCCACTGTGCCACTTAGCTGACAAGATGGAAGATACATTATATTCAAGGAATGTGTAAGACCAGGGTTGAAGGACTGTATAGTTCATGGACAATAGTAAAATGAAGAAGATTGGAAGGCTAGATTGGAGCCAGGCTTTGAAGAGTTTTAAATGCCAAATAAATGAGTTTTATTTGATGTTGGCAAACCAATAAATCTCCTTAAGCAAGTTAGCAACATATACAGGCCTTTGCTTTAGAAAACTCACCTTCAAAACGGAGAGGAGAATGTATTGGAGACGCTAGAAATTTGAAGCAGCAAGATGAGTTAAAAAGCTATTTCAATAGGGGTAAGGGATGCATGCCTAAACTAGAATTATGGCTGTATGAGTAAAGAGAAGGGGAAATAGATGAGAGATGTTGAAAAGATAGAAAAGATAAGATTTGGCAATGGATTGATAGTATAATGGCATAAATGAAAGTAGAGTTGAAGAATAAACCTAGACTGTAAGCCTGGGAAACTGGAAAGATGGTTGTGCCCTAGTGATGAATGAAGTTTGGATAGATGGAAGGTGTATGGAGTGGATATTAGTTCAGTTTTGGATATACCAAATTTAAGATGCTTTCCAATCACTTGAGATAACTTCCAGTTTAAGATTTCAAAAGTCAGTTGATGTCATTGTTGCTAAGTGTAGGAGAGAGACTAGGACTTGATAGATAGATATAGGACTAATCTACATAGAGATGAAAATAGAAACTGATGATGTTCTCAAGTGAAATAGCATAAACAGAACAGAACCTTGGGGGATAGCTGCCAGTTGGTGCATATGGTATGGATAAAGAAACAGCAAAGAACAATTAGAAAGAAGGAATAACTAGAGAGTGGAAGAATCAAAGGAGACTAGCTTTAAGAAAACCTGAGGAAAGAATACACAGGACAAGAAGATGAACAATGGATAGAACGCTAGACATGAGGTCAAGAAGCTCGAGTTCAAATCTGGTCTCTGATTCTTCCTAGCTACGTATCTCTGGGCAAGTCATTTAACCTTATTTGTCTCCATTTTTTCATCTGTACAATGAGCTGGAGAAGGAAATTGTAAATCACTCCAGTATCTTTGCCAAGAAAACCACAAATGGGGTCACAAAAAGTCAATTTGAATGACAGTGTCAAATACTACACAAAAGTAAAAAAAAAAGATGAAGCTTGAGAAAAGGTTATTAGATTTGGTAATTAAGATATCCTTATTAACTTTGGAGAGAGCAGTTTCAGTGAAGTGATGAGGTAGTAAGTCAGATTTCAGAGGGGTTAGAAGAGAATGAGAGAGGTTCACACGGTGTATAAGTGGCTTTCTCAAGGACTTTAGCCATAAAGAGAGAAGACATATTGAACTGAGTCTCCACAGAGAGTAAAGAGAGACCCAGAAGATAAAGAAAGATTAGAAATAGAGTGAGGATGATTGATAGTGAAGGTAATTTCCTGGAGAATGTGTTAGGGAACAGGATCAAGGCTTCATTTGGAAAAAAGATGATTTTGACAAGGAAAAGGATCACCTTTTCCTCTACAACCAGAGAAGAAGAGATAGTGGGTGAAAATCTGAATATAAGAATGAGAACATAGAAGAAAATGGAGCTCTCAGAAAATAGCCTCAATTTTTTCAAGTGAATTATGAGTTCATTTACTTATATGAAAGATTAGTGCAAGGAGTACTGAGAGAAGTTTGAGATGAGAAGGTTTGGAATAGTTTCTGTAGAGAATGGGATGTTGAATCGATTAGGAAAGAATGTTTACCGTCCTGCAGTTGGACCCAATTAGGAATAAATCATATCATTTAGAGAACAATTTCAAAATTTCATGATTTTCATTTATCATGGTTTTATGATTTCCATAAGTTTATTTTAGCAGCACATGAAAGAAAGAGAGATATAGAATTTATTATAGTATCTTCTAATGGACAGATAATCAGAAGGGCAAGTTGTTAGAATAATAGACCTTTTCTTGAGACTTTCCTCAGTCCTTGAAGTGGTGGCTCAATCAATAGCTCCAGTCTGAATCTTCTACTCTGAGATGCACATAGACTCCTCAGGCTCTCTTGTCTCTGCCCCTCTTCAGTACTATTTTTTATTTCTTCTGTACTGACAATTTTTTCTAGCTTAACTCTCCTTGACTTTCTTCTTCCTCTCCATCTGTCTCTCCAATACTATGCATGTCTTTTAAGAACTCCAGGGAATGAATTATACCTTCTATCTCAAAAATCTCAAAGATCCCAAATCACTCTAAGACTGAGACAATGTTTTTCTCCCTGTGGACTACAAATTCCAGTATGCCAGTGCAAGAATTAAATTAGCATTTGTAAGGAATTAAAATTAAGAGTTTGACTAAAATATATGAAAATTATAAATAATATAGTGGTTACCGATTTAAACTGTTATAGCTCAAGTCAAAATGACTTTCAATTGTTTTAATTTAGAAATTTAAAGATTAAAATTAATATACAATAACTAAATATTACATTTTATAAAGTTTTATTAATAATAACTAAAGCAAAAGAACTGCCTGAATTCAGCCCAATCGTAGGTCAAAGAGAGAGCATGGGAGAAGCATACATCTACTTAAATACCAATAACGTGATCTCACCAATGTGGAGACACAGGAGAGATTATAGGGAATTTTGGGAAATACTAAGAACTTCTGGGCAATGAAGTCAAAGGTTCAAAATCTCCATTTATACATACTCCCCTGTGATCCTCTTGGAAAACCAGTTTCCGCAAAAGAATCATGGAAATATAATCAACTTTAAAATTGCACTAATTTGTGGATAAAAGAAAAAAAAGAATAAAACCAATGATTACTGGGTTGACAAAAAGCCAATTTGGTGGCAGTCTCCTTTGGCATAGGAGTGTACATTCAAAACAAAGGCATTCCAATTCCCCCATAGTTCAATTCACATCCCAATGTTCACTCTAGATCTTCTGGTGCAACATGTGGTCTCTGCAGGCATCTATCTTCATGGAGCATTCTGGATTCTGGGAGGTAGCAAGTTTCTTATCCTAAAATTGCTCAAATTTAAATAAAAGTTCACAACAATAACTTACCCCCCATGAGGTGAATAATAACAAACACAGGGATCACTCAGGGATGCATGGCTGAGTTATGAGATATATGAATAAATTTGCAAAAGAAAATAAAAAACATGAAACAATCCAAATAAAAGAGAAAAATAACTTGTGGATGAAATACAAAATGTAAAAGTCTTATGTTTAAAAATATCTACGTAAAAGAAAAACAAATCTATAACAGGTCCTTGAATCAGGGCCCAATTAAAATGATTTAAGGAATTATGCATTTACCCAGTCAGTAGCCAGGACTATAAAAAGTTTGTCACACCATGAAAGACAGAAAAGGGACTAGATTTCAGCAGCAAATGGGAGTCTAGATGGCAGTGAAAAGGAAGTGCTTGATAGAATGTGGATCAAGGAAGCCCTGCATTTATTAACACATGTTAAACAGCCACAACCTCAAATCCCATACAAGTTCAAGTCCTCTCTTCTTGGCTCAAAATTACATCAATCCCATTGGGATCTGGTCTCTTTGATCTTGTGCTCCATATGCACTATGCAGGTGCTCTGTACTTCTTTAGCATTATACAGTGGCTGTTTTGTATATTCCTTTCTTCTGGAATCAGACAAAATCATGAAGCAAAGTCCCATAATTTTTTTTAAACCCTTACCTTCCATCTTGGAGTCAATGCTGTGTATCGGCTCCAAGGAAGAAGAGTGGTAAGGGCTAGGCAATGGAGGTCAAGTGACTTGCCCAGGGTCACACATTTGGGAAGTGTCTGAGGCCAGATTTGAACCTAGGACCTCCCGTCTCTAGGCCTGGCTCTCAATCCACTGAGCTACCCAGCTGCACCCCCATAATTTTTTTTAAACAATCAATAGCATCATTTTTATACTCTAAAGCTTTTTATGGAATGCATTAATATTAGAACAAATGTATTTTAAACTTATATTACTGCAAAATCTAAAAAATTAAAGAGAAATATTCTCAATACTGTTGACATGTGCTTTAAATACAAAAAGGAGAGAAAAATAAAACTCAGATACTATGTTGCACATGGAAGGAAAAACAATAATAAAAAAGTTTTAAAAATAAAAAATATGTAGCTTAAAATCAATGATACACTGTGTCAGCAGTGTGTGAGTACAAATGATTTTCAGAATAAAACAGTAACACAGTAGATCATGCACATTCAAAGAAGCACCAAACCCCAAAATTCACAATAGCCCAATTAATTACAATAGAAAACAAACCCACTATCATATTTCACATAAGCTGTTATATGACATAAAAAACCTGAACTGATGGATATTTGTCACAATTTTAAAAGATGAAGCAAATCTTTCAACCTTGGCAAATATATTTTTAAACAAAGTAAAACTTATTTGGGTTTAGAACATCACCATGAAATCCAGATTGTTCTGGTGGAAGTAAATGACACTGTAGAGTTAAATTATTATGCATGCACAGAAGCTCTTTTTGACTTCTTGCTTTATATGAAATTTTTACCTTTAATACAATATTTTAATAATATATAGATATTTTTAAAAATCATCCATTCATTAACCACTAGTTATCTAAAATTATTTCTGAAGATCCCTTAAAATACAGTTTAAATTCTTAGATCATTGAATTCTTCAAAGGTTGTATATAGCTTTTGATGAAGTTCATCCATCATCATCTATGTGACAATTCACAAAAGCAATATGTGAACTTTGATAGATCTAATGATAAGGTTTTGGTCAAGATTTTCATGAACTTGTACAATATTTTGTTCTTCAGCAAATGTAAAGGTAAATTAAAGATCAATATAGGTAAAACATAGTAACTTAAAATGAGTCAGTATTACAGAAAGGTATCAACTAGATTAATATAGATAAAGTTAAAAAAATTTAAACCTTAAAGCAATCAGTAAATATAATAATATAAACCAATGAGAAGGTGTAGGCAGGCAGTATATAAAAAAATGCTTTTTTTTTTTTTACCAATCCCAATAGACTTGTTCTATATAATAGGGGGAGAATAAACTCAAAATAGTTAGGAATACACTTCCAAATCTCTTTTAAAGTTTCCTTCTCTTCCCCCAGTATTTATCATCCATTTGCATCTCTTTTGTCAGAGCTCTGAAGTTGATCATAGTGAGGGAGAATTCTGCACTGAATATAGTATGGTGGGATCTCAAATTGGAGGTATTGTAGAGGCTGGTCAGGCCCAAATGCCAAAAGTGTGTAGGAAGATGAATCTCCCCTCTGAATTTTAGGATTATTCAAGCTAAACACAAGGATCCTTGTTCCCAGGAACAGTAGTGAGAAAAGACACTTTAAAACTTTGAGCTGCTGGACATAGAAAGGTAATGCACTGCTCTTTCATAGAGTGAGCCATGCTTTATAACAAGTTTATTCCTTAAATAAAAGTTAAACAAAAGGAGACCCTGACTGAAGGTAAAGAGACTTTTTTTAAGGGTGTTTTTTACTAAAGGGTTTTTAAGAGCTATTCTTCTGTGCTCTCTTCCTTAAAGGCAAAACTTCTAGGGACAATAGTGTATTTGCATATGAAGGAATGGCATTTGGGGTCAAGAAAGAGAAAGAAAAAAACAGTTTTATTTCCCAAAACTGACTTTAAATCCACAGATTTGGACTCTCTGCCCTCCCTGTGAAAAACCTTCTAAACTAGGAGTCCAGGATCAGCTTTAAAAAATCTGCTTGAATATTAAAAGGTATGGGGTTCTTTTCTCTACATTGAAAAATGTCCATGGCAGGCTAGAAACACACATGGAGAGTGGAAAGGGATTAGGACAGAAAGATTTTTATATGTCACTCTCTGTGGGGAAAAAAAAATGACTGGGATTGGCAAACTTTTGTGGCAGTTCTGGTATCCACAAAAGGAGGCTCCAAGCTGGGTGGAGAGTGGTGAGGAATGCTGGCTCATGCAAATGGAGGGGAGGAACAGCAGGAAGCAGCAGGGGGCAGGGTCGGGCAGGATCACAGGCACACCCTGCTACCAGACCCTCATGGTGGGTGGCAACTGGGAAAACTTACTATCTTTACTGTCAGGCTATCTGCTCAAAAGTTTCTGAGAATTCTTAACTGCTTTGTGGTAAGTGCAAAATGAAAAGATTAAAATTAATATATAATAACTAAATAATATATTATATAAAGTATTATTAATAATAACTAAATCAAAAGAACTATTTGAATTCAGCCCAGTCACAGGTCAAAGAGAGAACATGGGAGGAGCAAACATCCATTTAAATACCAATAATGTGATCTCACCAATTTGGAGACAAAGGAGAGATTTAGGGAATTTTGGGAAATACTAAGGACTTTGGGGGAATGAAGTCAGAGGTTCAAAAATATCCATTTAAATACAAAATAGGTGGAGAGGGTAAAAGTTGAGAAATGCAAAAAGTGGGTAGAGAAGATATTTAGCCTATCATACTACATATTGCTCCAGTACTCCACCCAGCCTTCTCTACTTATTAATCCTCGACTGGAATTAATTTCTCTCCAGAAGTCAGGAAAGGAAAGCCAGCTATTCACTCACCCAATTTCCCTCCAAAAGGCAGTTCTAACTGAAGAAGACAACCTGTTGAGGATGACACCTGAAACTGACCTCTAGCCCAGAAATTCAGAGCTTTTATAGTGACTTCTTGTCCCTTACCCTCTTCACAGGGGCCAATCACAGTTTTTAAATGGTCTAGCACTGCTCAGGATGGGAGTGTCTTGCAGAATACATTTCTCATCCTCTGTATCTATAAACTCTTATCAAAAGGATTCACAATTTCCTGACTGATTGAGTTGTTATCCACTTTAGCAAATGACTTGCTGAACACTCTTACTTAGTGTCTGGTGTGGTACTAAGTAGGGGTACTTAAGTTAGTGTTAACCAAATGTTAACTCAAAATAGACAAAGAAAATAAAGAATTCCCTTTCAGAGATTTGACTCAATATGAGAGTTCTAAAAGCGGTCACCACTTATAAAATATTAGCCCCTAAGTCAAAAGAATTGTTAGCAGCTTTTATTTACAACAAGATAGAGATAGTGAAAGTGGGAAATATAGGAAGGAGATAAAGCCTGATCTAGCCTACCAACCCCAAGTGCTTCTCTGGCAAAGTGAAGTCCAGTTCAGGACCTGAAAGGGGCTTTCTGATCTCCACATGGATTTCCTGGTAGTCCTCAGCCAGAAGTTCTGGTGGTGTCTTCAGCAAGAGTTCCAACACAGAATGACTGCAAGGAAAAGCACATCTCTTCAACTCTACTTACCAATGCAAGGGAAGAGTATCTCCAAAAGCCAAGGCAGGAATAGTCTCCAAGGAACCAGTCTCTCCAAAAACCAAGGAAGGAAAGAGACCAGACCATGTTGGTCTCTTCTTTTATACCCCTTTTCCCCCAAGTAATTGCTCT
Source organism: Monodelphis domestica (assembly GCF_027887165.1). Lineage (NCBI taxonomy): Eukaryota > Metazoa > Chordata > Mammalia > Didelphimorphia > Didelphidae > Monodelphis > Monodelphis domestica. The sequence continues at coordinate 148,923,569 of NC_077230.1, forward strand.
CCCCCTCTTCACAGAAATCAATTGAAGTCTTTCAATTTGCCTAGCATTGCCCAGGGCTGAGCAGTGCCTTTTGGAGGTGAAAGTTTTCTCTAGTAAGTGACTTGTGAATTCCCTTATTTAAGTGTTAAATAGGGGTATTTTAAGTTCCTTATTTAACTAAAAATAGACAAGGGGAGAGTTAATTCTACCTTCATACCAGTCAGTTCTCAAAACTGTTATACCTACAGCTCAGATAAACCAAGTCCACAGTTAAAGTTGTAATTTGACAATGTGGTCTTGAATAAGGTGCCACTACTCACTGGTGGCAGATTATCTGAATGATTAATGAAGCATCAAAACTCATGCAATGAACATTGTAATTTCATTATGATAAATTTGTAGAGCAAAGTTAATTTCATCCTTGAACAAATGTTTTTTTTTTAATTTGAAATATCTTTCTAGATAGAGAGATAGATATATATATATAAGATGATATATACAAGATGTCTACCATTCTCAAAAAAATAACACAGCAAAAGGATATCTAGATTTTAAAAGTATAAAACCAGAGAATTTTAAGTAAAAGTAATTATTTTCCAGAAAAACAGGAAGGGCTGAGATCTTAACAAAAACTGTTACTTCCTCACAATGGGGTGAGGAGAGAAAAGGCAGTGTGGATTAGTATTTGGAATCAGTCATAGAAAAGAATTCACCAAAATACAAGTTCTACACAGGAAAGGGGAAGGGGACAGACTGAGAAAATAATGTTACTACCTCACCCTATCAGGTCTAATTCCTAGAAAGAAAAAAGGAAAATAGCAACATTTAAATTTCTACTTTATACCTTATCATTCATCTCTTTCAATTTTCATGAGATTCCTACAAGGGAGAGATCAGAGATAGTATTATTCCCATTTTAAAGATGAGCAAGTCTTTTGATAGAGGGAAGATATTAAGCAAATTCAAACCAATTAATATTTATTAAGTACCTACTATGTTCCTGGCACTCTACTAAGTGCTAGGCGCACAATTAATAAAATGAAAGGTAGTTTCTGCCCTCAAGGAATTTATAGTCTAATGAGAGAATACAACACACCAAAGAAGGTAAAAGTGAGGGGTGGAGGAGAACACTAGTGATATACCTTGTTCCATGGATATAAAATCAGATAGAGCAGTCAGAATCAAAGTGTAATGATCTGAGAGTCCAGAATCTTCCCTCTATAAAGGAAAGTATTGGGAGAAATTTGGCACACTGCCCTCCATCCCTCTAATCAGAAGGGAGAGAAGGCTGAGTAGGTCATATCAATCAAAGCTGTAGTCAGCAGCATGGGGGCGATGGGCTTAATCTGGGCGGGGTACTCTGCCCCATGAAGTTGAAACCAGGCAGGGCAGCAGATGCAAAGTGGAGTGTCAGTTAGAACTAAAACCCAAGTCTTCTGCCTTAGTACAATTATCCTTTTACTCCAAAGAGAAGAGAAGAAGATAGTTTCACCAGTCACAACTCTTTAAATCTGTCCTTGGTACTTAAGAGTTTTCCCAGAGGATAGCATTATCTTCCCTCTTTAGTTCATTATACTTCCTCCTTTCACAGAATTTCAAGCTTCTTGGACTTTTTAATGAAAAAAAATTCCAAATTCCCAAACAATGCATTCCTAAGTGCAAAGTCTATGGTAACTCTTGGTCAAGGTTCATACCATTTAATTGGGAAACTTTTACTGAGGGAACATACTGAACATTTGAAGACAATCAATAGAAGAAGAAAAAAGAAAAAAAATATTTTTTTAAATGAATGCTGCCAGTTTCTTCACTTAGTCCTTTCCTCCTTGACTCAGACCCCAAGAGATTACTGTGAAAATGAGACCTTAGGAAAAAGTTGACATGGCCTCACAGTACAAAAGAACAAAGCTGCCAAACTTCTAAGGTAGAGAGATCCGAAAATACACCTGTGCCTGCAAGGCTTCTCCGAGTTTGGCTGCCAAGGGAATTGCCCAGATTGGCACTCATTTCCTCCAACCTACCTGCAAAGAAATGGTTTCCAAGGCCTGCCTGTAACAATCAAAGTGGTTTCTACCACCTGTCTCATCTAAACCAAAGCATGCCGCCATATGGAAAGGCTTGTTTAAAGGGTACAACTTTATTTATTATAGCAATATAATGCCTCTACATTTAGGGGTTACCCTAGAAACCCTTCTGGGGATAGGGGTAGTACCTTATTTCTTATACATCTTTTATGTCAAGTCATTTGCAGCTCTATTTGTCTAGAGAAAATAGAGTTCAAAATACAAACAGTTCCATAATGTCTGAACCTCTGGAATGGGGGAGAGAGAAAAAAAGGAAATTAGAAATTTCTGCCTCATTGAATATATTAATAATTCCCATCATTTACCATGTATTTATATGAGTATTCTGAAGTTTAAAAGATTCTTTGCTATATTTCATATTAAGACATCTTTTTCTATGAAAAAAAGAGATGAAAGCATTTTTCCTATATGTTTCATAAAGTAAAACTTAAAAAAAACCATTTACATAGACATCTCAGAGGAATGATGTAAATGAAGAAGATTAAACTTTACAAAGTACTTTTAAAGGACAGGAAATGTAATAATGATCCCTTTCAGCAGCTAAATACTTCAGTGGAAAGAGCACTGGGCCTGGAGGCAGGAAGACGAGTACAAATCAAGTCTCAGACCCTTCCTAGTTGTGTGACCCTGGTCAAGTCACTTAACCTGTGTTTCTACTAATCTACTAGAGAAGGAAATGGAAAACCACTCTAGTATCTTTGCCAAGAAAATCCCATATGGGTCATGAAGAGTTGGATATGACTGAATGGATAACAACTTCCCAAGCAAATCTTAACAGTTACCACAAAAGCTATTCTTTATGTTATCATATGGTATATCCTGAGGACACTGGATTGCTCAGCTCAGGGGATAGAGCTCTGGGTCTGGAATTAGGAAGAACTGAGCTCAAATCCAGCCTCAGATACTTCCCAGTTCTGTGACCCAGGGCAAGTGATGTTAAATAACAAGCCAGTTCAGTATCTTTGCCAAGAAAACTCCATGGACTTTATTGGTGTATTATGGTCCACAGAGTCATGACGAGTCAATGCAACCAACAAGAACAATGCCATGGAGCGGAATAGCCTCAATCTAGACCTCTGGGAATAGACACAGAGGCTTATGCTACCCAGATCAAAGGACAACATTTCTTTTGATACCCAAGCCACCAAAGATATACATATTTCAAAGATACAAGAATATCTATGGTTGGTCACAAGCTTCCAAAAGCCACCTAACACATTCAGCTCTCAATTCTGGTCCCCAAGAGGAAAGGAAGCCTAAAGGTTCCTTACTCTATCCAGAACCATAAGCCAGGTCTTGACAAGAGTGGCCAAGTAAAAGTAGGCAGCCCTGATGAATGTTCAAGAGATCCAATTGTATGTAGCCCTTTTCAAATTCACCAGCAGACTATAAGCACTTTTTGAATAAGTGAAATAGGAATAAACTAGATGAGCTTATATCCAAGAATTAATGGGATGGGGGAAAGTTGTACTCATGGAATTATCAGACATTTAAATATCGAAGGCAGCTACATAAATATGGATTAGAGCTTCAGGGTTTGGAGTCAGCAAGACCCAAGTTCTCAGATATTTTCTAGCTATATGAACTAGGCAAGTCATTTAACCTCTGTCTGCCCTCAGTTTTCTCAACTGTAAAAAAAAAAGATAATAGCACTTTTATCCTAGGATTGTTTTGAGGATCAAGTGAAGTAATATTTACCAATGTTTGACACAGAGTAGGTGCTTATTTCTTCTTCATTTTGTATTCGACTACTCTCTTCTCTTCCCTGTGACAATGGGAGAATTATGTCCAAATAGTATCAAAATGTCTCAATATGATGCATGTTTTTGTTATGACTTATTAAATGGAGTATATAACTGTTACAAATACATATATATCTAACATATGGACACTATATATACATCTAAAAGATTGTATTAACATAATTGAAATAAAAATTTCTGACAGATTAGAAATATGAGACAAATTAATAAAATGATATTCAGTTAGAATAAATGCAAAGCCTTTCACTTAGGTACAAAATATTAGCTGGGATGAAACAAGAAGAAAATTTCTATTTGTGGTAAAAAAAGCTCTGGGCCTTTTTATACACTTAGATAAGCTTAATATAAGTCAGAATCATGATGTGGCTATTAAGTCTAAAAAAAAAATAGCAACCATGATAGGACATGGGAACATTCTAAACCAACATTGTCGTACAAAAAATTATTCTCTCTCTTTCTGTCTCTCTCTCTCTCTCTCTTTGCCTGTCTGTATTCCTCTGTCTGCCTGTCTCTGTCTCTCTTCTCTCTCTTTCTCTCTGTCTGTCTCTCTCTCTGCCCATCTGTGTTTCTCTGTCTCTGTCTCTCTTCTTTCTCTTTCTCTTTCTCTCTGTCTCTTTCTCTCGTTGCCTGTCTGTATTCCTCTGTCTGCCTGTCTCTGTCTCTCTCTTTCTCTCTCTTCCTCTCTGTCTCTCTCTCTTCCCATCTGTGCTTCTCTGTCTCTGTCTCTTTTCTCTCTTTCTCTTTCTGTCTGTCTGTCTGTCTGCCTGTCTCTTTCTCTCTCTCTCTCTGCCCACCCTCTTTATCTCTGTTAAACAACATTGGATAATATTTTTTCCTTCACCACTGATTATACAAATGATATAGCTGGCCTCTGAGTAACTGTATTAGAATTCCCAATAATGGAACACCACACAAGTCTAGGTATGGACACTTGAGTAATAAGTGGAGAGAGTGAAGATTAATGAGTATAAAAAAAGCATTGGCCATTAGTTGTGTTTGCAGGGTAGGGAAGTCTGTGTGGAAAGAAAGAGACTCTGGGTACAGACACATTCCCCTCTCCCTTTTTACCTCACTCCAGTCATTTTCACATTTGGCAGAGCTAGGACAGCCTTGAGTGGGAATCCTTTGGGGTCAATTCTGTGCTACAGGTGATTATGCTTTCTAGGCCTGATCCCCACAGAGTAATCTTAGCTTTGCCCAACTAAAACAAGTTCCCTACTATCCAGAACAAGACTTTGATCTCTTGGCATATGAAGGCAAATTGGAGGATGTTTACTCTAAAAATTGGGTTATTTATCCTGAAAGAAAAAGAAGACTTGGGCAAAGGGTAAGGGTGGGGAGAGTGACCTAAGTAATATAAAATAATTGGAGGCCTAATATGGAAGAAAATAGTTTTGCTTTGCTTGGGCCCAGAGATTAGAGGGTTAGAACTAGAGACAATAGGTGGAAGTTGTAAAGAGGTAAATGTCAGCTTGGAATTTAAGGAATGTTCTATATTTTTATGAAGCATTTTTAAAGAAGTGTTGTTGTGGTTTTTGTTGTTTTTAATTTAGTCTTTTACAAGAGAAAGTTGACTTTTTTAAAACATTTGTCAGAGATGCTTTTGAGGGAACTCCTGCTCAAATGCTCATTGTTCAAAGGCTCCTAATTCTGAGATGTTTTTGGATGCTTTAAACCCTTACCTCATATCTTAGAATAAATACTGCCTATTGGTTCCAAGAGCAGTAAGCCTAAACAATGGGAGTTGTGACTTGCCCAGGGTCATACAGGTAGGAAATATCTGAGGCCAGATTTGAGCTAGGACCTCCTTTTCCCAGGCCTGGCTCTCTATCCATTGAGCAACCCAGCTGCCCCCAATTATATTAATTTATTGCACTTTTGGAGATTGGGAGAAAGAAGAGATATCTACAAAGTACCTACTTTGTGCCAATCACTGTGCTTTTCACTTTATTTTTTAATAAATACTATTTAATCCATATAATGACTTTACAAGGTTGGTGCTATTATCATGCCCATTTAGCAACTGAAGAAGCTGACCAAACAGAGGATCAGATAAGGTCTTACAACTATGAGATGTCTGCAACTAGATTTGAACTCTGTTTTCTTGACTCCAGGCCTGGAGTTGTCAATTTCTGAGTTTTCCTGATACTCCTCCTTAAGGAAAGAGGGAAGGCATCTTTTTTTTCTTGAGTACCATCTTCCCTTGGTTTACAGAATTCAGTTTTGGTTTACCTGAGATGTCAGAGAAAAAATAAGGAAGAATTCTTTTAGGCAAGAATTTCATCCTGCAATGCAGATGAATACTGAACTTTCAGACAATCAACTACATTCTTCAAATATTCTATTTCAAGAGACTCAAAATATTTCATAGAAGTGGCTACCTTGCAATTTCATCAGCAGTGTATTACTTGGACAGTTTGAAAGTTGCACTTCTTCAGTGTGAGGTACTCCCTCTACAGATGTCAATCACACACCTCCTACACCTCATCCTGTGCCATTTCTGTCCTTGTTTAACCACAAATCCTCCATCAGGCTACTCAAAGCTCTAGCCGGCTTCCTCCTGCATTTTCCGCATCTTGGGGGAACCAGCACGCCCCTCAGGTTGTCCATCTATTATCTTCTATTCTTGTCCCCAGATTAGTGTTTGTCCTTTTTCAATCAGACATATCTTCAATGATACCTTTTTACTCCTTTTCCTATATATGAGCTGTCATTGGCAAAGTGCTGCAGCTTGCTTACACCCTTAATATATCTCCCCACTTCCCTTTGGGTTCTCTGTAGTTTTCCTTCTTCTGAGATCATTGGTGTGCATGATCTGTAGCCATAGAACATGATCAAGAGAATATCAGTGTTGGAGAGATAGGTTTTCACAGCAGTGAACAGTTTGAGATCATTAAAATCACTGCATGATTTTCGAAATGCAATTTAGCCCATTCTCCTCCAAGAGCTCTGAGATTGACTTTTACAACAATTGCCGAAAAATGTATGTGCAAATATGCATGTACATATTTATATGTGCACATATGTATACATATATGCACGTGCATGAATAAATGAATGTGCATAATGATGTATCTTTATTTATGGCTTAATTCAATCTTATATTTGTCCTACTGTATTTTGTACTATTTTTCATCCACTTTGATTTTCCACTGTGGATAGTTAGCACGATCTCTTTTTCAGTATTCAACTGATTTAACTGAGAAGAATTTTTAATGTAGTGGGGCTTAATACAATTAATCAACCAACAATTATCTATTAAACTCTTATCATGTGCCAAGCATCGTTCTTGGTAGATAGAAAAAATGAGATGGTCCCATCTTTCAAGGGCCTTCTATTATCATCTAATATTATCTGCAAAAAGTATAGTTTCAGAGCATTACTAATGAGAAATCTGTCATTGATTGCTACCTTAAGAAGAACATCTTTTAAGATACTTATAAATACTTTCAGCAAATGTATCATCTACCCATTTAACACCTTGATGGACATGAATACTTTGAGGATAGAAGAGAAAAAAAATTCCCAAAACCATGTCAATAATAGCACCACATATCATTTGGATTTATTTAATTAACACTTTTTTGATGGCGAGCTAAAAACTAAATTGAATGCTTTCTTTAAAATAGTAACAAACCAAAAGGAACTTTAATTTCTAATTCTTCTCTATCAGTTCTTTGACAATCATATAGTGTATATATATATATATTTATATATATATACATATATATAAAAAACATACTATGGAAATATATATGGTATATTATAGAAATACTATAGAAAATCAACTGTGAAGTCCTGCCTGCTCCTTCTTCATCGAGGCTGTATAGCCTAATCTCATAAAGATTTCATAAAAGTGAAAAAACGAGTATACAATACTAAAAGTAATAATAGCTAACATTTCTATCCGGCTTTTAGATTTGCAAAATTCTTTTCCCATTACTTCATATGTGTAACTGATGATGCCTTTTTAGTAAAAACATCATTGGGGAAACTCCTCTATTCTTCTGGAATACTCATCTTGACTTTCAATTACATTTAAAAAGTGATCATTTAATGCTTTTAAATTTGTATGATCTCCAATATAAATTTCTTCTATAAATACAAACCAGGATCAATTGCTATTCCTTATGTTATCTTCATTGCTACTTTCTCTGAAGCATGATATTGTGGGAAAATATTATTTGGATGATTATTTTTTCAGTTTTGGAGAGGAGAGGAGAGGAGAGGAGAGGAGAGGAGAGGAGAGGAGAGGAGAGGAGAGGAGAGGAGAGGAGAGGAGAGGAGAGGAGAGGAGAGGAGAGGAGAGGAGAGGAGAGTTTATTTTTGGTTTTTGTTTTTTAATTTTTAATTTTTAACAAAGACCTAGGTTTGAATTTTCACTCTGATCTAATTCTGTGACCTTGGAAAAGTCACCTTACCCCTTATCATCAGTTTATAAATCTATAAAATAGGGACAATAATTGTCAGATTTCTTGACTCATTGAGCTGTTTGTAAAGCCTAGACAGTGGAAATTATTATTGTTATATTAGTTAGTAAGGTAATGGAAGCTAAATGATGGGTCTCAATCAGTATTAAAATCCTGGGAGATCTTGAAAGATACCTGTGCCCAACTGCTGTGTATAGAATATTTTCCTACTTGTTAGGTTACAGCCTTTTTATTGTTCCCAAAATGTCTAGCACTTTTCTGACATGGAAGAAAAAAATGTTAAATTAATAATAAGCAATCCTAGATGTAAACTCTGGCTCCAAACATTATTCTGTGGTTTGAGTCAACTTCTCTGAGCCATAGTTTAATCATCTACCAGGAAAGATAATAATACTTTGCACTACCTACTTACTTTACAGGCATATATAACTTAGATAAGTTTATACAAACTTTATAAATCTCAAAATCTTATGGAAAAGTGAATGATTTTCTTTGAAGAAAATATTCACATTATACAAGCATGAATCTATTAAGTCCTTGGCCTCTTTCATTTCTGCCATATTTTCCAACATATTTTATTTTATACCATATGACTTAGTTCATAGACTCTTACCAAGTTCCCCGAGTGCCCTTGCTCATGCTTTCCACCCTAAGATTGCCTTTAATTTATGTCAAGTCTACCTTGTATGTATATGTCATCTATCTATCTATAATGAAAGCTTTATAAGGACAGGCAATGTTTTTGCTTTTTTATTATCTCAGCACACTGCCTGGAATAGCAAATGTTTAATAAATCTTATCAATGAATATGTCCTTTATTCTTTATAGCAGATGTTGCTGTATAAGCTATTGCTATTATTTTCATAATAGTTTGTTTACATACATCTGATCAGTATAAGTCAGGAAAGGGAGCATTATTTGGGGGGGTGGGGATGATGACTTTGGTTTTGCAAAGGCTGACTTTATATTTTGGCAGATAACAAAATGTATGTGTCTAGAAGTCAGTTGGAAATTCAGGTGTGGACCTTAGAAGAAGTAGGAATTAGAGAAAGATTTTGAAGCATAAAATAAGTAACAGAATACTAGAAGCTGTCAAAGTGGATGTGACAACTAAAGGAGACAATACTGAGAGATGAGAAGGCCAAAGTTAGAAATGTCTTTGGGGAATTTCTTCCTTTAGGGAACATGAAAAAGGAGAGCCAGTAAAAGTGACATAGATTAACAGAAGGAAAACTTAAGAGAGGATACATGAGGATACAATGTTCCAGAAAACAAGAGAACAGAATTTGTCAAGAAGGTAAACTTGGCCTGTGTTGTCAAATGCTATTGGTAAACTTTAAGATTGCAATGTCAGTAGAATTGTAGGGAAAGAGAAAAACTTGTACAAACCTGGGGAATGACTGCAGCATGATGGAGTAATGGAAAAAACACCAGGTAGCCCCTAGATCAGGGTTTGAATTCCAGCCCTAATACTTATTAGCTGCAAGTCACTTAACCTTATTAAATCTAACTTTCTTCATCTAAAATGAGGATAATAATATTTGTCCTATTCTTTCAAGGTTGTGAGATTCATTGTGCTTAATAAATCTAGTTTTCTGTAAGTTTAAATTATTTTAAATATTAACATAATAAATTTTAAAATGCACAGAAAATAGAGTTTCTGCTCTCAGAGAACTCTCATAGATCCAATGAAGGAAGTAGGATAAGAATGAATATTGTTTATATATTACAGAAAATGAATTTTTTTCTTTAATTTCTAGTCCTTCCATAGGAAGGAGGCAGCTAAGTGGTACAGTGGACAGACTGCTGAGTCTGGAATCAGGAAGGCCTGAGTCTAAATCTATCTTTATTCTCTAACTGAGTGACCCTGGGCAAGTCACTTAATCTCTATTTGTCTCGGTTTCCTCACTTATAATGAAGATAATAATAGCACCTATGTCTCAAGATCAGATGAGGATGAGAAAAATAATTATAAAAGGTTTAACACAGTGTCTGTCCTATGTGACTATTAGCAATTATTAGTTATCAAGAAGGCAAGAATAATAAGAGGTAGTCTATAACTAATCACATAAAAAGCCTCCTAGCAAGGATAAAATCAAAGACTGAAAGGGGGTAGATATTGTCCCCCCCCTCCCAAGACCTTATGAGTAAAGGTCTGACTAATATATAGGTACTTGTGGGATTTATAGAAAGTATTTAGAATGGAGCTGTGTTTTCATAAATACAGGGAACTCACCAATGAGGAAGCTCTCCAGCAATTCAGATGAGCATTCTCTCTCTCTGAAACAAAACGTGGCCTTAGAGAATTGACTATAAAATGAGGGGGTAAATTATGTTCCCAGAGTCAATATATGTCAAAGAATGAACTTGAACCATGGATTTTCAGGTTCCAATCATGATTTATATGTACCTATATAATTAGTGTACATATAGAGATAATGTATGCTCTGGAATATCTTCCCCATTCATCTGGAATGTCTTTCTCTGACTAAACAACTTTAACTTTGTTCTTTTATCCATAAGTGTTATTCACTGCGCTTTTCGTTGTTAGTCCATTTAAAACAATTCAGAAATCCTGCTCACTTCTCTCAAGGTCAAACACATAGAGACTGAACAACTGACCCTACTTGTTAAACCATGCTTCCCATGAACTGGCCTCTCTCACTGACATGCAATTTCCTGTCCCAAAGCCAAGTTTAAATCCATTTCAAGAGTTCTTCCCCTAAGCTATGCTTTTGATCTTGTAAATCAATCCATGTGGCATACATTGGTATCACATGCTTTGAAATCCAGCTGTCCACTCTTTCCCCTTATCTATTCATTAAACAGTGTACTCAAAGGATTGAAACCAATTAATTTGGAAAGGAAGGCTAGGCTTTTCTTGTTCCCAGCCAGTGGGCTTATGTTAGGTGTCTTGGAAAACACAAATTGACATTTTCCCTATTGTTGTATCTAAGCATATTAGGGTTTTTCTCTCTCCCTCCCTCTTTATCCAAACGTTTTCTAATGTATTCAAAAATTACAGATCCAGGATATTCTTTGTTTAATTTCCAAATTATGGAAACTAAGGATTTTATTTACATTTTTAAAAATTCTATTATGGACTTATCTTCATTTTTAAGGCTTTGGATCAATGGGAACAAAACCCCAATAATGCATATCACAGATATTCCAGTTGCTTTTTGGTTACTTTGTCTAAATAAATATGATAGACATAAAATTTTAGGATTAGAAGAATGCTCAGTAAACAGTGTCATGCCTATAATGGAACAAGAATTCCCTTGAAATAGTTGTTACCAAAGTGTGGTCTGAGGACCCTAGGCATCATCAAAACATTTTCAAGGATTCTAGAAAGTCAGAATTATTTTCATACTAGAACAAAGATGATTTCGTTCATAATATAATAAAAACTGATAGCTATTGCCCATATATACAAAAGATTTGGAGGAGGCAGTAAAATATTTCTTAAAGAATGTAAAGAAATCTTGAAACCAAAAAACGTGAAAACTACATCTTCACAATTTGTACAAGGGACCATACAGATTTTGTCTGAAGATCTCAAGTGAAGGTGAACTTCTACTTACCTACTTTCATATGGATCAAATTGCTAGAAATTTTGGGTTGTTCTGAGGTACCACCTCACATCTAGCTGATTGGCTAAAATGACAGCAATGGAAAGTAATGAATGCTGGAGGGGATGTGGCAAAGCTGGGACATTGATGCATTGTTGGTGGAGTTGTGAATTAATCCAACCATTCTGGAGGGAAATTAAGAACTATGCCAAAAGGGCACTAAAAAACTGTCTGCCCTTTGATCCAGCCATAGAACTAATGGGGTTGTACCCCAAAGAGATAAGGAAAAAGACTTGTACAAGACTTGTACATCATAGCTGTGCTCTTTGTGGTGGCAAAAAATTGGAAAATGAAAGGATGCCCTTCAATTGGGGAATGGCTCAACAAATTGTGGTATATGTTGGTGATGGAAAACTATTGAACTCAAAGGAATAATAAAGTGGAGGAATTCCTTGGGAACTGGAATGACCTCTAGGAATTGATGCAGAGTGAGAGGAACAGAACCAGGAGAACATTATTAGCAGAGACTGATACAATGCGGTATAATCGAATGTAATGGAATTCTCCATTCGTGGCAATACAGTGATCCTGAACAACTTGGAGGGATCTATGAGAAAAAGTAATGTCCACATTCAGAGGAAAAACTATGTCAGTAGAAACACAGAAGAAAAACAACTGCTTGAATACATGGGTCGAAGGGATATGGCTGGGGATGTGGACTCTAAATGAACATCCTAATGCAAACACCAACAACATGGAAATAAGTTCTGAATAAGGACACATGTAATACCCAATGAAATTGCGTGTCGGCTACGGGAAGGGTTGGGGGGGGAAGGGAAATAATATGATTCTTGTAACCAAGGAATAATGTTCTAAATTGACTAAATTAATTTTTTTCAAAAAAGAAATTTTGGGTTGTTTTTCCTCTTTGTTGTTCAGTCATTGTTCAATTGTGCTCCACTCTTTTTGAGACTCCATTTGGGGTGTTCTTGGCAAAGATACTGAAGTGATTTTCATTTTCTTTACCAGCTCATTTTACAGATCAAGAATTGAAGCAAATAGGGTTAAGTGACTTGACTAGTATCATACAGCTCAAAAATGTTGAGGCCAGATTTGTACTCAGGAAAAGTAGTCTTACCAGCTCCAGACTCCTTGCTCTTTCCACTGTGACCTCTTTCTGCCTTTTTCTCCTCCTTCTATTATAAAACTGCTTCTTTTGAATTTGATGTATTGTTCCTTGTTCTGTCTCCTGGGAACAAAGAAAATAAAGTTAATTCCTTTTCTACATGATACCAATTTATATATGAGAAGTCAATTATCATTCTCATGAACAAGGCTTTTTCTTCTAGCTAAACATTCCTAGTCTATTTCATGAGTCCTGGCATGTCATGATCTTAATGCCCTTGATCATCCACCAGGCACTTATCTCATACAATCTACATTTTATCAGTATTTTTCCTGGAAGAAACTCAGAACTCAGCACAAAATAATAGGGGTAGAGTTCAGTAGGATTATCACTTCCTGAAACAGACACTAGCCCTCTCAATGTACTACCTAACATGTCATTAGATCATATCATTTCCATATCACATTTTTTATCATAATGAGTTTGCAATCCACCATATCTTTTTTCACATGCATTGCCACATAGATATGATACCTTTCTCTGATATTTTACATGTGAAGTTAATTTTTGAACCCAAGTAAAAGATTTTACATTCATCCTCATTGAATGTCATCTTGTTTTATTCAGTCCAAGTCACTGGAATGTAGAGCTTTTTTATCCTTACTTTATCATTGTAAAAGGGAAAGGGTTAATTATAAAAAAGGTTGTGCTGGATTATTCAAAATTAGGGTCACCAGGAATTTAATTAATTCCAAAGAGATTTATTTACAAAACATAGAAAGAGTAAAGTTAGAAAATCAGAGAGAGAATAAGGTAAGATATCTAGCCTAAACACTAAGAATTTTGCTCTGACCCCTGGCTCAAAAACAGGCAGGAGAGTTTAGTCCTTAACTGGAGAGGCCTTGGTCCTTGAAGCCAAGGATCTGGGGATGCAGGGAGCCTCTCTTAAGAGGATAGGTCTCTCCTGGGGCTAGTCTCTTCAAAAAATCAAGGAAAGGAGTCAGCCTTTTTCACTCATCATGTGTCAGTCCAAAAGGGAGAGATTCAAGGACAGTCTCACCCACGTACATGGTCTCAGGTCCAGTAAGAAGATTCTTCACCAGCCTCCAACTCAAACTCAGAACTCCAGAAGAAGACGAACCTCCTCTCTGAAGATCTCAGATGAATCTCTCATTAATTTCAAAGGATTCTCTCCACAGGAAGTTATAACTCCCCTTTAAAGACACTTTCTTTTGCTTCACTTCCTGTGCTTGCCTACAATTTTTATGTCTACCATTTACTATTGAAGCTTTGCTTTAGGACTGCCGGAAGGCAGTCAGTTTGATTCTGATTCATCATCCACTATTGTACACATGGGTCACAGACCTCCCCCCACTCAATGATTAAGTGGGATGTTTAAACTTTTGGTGATTAAATCTAAAAAAATGGGCAGGGGAGTTAATTTCATTTTCATAATTGGGGAGAGATTTAATTTAATCTTCACATCATCCTGTATACCTAAGTTGGTCCTCCTATATTTCTGTTATTTGTAAATGTGTTAAGCATATTTATACTTTTATCCTAATGATAGACCAAAGTGTTAAATGCAAGGACAGACATAGATATTAAGACATTTGACTGGAGACCTCTTCCAAAGCTGACCTTGAACCTTGAACTCTACTCATTCAACCATTCCTTAATCTCTTTATTTATACTTTTATCTAGAACATATGTGTCTATCTTGTCCATAAGAATAGCATGAGACTGAGAGATGTTTTGTTAATGCCTAGATTACCTCTTTCCTGATGCCCTCTTCTATTCCTTTTTAATCAATGTTTCTTTTTTTCAGGATGTGGGGAATTCAGATCAAGAAGAAAAAGAAATTGTCAGTACAATTCACCTAAATATAGCCCTGTGAAAAGAGCAGAGCTTTTGGATTCACTACATATTACTCAGTTATATGGAAATATCTGACTTAGTCAAAGTCACAAATACATTAAACATATATGCCCTACAATTACTATCATCAATATCAAGAATAAGCATTAAATGTAAACCTACACATGGTGCTATGTGGGATATAGAACAAAGATTAAATAGATATCTGTTCTTACTCCTTAGGAAATCACCAGAGCAAATGGGCAATCTTGACAAAGGAAAACAGAGAAAAGTGCACATAGATATACAAATGGAAATATATTTCTCCTGGGCAGAACCAAAATGTATGAGTAGGAAAAATCAGTACAGCAAGCTCCCTATCCTCAAAAAAATAAATACAAAAAACAAAACAAAACTCCTCTAAGTAGATTTATAAAATGTACTAGACTGAATCCTGTCAGAGAAATCCAAGAAAAAAAAAATGACAGTCATTTTTTTTTATCCCTGGGTTCCCTAGAGAGACAGATAGAGAGGACTATGGTCTGTGAAAACAAAATTCTTCCAGAAGCACATTGCTCATGAAATACTCCAGTACCTTAATAAAAGCTAGAAATCAGGACAAGAAAAGATCCTAACCCAAATCAGGCACCAAATGGGAACAAGTGCTATCTGGTAGTTTTGTTGTCCACTACCTAGTTCCATATCATGGAACAAGGGTGGACTAAGAAGAATACCTGCCCCTAGCAGTGCTTTTCCAGGTAGAGAATGGTGGCAGAAGAAGCAAGTTCAGAAGCCAAGAATCAACAGTGCAGCCTGGACTCCCAAGAGCAGACCAGAGTTTCAGCCTCAGCTTTTAGACCAGTGTAAAATCTAGAGATAAATTACCAGGCCAGGAATCCCAAACCAAAACAGGAGCCTACAGTCTTGTGATTCTAAACCAGTAGAGCTTCCCGACTGACTGAGAGTGGCTAATAAGTCCACAAGTGTAGGGGGACAAAGCCTAAGACCCCAGGGAGACAAAGACCCTCAGCAAAACCAAAGCCATAGCTCAGCTAAAGTTAGACACATAGTTCACTCCTCACCTGAGCCCCAAGACTCTTCCTTTCCAGCCCTTGCTGTAACTGAATATTCTTACAAAACTACTCTAGGAAACTGGGTTAGATTGTAACATACTGACATATTAATTTTTTAGCCTATAGAAAACTGTCTGGATTAAAAGAGGTAGACCAGATCCATTGTACCACATTGTAAATCATTACCTTGTCATTGTGTTTGTGAAAGTTTACCTCAGGTCTCGGCCTGTTTCAATCTCTCTATAAAAGAATTCATAATCAATAAATTTTACCATTGATTAACAAACAGTTTGTTTCTGGTCCTCCTGATCTCAAACAATTTCTCATCTCCCCCTTCCTGTTTTTGGGACCCTTCAATAACCTACAGGATCTATCAGGCTCAAGAGGTGGTGCCCATGAACAGGGACTCTGGGATGCCACATCAAAATATTATAGGCAAGGGAGACTTTTCCCCTTTGTTTGTCAAAGAGCATAATTTCAGAGCAGGGAGGCAACCGTCAGGAATAAAACTACTGGGACAAGTTAGTTCAAAAGAGAGAAGTTTGGCAAAAAGTGGCAAGAGACCACTATCTGACCCCTGTCCTGACAATTCTAATGATCCCTCAGCTCCCACAACAGCTGTTGGACTAAGATTAAAAAATCATCTTCTTCTTTGTAGTCATCATTGACATTAAAGGTTCCTCTGAGAAATCAAAATATTGATCTCCAGCAAGATGGAGACAACATAGTTTTTCCTCCCTCAAATGCTAGAAGAATGAGGAAACAAAACGAACAACAACAACAAAAAAAGAATCCCACCATAAAAAGGTATTATGGTGACAGTGACAGTTAAGACAAAAATCTAGAAGATGATACCAAAACATCTACAAGCAAAGCTCCAAGTAAAACAATACTTGGTCACAAATTAAAGTAGAATTCTCAGAAGAGATAAAATAAGATTTTTTAAAAAATATAGATGAGATGGTATTGTAAATAATATGGAAATGCCATAGGAAAAAGTCAGAAAAGAAAGCTATGGAAGAAAATACATGAAAGAAAATTTACAACTTGGCCTAAGAGGTAGACAGCCTTACCCAGGCAAGAAGCTCTTTGAAAATCAGAGTGGACTAAGGAAGAGTCATGAGATAATTAGGAATTTTTTTTTACTTTTTATTTTTTTAGTAAATTTAGAACATTATTCCTTGATTACAAGAATCATATTCTTTCCTTTCCTTCCCTCTCCCCCCTACTTCCCATAGCCAACACACAATTCCATGGGTATTACATGTGTCCTTGATCAAAAACTATTTCCATGTTGTTGATGTTTGCACTAGGATGTTCATTTAGAATCTATATCCCCAATCACATCCCCTTGACCCATTTTGAAGCAATGATTTCTTCTGTGTTTCTACTGCCAAAGTTTTTCCTCTGAATGTGGATAGTGTTCCTTCTCTTAGATCCCTCCAAGTTGTTCAGGATCACTGTATTGCCACTAATGAAGAAGTCCATCACATTCGATTATTGCACGGTGTATCAGTCTCTGTACAATGTTTTCCTGGTTCTTCTCCTTTCACTCTGCATCACTTCCTGGAGGTTGTTCCAGTTCACATGGAATTCCTCCATTTATTATTCCTTTGAGCACAATAGTATTCCATCATGAACAGATACCACAATTTGTACAGTGTGATATGGAAATCACTTTAAAAGACTGATATATATTAATTTAAGGTCACCAAGGAATTCAGCTATGTAATTCCTAAATGAAAACTCAAGTCAGCTGTCAACCTTTTATGGAGTTTTTAATTACAAACAGGAGGAAGAAAGGTATTAGGGAGGGAGGGAGGGAGGAAGAGAGAGAGAGAAAGAGAGAAAGACAGAGAGAGAAAGAGAGGGGAGGGGGGAGAGAAGGGAATAGGGCTTAAATACCCACTCTGCTTAGGCTAGGCTAAAGGCCCAAGGCCTTGGATAGCCGAGGCAAAGAAAAGAGATCAGTCCCTATCACTCACGTGACCAAAATGGAGAAATAGTCTGAGGGCCTCCACTCCAAGCACCAGGCTCCCACCACCACACTCTTCTCCACCCAGGAAGTTCTAGCACTCCTGAGCTCTCCTCTACCTCACTTCCTGTGTCTCCCCTGTGCCAATGGTGGCTCTAGCTTAACCCAGGACCGCCCAGAGGTCTGTCCCCTTTGTACATGTCTGTTGAAGGCCATATTCTCAAATAATTAAATCTTGAGCTTTGCTGCAGCCCTTTCTAAATCCTGTTACCTTGAGTAGGGTGGATATTGTAGTTTCCAAGACCTGATTCTGTCATTCCAAGTATCTCTATTGTTATTGATCAGGAAATAGCCAAATCCCATCCTCTAAAGAATGGTTTGAACAGGGTTTAGTAGTTTTGAAATTCACAACAGCCATTCCCCAAGTGAAGGGCATCCCCTCATTTTCCAATTTTTTGCCACCACAAAGAGCACAGCTATGATGTACAAGTCTTGTACAAGTCTTTTTCCTTATCATCTCTTTGGGGTACAAACCCAGTAGTGCTATGGCTGGATAAAAGGACAGACAGTCTTTTAGTTTCCTTTCAGCATAGTTCCAAATTACCCTCCAGAATGATTGGATCAATTCACAACTCCACCAGCAATGCATTAATGTCCCCACTTTGCCACATCCCCTCCAGCATTCATTACTTTCCCTTGCTGACATGTTAGCCTATCTGCTAGGTGCAAGGTGATACCTCAGAGTTGTTTTGATTTGCATCTCTCTGATTATAAGAGATTTAGAACACTTTTTCATTGTGCTTATTAATAGTTTTGATTTCTTTATATGGAAATTTCCTATTCGTGTCCCTTGCCCATTTATTAATTGGAGAATAGTTTGATTTTTTTGGACAATTGGTTTAGCTCTTTATAAATATGAGTAATTAGACCTTTGTCAGAGGTTTTTGTTAGGAAGATTGTTTCCCAATTTGTTGCTTCCCTTCTAATTTTGATTGCATTGGTTTTGTTTGTACAAAAACTTTTTAATTTGATGTAACCAAAATTATTGATTTTACATTTTCTGATTTTTCTATTTCTTGCTTGGTTTTAAAATCTTTCCTTTCCCAAAGATCTGACCTGTATACTATTCCATGTTCACATAATTTAATGACAGTTAACTTCATTCTGAGTTTATCTTGGTGCAGGGTGTGAGATGTTGATCTAAACCTAATCTCTCCCATACTGTCTTCCCAGCAGTTTTTATGAAATAGTGGATTTTTTGTCCCAAAAACTGGGATCTTTGGGCTTATCATAGACTGTCTTGCTGAGGTCACGTACCCCAAGTTTATTCCACTGATCCTCCTTTCTGTCTCTTAGCAGTATCCAATTGTTTTGATGATCACTGCTTTACAATATAGTTGGAGATCTGGGACTGCAAGGCCAAATTTCTTCACATTTTTTATTCATGATTTCCCTGGATATCCTTGATCTTTTGTTCTTCCAAATGAACTTTGTTATAGTTTTTTTTTTTCTAATTCAGTAAAGTTTTTGGTAGTTCAATGGGTATGGCACTAAATAAGTAAATTAATTTGGGTAGGATTGTCGTTTTTATTATGTTAGCTCATCCTACTGTTACAGACAAAAGAATGGTTGCCTTAAACTGTGACCACAAAAATATGGTTTCAAGACGGTGTCTTGAGTTAAATCAAAAATAAACTGGTTGCCATGGGAAAATTCCCAAATATTAAATATACCCAAGTCAGCTGGGTTTTATGGAGATTTTAATTAATACAAATAAAGGAATTAAAGAAAAAGGAAAGAGAATAAGAGGAAATAATGAGAAAAGGGTAAGGCCAGCCTAGGCTTAAGCCTTAAGAGAGAGACTAAGTCAGACTTTTATCAACTCACCACAAGATCCTTCTAAGCAAAACTCTAGTGTTCAGAGAGACCCAGCTACTCCAACTAGTCTGAGCTCCAACTCAGCTACCAAGGCTGCACTCCTTAAGCCACCTAGAGAGAGAGACCAGCCTCCAATTCAGCTCCATAGCTGAATTAAGTTCAGCCACCAAGCCCTTCAATTCAGCTTTGGCAAGCTCCAGTTTCAGAGGCCTTTCTGGCCTCCTTTTAAAGAGAATTTTCTCCTATGTCACCTCCCCTAAGTTTTCACATCTACCAATCACAGTAGACATTTTCACAGGACTGACCATTCTTAATTCACACCTGACTATACTAAACTTATGAGTAATTCACACCAGAGTAGGCTAAAACTTCACATCTCTTTCTAAGCTTGCTTGAACATTTAGTGATTAATTTGACCTTCAAAGGTACTTATCACCTTTTTGTATTAAATCTAAAAATAGACTTAGTTTAAGGGTTTTTGCCTCAGTATAAGTATGAGTTAAGTACCTTCATTGTTCAATCAGGAGTTTACAACTTTATCTTCCCCTAAAGTATGCCTAAGTATGGGGGGAGTAATGTTAGAGTTCTCACATACATTCCTGACCAAAGTCCCTTCATTGTTTTAAAATGGGGTATGGTCTTAACCGAATGTTCTAAGGTAGAGTCTGAGAATTTTTAACATTCACAAGTCTGAGAAATTTTAAGATTCACACTACCCATGAACAATTAAAGTTTTTCCAATTGTTTAGATCTAGTTTTAATTGTGTGGAGAGTGTTTTGTAATTGTGTTCATAGAGTTCCTATGTTTGTCTCAGCAGATAGATTCCTAATTATTTTATATAGTCTAGGGTGATTTTAAATGGAATTTATCTTTCTAATTATTGCTAATGAAATGTGTTGAAAATATATAGAAATGTTGATGAATTATGTGGGTTTATTTTGTATCCTGCAACTTTGCTAAAGTTGTTGATCATTTCGACTAGTTTTTTAGTTGATTCTCTAGGATTCATTAAGTAGACTATCATATCATCTGCAAAGAGTGATAGCTTGGTCTCCTCATGGCCCATTTTAATACCTTCAATTTCTTTTTCTTCTCTAATTGCTACTGCTAGTGTTTCTAGTACAGTGTTAAATAATAGAGGAGATAATGGGCATCCTTGTTTCACTCCTGATCTTATTGGGAAGGCTTCTAGTGTATCCCCATTGCAGATGATGTTTGCTGATGATTTCAGATATATACTGTTTGTTATTTTTAGAAAAGGCCCTTCTATTCCTATTCTTTCTAGTGTTTTCAAACAGAATGGGTGTTGTATTTTATCAAAGGTTTTTCTGCATCTGCATCTGCATAATCATGTGATTTTTGTTGGTTTGCTTGTTAATATGGTCAATTATATGGATGGTTTTCCTAATATTCAACCATCCTTGAATTCCTGGTATGAATCCTACCTGGTCATAGTGAATAACCCTTGTGATGACTTGCTGTTGTCTTTTTGCTAGTATCCTATTTAAGATTTTTGCATTTATCCTCATTAGAGAGATTGGTCTATCATTTTCTTTCTGTGTTTTTGATCTGCCTGGCTTTGAGATTGGTACCATGTTTGTGTCATAAAATATATTTCGTAGAACTCCTTCTTGGCTTATTCTGTCAAATAGTTTGTATAATATTGGGATTAGTTGTTCTTTGAATGTTTGACAGAATTCATTTGTGAATCCATCTGGACCTGGGGATTTTTTCTTAGGGAGTTCTTTGATGGCTTGTTCAATTTCTTTTTCTGATATGGGGTTGTTCAGGTAATTTATTTCTTCCTCTGTTAATCTAGGCAATTAATTTTTTTGTAAGGATTCATCCATTTCACCTAGATTACCATAATTGTTGCCATATAATTGGGCACAGTAGTTTTTAATTATTGCCTTAATTTCTTCTTCATTAGAGGTAAGGTCTCCCTTTTCATCTTGGATACTGTCAATCTGATTTTTTTCTTTCCTTTTTTTAATTAGACTGACTAGTACTTTGTCTATTTTTTAAAATACTAGCTTCTAGTTTTATTTATTAAATCAATAGTTCTTTGACTTTCAATTTTATTAACTTCTCCTTTGATTTTTAGGATCTCTAATTTAGTCTTAATCTGAAGATTTTTAATCTGTTCACTTTCTAGTTTTTTAATTTGCATGCCTAATTCATTGACCTCTGCCCTTCTTGATTTGTTAATATATGAACTCAAGGATATAAATTTGCCCCTGAGTACTACTTTGGCTGTATCCCATAGACTTTGAAAGGATGTATCATCATTGTCATTTTCTTCAATGAAATTATTAATTATTTCTATGATTTGGTCTTTAACCGGTTTTGGAGAATCATGTCGTTTAATTTCCAATTAATTTTTTATTTATCTCTCCATGTACCCTTACTAATTATTGTTTTCATTGCATTAAGATCTGAGAATGTTGCATTTATTATTTCTGCCCTTTTGTACTTGTTTGCAATGTTTTTGTGCCCTAATAAATGGTCAATTTTTATGAATGTACCATGTGCTGCTGAAAAGAAGGTATATTCCTTTTTGTCCCTATTTATTTTTGTCCACATGTCTACTAACTCTAATTTTTCTAACCTTTAATTTTCTTCTCTTACCTCTTTCTGATTCATTTTTTTGCTTTATCTAGTTTGGATAGAGGAAGGTTCAGGTCTCTCACTAGTATAGTTTTTCTGTCTATTTCATCCTTGAGCTCCTCTAGTTTCTCCTTTAGAAATTTGGATGCTATGCTATTTGGTGCATACATGTTGAGTACAGATATTTGCTCATTGTCTATACTTCCTTTTATCAGGATGTAATTACCTTCCCTATCTCTTTTAAGTAGATTTATTTTTTGTTGGCTTTGTCAGATATCATGATAGTGACTCCTGCCTTCTTTTTTATCAGTTGATGCCCAGTAGAGTTGGCTCCATCCTCTTACTTTCACCCTATGCATATCTATCTTCCTCATGTGTTTTTCTTGTAAACAGTATATGGTAGGGTTTTGGATTCTAATCCACTCTGCTATTCACTTGTGTTTTATGGATGAGTTCATTCCATTCCATAGTTGTGATTACTAGCTGTGTATTTCCCAGCATTTTGATTTCTATGAAATATGAAGCATCTCACTCACAAAACAGACGATTTAGAAAATCATTCCAGGAGAGACAACTTAAGAATCTTTGGTCTACCAGAAGACCAGGACAAAAGAAAAAACCTGGACATCATCCTACAGGAAATTATCCAAGAAAACTGCTCCAAATTCTAGAATAAGAGAGAAAAGTAGAGACTGAAAGAATCCACAGGTTACCTCCTATACTTAAGCCACAACTGTCAATACCCAGGAATGTTATAGCCAAATTTAAGAACTATCAGACCAAGGAAAAAAATATTACAAGCTGCTGAGAAGAAGTCATTCACATACCATGGAACTACAGGGAGGATAACACAGGATCTGGCTGCAACTACACTGAAGGACCGAAAGGCATGGAATATGATATTCCGGAAAGCAAGGGAACTAGGCCTACGGCCAAGAATAAAATACCCATCAAAACTGACTATATTCTTACAGGGGAAAGTATGGTCATTTAACACAACAGAAGAGTTCCAAGCATTCATAAATAAAAGACCAGACCTGAACAGAAAATTTGATGTCCAAGCATAGAACTCAAGAGAATCATCAAAAGGTAATTAAAAAAGAGGGGGAAAAGCAAAACAAAACAACAAAAAAATATTTTAAGAGACTTAATAAGTTAAAATGATATGTATCCCTATAAGAAAAGAGGTCACTGGTAACTCTTAAAAACTGTTTCTATTACCTGGGCAGTATTTTCAACACATTTCATCAGCAAGAATTAGAAAGAGAAATTCCATTTAAAAATCACCATAGACAATATAAAATACTTAGGAATCTATTTATAGAGATAAACACAGGAAGTCTATGAACACAACTACAAAACACTCTCCACACAATTAAAACTAGATCTAAACAATTGGAAAAACATCGACTGCTCATGGGTAGGACAAGCTAACATAATAAAAATGACAATCCTACCCAAATTAATTTACTTATTTAGTGCCATACCCATTGAACTACCAAAAAACTTCTTTACAGAATTAGAAAAAAAACATAACAAAGTCCATTTGGAAGAATAAAAGATGAAGGATATCCAGGGAAATCATGAAAAAAAAAATGCAAAGGAAGGAGGACTTGCAGTCCTAGATCTCAAGCTATACTATAAACTGTGGTTATCAAAACAAATTGGTACTGGCAAAGAGACAGAAAGGAGGATCAGTGAAATAGACTTGGGGTAAATGACTTCAGCAGGACAGTCTATGATAAACCCAAAGATCCCAGTTTTAGGGACAAAATTCCACTATTTGATAAAAACTGCTGGGAAAATTGTAAGACAGTATAGAAGAGATTTAGGTTTGGATAAACATCTCACACCCTACACCAAGATAAACTCAGAATGGGTGAATAACCTGAATATAAAGAAGGAAGCTATAAGGAAATTAGGTGAACTCAGAATAGTATACTTGTCATATCTTTGGGAAAGGAAAGATTTTAAAACCAAGCAAGAGCTAGAAAAAAATCACAAAATGTAAAATCAATAATTTTGATTATATCAAATTAAAAAGTTTTTGTACAAACAAAGCTAATGCATCCATAATTAGAAGGGAAGCAACAAATTGGGAAGCAATCTTCATTACAAAAATGTCTGACAAAGATCTAATTACTCAAATTTATAAAGAGCTAAACCAGTTGTACAAAAAATCAAGTCATTCTACAATTGAAAAATGGGCAAGGGACATGAATAGGCAATTTTCAGTTAAAGAAATCAAAACTATTAATAAGCAAATGAAAAAGTGCTCTAAATGTCTTATAATCAGAGAAATGCAAATCAAAACAACTCACACCTCGCAGATTGGCTAACATGACAGCAAAGGAAAGTAACGAATTTTGGAGGGGAAGTGACAAAGTTGGGACATTAATACATTGCTGGTGGAGCTGTGAATTGATCCAACCATTCTGGAAGGCAATTTGGAACTATGTCTAAAGGGTGCTAAAAGACTATCTGCCCTTTTATCCAGCCATAGCACTGCTGGGTTTGTACCCCAAAGAGATAATAAGGAAAAAGACATGTACAAAAATATTCATAGCTGCACTCCTTATGGTGGCAAAAAAACTGGAAAATGAGGGGATGCCCTTCAATTGGGGAATGGCTGAATAAATTGTGGTATATGTTGGTAATGGAATACTATTGTGCTCAAAGGAATAATAAATGGAGGAATTCCATGGGGACTGGAACAACCTCCAGGAATTGATGCAGAGTGAGAGGAGCAGAACCAGGAAATCATTGTACACAGAAACTGATACACTGTGGTACAATCTAATGTAATGGACTTCTTCATTAGTGGCAATGCAGTGATCCTGAACAACTTGGAGGAACCTATGAGAAAAACTACTCTCCACATCTATAGGAAACACTGTGGGAATAAAAGCACAAAAGAAAAACAACTTCTTGAATACATGGGTTGAAGGCATATTGTTGGGTATGTAGACTCTAAATGAACATCCTGTTGTAAACAACAACATGGAAATGGGTTCTGATCCAGGACACATGTAATATCCAATGAAATTGTATGTTGACTGTGGGAAGAGTGGGTGGAGGGGAAGGAGGGAAATAATGTGATTATTGTAACCAAGGAATAATGTTCTAAATTGACTAAATAAACTTATTCATATGGGAAAAAAAGTCACTGCAAGGTAATTTAAGTTCGGAGTGGAAGAACCCCGTTTGGACATGGTCTTGTGGTGAGTGATAAAGACTGTCTTGCTCTCCCTTAGGCTCCGGGAGGCCACTTTGGCCTAGGCCTTTAACTACTGCTTGACTCAGCCTGAGCCAGAGCAGTTTAAAATAATTCTCTCTCTCTCTGTGTCTGGCTCTCTCTCTCCTTCCCTTAATTCCTTCTCTCTTTATTAATTAAAATCTCCAAAAATCCCCAGCTGACATGGGTATTTTCATATTGGGGAATTTCTCAGGGCAACCACTTATTTTAGATTTTAAGTCAAAATACTAAGAATTATACTTCCAGTTTTAGGCGTTTACAAAAAGTAAGAGGAGAGAGCCAAATCTATTGGGCATCAACTGATAAAAAGAAGGCAGGAGTCATTATCATGATATCTGACAAAGTCAAAGTAAAAACAGATCTAGTCAAAAGAGATAGGGAAGGTAATTACATCCTGATAAAAGGCAGTATAGACAATGAGCAAATATCTGTACTCGACATGTATGTACCAAATAGCATAGCATCCAAATTTCTAAAGGAGAAATGAGTAGAGCTCAAGGATGAAATAGATAAAAAAAACTGTACTAGTGGGAGACCTGAGCCTTCCTTTATCAGAACTAGATAAATCAAACGAAGAAATAAATAAGAAAGAGGTAAGTGTATGACTGAAAATCTGTTACCCTAAAAAAGAACTACATATTCCAAGAGGCCACTGACTTCCTGTCATTACTTACTTCCTGTAGACAGAGGATAAAGGGTGTAGCCTTTAGAGGCTCCCTCTCTCGGATATAAAATCAGCATTGATGGTGGTGAGTGGCGTCGACTAAAAAATGGCTAACCAGCCATGGGCACATGGTCTTTATTTTGTTTCCTCTTTATTCCTTGATTTCTAATGATCATTAATAAATCTCTTAAAATATATTATAATTATTGAGATTTAATTTTAAGTTTTACATATAGAAGTAGAAGACAAAGTAAAATGAGTAAAAATCTACCTACCATCTGAAAGAAACTCCAAAATGAAAACAATTAAAAGCATTACAATCAAAAATTTGGTTCCTGGTCAAAGCAAAATTCCAAAAACAGGCAGAAAGAAAGAATTCAAATACCAAAAAGTAATATTTAGGATCACCCACAATTCTGCAGCCCCCATTATGAGAAAGCAGATAGATTGGAATGCAAAATTCTTGAATGCTAAAAATGTAATCTTATAGACAAGAGTAATAGCAAAAACAAAAACAAAACAAACAACAGCAACAACAACAAAAATCACCAGTATAAATCTATAGGGGATAAAATATATCTGATGATTTTCCAAGTATTCCTGATGAAAAGACTAGAGCTTTGTGAAAACTTTGAAGTTCAAATAAAGGATTTAAGATTAAATTAATAGAGTTGTATTTATAAAGTATTTGAAAACTTTAAAGTGCTATATATCTATGATAAGTACTATTTGTTATATGTGTTGTAATTATGAACTATTTATCATAACAGCACTAGTATTGATGGGGAATTAGAGCTAAAGAAAGGAAAACAAAAGGCACATTTTGGAGTCACCAAAAACAAATGAAGTTTTGTGAGAATTTGAAATTAACCAGTACCACTTTTCTTTTTCTTGCTACCCTAAGATTGATTTAAAGGTTTAAAAGGAGAAAATTTTATATTGAGTTTGAAAATAGTCCATTCTCTAACTAAATTAGGTTATAATTCAGCCCTAACCTTTAATTGAATTAAGACTAAATCCTGGGGCTTATCCATCAACAAACTACTTAAGATAAGGAATATTTCTGCCCATTCAGGAGGGACACTAGAGGCCTTCTGCTTTCCTGGAACTTGGAAGATACTTGCCTCTTGTCCCATATGACTCCTGGCATCTATAAGATCCATCTCTGAACTAGAATGAGATTAGAATCCACCAAATAAAAGGGATTCAGAAAACTGACATCACAAGGATCATTAAATTGGACTGTGGGAAGCATATAGACCTCTCTTTGGTTTCAGAATCATAGAGAGAGGAGGTAGCTAATTAAACCCTGGCATGCCCATAGTATGGCCAGTTGGCTCACAGAAGGTAGTTAGTTAGGAGAGTGCCAACACAGGTAAGCACTAACTAGGGAAGGAGGCTTGTGAAGGGAACAGCCAGCTCCTGTGGCTAGTGTTTTTTCTTTCTCTGACCCACTTTTTACAATTATTTAATAAATACATATAAATTAAGATACATTCTCCAGAAAATTTTAATCTTAGTTCCAATTACTACCCAATTTTGCTGAAAGCCAGCCTTTGTGTCAAATAGTACTGGGGGTGGGAAGGAGGAAAATAGGGAAAGAAAAAAAAAGGGGGGAAAGAGTTTGTAGTTGGAAAGAAGCTTGAAATTTCTGTATTTTTCTCAGAAGTTAAAGTCTAATTTGTGAATGGGATTAGCAAAGTACTACAACTACCTCTGAAATTCTTCCTAGTGGCCTAGTATATTGATATTAAGCTGCAATGTATAAAAAAATATAATCCCACACCATTAGCTAGCCAAAACTTTCAGTGCAACTCTGTAATTGTATATAAAAAGGAATAAAATCTAAAATTGTTCTTAATTTTTTTTAATGTTTTAGATCTTTTTGACATTCTGGTTAAGTTTATGGACCCATCATCAAAGTGATGTTTTTAAATACAGAAAAGAATATACATAATTACAAAGGAAATGGTATATATTAAAATAGTAATTTAAAAATTGAAGGACCTAGGTTAAGAACAGCTGATATAATTCTCATCTATTTAGGATTAGTAGTAGTCTCTTGGTAACCAAGGATGACGATTGTCTTTGTGCGTTTTCATCTATGATAGATGAGTGTGCACAAAGACACTTGTGCGTGAAGGAGATTTAAGTGGAAAAGTTGATGCACAGAAACAGTCCCACTCTCTCGGTGTTGGAAGCCTGGGTCCAATGGCATGAAAAATCGTTAGTTCCAATGTAATCATGTAGACAGAGTTGGCAGTAGGCAAAAAAAAAAAGGCAGTCTCTATCTTTAGTGCTTCAAGTTTCCTCACTTTATATTCCTCCTCACCTTGAGGATTTCCTGCTTGCCCATCATCCTCTTGTACATACTTGCCTAGTTCTTCAATGTTATGCCTATATTCCCAGGGTCTTCAGTGAGGAATTCTACTTTGATCTCTAATCAGAATGCTAGAATATTGTTTCCAAAAAGCCTGGAATAATCTGATAGGGAAAAGAACCAAACCTTCATCTAATTCAACCTGTATTCAAGTTCTCATCCCTTCTTCAATAGTCTTAACAAGCAATTCTTCAACCTTTATTTAAATATGTCCATTGATGAGAAATTCAGTAATAAGAAACACTTTTCAATTTGTACAGCTCTTAATTTTAGAAATTTAGTACTCCAATTGAGACAAAATCTCCTCTCTAACATCTTATTGATCCTAATTCTTTTTTTCTGTCACTACTGTAATGATTCAAATGCTCTAAGGACTAAATCTTAATTTTATAATTATTATTTATTAAATAGCAAAAAGCAGGTCAAAGAGAGAGAAAGCATGAGAAACTTGGCTGGCTAGCTCTTCCAGCCACCAGAAAATGGGCCCTCATCAGTCCATAATTCCAGGAAGAAGGGTGACTTTCTTTCCCTTTTGTTAATTTATCCTCTTTGTGATGCTTCTTTCCACAATCTCTCTAACTGGAGGACCCAGACCTCATTCAGGACAAAAGGCAGGTTTTCCAGATGCCAGGAGTAAGCATGAGGTGTTTAGAAAAACTGTCTGGTATACATGACCTCTTCTCTTCCCTACTTGGGTCTGCCCAATTCATTTTAAAGACTTCTTATTTACTAATAAAACAAGGAGCTTGTCTCCACCCTGCCAGTCCTTACCAAAGACAAAAGATGCAGACGAAAGGAGGATGGTCCCCATCTTTGGGCATAGGAAGGAGCAGCTTGAGCTTCAAACCCCAAAGCAAACTGTTTGAGCTTTAAAATCAAAAGGCTGTTTTGGAGGCAAAAGGGGTTCAAATTGCTATTAACTTCCACTGCCAAGCAGAGCAAAGCCAAATCTCTTTTCTGTTCTGAATTGTTCAACAAAGCTAGGAAGTGTCTGAGGGCAGATTTGAACCTAAGACCTCCCATTTCCAGGTGTGGTGCTCTTCACAGAGATACCTAGATGCCCTGATTCTATCATTTATTAACCATGTCTTCCAACTTTACATCATCTGATAATTTAATAAACATAAATCTTCTGCCTTTAGCCAACCAATTAGGCAAAAATTATTATTCATTCATTATTCCAAATTATTTAAAACTTAGCTACACTCTGTTATACCTCAACATCCTATAAACACATACCTGTTAGAGCAGGGAATGTTCAGATCATCAAGATCATCAATTTTCATATAGTATATTTCAACATGTAAGTGATTATGTGCATGGACTCAGAGATAGTGGCAAAATCCCATTCAGGTCACTTTTAGATGGATAGATGGATAGATTAAATAGAAAGAGAGGAGATATAATTTCTAAGTCAAAATCAAATACTTCAGTCTTTAAGCAAAACCTGTTGCCTAAGAATAGATGTGTTAGGTGAGTGGAAGAAATAGTTTTGATGTTTCAAGCTGACAACTGAAACTGCCTTATTTTTCCCTTGACATATAGTGCACCTAGCACTATCTAGCAAAGTGTCAAGCATAAGGCATTACAGATGTGCCTTCCACATACTCTAAGGAACAAATCTGCTAAACCAATCTGTTTCTGGGAGAATATGGAGGGGTTGGGGTGGGGCTTGGGGGACAGAGGAATAGATAGTAGTGAGAGAAAAGCAATATTATCATCTTTAGGGGTTAATCATATTCCAAAAAAAATATATTTTCTGAAAAGAAAAAATGGTCTTTAGAATTAGGAAGGGGAGGAATGGAATACAGCCCACAAAGGAACCAAAAGCATAAAAAAAATGTCATTTTCTGTTTATTTTTGACATGTGAAGATGGAGTATATTGACATAAAGTTTAAAATCACTGCTTAATGGGCCTGTAAAATTGTTCAATGCTCACTGAATGCTGATAATTTATGCTGACTACTTTTAGAGCTAAAGCTCTGTCTTGTGTCAACCTTCCTGAAACTAACTAGATTCAACAACTTCAGTTCTGTCAGAAAGGTAAGACATGTGGAAAGAAGGCATCTTGTGGATAATCAAATGTTATCTGTAAGAATCTGACTGAAAAATAATCATTCTGCTGTTAGAGAAGGAAATTATAGGATGTATCCTAGTCCCTTAGAGAATATGACTATAGGGCTTTGCCCAGACCTCACCAAACTACGGTTGTATAATGGCGCAAAGTGTATGATCATTTCTAGGTGATCCACTTCCTCAAAAACATCGAATCATCTGCTTGTTAGTAAAAACAAGGCATTCCAATTCCATACCTGAAGTGGTGCAAATTGTTTGCTCCTACTAGCCATGATCAAGCCCTCATCAATTGTTTGATCCTAATTGAGCATTAGAAGTATAGCAGAGACCAGTGCAGACTGAATGACCTTGCAGGGTAGCCACAATCTAGAAAAGTTACAAAGAAAATAAAGCCATTCCCATTTACTAAATACTCTCAGGTGCCACCGTGACCCTTTTCCCACTTATTAGGCATCTCTTGATGTGGATCAAGAGTAAGTTAGGCATATATTTGGTGTTCTTTTTCCTATTATAGCGATGAGTTTTCATTGCTTTACCCATACACATTTACATGATAATATTAACAACAATTAGAATTTATGTAGCCCTTTAAGATGTATAATTTATGAACTAATATATTATGTTACATTGTAATATATTAACATATTTTCTCATTTGTTCTTCCCAGTCCTCTGAGGTAGGGGCAGTTATTATCTTCATTTTACAGATGAAGAAACCGAGGCTAAGAGAGGTTAGTAAGTGTCTGAAGCAAGAATTGAACTCAAATCTTCATGACTCCAAGTCCACTATAGGCTTAGCTCCTCTTTGGACCAATGTCTCATAAGTGGCAAATATATAGCTGTAGGAATGAAACACCGAGAAGCCAAATGTACACATGAGTACCCTATGAAGTCTCAAGACACATGATGAATCAGAAACTTGCAACATTTTCAGAGTGGCCAAGTCAAAGTTGAAGTCCTCTACCATTACTGAAAAGAGTTTTTATTTTGTATCCATTTTCACATTTTACTCAGTTATGAGTACAGAAGTTATAGAATAACATCAATATGAACAAAGATGGCTATAAAGGATCTTTATAACAAAGCTATAAATGTTAAGAAGCAAAAACAAGAGACAACAAAATCTTCATAAATCATACAAAATACTAAAGATGGACAATATGTCAGCTTGATAATTGGCCTGTTTTCTTTAAATTAATTCAGTAAATATTTATTAATTACCTGCCCTACAAGAAGCAACAAGCCAAGTGGTCATGACCCAAAGACAAAAATGTAATAGTTCCTGTCCTCAAGCAGCTTACACTATACTAGAAGGATTAAAAGAAATGTGCATAGGTAAATACAAACTGTTTGCAAAGTAAAGGGAAGTAATTTTTTTTTTAAACCCTTACCTTCCATCTTGGAGTCAATACTGTGTATTGGCTCCAAGGCAGAAGAGTGGTAAAGGCTAGGCAATGGGAGTTAAGTGACTTGCCCAGGGTCACACAGCTAGGAAGTGGCTGAGGCCGGATTTGAACCTAGGACCTCCCGTCTCTAGGCCTGGTTCTCAATCCACTGAGCTACCCAGCTTCCCCCTGGAAGTAATTCTAAGAGGAAAGGAATGCTAACTTCTACAGGAAGACTTAGAAAAGGCATTGTATAGGAGATAAAACCTTAATTTTTCTTTGAAGGAAAATAGGAATTCTAAGAGTTGGAGTGAATTGGTAATATATATGTATATACATATAAGTATATACACACTATTTTGATAGATAAATTGACTGGAATGAAAAGGATCTTCAGGTAAAGCGAGGCAATCAATGAGAATGCTATTGAGATAGTTTAATCCTGAATTGATGAGAACGTATACAAGTGTTATAATTAAAATTACTCTTTAAAACTTATAGTACATTTGTAGTTATTTATTAGTAAAGATAAAGAAAGAGAAAAAGGTTACCAGATTGTCTGAATTACCCTAAGTCTCAGTGTTGCAAGTCTTTATTTTCCAAATTCACCATTTGCCATAGATGAGAGAAAGAAAGAGGGCAAGCTAGTTTAACACAAAAAAATGGCAGAAAATGAGCATCACATCACTTGACTTCCAGTGGTCAGGAGACTCTCCTACCATGCTGACAAATTAAAACACATGACTTTATGATGTGTTTAATGAGGTATTTTTTTTCCTGGAATTGGAATCCCTTAAATATTTAGTTCACCCAAAGGATAGATCATGAAGGTAGAAACAATAAGATTCTGCAGCAGAAAAGATATGTGGAATGAATCTGAGAGTCTGTCAAGGATCACACCAGAGTTGGGAATCTGAGTGACAGAGAGGGTAGTATCCTCTACTTGTGCCTTCTATAATAATAGGGAATTTTTGAAGGAGGAAAGTATTTGGTAGAAAGATAATTAGTTCTAATTTGGACAGGTT
This sequence comes from Monodelphis domestica, assembly GCF_027887165.1. Lineage (NCBI taxonomy): Eukaryota > Metazoa > Chordata > Mammalia > Didelphimorphia > Didelphidae > Monodelphis > Monodelphis domestica. Next base: position 148,956,697 of record NC_077230.1, read on the forward strand.
GAGTTTGAGATGTTTACAAAATATCCAATTTGATATGTCCAAAAAAGCAGTTAGGGTTATGAGATTAGATCTCGGGAAAGAGGTTAGGGCTAGATATGCATACATATACACACATATATCTATATATACGAATCTTCTTCCAGGTAAGACATTAAGCATAAAAAGGACATATAATATAAATATAATATAAATAAATAAAATGTATATATATATAATATAAATACATATATTATGGACATGAATATTTATGCACACATATAATGTATATGTTACATTATATATATATTAAGTATGCAAGTATATGTACTTATAAAGGAACAAAAGGGCCAAGCAGAGCTTTGGAGGGTATGCACCATTAGTGTGTTGGCTGAAGGAATACACAACAAGTAAAGATCAGGGTAATAAAATCCGAGAGAGAAGGGTATATACTGGGGAAGAGGGTGATCAATAATGTCAAAGACAGTAGAGAAGCCAAGAAGGATAAAGACTGAGAAAAGGCCATTAGATTTGGCAATACAGATTTCTAGTGATTTTGGAGAGAACCAGTCCAGTTGAATCATGAAGTCAAAGCTAGATTGCATAGTGTTTAGAATTGAGTGAGAGCAGAGTAGCAGAGCCACCTAGGGCAAATGACCTTCTCCAGGACTTTGACTCAGGAGGGAGGGAGAGATATAGGACAATAACTAGTAGGGGTGGTTGGATCAAATGATGGTGTATAAGGATAGGCAACCAGGGCATTTTTTTAGGCAGCAGGGAAGGAGCCAATAGATAGGAAGAGATTAAAGTTTATAGGGAGAGTAGGGATGATTAAATGCCAGGCACAAGGAAAGTTATCATCAGGCCAGTTTCAGTAGAACAAAAAAGCATACGAAGGGGAGGAATATGAAATAAGTCTGACAAAGTAGGTGGAATTGAGATTGTTCCAGACTTTAAATGCCAGACTCAGGATTCTTTACTTTGTTCTAGAGGGACAATAGGGAATCACTGGAAGTTTTATTTATAATCAAGTAACTGCTTCATAGTAAGCACTTAATAAATGCTTCCATGAGCAAAGTGAAGGGGTGAAGAAATAGTCATCTCTCTATGAGGAATATCAGTTTGTAAGCTGTGTAAAGAATGAACCAGAGAGGGAAAGGACCAGTCAAGAACTATTTTAACAGTCCAGACAAAAGTTGATGAGGTTTTTAAGAAGAGCAGTCAATATATCAATGGAAAGAATGGATAAGATGGAAGGTTATTTGGTTGGTTGTTGTCCTTTATATTCCAAGAGGACAAAAGTGAAATCACTGGCATTGTCTTTTTGACTTGAGTATAAATTGGATTTAAGTATGTTAGACTTACACAAAGTCTAGGCTTTCTTTCTCTCCCGGGAATCAAAATCCAATGGCAAAACAAAAGTCAGGTTGGCTGACAATGATCTAGGATGGAGTAGATGACCTTGATATCTTCAGTGTCTGACTAAGCTCTAAGCCCTAAACCCTCCACAGCATATGTTTCCAATGCCTTAATGATTATTGGAATAATTGTTCTCACCTGCCCAGAAGGCCAGGGGAAAGTCTTCACATGCCTGGGGCCTATTGGGTACCTTCAACCTGTTTTGGCCAGCCTTCTGAGATGGTTTAGTAGAGTATAGCTACTGCACATGCTATAGCTTCTTGGAGCCACCCTTGAGAGGTGGATGGCCAGTGGACATCAAAGGAGCAAAGCAATTCTCCATAGATCTGATAGGTATACTATTCTACATTCACCTAATTTTCTTATAATATGACTCTTTATGCTTAAGTCATATACCCATCTTGAACTTATCTTAGTATAGAGTGTGATATTGATCTAAACCTAATTTGTGCCATACTGTTTTCCAATTTTCCCAACAGTTTTTTTCAAATAGTGAGTTCTTATTCAAAAAGCTGGGATCTTTGAGTTTATCTAACAATAGATTGCTGAAGCTATTTACCCCTAATCTAATCCATTTATCCACAAGCCTCTCTCTTAGCCAGTACCATATAGTTTTGCTGATCATTACTTTATACTACAGTTTAAGATTTTGTACTACTAGACCACCATCATTCCCATTTATTTTCATTAGTTTCCTTGATATTCTTGACCTTTTGTTCTTCCAGATGATTGTTAACATTTTTTTTCTAGTTCTTTAAAATAATTTTTGGTCATTTGATTGGTATGATACTGAATAAGTAAATTAAAATAGGTAGCATTGCCATTTTTATTATATTAGCTCAGCCTACCCAAGAGGCATTAATGTGTTTTTTTTTTCCTAGTTGTTTAGATCTAATTTTATTTGTGTGAAAAGTGTTGTAACTGTGGCCATATAGTTCCTGTGTTTGTCTTGGCAAATAGATTCTCAAGTATTTTATATTTTCTAGAGTGATTTCAAATAGAGTTTCTCTTTCTAACTTTTGCCGCTGAGTTTTATTGGAACTATATAGAAATGCTGATGATTTATGTGTTTTTTTGTATTTTTTTTTGTATTTTTGTATCCTGCAACTTTGCTAAAGTTTCAACTAGTTTTTTCAACTAGTTTTTTAGTTGATTTTCTGGGATTCTCTAAGTATACCATCATATCATTTCCAAGAGTGATCATTTAGTTTCCTTATTGCCTATTTTAGTTCCTTCAATTTTTATTTCTTCTCTAATTGCTAAAGCTACCACTTCTAGTACAATATTAAATCAGTGGTGATAATGGACATTCCTGCTCCACTCCTGATGTTATTAGGAAGACTTCTAATTTATCCCCATGTAGATGATACTTGCCAATGGTTTTAAATAAACACTACTTATTATTTTATAAAAAGGTCCTTTTATTCTTATACTTTCTGGTTTTTTCAATAGGAATGGGTGTTATATTTTGTCAAGGGCTTTTTCTGCATCTCAGAAATCATGTGATTTCTGTTAGATTATTAATATGGTTAATTATGCTGATGGTTTTTCTAATATTAAACCAACCTTGCATTCCTGTACATATATCCCACCTGTTCATAGTGAATAACTCATATGATATATTGCTTTAGTCTCTTTGCTATTATTTTATTTAAGATTTTTGTATCAATGTTCATTAAGGAAATGTAATTTCCTTTCTCTATTTTTGGTCTTCTTAGATTAGGTATCAACACCATATTTGTGTCATAAAAATAATTTGGTAGGACTCCTTCTTTGCTTATTTTGCCAAATAGTTTGTATAGTATTAAGATGAATTATTCTTAAAATGTTTGATAGAATTTACTTATGAGTCCATCTGGCCCCGGGAATTTTTTCTTGATTTAATTGATGGATTGTTCAATTTCTTTTTCTGAGTTGAGATTATTTAAGTATTCTCTTTCCTCTTTTGTTAATCTAGGTAATTTATATTTTTGTAAATATTCATTCATATTACCTAGATTATTAGATTTATTCATACAGTAAGGCAAAATATCTCCTAAGATTGCTTTAATTTCCTTTTCATGAGAGGTGAAATCACCCTTTTCATTTTTGATGCTGGTAATTTGATTCTTTTTCTTTTTTAATCAAAATATCCAAAGTGCTATCTATTTTATTTTTTCATAGAACCAGCTCCTGATCTTATTTATTAGTTCAATAGTTCTTTTACTTTCAATTTTATTAATTTCTCCTTGATTTTTAGGATTTCCAATTAAGTCTTTAATTAGAGATTTTTAATTCATTCTTTTTCTAGTTTTTTTTAGTTGCATGCCCAATTCATTGATTTGCTATTTTTCTATTTTATTGATATAAGCACTTAGGGGATACATACATTTTCTCTTGACTACTAATTAGGTAAATCCCATGAATTTTGATATTTTGTCTCCTCATTGTCATTCTTGTCAATGAAATCAGTGATTGTTTCTATGATTTGTTCTTTGACCCCCTCATTTTAAAGATTTAGATATTTCCAATTAATTTTTAATTTGCCTTTTCATGAAACCTTATTGATAATTTTTATTGCATTATGATCTGAAAACAATACATTTATTAGTTCTACTTTTCTACATTTGGTTGTGAAGTTTTTATGCCCTAGTATATGGTCAATTTTTTATATGTACCATTTTGCATATGTACCAATTTTGGTTAGATTTATCTAGTTCTGATAGGGAAAGGTTGAGGTCCTCCACTAGTATAGTTTTACTTTGTGTTTCCTCCTGAAGCTTCTTTAGTTTTTCCTTTAAAAATCTGGATGCTTTACCATTTGTTGCATGTATGTTACCTTTTATCCAGATGTAACTAACTTCCTTATCTCTTTTAATTAGATCTTTTTTTGCTTTAGCTTTGTCTGATATCATGATTACTACTCCTGCTTTTTTTTTTTGTCTCAGTTGAAGCCTAATAGATTCTGCTCCATCCTTTTACCTTTAGTTATGTATTTCTACCTATCTCTTGTAAATATTTGGTTGGATTCTGGTTTTTAATCCACCCTGATTTCTGCTTCCATTTTATAGATGAATTCATCCCATTTATATTCACAGCTATGACAACCATCTGTTTACTCCCCTCCATCTTGATTTCCTCTTTTACTCCTGCACTTTCTCCTTTCACTCTTTCCTAAAAAGGTCATATTTGGAGGAAAAGTGGGAAGATGAAAATAAGAGCACAAATATTTCTGTATTTGCAGGAATAATGGACAGTTTGTTACCAAAGATTGGAATGAATGGAAAACAAGGAAGAGGAGCAAGTTAGGTGAGATGCAATAAAAGAAGGAATCCAAGATGGATGGACACTATATTTTCAGTAAAATAAGAACAGTTTAGAACCATGGTGGGGAACCTATGGCATGTGTGCCAGAGAGGGCACTGAAAGCCCTCTCTGTGGGCAGGTGCTCCCTAGCCCTAGCATAGAGTTCGCCAGAGGCTGCTCCCCTACCCGTCTCCACCAGCACCTGGGGACATTTCTCATATCACCCACCCCTCTAAAAGGTCCACCATCACTGGTTTAGGATATCCAGTACGAAAAGTATAAAGAGTGAAGAATAAAAAGCTTATCATACAACAGAAAGGACAGATTGAGATTAGATAATATAAATTTACAAGGACCTAGTAACAAGTTGTATTCTTTTTGTAAGATTTTTGTTACATTTGATTATGTAGTATTATAGTTAATTAAGAGTTAACTAACTACTTGGACTAATTCGAGATTCTTAGTAAATAGAAATAGGTTGGTTGGCTAGAAAAACAGAATCGAAGGGTTACCTTAAGAAGCCAGCTAGAATCTTCATGGAGGTTCCTTAAGGAGAATTCCCAAGAGCTCTGGGGAGTCTGTGGGAAATAACGGACACTCTTGGAGGTTGGATACTCTAAGGGTGGATAGTTGGATTTTTCTTCTGGAAAATCCTGGAAGAGTTGATAACAGTTGGTTTTGGGAAGACCCTTGGGTATTTGGGGAAAGTTTGTGGAGGAGACCAACTGTGAGGAGAGACTGGCTGAGTTTTCTCTGTGTGACTAAGAGGGAAGTAGGCCCATAGCAGGGCCTGGAGCAAGATAGCTGCTAGGAACCTGACAGTGGCTGGATTGGTCTCTAGCTGGAGAAAGTAAAAGGAGGCAGTGGATTTCTAATATTTATAAGAAGATAATAAGTATAGTTTAGTAATATTCAATATTAAATATTTAGTCAGTTAAAGAGTTTAAGTCGGTCTTCAGAAGTCAAGAACGAAGAAGTCTCTTGCGAGACAGTGGGTACTGGGATATAGTTTAGTATTTGTAGATTAGGGAATTTATCTCAATCCTATATTTATCCTTTCCTTCCTTTCCCTGCTCCTTTAAATAACATATTAAAACAGATTTTTGTTATAAGTTGTCTCCATCCAGTTTCCATTTACCAACCCTTCTACTAGGCCCTAACTGCTGTAATAGAATCTCAACCAATACCAGCTGATAGGCAACTGTCTACTAAAGATCAAAAACTGGCCCAATTGACACAGTATCAATTTATATCATTACAATAGTAATAAATAAGGAAATTGGACAAGCAAATCACAGATGTGTGAAAATATTCACATGATTAGAGTCCATAGAAATACAGAAGATGAAGAAGAAAAGTAGAACTTTGCTGATGGGTAGAAGCTCAAGCCAACACTCTATAATTGGATAAATCAACTCTAATCACATACCCATAGGTTACATTTGCTATTCATAGAGGATAGAGTCAATGGATTGACTTAACACCTATGTATGAAACATATAAAAATTATAACTTTCCCTCTGCATCCCCCCCACACTTTTTGTTGGGAAAAATGTACAACTTCCAATGTGATTGTGGAGTGGCCAAGTACCTGGTCCATCATCCCTGGGGGGATGGGGGTGGGAGAAGATTAGGCAGTTGGGCAGAGTACAAATACAATTAATTCCATCAGACTATCAGCCTCTAGGAAAAATCACTTTCCAAGGTCATAGTTATTATTCAAAGTGGAAAAATTTGGAGAAAGAAAAAATCTAGGATATATAGTTTATCATTGTGTGACATCATTTCCATTGGAAAGTGCAACCACTTCTAGAAAATGAATGCCTGGTGCCTTAGCCAATTAGATTGCTTTGATTCATCTCTAAAATGTCCCATTTGGTTTATAATGTTCTGAATCAATTCTATTAAAAATATCATTAACACTAGCCTACATCATTTACATAAAGTGAAGGAACTAAATTAGAGGAGTTTGAATTAGACCATCTTGAGCTCTAGGTTTTAGAGATATTACATGTCATGCCATTTCCTGCCTTTCTTGCAAAAGAAACATCTATGACACTGATCACTGCATGGAAGGCAGAAACAGTCACTACCTTGGGACCTCTTAAAGTGTTCCAATCTAATGTACAATGACTTGTCTCATACTTTAATATGATCATTCGTAATCATTGTACTCCTTGACTACCTACAAACAGACTCTCTGAATCCTGTCCCAGCCTGTATTGCTCTTTAGTAAAATCTTGGAAGGATCATTCTGGGACAGACTCTCTCTTTGTTGTTCCAAAGTCCCGAGCAAAACAATAGCTTTGCCCAAGGCTGATTCTAAATTATGCAGTTGGATTTTTATTTTAGTTTAATTTAGTTTTAAAATTATAAACACACATGTGTTCAGAGGGCATGGTCTGAAACCTCTGCTTGTCTGGACAAGTTTATAATACACCCCTTTCATTTGAAATCCCCACTTTAATGTACATAAGAATCACACCCTTGTCTCTACAGCTTAAGAGAGGACTTTCAGGTGGCAAATTTCCAATTCCAAATACTAAATGAATCAGCTACCTTATGTACTTTACCATTTCCTTTAAGGCCATATTTTTGGTTTACCTGTTTTGGCTACACTTATAATTTCATTGGTATAAGGAACTCCAAGAGAGACAACACCTGTCAATGTCAATCAGGATCTGTTCTGCAACATACAATATTAAAGAGATTATAGGGGAACTGAGAAATAAAGAACTTGGTCCAGTTCTTGCCCAGTCCATCATATAGCAAGTATGAGGGAGAAGGAAGACATGAACCCACATTCTCCTGATTCTAAGTCTAGGTTGTTATTCTAACCCATAATGCCACACAAAGATATAGTTACAGAGCACAAATAACTGTTTATGTGTAAAACCAAGTTAGACCAATGACAACTTGGTGTGCTGTCATGGAACTGATGACAACAGGCTTAAAACAAGCTGTCTTAATCTTCCAAAGGAAGCAGGTAAAGATAGTAATGCTGATATATCCTGTTCCAAGGTTTAAAAAAAAATATCCCCTGCCTTCAAGGACCTTATATTCTACTAGGAAAGACCATACATAAAAGAAAACTGAAATGGTAGGAGGAGAGTAAGAAATTTTTCATCATAGAGGGATGTAAAGGAGTGTGGATGGGTAGGAAATAGCAAGATGTCTGTTCAGGGCACCCACATTAAATAGAGGTTCTGAAAGGAAACCCTCCACCTTTCAAACAGAGGATGAAGAGCCCTGGGGTAACAGAGAATTCCAAGGTTTGAACTTGTGACTTCTATAGCTAAAGATCTTCCAGGAAGAAGAGATGTCTGAATCCAGTTCAAAGGACAAGGCAACTATATGACCGAGGGTTAGAAAGTCCTCATATGTTTTCCCTCCCTTTTGAATCCATTACTTCCCAAATCCAAATTTAGAATTCTGTGAAAGGGAAGGGTGGGAACCAGAAAATATGTGTAGGTTAGGATTATGTTATTAATTTTGTTCTCAGTATTTTTTCAAATTGGCATGAAAATGAAATTGAGTGAAAACAAAACCTAGTAAAACAGATAAGATCATTGCTCTGAGTCCTTGTGATCCAAGTTTCTGTATATGCCTATATGCCAGAAGTAAATATCTTGATTTGCAATGTTTTCTAACTACCAAAGCTCTGATGTCTCCCTAGATTAAAAATAAACAAATAAACCCAGGAACCGAAGGAAATTTAGTTATTTAGATAGACATTTAGTAGATATCTCCACAACACCCAAAGTAGTGTGGTCGTTCACAATAGATGTTTGCATTATTCCAAACAACAGGAAAATAATTTTTTACTAAAATTTGCTCTTTCTCACTAGCTTTGTGGGTATCATTTGAACATAACTTTATTTTGCCATTTGTAGAAAGGATGTTATAGTATAATAATAATATGATAAACTTGAGAAGATGAAAATACATCTCACTTAGACCTAGAACAATTTTGTGAATTTCCTCTGGAATTCTTCCTGTTTTTGTAGTTAGGAGCCAAAGTTGACTATGGGCATTTTCCATGTTCAACTATGGCAAAGTGAGCCCTACACTCAGTCTCTCTGTCATCTTCCACAAATTGCTTTCTCTATGATCCTCAATTTTCTCACTTAATATTATTAGAATATTAGAATTTGTGTCTGAATCTTTGTAACCCTGTTTGGAGTTTACCTAGCAAAGATATCAGAGAGTTTGTCATTACCTTTTCCACTTCATTTTACAGATAAGGAAACTAAGGCAAACAGCATCAGGTGACTTGCCTAGGGTCACACAGTAAGTGAGGGTCCAAGTAAAGATTTAAACTCAGGAAGATGAATCTTCCTGACTCCAGGACAAGCACTCTATCCCCTAACTGCCCAAGCATTAAAATGCATGATCTCTAAGATACCTTATATACATAATATTTCCCATCCAATCTCATAAACTTATTTAGTTTACCTCTGCCTGAACTCATGTACACACAGGTATGTGCTGGTGTCAGCTTAAACAGACTCTAAGGATCTAATTGTTCAGTAAGATTATCTCAAGAGATGCAGAAGAAGCTTTTAACAAAATTAAATAACCATTCCTATTAACACTAGAGATAGGCCAAGAGATGGAAGGTCCTATGTTCAAATCTGGCCTCAGACACTTCATAGCTGTGTGACCCTGGGCAAGTCACTTAACCTTCATTGCCTAGACCTTGCCACTCTTCTGCATTAGAACCAATACACTCTATTGATTCTAAGATTGAAGGTAAGGATTAAAACAACAACAACAACAACTAGAGAATATTAGAATAAATGGAATATTCCTCAAAATAATAGTTTCAATATAAAGCCATCAGCAAAAGTATCTGCAATGGCAATAAACTAGAATTCTGCCCAGCAAGATAAGGTGTAAGTGAGGATGCCCATTATCACTACTATTATTCAACATGATAGTGGAAATGCTAGCTAGAGTTGGCTATGGGAGGGGGATTTTAGAGGAGGGGAGGAAAAGAACATGAATCTTGTAACCATGGAAAAATATTCTAAATTAATTAATTAAATAAAAATTTCCAACACTTAAAAAAAATAAATGCTAGCTATAGCAATTTGAAAAGAAGAAATTTCAGGAATTAGAATAGGCAAAGAAGAAAAAAAACTATCACTATTTGCAGATGATATGATGGATGGCATGCTTAGAGAATCCTAGGGAATCAACCAAAATCTTATTGAAACAAGTAACAACTTTAGCAAAGTTGCAGGATATAAAATAAACCTACATAAACAATCAGCATTTCTCTATCCTACCAATAAAGTCCAACATGAAGTGCTAGAAAGATAAATTCCATTTAAAATAACTGTAGACAATCATAAAAAAAAGAAACTTGGGAGTCCACTTGCCAAGACAAACCTAGTAATTATATAATCACAACTTCACAACCTTTCACACAAATAAAGTCAGATCTAAACAATTAGAAAAAAAAATAATTGTACATTGAAAGACTAAGTCAATATAGTAAAAATGACAATTCTACCTAAATTTATTCACCTCTTCATGCCATACCAACCAAACTACACAAAACCTATTTTGTGGAACTAGAAAAAAGTAATGAAATTCATCTGAAAGAAGAAAAGACCGAGAATATCTAGGAAATTAATTGGAAAAAAATATGAAGGAAGCTGACTTAACTGTAATACAAAGTGGCAAACATCAAAACTATGTAGTACTGTCTTATAGAGAGAGTAGTGACTCAATGAAATAGATTAGGCATTCAATATCCTTTAGTTTGGACATCTAGGTGGCTCAGTAGATAGAGCACCAGGACTGGAGTTAGGAGGTCCTGGGTTCATGTATGACTTCAGATACCTTCTAGCTGTGTGATTGGGCAAATCACTTCATCCCAATTGCCTAACCCTGACCACTCTTCTTCCTTGCATTAATACTTAGTATTGATGCTAAGACAGAAAGTAAGGGTTTTTTAAAAATGTGCCGGTAAATGACAACAGTAACCTAGAGTTTGACAGACCCAAAGATCCAAGCTTTTGAGGGAACTCATTATTTGACAAAAGCTGCCAGGAAAACTGGACAATATAGTATGGTAGAAACTAGGTAGAAACCAATACATCCCATCAAATAACAAGGTAAAGCCAAAATAAATCCATGATTTAGAAATAAAAAATAAAACAATTGCTTGATTACATGGGTAGAGGGGATATGGCTGAGGATGTAGACTCTAAATGATCATCCTAATGCAAACATCAACAACATGGAAATGGGTTCTGATCAAGGACACAAGTAAAACACTGTGGAATTGCGCGTTGGCTATGGGAAGGGGTGGTGGGAGGGGAGGGAAAGAATATAATTCTTGTAATCAAGGAATAATGTTCTAAATTGACTAAATACAATTAAAAATTAAAAATAAAACTATAAACAAATTAAAGGAACATGAAACAGTTTGCCTTTCAGATCAATGGATAAGGGAAGAATTTATGCCCAAACAACACATAGAAAACATTATGAGATGTAAAACAGATAACTTTGATTACATTAAAATAAAAATATTTCTGCAGAAACAAAACCAATATAACCAAGATTAGAAGGGAAATAAACTGGGGAAATATTTTGTAGCAAGTGTCTCTGACAAAGGCCTCATTTCTCAAAGATAGAGGGAACATAGTAAAATTTATAAGAACATCAAGCATTCCCCAATTGACAAATTTTCAAAAGACAAAAATAGGCAATTCTCAGATGAAATTAAAACTAATCTTTGTCAAAAGAGGAAAATGCTGCAAATGACCTATCAGATTGGCTAATATGACAAAAAACAGAAAATGACAGTTGTTGGAGGGGATGCAGAAAAGTTGGGATACCATTACAAGATTGGGGGAGTTCTGAACATATCCAACCATTTTGGAAAGCAATTTAGAACAAAGCTCAATGGTACACCAAACTGTGTATACCCTTTGACCCAGCCCTAACACTACTATGTTTGTATTCCAAAGAGATCAAAGAAAAAGAAAAATACAAAATATCTAAAACAAAAAAAAATATTTATGGCACCTCTTTCTGTGGTGGCAAAGAACTGAAAATTAAAAAATGTCCCTCAATTGTTCAATGGCTGAACAAGATGTTGCAAATGTCTGCACTGGACTACTATTGCACTATAGGAAATAATGAACAAGATGATCACCAAAAAACCTTGGAAAATTTTTATGAAGTGATCCGAAGTGAAGTGAGCAGAACCAGGATAAAATATATAGTATCAGCAATACAGTAGATGGATCAACTATGAATGATTTAATTATTATCAACAATACAAGGATCCAGGACAATTCCAAGAGACTCAGGACAAAAAATGTTATCCACCACTATAGAAAGAATTTACATTCTGAATACAAATTGGAACATACCATTCTTCATTTTATTTCCTCCATTAATTTTTCTCTAGTATAAGTTCTATATGTCTTCTTTCAGGACATGACTAATTATACATTATGTGATAACATATGTACTATATTATGTTATATTTCCTGCCACTTTGGGGAAGGTGAGTGGGATGCAAGGTTGGAAGGAGAGGAAGGTGGGAAAAACATGGATCACAAAGTGTCAGAAAATAATTCCTGAAAATTATTTCAATATATAGGAAAATTTTTAATTAAAAGGTGGAGAATATGCATCAATAAACAATGTAGATTCAATGTAAGAGTCTAAAAGGTGAAGAATTATGGGAAGATGGAAGAATAACCTCTGAATACATCCCATAAACAATAAAAACTAACTCCATAAAATAAATGTAAAAAGTAGCAAAAACAGATAAGAGTCAGAAGTGAGTAGCCAAGGACAACTAGGAAGGAAGGTCTCAGTTTTCCCTGGCCTCACCCAGATCCCACCAGATAATGTAAATACCTCTGAAAAAATAAGGCAGAATCAACAAGGGAGACCAGAGGGCAGGACCAGCAGCCTCAACTTACCTGTTGAACTCAGGAACTTGTATCCTGAAGGAGAATGCTGAAATCAGCAGGCAGAAGGCCCTAGAATAAACTCTGCCAACTATAGCCTTGGCACTGAAGATATCTACTTACCCATAACTGGTTTGACAGAGCAGACACCTGTCTATGGTGCTAGACCCTGAGGGCAGTGCCTGTAAACTCTCTGCTGACCAGGGAAGGATCATGGGTGCTCAGGTGTATATACTAGACACCTGCTTTATCCCAGATTGTAGCATCAGGATAGGAAAAGTGAGAAAAGAGTGAACACTGGTTACTGTGGGCTGTGGTTATCCCCAGAAGAGTGGAATCCCTGGTGGTTGCTACAAGAGAAAGTGAGCTGTCTGCTTATAATAGCATAACTGCTGGGGAGCTCTGATTAGAGCACCTGAGATCAGTCACTGACTGGGGTTTGAGTGGGGACCAGGGATTACACCTAACTCTGGATTATAGAAATTGGAAAAACTAAATAGGGTGCAGAAAATAACAATTTCCCCAACACCCTAGGAATCCTAAGACTCCAGCATAAAGCTAATAATTAAGTCTATTGACCTGGCCACTATAAAGTTTAAAAAAAAACAAGCAAAGGAGAAAGAAGCCAACTCTTGTTAGCTATTATTGGGACAGAGAAGAACCTGGGTTCAAAATCAGAGAACAATGAAATAAAAACACTTCTTTTTTAAATAGCAAAGAAAAACAACAAATGGTCACAAGCTGAACAAAGAGCTTTTGAAAAACTTTAAAAAGACATCAAAAACCAAATGAGAGGCAGAAGAATAACGGGGAAAAACATATTGAGCAATGCAAGAAAATCAATAAAATTTTGAAAGAAAGATCACCCAAATGGAAAGACATCCATAAACTCACAGAAGAAAATAATCCATTAAGAACTAGAGTTGGAGAAGAAGCTAATGATTTTCTAAGCTAATAAGAAATAATAAATAAAAATCAAAAGAATGAAATAATAAAAGAGAATATCAAACACCTTATCATAAAAACCACTATCCTGGAAAACAGATCAATGAGAGACAATTTAAGAATAGTTGGACTCTTGGAAAGATATGATGGGGGGGGGAAAGAGTTTAGATACCATAATTCAAGAAATCATCAAGGAAAACTGCTCAGGAATTCTAGAATCTGAGGGTAAAATAGAAATTGAAATAATTCACTGATAAACACCATAAAGAGACCCTAAAATGAAAATGCACAGAAGCATCATTAATAAGTTTTATAACCCCCAAGTTAAGGAAAAAATATTATAAGAAACTGTAAAAAAAAGACAATTTAAATTCTGTGGAGCTAGTCAGAATAACACCAGTTTTAGCAGCTTCAACATTAAAAGAATGAAAGGCATGAAAGATAATATTTTAAGAGCAAAGAAACTGGGTTTACAACCAAGAATAACATATCCAATAAAGCAGAACATAATTATACAAGGTAAAAAATGGATATTTAATGAACTAAAGGAGTTTCAACTATTCTTGGGGGAAAACCCAGAACTCAGTGGAAAATTTAATCTATAAAAAGCATAGGGAGGTAATTATAAAAGACCAATTATGGTCTGACGAAATGGTCAGATTATTTGATTCTTATATGGTAAAATGTCATCTATACCCCTTTAAAATGACATCATTACCTGGGTTCTTTGAAAGAGCATATGTAGTTAAAAGACTTGAGGTCAAGTTGAATATAATAGAATGAGCTAAAATAATAAGAAAGTAGATCAGAAAGAGATAAAATGAAACAATTATCTCATATAAAAGAGGAATAAGTGGGATAACTGCCACAGAAAAAGGGAGGAGAAGGTGGAGGGCTGGTAATACAAGCACCTTACTCTTTTCAGACTTGAGTTAAAAAGAAAATAACATACATAAACAACTAGAAAGGTAAAAGTCTTCTTAACATACAGAGAAGCAGAAGGAAAAGGGAATAGAGTAAAGGAGGGACTAAGAGTACCTTTAAGGGACTGAGGGACCTAGAGAAGGAACGGTATATTAAGAGGAAAGAGGGCAAGAAAATAAGAAAAAGGAAGGATACCTGGAAGGAAGTGTATATCCAGAAATGGTGTTGGCAACTGGGTGGTTCAGTGGATCGAGAGGCAGGTCTATGTTCAAATCTGGTCTCAGACACTTCCTAGCTGTGTGACCCTGAGCAAGTCATTTAACTCCCATTGCCTAGCCCTTACCACTCTTCTGCCTTAGAACCAATACACAGCGGTGATTCTAAGATGAAAAGTAAGGACTTAAAAATAGAAGGGATAAAAGAAGAGAATAAGGGAGGGACTTGGAGGACAATAAAAGGGAGGAATTGTTAGAATCAAAATCATATACATAAATTGAAGGGCACAGTTAGGGGGATAAGTGAGGAACTTTTAGGAAGTCAGAATGAGAATGAAAAGGTTAGGAGGGACAAGGGAGAGTACTTTAGAAAGGTGGGCCAATTTAGAACTAGAAGGATAAGGGAAGAAGGGAAGGTTTCTAAGAAGGGGTATGACTAGGGGAAGTAGTGGACAGAAAAATTGGACATCTGAGGAGGGATATGGCAAAAAAAGAGAGGCAGAGGACAACAGTGAGAAAAGACAGAATGGAGGGAAATATACAACTAGTAATAACTAAATGTGAATGGAATGCATTCACTCATTAAAAAAACAGATAGCAAAATGGATCAAAAATCAAAACTCAACAATATGGTGTTTACAAGAAACACCTTAAAGTTGAGACACACAAGGAGCAGCTAAGTGGCTTAGTAGATTTGAAAGGCAGACCTAGAGATGAGATGTCCTAGATTCCAATTTGACTTCAGACACTTCCTAGTTGTGTGATTCTGAGCAAGTCATTTAATTCCCATTATCTAGCCCTTAATGATCTTTTGTTTTATAAATAATACATAACATTAATTCTAAGAAGGAAGGTAGGGATTTAAAAAAATATGACACATATAGAATAAAAATAAAAGGCTGGAACAGAATATACCATGTCTCAGTTGAAACAAAGAAAGCAGGGGTAGCAATTATGATCTCTGACAAAGTTAAAGCTAAAGTTGCTATAATCAAAAAAGATAAACAATGAAACTATATTATATTATAAAGGGATCATAGATAATGAAGCATTATCAAAATAGTAAACAAATATTATAACATCCAAATTTTTAAGGAAAAAATAAATTAGCTACAACAGGAAATAAATAACAAAACAATATTAGTGGAAGATTTTAATTTTTTCCTCTCAGAACTAGATATATTAAACCAAAAAATAAATAAATAAGTCAAGTAGATGAACAAAATCTTAGAAGAGTTAAATATGATAAATATCTGGAAAGAATTGGTTGGGAACAGAAAAGGGTGTACCTTTTTCTTAGTGCTAATGTCATCTTTACAAAAATTGACCATATATTAGGACAAGAAAACAGTATAGTTATAAAAAAAGCAGAAATAGTAAATATATCCTTTTCAGACCATTATGCAATAAAAATTCTATATAGTAAGGAACCATGGAAGTAATAATTAAAAACTAATTGGAGACTAAATTAATCTTAAAGAATAAGTGAAAGAATAAATTATAGAAACAATAAATAATTTCACTAAAGAAAATTATAATAAGACAACATACCAAAACCTATGGGGACAGCAAAATCAGTAATTAAAGAATTATATCTCTGAATGCTTATATTAATAAAATAGATAAAGAAAAGATCAATGAACTGAAAATGAAATTAAAAAACTAGAAAAAGAACAAATTTAAAATCCCTAATTAAAGTAAACTAAAGCTAAATCCCCAAATTATAAATCCTAAACACTTAAGATAAGACCAATAAAATCAAATATAAGAAAACCATTGAATTAATAAACAAATCTAGGAGTTGGTTTAAAAAAAAACACAAGAAAATATATGTCATTCCTTAAAATGAGAGAGAGAGAAGTGGGGGGTTGGGGGGGTAAGATTGAGATTGAAGGAAACCAAATCACTAGCATTAAAGATTAAAAGAATAAATATGCCACCAATGAAGATGAAATTAAAACAGTTATTAGGAGTTATTTTACTATTTTTATGCAAACAAATTTAACAAGGTAAGAGAAATGAAAGAACATTAAAAAAATAATCAACTCACTGGACTATCAGAGAAAGAAATAGAATATCTAAATAAACCTATTTTAGACAAAGATATTTAAAAAGTCATAAATTAACTTCCTAAGAAAAATGCTTCAGGACCAGGTGGATCTACAAAGGAATTCATCCAAACATTTAAAGATCAACTAATTAAATATTAATTAAAGTACTTGAAATAGCAGGTAGAGAAGGAATTTTACCAAATTCTTTTGACAAAATAATTATGGTACTGATACCAGACCAGGAATAGCAAAAACTGAGAAACAAAATTATATGCCCATCTTATTAATGAATATGGATACAAAAAATTCTAAAATACTAGCTAGGAGACTACAACAATATATCACAAAGATTATACATTATGACCAAACAGTATTTATACCAGGAATACAGTGATGGTCTAAAATAAAGAAAACTATCAAAGTAATTGATTTTATCAATAAAAAGTACTAAATCAATATAATTATATCAACAGATTCAGAAAAGTCTTTGACAAAATACAATGCTCATTCCTATTAAAAACACTGGAAAGCATAGGTAAAGATGCATTTTTTATTAAAATGATATAAAGCAACTACCTAAAACCATCAGAAAATTACTTGTAATAGGGATACTAGAGGCCTTCTCAGTAAGATCAAGAATGAAATAAGGATGCCATTATTAACAATATTATTTAACATAGTATTAAAAATGCTAGCAAAAGCAACGATAAGAAATAGAAACTGAAGGAATAAGAATTGGTAAAGAAGTAATAATACTATTTATTTGCAATGACATGCTGATGCATGTGGAACTAATCACTTATTAGAATTAAGGACTAGAGAGGATCTATGAGTCAACAAAAGGAGAGGACGGTTAAATGTGAAACATATAACAGTATATTAAATTGGAAAGGTTTTTCACAAATAAAGCAAATACTGTCAAGATGAGAATGAAAATAGAAAATTTGGGGAGGGGTATTTAGAGAGCATCTATGATAGAGGTCTCATTTCTAAACTATATATAGAACTTTGTAAAATTTAAAAGAACTAGAGTTGTCCCCCACTTGATAAATGGGCATATACATGGAAAGTTTTTAGATGAAGAAATCAAATACATAAATAGGTATATTTTACTTTTTTAAATTTTATTTAATTAATTTGTAATTTTTCCATGGTTAAAAGATTTATGTTCTTTCCCTGCTCTCCACCAGACCCCCTCCCATAGCCAAAGTGCAATTCCTCTGGGTTTTACATGTGTCATTGATCAAGCCCCATTTCCATACCATTAATATTTCCACTAGGGTGATCATTAGAGTCTATATCCCCAAACATATCCCCATTGATCCTTGTGATCAAACAGTTGTTTTTCCTCTGTTTCTATTCCCACAGTTCTTCCTCTGACTATAGATAGCATTCTTTCTCCATAAATGCCTCAGAATTGTCCTTAGTCATTGCATTGCTGCTAGTAGAGAAGTCCATTAATTCAATTGTACCACAGTGTATCAGTCTCTGAGTACAATGTTCTCCTGCTTCTGCTCCTTTCACTCTGCATCAATTCCTGGAGGTCATTCCAGTTCACATGAAATTCCTCCAGTTCATTATTCCTTTGAATACAATAGTATTCCATCACTAATAGATACCATAATCTGTTCAGCCATTCCCCAATTGAAGGGCAGCCCCTCATTTTCCAATCTTTTTCCACCACAAAGAGTGCAGCTATGAATGTGTTAGTACAAGTGTTTTACCTTATGATCTCTTTAGGGTACAAACCTAGCAGTACTATGGCTGGATCAAAGGGTAGGTAGTCTTTCAGCATCCTTTTGGGATAGTTCCAAATTGCCATCCAGTACAGCTAGATCAATTCACAACTCCACCAGCAATGTATTAATGTCCCAATTTTGCCACATCTCCTCCAACATTTATTACTTTCCTTTGCTATCATGTTAGCCTATCTGTTAGGGGTAAGGTGATATCTCAGAGTTGTTTTGATTTGCATTTCTCTGAATATAAGAGATTTTTCATGTGTTTATTGAGAGTTTTGATTTCTTTATCTGAAATTGTCTATTCATTTCCCTTGCCCATTTATCAATTGTGGAATGGTTGATCTTTTGTACAACTGATTTAGCTCTTTATAAATTTGATTTATTAGACCTTTGTCAGAGTTTTTGTTATGAAGATTGTTTCCCAATTTGTTGCTTCCCTTCTCATTTTGGTTGTGTTGGTTTTGTTGGTACAAAAACTTTTAATTTAATGTAATCAAAATTATTTATTTTACATTTTGTGATTTTTTTCTAACTCTTGCTTGGTCTTAAAATCTTTCCTTTCCCAAAGATCTGACATGTATACTATTCTGTGTTCACCTAATTTACTTATAGTTTCCTTCTTTATATTCAGGTCATTCTCCCTTTCTGAGTTTATATTGGTGTAAGGTGTGAGATGTTGGTCTAAACCTAATCTCTCCCATACTGTCTTCCAATTTTCCCAGCAGATTTTGTCAGATAGTGGATTTTTTGTCTCCAAAGCTGGGATCTTTGGGTTTATCATAGACTGTCTTGCTGAGGTCATTTACCCCAAGTCTATTCCACTGATCCTCCCTTCTGTCTCTTAGCCAATACCATATTGTTTTGATGACCGCTACTTTATAGTATTGTTTGAGATCTGGTACTGCTAGGCCACCTTCCTTCACATTTTTCCCATTATATCCCTTGATATTCTTGATCTTTTGTTCTTTCAAATGAATTTTGTTATAGTTTTTTTCTAATTCAGTAAAAAGGTTTTTGGTAGTTTGATGAGTATGGTGTTAATAAGTAAATTAGTTTGTGTAGGATTGCCAATTTTATTATGTTAGCTCATCCTACCAATGAGCAATTAATGTTTTTCCAATTGTTTAGATGTAGTTTTAATTGTGTGGAAAGTGTTTTGTAGTTGTGTTCAAATAGTTCCTGTGTTTGTCTTGGCAGATAGATTCCTAAGTATTTTATATTGTCTCAGGTGACTTTAAATGGAATTTCTCTTTTTCTCTTTTTAATTCTTGCTGCTGAGTTGTGTTGGAAATATATAGAAATGTTCATGATTTATGTGGATTTATTTTGTATTCTGCAAATTTGCTAAAGTTGTTGATTATTTCCACTAACTTTTTACTTGATTTTTTAAGTATACCATGCAAAGAGTAATAGCTTTGTCTCCTCATTGCCTATTTTAATACCTTCAATTTCTTTTTCTTCTCTAATTGCTACTGCTAGTGTTTCTAGTACACTATTAAATAATAGAGGTAATAATGGGCATCCTTGTTTCACTCCTGATCTTATTAGGAATTCATCTAATTTATCCTCATTGTAGATGATACTTGCTGATGGTTTTAGATATATACTATTTATTATTCTTAGAAAAGACCCTTCTATTCCTATGCTTTCTAGTGTTTTCAATAGGAATGGGTGTTGTATTTTGCCAAAGGCTTTTTCTGCATCTATTGAGACAATCATGTGGTTTTTGTTGATTTGCTTATTGATATGGTCAATTATGTGATGGTTTTCCTAATATTGAACCATCCTTGCATTCCTGGTGTAAATACCACCTGATCATAATGAATAACCCTCGTGATCACTTGCTGGAGTCTTTTTGCTAGTATTCTATTTAAGACTTTTGCATCTATATCTATATATATTAAGGAGATTGGTCTATAGTTTTCTTTTTCTGTTTTTGAACTGCCTGTATTTGGAATCAGAACCATATTTGTGTCATAAAAGGAATCTGGTAGAACTCCTTCTTTGCTTATTCTGTCATATAGTTTGTATAATATTGGGATTAGTTGTTCCTTGAATGTCTGATAGAATTCACTTCTGAATCCATTTGATCCTGGGGAATTTTTCTTAGGGAGTTCTTGATGGCTTGTTCAATTTCTTTTTCTGATATGGGATTATTTAAGTATTCAATTTCTTCTTCTGTTAATCTAGGCAATTTATATTTTTGAAAATATTTATCCATATCACCTAGATTGGCATATTAATGCCATATAATTGGACAAAATAATTTTTAATGACTGCCTTAATTTCCTCTTCATTAGAGGTGAGGTCTCCCTTTTCATATTTGATACTGTTAATTTGGTTTTCTTCTTTCCTTTTATTAGATTGACAAGTACTTTGTCTATTTTATTTATTTTTTTCAAAATACCAGCTTCTAGTCATTTATTAATTCAATAGTTCTTTTACTTTTGATAATTTAATTAATTTAAAGAAATTAATAAAAATTTCTCCTTTAATTTTTAGGATCTTGAATTTAGTTTTCATCTGGGATTTTTTAATTTGTTCATTTTCTAGATTTTTAAATTTGCATGCCCAATTCATTGACCTCTAATCTGCATAATTTGTTAATATATGAACTCAAGGATATAAATTTCCCCAAGAGTTCTGCTTTGGCTGCATCCCATAGATTTTGAAAGGATGTTTCATCAGTGTCATTTTCTTCAACAAAATTTTTAATTGTTTCTATGATTTGTTCTTTAACTAATCGATTTTGGAGAATTGTGCTTGCATTTGGCAATTATATTCCTGGGTGTTGTCTTTTGAGGATTTAGTGTAGAGGGTGTTCTATGAACTCTTTCAATGTCTATTTTTCCCTCTTGTTCAAGAACATCAGATCAATTATCTTGGATAATTTCTTATAGTATGATGTCAAAATTTCTGTTTATTTCTGGGTTTTCAAGTAGACCAATGATTCTTAATCTGTTTTCCAAATCATTTGTTTCCTCAGTGAGATATTTTATGTTTCCTTCTATTTTGTCTTTTAACTTTGCTTTATTAATTCTTACTGTTTTGCCAGATTATAGACTTCCAATTGTGGTCTTTAAAGACTGGTATTCTGCTTTAATCTTTTGATTTTCTGCTATAATATTTTGATTTTCCTTTTTGGTTTGGTCTATCCTGCTTTTCATGGCTTCCAGCTATTTAATTTTGGTCTCCAATTGAGAGTTCCTATCTTTTAAACTGTTTCTTTTTGAACTATTTTCCACTTTTCTTGCCAAAACTCTTCTATCGTTCTCATAAGCTCCGATTTTAATTCTTCAAGAGCTTGTGGCCAATTTCTATTTTTTTAACATTTGCATAAGTTTACTTGTTTGTCATCTTCTACTCTTTCCTCTGTAGTCTGGATTTTTTGCCATAAAAATTATCCAGGGTCAATGCCTTCTTCTTGATCTTTTTGGTATTTGGAAGTTGTTTTTCCTGGGCATTGTTTGCCATCACTATTCTAGATTTTCCTTTCCTTTCCAGTCAGAAGTCTGAGTCAGGAGGGCAAGCTCTCTGTGTATGAAGCTAAGGAGTATGATTTTTGCCTGAGGCCACCTGTCAAATCTTCCCAGCTTCTACTGTTTGCCACCCTTCTCTGAGCTATCTCTGTACCCAAGGTCTGTGCTCGTCAGCCTGCTGGGGTCTCAAGTTTAGCTTCTCTCAGGGGTAGTTCCTTGGTGGTCTTAGTTAAGTGCCAAGGATCTAGAGGTACGTGTCAATTGCTCACTGAATCTAGAATATACTGGCTCTGACTCTGGCTCTGTAGGTGGGGTGGGGGAGGATTGATCAATTCATTTCATCTCCTTATAGTGTGGAAATGCCCAAATCCCATGTACCTTCAATGCTGAGCCCTACTGTAGAGTATCTTTGTTCATATGAATTTAGTTTTTTTGGCCTTTTGAGGTAGTTTATATCTGTAAGTGATGAGGAGAGGAAGAGTCTTGCCTCTCCACTGTAGCCATTTTAACCTGGAAGTGTATAGGTATATTTTTAAAATGCTCTAAATCACTGCTGATTAGAGAAATGGAAACCAAAACAATTCAAAGATTTCTCACATCCATCAGATGGGTTAAAATGATAAAAGGGAGAAGAGACAAATGTTAGAGGGGACGTGGAAAAATGAGGTCACTAATGCATTGTTGGTGGAGCAATGAATTGATCCAAATATTTTGTGGAGCAATTTGGAATTATATCCATAATTATAAAGCTATTAATAGCCTTGACCCCCCAATAATAAATTTCTGGGTCTGCTCATGGAAAAAGAAAAAGAACTTATATATTCCAGAATATGTCTAGCACTTATCTTTGTGGTAGTAAAATATTGGAAATTGAGGAGATACCCATCAATTGGGAAAACAAATTCTGGTACATGATTGTGATAGAGTACTACTGTGCCATAATAAAATAATGAACAGGCCAATTTCTTAAAACTTGGAAAGAGTTACATGGGATAATGAACAGTGAAATGAATATAACTAAGAGAACAGCATACACAGCTACAAAATTAATATTGGAAGAATAAAGTGTGAATGTTACCTCCAGAGAGTGAATTAAAAGATAGAAACATGAAAGACTTAATTTGTATGAACATGTCTGAATCCCAGATGATACCTTCTGTAATGCAGGGAGGATTAGGGAGGACTAGGACACTTGTGGATAAATTTAATTAATTAATTTAAAAAATCTTTTTTTAAATGTAAAAGTATCTCATGAATACATTTTTTTCATTGAGCCAGTTGTTAAACATTTACCAGCACATTCCTGCCTGCACCCTTAAGTAATAGTAAATTATGGAACTAGGGTGTAATGAGTATGAAATGGCACAAGGTATTTCTTCTGATCCCAATTTATATTTGGCCCAAATATCTATTTGGACAAGATTTTATATGCTCTTCTGATATTGTTGGTTATCTTTTTCTTAATTTTTTCTATATCTTCATGTTGAGATTGAAAGCTGCAGGAGGACCGGATCAGCCTTACTATCTTACATTCTTATCAACTCTTACCTAGTTCTGAGCACAGAGGTTCCTAGGAGTTCAATAAATACATTTGGATTAAATAAATGAAGGCATTAATGAGAAAGCCAAATAACCCTAGCCCTACTACGTATAGACTCTCTGAGCTAATGATACACTTGCTCCAAAGGAAATACAAATAAATACAAAATTCCACCATTAGTAATTAATTTCCTTTTGGTTATGTTTCATTGTTTTGGTTTGATTTAGTTTTTTGGTCATATTTATAATTTCTTTGCTAGAGGAAACTACATGTAAGGGAATTCCCTATATCAATGCAAAATGATCAACATGATTATATAACTATATAGGGTGTCCTCAAAATCTTTTTTTAACCCTTACTTTCCATCTTAAAATCAATACTATGTATTGGTTCCAAGGCAGATACTTTCAAGCTATGTGACCCTGAGCAAGTCACTTGATCCTCATTGCCTAGCTTTGGGTTGAGCCTTCACTTATTTTTCCAACCAAGCAATCAATTCCTAGTCATCTCCAAACCATGAGATTACATGCATACCTTCAGCATCCATCCCAATTCCTACTTCCCAACTCTGGTTCCTCCATATGTGTTGTCATTTCCTATCAGAATGTATGCTCCTTGAGGGTAGAAGCTGAATTATTTGCTTGTATTTGTAACCCTACTACTGAGCACAGTGTCTGACACACAGAAATCACTTTAATAAATTCCTTTTTAATTAATTGATTCATTCATTCATTCACTCATTCCTGTCTTAGTGGCTGACTCTTCCCCACTGTTCTACCCACTGCTTCTCTATCCAACACTAAAATACAAATACTTCTAACAGGCTTTAGTAGTTATAGCAATTATAAGTCATTATAACCATAGTGAATATAACAGACTTTATCAGGAGGAAAGGAATAGAGGATAATAGTCATGCACATTTCTACCATTAGCCTGCATTTATTTGCACTTTATGGTTTCCTCATAGTAACCTTTTCAGGTAAGCAGTAGAAGAATTATTGTCACCATTTTAGAGATTTGAAAACTAAGGCTCAGGGTCACACAGCTAACAGGTGTCAGTGATAGGATTAGAACCCTGATAGTCTGATTCCAACTTTAATAATCTTTTTACCATACCATGCTACCTAAACACCTTAACCCAATGCAAAAGGAGGTCATTCTGGAGGGGATAATATGTAATCCCAATGCAAAATGAGCTCATCACCTAACAAAAGGGGAAAAGAGAAGAGTTTTCTTGCTTTGTTATTGTGTTTGGGGCTAGCTCTATTTGGACATTTTTATAAAGAAGGAAACAGCAGTGGCCTGCCATGCTGGAAATTCTGCCCAGTGGGCAAATCTTCAGGCTGTCTATGGAGACTGTCCAACTCTGGCTGTAATGGAACCACTCCCTTCAGGGAGTGGGTTGGAAGAACACCTGCTCCCTATGCTCTCTGCCACAGTAGAGTAAGCAGATGCTGTCAGGGATCCTGTAAGTGATAATCTTTTACACACTTATCCTGCTTATATAGTCAAAACAACCTTGACAACTTGCATGGCAGAAAGGAAATGAAATATACTAAGGAAGAGGAGATCAAGTTTGGGTTTGTTTTTTTTTTTTTTTTGAAGAATTTAAACCCCAGGACTTCCAAGTGACTTGCAGTTTATATCTTAGGGTCTGTTCACCCTAAAGTAGGAAAAGTGATAAAGTAAGTCCTAGTGGAAAACCATCATCAGGAAATGGGAGCCAGGCAATGGAAAATATGCTTCATCAAATCAATGCATTGACTTTGACGCTAGACATCCTTCTAATATCTCTAGTGCATCACCTCTGAGAGCTGAACAAAACTAAGAGAGAGAATTATGATGCTCATACTTGGGGAGGAGAGAGAGAGATGGGCAAATGGTGGAAGAGAGCTATTACTACCCAGCCCTTGTCTCTGCAAATAACACTCCATCCATTCTGGAAAATTTAAGGAAAGCTGCCAAGTTCCTCTTCTTCCTCTGGTCATGGAGGCTAGATCAACACAGTAACAGGTCAAAATACTCAACATCCAGAGAAATCATTGATGCAAAACAAATGAACGATAACAACAACAACAAAAACCAACAAACAAACCATACTTTCCTACCATTTTATATATTAAAGAGAAAACAAACCCAAACATATATTTTGTATCATCCTGTCTTCTTGGCAATTCTGCAGAATTTACCACTGAGATTGGCAATAGGCGTCCCATTTAAAAATCACATGCATGTATATGTTCCCTATTTGCCACAGTAAGACAACTCAGGACATAAATTAAGGTCTAATCATGTACTTACCAGGGTGCTGATAATATCATACCTGACATAAAGCCGACACCTTAGTGGGCCTTGTCAATTCATGCTCTATCCAATCTGATCACTTAATTAGAGCACTGAGAATGATGGGATTTGCAATAGAGGGCCACTCGGGGAGCATTCTATAATATAAAGCAAATACAGAAGTAAAACTACTAGGGGGAACCTATCAAAGCCGTAATGCATCTATTACCACAGCTGTTTCTCCCTAGACACTAGGCTTCCTACTGAGCCTATTATTAAGTGCAAATGACCAGACTCAGTGACTGTTATTTTAAAAAACATTACTTATCGTACATTGTGTTCTGAGACTTGTTGACTTATTTTAATTTGCATAATTATAGTCATTTTCTTTCATTTCAATGGAATACAATTATATTAGGATTTTGCCTTTTATTTAAAGAATAATTTCCCCCCTGAGCTCAAGCCCTACATTTCCAACTGCCAGCTAGACCTATCTACCTGCATACCCTGTCTGCTCTTCAAAATTCAATCTGGTCCCAACTTAACTCATCATCTTTTCCCCAAAGCCGCCCCTCCTCCTAGCTTCCCTATTCTTATCGATGCCACTACTAGCTTCCCTAGCTTCCAGGCTTGAAGCCTTAGCATTTTCTTTTATTCTTTCCTCTCCCATATTTCTCATATTCAATCAGTGGCCAAATGCTAGCAAATCTGCCTTCACAGTATCTCTGGCAGTTGTCTCCTTATCTCCACTCATATTGCCATAACCCTAGGTCAGACCTTCATTGCCTCTCCTCTGAACTATCATAATAGCTTTCAAGCTAACAAGACAATCCACTTCTTGGCTCCAAGCATTTTCTCTAGCAGTTTCCCAATGCCTGGAATGCTCATCTTCCTCAATTCTACTACTGACTTTCCTCACATCTTCGAGTCCCAACTAAAATTGCATTGTTTATACAAAGTCTTTTCCAATCCCTCTTAATTCTAGTTATTTCCTTTTAACCTGTCTATAATTTTCTTTGCTTATATTTTTTACATATTGTCTCCCCTATTAGACTGAAATCTCCATGAGGGCAGGTACTGTCTTTTGCCTCTTTTTGGTATTCCCAAAATTTAACAGAATGTTTGCCATATGGTAAGTACTTAATAAATGTTTGTGGATTGCTAGATAGTTACATGAGTCCAATCACTGCCTTTCTTTAAACTATCCTTCATCCAGTTGCTAAAATAATATTTCCAATACAGAGGTGTGATTAGGTCACTCCTCTGTTCAAAAGCTTTCAGTGGCTCCCAATTGCCTATAAGATGAAATGAAAATTCCCCAGCACAACATGAATCCTTCTCCATCTTAGCTCTAATATACCTCATCATCCTTATATCATACTCCTCCTTTGGGCACATTTTAAACTGGAATACTAATCGTTTCTTGATAGCATCCCATTCTCCCCCATCTCTGCATTCACATTAGCCACTTCACTTTCTGGAATGGACTCTCTACCCAGTGAAATTCTTCTCTTCCTTCAAGATCAAGTTCAGATAATACCTCTCTCCTTGAAGTCCTTCCCTCTTGGTTCCCCAAATCTCCAGGAGAAAGTAATTTCCCTCACTGATTGCTCTAGGGTAAAAGCAAAACTTCCCTCCTCGATTTCTTTTCTTTTCTTTTCTTTTTTTGAAGAATAATTTTCCCACTTCATTTTCTGTGCTTTTTTTTTAAACATAGCCACTATGGAAACATGCATTGCATGATTTTTTCTGGCAAAGTTGCCAGAAGAATTTTTTTTCCTTCTAGAACTTTACTAGAATAGACAGGCACTTGAGTTATCCAGAGAAAAGGCAAGGCAGGCCACTAAAGTCTCATGGGATTTTATAAGGATTAACAAGTGTTCTTTCTCCTTAATGGTTTAAAAACACCACCATCATAAATAAAACCCAAATGGACCCTAAGCACCCTTCTGCCAAGACCCAGGCAGCCCATTTCAGAAAAAAACATCAGGAGTTCTCTGAGCAATATAGTCTTTTGCTTCCTTGGGCACCTTCACCAGAAGATGAGAAGAGAACCTTCTTAAATTTTCTAAGAGCAATGTAACTGCATGGCTATGGACAAAGTATGACAGTCACATAGTATGGCTAGTATGTGGCTTCTTTAAAGAGAATGCCCACATTAATAGAATCACAGATACTTTTTAGTTTTGAAATTTATATTCTCTGGAACTCTCCATCTACCTTTTATCATAATAATATATCTGTCATATGGTTGTTCAATGTTTTTCAATTATTTCTGACAATTCATGACCCTATTTGATATTTTCTTGGCAAAGATGCTGGAATGGTTTGTCATTTCCTTTCCAGCTTATTTATATAGATGAGAAAACAGAGGCAAATGGGGTTAAGTGACTTGTTCAGAGTCAAACAGCTAATGAGTGTCTGAGGCCAGATTTGAACTCAGGAAGATTCAAGGTCTGGCATTCACACTATGTACTATGATGCCACCTTGCTGGCCCTTTTAGCTAAAGAGAAGTTACTAATAATCTTTGAGATAGTTCAGAATAACATTGGGATTAGCATTTGAGGCAAAAGTCATTTTACAGTTTCACACAATATGTTCCTTTCTTCCACTCCTTCTGCTTCTTTTTCCATCCAATTTACTTTCCTTTCCTTTCTTTTCCCTTTCCTTTTTTTTCCCTCATCTTCCTTCCCTTTGTTATAGGCTTGCAAAAGAAATGTATAAAGTGATGCTCATGGCTAAAGATATAGAGAAATGCCTTTATAAAATCCAGCAATACCAAGCAAACAAGATGAGCCCAAAGCAAATGGCCTGATAGTTTAAGATGATGCCCTTAGGTCATCCAAAAGGATTTCACATTGGAAATTAGACCCTTCACTTCATTGTTAACCTGTATGTACATTCTTTATCTTTTATTTCTGAATCTGTGTGAATGGCTGGGAACAGATCACAGTCACATGGAAGTCCAATTAAATATGGTATAAAATAGAAAGGAAAATTATTTCTTAAGGACTTACTATGTAACTAGCATTAGGGATGCATATAATGAATCTTGATATTCACTTGATATTTACTGCTCTCAAGGATTTCACATTTTAATTAAAGAAGACAACATATGTTTATAATCAGTCCAGGGTAGGTGTAAAGTCCAGGTATTACTTAGGCAGGGAATATAGCAGGGAAGATGACCAAATCTAGAGAATCATGGAGGGAATCTGGCAGGGAAGATAGTTGTTTACCAAGAAGTTAATGGATTCAAAGTTTGGGGTGGAGTGGAGCAGGGCTCCAAAGTATCCTTGGACCACTCTCATCTGAATAAAGCTCACTTAATTTTTTTTTACCTTTCTAATTTAACATTTGCTTTCCTCCTTTACCTTGTATTGATTTCTCTCATTTATATGCTTCAGAGCACTGTAATATACATTACATTTCTCAGTCATCAAAATAGTTAAGTACCTACTATTTGAAAGGGACAGTTTATCCTCTTTTATTAAATGGAGTTGGTTCATGGAATTATGAATTATGAGTTAGAATGGAAAATAAAGACATTTAGTCCAATTATATCATTTTAGAGATGAGGAAAGGGAGGTTCATAGAGGTTAAGTAACTTATCCAAGGCCATAGAAGTAATAAGATACAAAGGCAAAATTTGAAACCAGGTGAGAATTCTTTCCATTGTACCATGTTTCTTCTAGAAAGCAACCTGAGTGTACACTGGTTCTAGAATTCTACCTGAAGGAAAGTTGTTTTGTTTTGTTTGTTGTCTGGTTATTTCAGTACTGTTTAATTCTTTGCAACTCATTTGGCAGGTTTTCTTGGAAAAGATATTGGAGGGGTTTGCCATTTCCTTTTCCAGCTCATTTTATAGATGTTGAAACTGAGGCAAACAGGGTTAACTGATTTACCCAGGGTCACATACCTACTAAGTATCTAAGTTGAGTTGAACTTAAATCTTTCCAATTCCAGAGCCACTATTCTGTCCATTGAGCCACCTTTAAAAGTCCTCAAAGAGTCCATAACAATGAACTGAAGGTCAAGAAGGGAAGAGATGAGTCCTAGGTAGACCTTGCATTTCTTTAATAAAATAACACATGGAATGAAAACTCAATTGGAAAAAGAACAAGGGCATGACCTAAGAGATCAAAAAAGGCAGTGGTGAGTCCTAGATCCTTCATGTCCTTAATAAAATATGAGAAGAGGGCAAGAAACACTGCCATCACTATCTGGTGGCCCATCTTGAAGTGCCATTTTGTGTGAATTGCTCCTTGTCAATCTCCTCTCCCTCCATTCTCCCTAGACTCTTCTCTGTAACTTCTTCAGCCTTCTGTGTTCCTCTTATCCTTTGGAAACAGCAACCACATTTGACAGAGAGAGTTTCAAAAAGCACCTGTGACTTTTGTTTCTCCTTTACTAGACATCTATTATTATTTACTTTTCTTTTAGGGGTCATGATTAAAGGTAATCATGCAATTCACATTGCACTGGAACCAATTCAATGAAAGAATGAGAAAGCAAATGAACAAATCATCAGAGGACATAAGTGGAGAAAAGAATGACAGAGGCTGTGAGGAAGAATATTTCAAACTGAAAATCTCAAATCTAAGGACATAAAGAGTTGAATAAAGGCAGCCTAGCGGCATGGAGGACCACAAATCCTACCCCTGATACCTACAGCTAATATGATCCTGGGCAAGTCAGTTTGCCTCAGTTCAGTCGTTTTTCAGTCATGCCTGCTTCTTCTTGACCCCCTTTGGGGTTTCCTTGGCAGAGATACTAAAATAGTTTGCCATTTCTTTCTCCAGCTCATTTTAAAGATGATGAAATTGAGGCAAACAGGATTAAATGGCTTGCTCAGCTAGTATCTGGTGCTAGATTTTCACTCATAAAGATGAGTCTTCTTCACTCCAGGCTCAGAACTCATTCTATCCACTGTACCACCTAGCTACTCTTCATATCAGCCCCTAAAAATGTCCCAAGACTATAAATTATAGACTAAGTGTCAATCTGCCTTGGTAGAAGGACATTAAACAGAGCTCCCTATGCTGAAAAAAAGTCAAAGGTTAAAAAAATGAGATATGCTTCCTGCTTTAATGAGATGACAGAGTACATAATGAGCTAAGACACATACACATGCATCTGGTGCCAGAAACTTCCTCCCCTGCCCCACCCCGTCTCCCAATGAGCTAAGTTTAGAGAATGATATTGGTATTGGTATGATGGCATGCATGGCTACAGGCTGCTGGAAGCAAAGACCTTACCTTATCAGGCAAATCTAGTAACCAGAGTCCACTAAAACCTAGGTTTAATAGAGCTTAAGAGAGCTAATTGAGAGAACAACTGGAAGGATTTACCAATTTCTGAACAAATAAGGAGTGTTCTCTTGGATGGATGACATCCCATTCCAGTATCACACGCAGGGAAAGAAATCAGAATTTATGGCTCCTGTATCTAAACCTGGTATATATGAACATGATTCTCCTAAAGGTAAAGGACAATGAGAGACCTTGCTCCTAGGCAAGTTGTGTATGACCAGCACCTGAGAGAAGTGGTGGGAAAAAAAGAGGAAAACTTCATCCATGCCTGGCATTATATCCCAAAAGCTGTGGTGTATCACTAGAGGAACCCTAGTAGATAAGAACTCATGAGGTTTTGCCCTGGAAAGCCAAGAGAAAATTTTCCTTATGAAGAGGAATTTCTCTTTTTCCCACAACCTTTCCTGGCTAAGGATTTTCAGAATAAAAAATCAAGTCTTTTTAGCTACACTGGGACAAACATGTTACTCAGAGAATGGAGGATGGGATGTTTCATTGTTTTTCTCAGTGAAGTGCTTTGCAAACCTTAAAATGTGAGTTATCGATATTGATGATGATTTCATCATCATGATTATTATTATTTATAGATGACATGCTTCTTCTCAAAAGTTGTAGGGGCAAAAACTAGAAAGCTGATGACTAGCAGCCAGGTATAATATGGAGGTGGTTATTGTTCAGATAGAGGGATACCATAAGTCCCTGAGATTCCTTGCAACTCTTTAATTTTTCAATATTCCAAGCCATTCCAATGATTTTGGCCTGTCAGTACACATGGCAGGGAAGAAGTACATGCCAAGAGCCTGCTGTCTGTGGTAGTCACTTGGAAGGACAGCCCACTTCGAGCACTTTGCATGCTGGTTTAAAAACTCCATCATATAAAATACAATATCCATTCCTATTAAAAACACTAGAAAGCATAGGAATAGAAGGGTCTTTCCTAAAAATAATAAACAGTATATATCTAAAACCATCAGCTAATATCATCTGCAATGGGGATAAACTAGATGCATTCTCAATAAGATCAGGAGTGTAACAAGGATGCTCATTATCACCTCTACTATTTGACATTGTACTAGAAACACTAGCAGTAGCAATTAGAGAAGAAAAAGAAATTGAAGGCATCAAAATAGGCAAGGAGGAGACCAAGTTATCACTCTTTGCAGATGACATGATGGTCTACTTAAAGAATCTTAGAGATTCAACCAAAAAGCTAATTGAAATAATCAACAACTTTAGCAAAGTTGCAGGATACAAAATAAACCCGCATAAGTCATCAGCATTTCTATATATCTCCAACACAGCTCAGCAGCAAAAACTAGAAAGAGAAATCCCATTCAAAATCACCTTAGACAAAATAAAATACCTAGGAATCTATCTCCCGAGACAAATATAGGAATTATATGAACACAACTACAAAACACTCGCCACACAACTAAAACTAGACTTGAACAATTGGAAAAACATTAACTGCTCATGGATAGGACGAGCCAATATAATAAAAATGACCATCCTACCCAAACTTATCTATCTATTTAGTGCCATACCCATTGAACTCCCAAAATATTTCTTTACTGATTTAGAAAAAAACATAACAAAATTCATCTGGAATAACAAAAGATCAAGGATATCCAGGGAAATAATGAAAAAAAAAAACACATATGATGGGGTCCCAGTCCCAGACCTTAAACTATATTACAAAACAGCAGTCATCAAAACAATTTGGTACTGGCTAAGAGACAGAAAGGAGGATCAGTGGAATAGACTGGGGGAAAGCGACCTCAGCAAGACAGTATACGATAAACCCAAAGATCCCAGCTTTTGGGACAAAAATCCACTATTCGATAAAAACTGCTGGGAAAATTGGAAGACAGTGTGGGAGAGACTAGGAATAGATCAACACCTCACACCCTACACCAAGATAAACTCAAAATAGGTGAGTGACTTAAACATAAAGAAGGAAACCATAAGTAAATTGGGTAAACACAGAATAGTATACATGTCAGACCTTTGGGAGGGGAAAGACTTTAAAACCAAGCAAGACATAGAAAGAGTCACAAAAAGTAAAATAAATAATTTTGACTACATCAAATTAAAAAGCTTTTGTACAAACAAAACCAATGTAACTAAAATCAGAAGGGAAACAACAAATTCGGAAAAAATCTTCATAAAAACCTCTGACAAAGGTTTAATTACTCATATTTATAATGAGCTAAATCAATTGTACAAAAAATCAAGCCATTCTCCAATTGATAAATGGGCAAGGGACATGGATAGGCAGTTTTCAGATAAAGAAATCAAAACTATTAACAAGCACATGAAGAAGTGTTCTAAATCTCTTATAATCAGAGAGATGCAAATCAAAACAACTCTGAGGTATCACCTCACACCTAGCAGATTGGCTAACATGACAGCAGAGGAAAGTAATGAATGCTGGAGGGGGTGTGGCAAAGCAGGGACATTAATTCATTGCTGGTGGAGTTGTGAACTGATCCAACCATTCTGGAGGGCAATTTGGAACTATGCCCAAAGGGTGATAAAAGAATGTCTGCCCTTTGATCCAGCCATAGCACTTCTGGGTCTGTACCCCAAAGAGATAATGGACAAAAAGAGTTGTACAAGAATATTCATAGCTGCGCTCTTTGTGGTGGCCAAAAATTGGAAAACGAGGGGATGCCCATCAATTGGGGAATGGCTGAACAAATTGTGGTATATGTTGGTGATGGAGTACTATTGTGCTAAAAGGAATAATAAAGTGGAGAAGTTCCATGGAGACTGGAATGACCTCCAGGAAGTGATGCAGAGCGAGAGGAGCAGAACCAGGAGAACATTGTACACAGAGACAAACACACTGTGGTATAATCGAACGTAATGGACTTCTCCATCAGTGGCGGTGTAATGTCCCTGAACAATCTGCAGGGATCTAGGAGAAAAAACACTATCCATAAGCAGAGGATAAACTGTGGGAGTAGAAACACCAAGGAAAAGCAACTGCCTGACTATAGCGGTTGAGGGGACATGACAGAGGAGAGACTCTAAATGAAACTCTAATGCAAATATTAACAACATGGCAATGGGTTCGAATCAAGAACACATGTGATACCCAGTGGAATCACGCGTCGGCTATGGGGGGTGGGAGGGAGGAAAAGAAAATGATCTTTGTCTTTAACGAATAATGCTTGGAAATGATCAAATAAAATATTATAAAATTAAAAAAAAACTCCATCATATATTCTGAGAAGATCCTGGATGAGGGGCAGAAAAGGAACACAAGCACTAAGAGGATGATGAGCCAAGCACACACAGAGGTAGGCAAGCACAGGCACGCAGTGATAGCTCAGGTGGACTATGGGATACCTACCCTAAACAAGAACCCAGATGTCTTGGTCTCTGAACTTACAGAACATTGTTGTTGCTGGGGCAGATTCACCAGGAGTGGAAGGTAGAGCTTCTGGGCCAGTTGAACAGCAGGTAGTCTGGTCTGCAATCTCCCTTATCAACTACAATGTCTAACCAGGTCTAAACCAGGTTGATGGTAACTAACAGACATTAAACACATCAATGACTTAGAGGGATGTCTATCCTGTGAGTTTTAAAATTAATATTCAATAACTATTATATTTTAAAAGTTTTATTAATAATTACTAGGAAAGAACTGCCTAAATTCAGCCAGGTCAAAGGTCCAAAAAAGAGAAAGAGGTAGGAGTTACAGCCACTAAAATACAATCATGCAAAATACGAGGATGCAGGAAAAGGGAATTTTGGGGGGGAAAAAGCATTCAGAGACCTCCCCTGATGGAATGGATAACTAAAACCAATTCATTCCAAGGAGCACGAATACGGTTGAAGCAGGCATTATGGAGCTCTAATTGGGCAGACTCTGTAGATGCCAAGGTCATCTACATCATACTGGGGCATCTCCAGTCATTCTGACTTTTGTCCTGTCACTGGACTTTGATCATTCTGGAAGAGAGTGAGACTCTCACCTTTGTCTATCTCTGGCTCACTTAATTCTGACTCACATTATTCTCATGATATCATTAGTCCTCTTCAAAAATGAAGTATGACAATACTGAGCGGGTCATGAAGCTGTTTTTGTTTGAATTTTATTCATAGAAGCTTTGTTATATATAATAATTGTTATAAATAATTGGAAATAACAGAAGTAGGAGAAATGGCTGAAATAGATTTTGATATTTGATTTTAACAAATTATACTATAAGAAATAAGAAATATTGGAAACAAAGAAAATAAGGGAAATATATGAAGAAAAGGAGAGAAAAGAGAATAAGAATAATATATACCATGATTACATTAAAAAAATAAGAGCCACAAAATCAAGAGAAAAAATTTTCAAATAAAACAAATCCAAGCAGAGAATGTTTATATTAGCACACATTTATAATTTATATAAATTATTTAATACACATATTATACATTAAGCAAATTGCAAACAATGTGGAATTTGTGGTTTTGCACATAATTTTTTATGCATGTGTTTAGTTAAATATTTTTTGGTGGTGGTGATGATAGTTACTAAGAATATATATTTTTTCAAAGGATGAATATCAATAGGAACAACAAGCAATAGGCTGATCCTCATGTATACATTTTAGACCACAACAAGCAGATAGTACACACCTTATTATAATAGCCTAAGTATTTCTCATGCAATCTCCATCTACTCATGAATATAAAATGTCTGGACATGTTTACACCCATGAAACTTCACTTAGATTTTCCTGATCCAACAATAAAAGATGCAAGAATTTTCTCCTCAAGCCTAGCTGTCCAGCATTAAGTAGGAGACATTCCCCCATTGGGGACAAGTGACACTTTCAAATGCTGAAGTCAGCAAACTAGAGCCAAACAGCTCTTGGTTTGTGAAAAAAAAACAGTCAAGGAGGGAAAGGGACAAGATTTGGTCCTTAGACCATAATTTGCCAGCCTCTTTCTAATGGATTGCTTCATAATCAAGGGAAGAGTTTTCTCCTTTTCCCCCTACCCCAAAACACACATGCAGAGGGAAGCTTACTATATGGTGTTGCATTTTATGCGTAATGTGTAAGACACACAAAAAGGAGGGGATAAGGGAGAAGAGGATAAATGCTATAGTATTAGTGAGCTGATCAAAGAGGATGAGAGTTCACAAAAGTTTAAAGTTCATCAATTTTCAGGTTAATTTAAAAAAAGCATATTTTATGTCTCCAACTCAAAAGGTTGTCCCATTCAGTGCCATAATCCCTAGTTCAACTCTCCCAAAAGCTATAACAGAATGAAAGAGGCCAGATAAGGACTATTTATTTATTATTTATTCATTGTTTATTATTATTATTTATTATTGGAACAGTCCTGGCTGTGCCACCAAAAGCACAGATTCTACTCAAAAATTTCTGTCATCACACACACACACACACACACACACACACACACAAAGAAGAAAAAAAAATTAGAAAAAGAGGAAAAAATCTCAAAAATCTGAACTTAGGTGTTTCCTCATACAGAGTAAAGTTAGCAGAAGCATTTAAGGACACACAGGACTAATTATATCTTTATATCTTTGGATGATGAATTGGGATTATTCTGATTGAATATGAGAAAGCAAAAGTTGTAATTAATAGCCATTGACTAATTGCACATTAGACATGATCTAATGTGCAAACGGTTATGACTTAAAAGAGCTAAATAAATTGGGGAGGAGTTCTTATATTTTCTGGGGGATGAAACAAAAGCAAATGAACATAAACTTCCATAGAAAAGTTTCAGGTTAGTTATTTCTAAAAGTTATGTAAAATGAAAGTTGTCCACTAGTAGTAGCCTAGTAAAGTTATAGATTCTCTTTTTATGGAGGTCTTTTAAAATAATATTTTTAAAGTTTTAGAAATAGTTTAGATCGATTCTTGTATAAAGATTGAAAGAGTAAATGACTTCTCAAAATTGTTTCCAATTCTTTCATTGCTTTTCTTCTCTTTTCCCATCTTTCAACTTCCTTCCCAAAAATTATGTCCTAGACAATGAAAGTTTCAAATACTACCTTAATTGGCCAAATCATGTTATAAACCACAATTTAGCCAATCATTCTAGTTTATCATAAGTGCAAGTGCACTAAAAAGAATATATTTTAAAGCACCTTCTCTATGTGAAGAGCATTCCTAGAAAATGGGAATTTAGATGAAAAAGATGAAATCTTAACAATTTGCCTTTTATAGCACTATTTTATGGTTGGTAAAGCATGTTAACTACATCATCTCACTATGTTATGGTCTTTGTTACAATCCTTAAAGGTATATATGAGAGTTATTATTTATGTCCATTTTACAGATGAGGAAACTAAGGCTCAGAGAGTTTAATTAACTTGCCTATGGTCACAGGGGTAGAGAGTAGAAGAGGTGGGATTCAAAGCTAGGTTTTTCCAAATTTCAAATCCAATAGACTTTTCACTATGCTATGTTGCAGTGGTAAGAATGATGGATTGGAGAAAGAAGAGCCTGAAGGCAGGGGAAGCAGTTAGGAGGCTTTTACAGTTGTGCAGTCAATTAGTGATGAGGTCCTGAACTAAGGTAGTGGAAGTAGAAAAGAGGGGGCAGAGAGAGTGCAGAGGCAGAATTGATAATGATATGGAAAAAGAATTGCTAGTGTCATGGAGATATTTCAAAAGCCAGAAAAAAACTGGTACTAAGAAAAAAATATCAATTGCTCCTATTATTCTTACACATATATTATGTATTCTACGCACAAAGTACTTTACAGAACACAAAAATGGACCCACTTATTTGAAATTGCAACTCTTTAAAAATAAAAACAACCGAGTTGAATTTATGGCTTTTCCCTAATAGAACTTGGGGGGGGGGTGTCATTTTTTTAAGATATAGAATCTAAAAGTATGATGCCTTTTCTTTCTTCTTTTTGCAATTGTCTGAATATGAGATATGTAAATAATAGATTTTAAATCTTGGAAATTAGAGAAGCCAAGTGTCTGTAACCTTTGCATTCCATGTTCTCGCTCCTAAAATAAATTGATATATTTCAGTGGAAGAGCACACACACACACATACACACAGACACACACACACACAGTAGCCTGGGCTGTAGGTGATTCAATAATGAGATGATCTTTCAAGATAAAGGTCTTGCATTAATGAGTATGAATAAAGATGACAGCAATCACAAAACTCAGACTATCATTTGGTCTTAATATAGAAGAGCTTTGTTTTCATATCAGCTAATGGGAAGAGTTGGCCAAACATGATAGGCAATCAAGGCCTGGGCTATTTATATACAGAATCTCCCATTTCTTTTTGAGAGCAGGGAGAGATCACTCATTCAGTGCTTCCTGTTGGCTGTACAACTTGTATAATATAACCTAACATAAGAGTTTGGCTGAAGAGAATTACTGTGTGCCATCTTTCACATCCCAGCTCACATTCCCCCTCAGAACACGGCTTTCTTTAACCACTCCAGCCTGATGCAGTCTTTTCTTCCTCATCCCTCCCACTGCCTAGGCTGTATAACTTCCATATTGTATTATCAGAATCTGGAAGATTGAGGGGTGCTGAGTTAACCAAGCTCTGAATTGGGGCAAAATACAGAATGGAAGAGAGAATCAGAATTCCATCTGGGAAAATCCAATGAGACGATCACCTGTAGAGGTGAGCATTGTAGAGCTCTTGCATTTTTAAGAGGGCAAGAGATAAATTGCATTCACTATGAATTATATTGGTTTGAAAAAACTTCTTTCTAAGTCTGCTTTTCTTTATAGCATATTCCTTATTTGGAATACCTTCCCTATTCATCGCCACAAAAAATAATAACAATAATAACCCCCTAATTTTATAGCATCTCAAGTTTGATAAGCAATTTCCCAAAAAGGACCTTTATGAAGTAAGGTAGTAGAAGAATTATTATCCCCAGTTTATAGATGAGAAAATTGAGAGTCAGAGAAATTGTGTGGCATGCCCAGGTGGTACACTGGCACTGGATTTAGGAAGACCTGAATTCAAAGACCCTTACTAAGTATAGGACCCTGAGCAAGTTACTTAATTCTGTTTACTTCAGTTTCCTTAACTATACAATGGGGATATAATAATAACACCTATCCCAAGGGTTGTTTATGAGATAACATTTGAAAAGTTCCTTACACCATACCTAGGACATAGTGGGTGCTTAATAAATGCTTGTTTCCTTATACAACTAGTAAGTATGTCATTTCATAGCTGGGAAGTAAACACGTAGGATAAGAATCCTGGGCTTGAAATGAGGAAAACTGACTTTTATGAGTTCAAATCTGGACTCAGACATTTAATAGCTCTGTTACCCAGGACGAGTCACTTAACCCCATCTGCCCCAGTGGCCTTAGCTGTAAAATGAAGTGGATGAGGAAATAGAAACTCATTCCAGTATTTCTGCCCAGAAAAATTCCCCTGTCGCAGACACAACTGAACAACAACGACAATGTAGTTCTAAGACCCGTCCATTTACCATTATGCTATGTTGCCTCTAAAATACAAAACTATAATTTGCTGCATGGAAAGACAGTGTGATATAATGGTAAGAACAATGGATTTGGACCAGAAGTGCTATCTTGAGGTCTATCTCTGATACTAACATCTGCATTGGCAGGGTTGTACAGTAGAAATAGAACTAGGTTTAGAATCAGAAGACCCGTAGCCTCTACTACTCCTTCCCTTGAGTGAGCTGCCTAACCTCCCTATGCCTCAGTTTCCTTCTCTGCAAAATTAGTGAAGAGGCTGAATTAGATGATCTTCTAAAGTATGTTCCAATTCTAAATCTCTGATCCTACACCCTTTTCAAGTCTCTTAGCCTCTCTGAACCTCATTGGTAAAATGGGTATAACAACAACTTGTGCTACTTATCTCAAAAATCTTCTTTGTGAAGACAGAGCAGAATGAATTTATGAGTTAGGATTAGATAATCTAACAGTTGGGGAAGTTGAGGACAAGAAGTCAAATGATTAGCCCATGATCCTTACTATCCACCCAGACCCTATCTATTATTCAAAGTCTAATCCAAATCTCTACATTTTCTCTAAGAAGACTTTCCTGATTTTTTCCCAAAACCCGACTCGTCTTTCTTTATCCCTCGATTTCCATCCTGTTTAGAGGCTGCACCTCATCATAAAGTTCTTGGTGATGGGTTGTCTTATCCCAGAATCATCTCAACCTGAAACAGACTTCAGACATCCAGTCCATTTTACAGATAATGAAACTAAAACCCAGGGAAGTAAAAGGGTTTCCAAAGTAGAAAACATCTAAAAATCAACTTCAGGATTTAAACTCGGGTCCTCTGACACTAAAGCCTGTTTTCATTATTTCTTATGTCTTATTTTCAAAGAATGTCTCCCCAGTGGGACTAAGTTTTCTCAGGACAAGGATTGTGTCTTCTACTTCTTTGTTTCTTTATAATGTTTAATCATTGAGCAAACACTCAATAACATATTGTCAATTTGGCCTCCCTTCCTTTAACTTCATGTTCTATCACTGGCCCTTAGGAGACAGAACATGAAGATAACTGAAAGTCTTGTTCCTCTTATGGTCATTCCCATCCCACCTTGGAGCTCCCAATCCACTCAGCACTTAACTTCACATTTATTCTGAAAACAGACTGGATCATTTACTTAAATTCTGAGAATACAAAAAGCTGACTATATTCCTTTAGAAGAAGAGTATCCAAAATATTCTTAAATGGAAGGATTTTTCAGAGGCAAAGGAACTGCTAGTGTCATTTTAAAAGGCAAGACTTGGAACAGCTGGGGTGCTCAGTGGATTGAGAGCCAGGCCTAGAGATGGGAGGTCCTAGGTTCAAATCTAGCCTCAGACACTTCCCAGCTGTGTGACCCTGGGCAAGTCACTTAACCCCCATTGCTTAGCCCTTGCCTCTCTTTTGCCTTGGAGCCAATACACAGTGTTGATTCTAAATTGGAAGGTAAGGGTTTTAAATAAATAAAATAAAAAACAAAAGGCAAGACTTCATGGGAATAAGTTCAATAATTCTATAAAGGATTGATGGGATGAATTTTAACCAACAGCAATCAAATTTGCATCCATTCTCTATGTAATTCTGAAGCCACCTTTCACCTCCTTCCCTGTTCACCAAGATAAATAGACATTTCCTTAACACATACAACACTATTATTAAAAGAGCAGCCTCCGCCCATACACCCTTGAGACAGAGCTGAAGAGCTTTGTGAAATAACAAATTATAAGATGTGTTCAGGGGGCCACCATGTAAGGCCATCTGCAGCCCAGGCAACAGAGTGAAGCGAGCAAGAGGGCTAAGATGAGTGTCTCCAAATGCCAGGGATGTAAAAAAGATAAATCTTGGAAATTGGAAGTTTGGGATGAGTAGCCTGGACTCCGTTTCTGCAGACTCTGTGCTGGTCTCAGTGTATAACACTATCCATAGATGTCACTTTCTCCCCAACTGTCCAGCAGTTCCCAGAATACCCTAGGGGTGCTATCCCCAACTTAGTAATAGCCATGTCTATGAGACACTCATTTAAGATCTGTCAAATGTCAACTTCATTTGATGGGAGGAGGTAATTAAATTAACTAGATAATTGTCATATGTCTATTTCACTCAGTATTAATTAGACAGACAGGTGGGGGCTATCCTAGACTAATGACTCATTTCAGGGACTCAGAAATCCCTCCTTGGGTCCTGTGAGCTACATAACAAAAATGACTCATTCTTTAATGTAATTAAGAGGGTGGGGAAAAGCCTAACCATCACCATACAGCACCACCAAAGGACATTCAACAGCCCTGGATTATAATAGAAAGAGAATGTGTGACCTTGGCTTGCAGTAGTTGGAATAAAATCCATTTCTTATGACATATCAACATAGGAGCCCTGGTGGACCCAGACAGCTTAAGGGAAACTGTTCCTTCTTTCAGTAA
Organism: Monodelphis domestica; assembly: GCF_027887165.1. NCBI lineage: Eukaryota > Metazoa > Chordata > Mammalia > Didelphimorphia > Didelphidae > Monodelphis > Monodelphis domestica. The sequence continues at coordinate 148,998,725 of NC_077230.1, forward strand.
TCATGTAGTATTTTCTCTACAAAGAACACAACTCTTGTGCTGAGACATCTAGAAAATTGACATGAGCTTACAGTCTAGTGGGAGGAAGAGACCCAAACAGAGGGAGGAGGGAGGACCTGGGATTTCACTGGGATATATGCATCAGGAAACCCTCTCTACTTATGTAGGCAGGCATCTTCTCTGCAATTTGTAATCTTAAAGGGTTGTCTAGAGGTTTTTGTCCTTGTTCAGTCATTTGAGTCACATTCAATCTTCCTAAGCCCAGGACTAAGTGACTTGCCCAGGGTCATACAGCTAGTGCCTATAGCCAGATTTAAACTCCAGAAGGGGAGTCTTCCTTACTCCAGGCTGGGCTCTCCGAACACTGTCCCACCTAGCCTAAAGGACAGACTTAAAGGACTTGCTCAGGTTTAGAAGCCAGTGTGTGTCAGACAGAAATGGGACTTGAATTCGAGTCTTCCTGGTTCCAAGGCACCACTCTAGTACAATATCTAACTACCACTCACTTGAGCTTCTGTAACAGACAAACTGGTCTTGCCCCAGTTCTATGACATACACATACACATTACATCACAATTAGCGTAATCTTTATTTCTTTTTAACCTTACTTTTACTTAGAATTAATCCTAAGTGACTTGGTGAGGGTCAAACACTAGGAAGTGTCTGAGACCAGATTTGAACCCTGGTTCTCTATCCACTGAGCCACCTACCTGCTTCTAGACTAATCTTTCTTGCCATTCCACTTTCCCACTTCAAAATCTTCAGTTGCTCTCTAGTAGCTATTGGGATAGGTTGGTGGTGCAGTCAATAAAGTGATGGAACTAGAATCAAGAAGACTCATCTTCTTGAGTTCAAATCTGGCCTCAGATATGTACTAGCTGTGTCTACCTAGTGTAAAAAATAGACTCGAATACAGGACTACAATCCCCACGAGCCTTTGCTCCACTTCCCCAGAATGCCTTGTAATCTCACCTGGGCCGAGATCAAGAAGGTATTTAAGCTGATTCAAAGGCTTTTGAGGGGACGCTAGCTCTTGGCTCTTTTGGACTTCTGTTTGGAGCAGGCGAGTCTCTTGCGTGATGTGAGGTTATTTTGTCTAGGCCTCTGGCCTAGGCACATGTTTCTTACTTGTATATTCTTTAATCTTTAACCTTTAATAAACCTCTAAAAATATAATACTTCTTGCAGAGAGAAACTAATTTCTACCTGCCTCAGTCTCCCCATCTCCCCTAAATTTTAACTGTTACACTAGGCAAGTCATTTAACCTAGTTTGCCTCACTTTCCTCATCTGTAAAGTAAGCTAGAGAAGGAAATGGCAAACTCTTTCAGTATCTCTGCCAAGAAAACCCAATATGGGGTCACAAAGAGTCAGACACTACTGAGAGGACCGAACAACAACATGACTGGTTGTTGAAGAAATCGCTACACTTCTTTACCTAGCAAAGAAGGAAACAGAAAAGGAGGGAGGGAATACTTTCCAAATATTATGGGAAACAGCATGAGTAAAGGCAGCAGGGTAGATAGGCATGTTCAAGGAATAAAGTCAATTTGATTAGAGCACAGAGTGTATGTAAGGCAATAACAAGAAATAAGCAAGAAATGTAGGGTGAGTTCAGATTATTAGTCTTGAATGTCAGGCAAAGGAGTTGGAAATTAGCCCAGTGGGCAGCGAGGAATCATGGAAGATATTTAAGAAGCACTAGTAAACTGACAAGAGCTACACATAAAGATGTAAACATTTAACAACTTTAAATTAAGAAAATAAAGGATGTGAGAACAGGAGAGGACCAAAAGGGTCTCTTAAGAGGTTATTACAATTGCCAAGGTCAAAGACATAAAGTAACTATACTAATGATGGCAGGAGGTACAATTAGGTTGTTCAGTGGTGTGACAGGCCTGGCGGTGGGGGGGGGGGGGGGGTTCTGGGTTCAAATCTGACCTCAGATACTATCTAGCTCTGAGACACTGGGCAAGTCACTTAATCCAATTGTCTAGCCCTTACCACTCTTCTGCCTTAGAACGAATACTTCAAAGACAGAAGGTAATCCTTTTTAAAAAATGGTAGCAGTAGAAATGCAGAAGGAACAGATGGTAAGGAAGATGTGGAAGGAAGGAAAGCCAACAGGACTTTATCACTGATTGGCTAAATAGCACTTTGCCCACACTGGTTTATCCAGTCCCCTAAATAACAGCCTTGTGAGTTTGTATATGACTTGAGGGAAACATGACTCCTGATTGACTGAGAGACTTGGCAGAGAGAAGAAAAACATCAAGTAGAGAGAAGAGGAAGAGGACAGAGAAAACATAGACTTTGAATAATGTATATGATTCTCTAAAATCACAAATATTTTGGAGTGATAACTCCTCTCCACACCAGCCTATGGTTCCTGAACCTCCCAGATGCCTTTCAAAATCAAAATATACTTTCATTTCCTTTTCACTTGTCTCTTCACTTCTCCCTTTTTCTACATCTCTCTTGGAAATGTCTTGGCCAATCAGGAGTCATGTCTTATTTTCCAATTCAGTTGAAAGTGTTACAGAGCTGTCCTTCGGGGGACTACCCAAATCTACTTGACTTGGGTGCTACAAATAAGAAATGAGGAAGAAGAATAAAAGATAACATCAAGGTTTTGAACCTGAGTCAGGATAAATGATAGTGCTACAGACAGAAATAATGAAGTCAGAAAGAAGAATAGGTTTAAAGGGAGTGATAATAAGCTTAGTTTAGGATACACTGAGTTTGGGGTGCTGCTATGAAGGTGCTAGGGAAAGATATCCTGCAGGTAGGAGGAAATACAGATCTAGAACTCAGAATTTTGAAAAGTCAAGGCAGAAGCTAAGATTCCCTTGTAAATCTGAGACTCCTTTTTGCACCTGTGTTCAACCAAAGCCACCAGGCAGAGGCAAGACTTAGTTTGGGTTCCAGAGTTTTCCCAGAGGGTAAGACAAATAGGGATGTCCTTTTTGCAGAGGGTAAAGACAGGTCAGCCTCCTGATCCAGATGCCAGCTCATACCAGATGCCAGCCCATGATCCCAAGTACTTTGCTGAGTGTCTGCTATGGACAAGGCACTGTGGAGAATACAAAGAATGAAATGTCCCTGCTTTCAAAGAGATCTAGTAGAGGGCATAAGACATGTTTTGAATTACAAAGGAGATGTAATATAAATACCAAGTAAAATGCAAGAGTGAGATAAGAGAAGTATATCATATTATGAGAATCTAGTGGAGAAAGAGATCACTTCATCATCATCAAAAACCAATTTCTGAACACCCATCCAATGAAGATCATTGTTCTTTGCTCCGGAAGCACACAAAAATCAATAATATCACCTGCAAGAGTCAAGAATCAAAGACTTGTCACTTTCTGAATATTTGGCTGGGGTGAGGGTGGGGAATGCAGACACATACCCAGCTGGCTAATTACACCTTACCCCAAGGGGTGTGAGGGTAAGGCCAGCTGACATAAATGTCCTATTCATTCATTAAAGTCAAAAGCTGAGCGAATTTCCACCAACTAACGTCTCCTATCTATCTAGTCAGCTACAACTGTTTACAGAGCAGTCACTCAGATTCTACCTGACTTCCCACCACCTAACCATAATTTCTTGGAATGTCATTTCCTGCATTAACACTTCCTTGAGAGACATCATTGCATTGCTCCAACCCCTGAAAACCTCCTTCCATATATATATATATATATATGACTGCCAAACTCAGCCTGCCTACAATGTTTCCCAGGAACTTCTTCAGAGAAGCTACAGATTTCCTTTGTGGAAACCTTTGCGTAGGCTCTAGCTGATCCTTCATTCCACATGATACCCAACTGTCCATGGACAGGATAGCCATGATTTTTTACAGGTAAACACATTTGGGGTTCCCCACAGTCATGTTCTGAGCATTCATAATAATATAAAATTGATCTTGGATTCTTTAAATTTAGGGAAGGTAATACCAATTTTTCAATTCATTTCAAGCAGAAAAGACTTTGTTTGAGTAGAGCCAATCTGGAGAGAAAACCTCAGGATAGAATCCCAGGACAGTTCTAAAGAGCTGACCAGGATACATCTAGAAATGCATTATTGTTCAGCTTATCCTACTTCTCAGTTCAGTATCATTTTACACAAGGAATAAACATTTTGCTCCACTGGAAAAATAAGTAAACTGTCGAAGGCTGTTGTTACTCTGAAGAGAGTTATGTTCATGAAAGGAGAGAGACTTGTCAAAATCATTCAAATGAACAGAACCCAGGAAGTTGAAATTAGGAGCCTGGAATAATGCTTGTCTAACATTCAGAAATGCTGCTGGGCCAAAGAAAGCAGGGCACTGCTCTCTTTCTTTTCCTACTAAGGGACCTTTCTTAGCTCTAAACCCCGGTACACAGTGACCAGATTATTTCTTAAGAGGAAGCTTGGTCTCTGAGAGAAATTTGGTTTCTCTTCTCGAACTAATTCTTTAGACTCTGACCTTGAAACCACAAAGAAAAAATACTGTTAAGCCTTAAGTTTACTAATTTTTTCTTTCTTAGTATCTTCCTACACTGGGACAGTTGAAAGACCTACAATATAAAACATGATTCAAGAATAGGTCAATTATTTCCTCTATCCTCCTAGGTGGAAGAGAATTGTAGTGTCATAAAATGTTTTATTTTCAACATTATAATTTTATTGTCAATAGATTAGATATGATATTCATTTGTATTTGTTAGCTTTTTTCACTCTGTCAAGCTTGGCTAGAAATCCTTTGTAGTAAAAAGAATTCAGGATGAAATATAAAGGATCTGGGTTAAAATATGTGACTTTCATCAAGTTGCTTACCTTTTTTGATCTTCAGTTTTTTCAGCTTAAAATGACCTAGAAGGTCACTTTCATCCCTAATGCTATTACTGAAATAGCCATCTGTGGTTTTATTGATTATAAATGTTAACACTAATGAGTCAACTCACAATTTGTCCATGTCTATCCATCCTATGGCAGTCAACCAAGCATTTATTGAGACAATATATGTGGAGGACTGTGTTATATACTGGATATGGAAGGAAAGGCAAAAAGAAAAAGAATAAGAAACAAAACAGAATCAGCCACAGGGACTGCCCTACCCCATATAAACTAATCATCTGAAATCATATCATCAGGCTGATTTACTTGGTTTTGGATACTCAGCACCTTCTCAACTTCCTCTCCTTTAATAGGATGACTGGAAAGTGGTGTAGGAAATTCTTCCCAAAGCTCCCCTTTATAAATGGGCTGGACCTGGACTTTCCAGTTAACTCTAATTTCTGTTTGCAACTCTGCTTGGTTTGAACCCTAACAGACTCCCTGAACCTTAGACCCCTAAGTAATACACCCCCACCACTTTCCAGCTTCCCTTTAAGTGCTTCTCTTCCTCCATTAGATTGTAAACTCCTTGAGGACAGGGACTGTCTTTAATTTTTCATATTTTTAGCCCCAACAATTAGAAATGTCTGGCATATAGGCACCACATCACCAATTCAGAAACAAAGGCGCATCTTTTTAATATGAATAGTCTTCCAATACCATCATATGGTTATAGGATACAGAACACCATCATCTGCTACACAGTGAAAATAAGTATTATCCAGATGGTGATATAAACACAAGCACTTAATAAATATTTATTACATTGAATTGAATCAAGGAGATCATAATCTAATGGGGGAGACGACATGCAAACCATTATATACAAATAAGAAGTACACAAGATAAATTGTGAATAGGCTTCCCAGGGAATAGACTAAGTCTTAATAGCCTTAGAAGGCACTAAGATTAAGGAGTATTGAGAATTACTTCTTACAGAAGGTGCAATTTTACTTGAGATTTGAAACTCTGAATATTAAATCTGACTTTCCCCTGATTGTGAAAATGAAATTAATTAACTCTCCCCTGATTGTGAATATTAAATTTTAACCCCTGTCTATTTTTAGATTTTAATCACCAAAAAGTGTAAACACCCTACTTAAAAATTGAGTATGGAGATCTGCCCATTTTTAGATCTAATCACCAAAAGTGTAAATATCCCACTTAATCAATGAGTGGGAGATCTGTGACCCCCATGTGTGATAGTGGGTGATGAATTAGAATCAACTGACTGGCTTCTGGGTAGTCCTAGAGCATGCACCAACTGTGATTGGTAGACTTAAAATTAAGGGAAGAGACAGGAAGTGACGCAAGAGAGAATGTCTTTAAAAGAGAGTGACAACTTCCTATGGGATTCAATTCTTCATGCTTTCAAGTTGAGGCTGATGAAGAGGGGAAAAAGGAAGTGCTGATTGGACCTGAGACCCTGTTCCTTAGACTGACATGTGGTGAGTGAAAAACTGACTCTTAACTGCTGGATTTTTTCTGAAGATACTTCCCCAGGTCCTGGGCTACAAGGGCTGAGGCCTATCTGGTTGAAGATTAAACTCCCCTGCCTGGGTTGAGCCAGGGGGGCAGAGATAAATTACTTACTGTTTAGGCTAGATAGCATACCTTATCCTGTCCCTGATTTCTTACTTCACTCTTTCTCCAATTTGTAAATAAATTGTAAAATAATCTCTTTGGAATTAATTAAATTCCTTGCAACCACACTCTTAAACAATCAAGTCCAACCCTTTAAAAAATTAACCCCTTTCCCCCTTACAAAACAAGGAAGTGGGATTAAGGAGAGGAACTATCATGGGAGATAGCCAATGTAAATATTCGCAATCAGAAGCACATATGGCATGTTATATGTGAGGAACAACAATGAGGCCAAGACTGGAAAGGAAGAAATGGGTCAGGTTATGAGGAATTTTAAAATACAAACAGAGGATTTTATATTCAATTCTCAGGTCATAGGGAACCACCCTAATTTTTTTTTTTAAATTTTTGGAAGGAAGCATGAGATGCTCAAACCTGGGCTTTAGGAATATTATGATAGCTGAGTGAAGGATAGACTAGAAGAGAAGGGTTAGGATGAGATTCTAGACAGAGAGACTAAACTATGACTACTATAATAGTCCAAGCCTGAGGTGATGAAGGCTCAGACATGTTGGTTGTAGTGTCAGAGAAGCAAATGAGGTATATATGAGAGATGCTAAGGAATGACAGGATTTGGCAATGTATTCGATACAGAGGGTTAGGAAATGTGAGAAGTCAAAGACAACACCTAGTTTGCAAGCCTTGGTTAATGAGCAGATAATAGTACTCTTCCCAGTGATAAGGAATTCAGTACAGAAGAAGATTTTGGGTTAAAGATAATGAGTTAATTCAGTTTGGGATGTTAAGTTTGAGATGTCTATAGGATTTCCCATAGGCATTTGGAAGTATCAAACTAGAAGTTAGTAGAAGTTAGTCTAAATAAGTAAATCTGAGAATCATCAGTATAGAGAAGATAATTGAATCTATAGGAGCTGATTAATTCATCACATGAAGCAGTAAAAAGGAAAAATGAAGAAGCCCCAGGACAAAGCCCTTTAGGACACCAGTGGTTAGGGGCATCATGTGGTTGGAGATCCAGAAAAAGATACTGACAGGGAACAAGCAGTCAGACAAGTAGAAGAACAATGTCACAGAACCTAGAAGAAAATAATAGCAAGGAGAAGAGGTAATTGAGGGTGTCAGACTGCAGAAATAGCAAGAAGGATGAGGATTAGGAAAATGTCTTTTGATTTGGCAGTTGAAGTCAAAGTCCATGCCTTTCCAAATGGGGATTTACCCAATGGGCAAGGGACTTTCCACACATTTCATTGGCATTAGGATATCAGTGCAAATCCAGGCTATACATATGTCATCCCTCACTCTAAACACATCATAAATTCAGAAACAAAGGTTTATCTTTTTTAATATCAATACTCTTCCAATACCATCATATGGTTGCAAGACATGGAACACTATAGTCTGCTAAATACTGAAAATCAGTTATCAGCCAGATGGCAATGCAAACATGCATGGTGGTTTTGAACAGGTTACAACACATTACAAACAAGAAATTACTGAGAAGCAGAGTAAATGTGATAATCAAAAAAAAAATGTGAACAACAACAAAAAGATCTGATTACCAGGCTTTTTTTTTTCCTGGTAAATTCTTTCTTTATCCTTCATACAGTCAGTTTGCTGTCATTGTGTATCTGAGGCAGTTACTAAGATTAATTAGTGGAGTAGTTTATCATATGAACACATCACCAGTGACTTTCCTCTCCAAAAATCACAGGGCAAATTGCTTTAAATTTCCATGTTAAAGAGAACGTCGTGTGCAAACAGACATATTGCAGACTCTGTTGCTTCCATTAAATAAGCGGGTCTGGAAAACTGTAGCTGCTTTTGTGTTGCTATAAATACAATGTTTTAATATATACTAATTAGAAAATCAGGCAAAAATGTGATCACTTGAAACTTTTATAATGCAAACAGCCATATTTCAAGGTATGTTTTAGTTATGTTGTTACTCTTTTTACAACTTCACCTTTATGTAGATGAAGATATGAAGGCTTTATATTTTGGCATCAATGCTCTTTCTTGGAGAATAATTTCTTTTTTTTTTTATGGTTCCTTCACAATTTGGCATGGTTTAGCACCTTCAGACATCACAATCCAGCTATGATGGAGAATATACTTATCATCCATCCACTAAGACCACCATCCATTTCAAAGCCTAGAATGCTTTCCCTCCTCATCCCCTCCTCTACCCCACCCAAAACCTCACCCTGTAAAGGAATACTTTCCCAATACCTCTTAATTACAGTGCTTTTTCTCTGCTGATTATTTCCTATTTGTCCTATGTACATATATTTTTGTACATATTTGTTTGCTTGTTGTCTCCCCCATTAGCTCATGAGTTCCTCAAGGCAGGAATCGTTTTTGCCTCTTTTTGTAATGAAAGGACTGAAAAAAAACTATCTGACTTTCTATCTTTTTAAAAAACTTTATTAAAAGGAAAAAAAAAACACCAGTTACCTACCTGAAATTACCTAGAGTGCCCTCCCCACCCCCCAATCTTCTCAAATTCAAAGATCTTTCCCAGGTGTAGGATTGGTCCTTATATAGACCAATCCTGTGCCTAGAAGTAGGGGGCATGGCCCTTCCCTAGCATGGGCTTGGTCCTTAATATAGACCAATCCTTTGCCTGGAAGTAGGGGGTGTGGTTTCTCCCCCAGCATGGGGTTGGTCCATTCAAGACCAATCCATGCTACGAATTAGTAAGGAGGGACCCCTGAGCCACACTGGGAGATGCACTCCCCCCCCACCACAATATTTGAAACTCATGGTATCCCCAGAGCATGGTACAGTAGCTGGCACAAAGTAGATACTTATTTACTGGTTATTGAAAGTTTTTTTCATTTATTATCATTGGTAGCTGGACTTGGATAGAAACTTAGAGATCATCTGACACAATATTCTACTCCACCCATATCCCCAAATCACCCATTTACAGAAGAGGAAACATGCCCAAAAAGATTAAATGATTTACCTGAGTTTGCGATGATGGAGAGAGCTAGTCATATGACCTTAAGAACATCTACACTAGCTGGAATACTAGATAAACTGCTGGACTTCAAGGTGCAAAAGATGTAATGACTAAGGAGACAAAGTTTTGATCTTCTGAGCTTATTGATTTAATAAGCAAAAGATGCGAAATGTCCAACAAATCAGAACCACTCTTTCCTCAGCCTAGGGCTGGTCCCCAAATAGAGAGTTAAACAGACTTTTATACATTAAAAATAATTAATAAATAAGACCAATTAATTCAAAAGAAACAATATTGTTATTATTAGGTAATTGATTTCTAATTGGATGAAAGGTTAGGGACTTTCCAAGTTGGGAGAGGAAGAGTAGACAGGTACAATTCCTTAAATTCAGAAAAAGAGATGTCCCATTCTTCCCTAAGTATTTGTAAATAATCAAAGGAACATGGAAACAATAACTAATTAATCAGGATAGGGCCAGTTTTCACATAAGGCATATGGGTTGTTTAAGATGTATAAATATGGAAAAACTCCTTAAATCAATCCTAGGATCTGAATGTATTTCTGTTCACCATCACCTAGTCCTCAGTTAAGGTCCCTAAATGGCAAGTACAGGTGGTCCTTTTTGTCAACAAATTGGAGCTAGATTCAAACAAGGCAATAAGATTTTCTCCCAATTTCCACAAAGACAGAAGTTGGGCAAGACACATAATTGAATAGAAAGGAAATAGACCTAGCTCCAGAATTGAGTCACAAAACTCACACATTCGGTCAGTGTGTTTCACTCTTTTCCCCACCAATTAACCAGTTGCTGTCCTAACTGCTTCAGGCTCTGTAATCAGGAAAACCTGAGTTTGAATTAAATTCATTAAACATTTATCCTATTTTATATATATACTAGCTAGGTGTAACCATGATCAAGTCATTTAATCTCAGGCTCAGTTTCTTCATCTGTAAAACTGAGACAAAAATAGCCCTTATTTTCCAGCATTATGTGAAAACCATAAGAAATCTTAAATTAGGACACAAATGTTAGCTATAGTAAAATTGTTATTAATTATTTATTAAGCTATGTTATCAAAAGATAATATTTGTAAAGTGCTTAGCTTAGTGTCTTGCATACAGGGAGTGCTAAATAAATGCTTATTCTCTTCCCCTTCCTTGCTATGCACCAAGCATTTGTAAATGCTAGGAAGAAAAAAAGACAAAACAAATAGTCCCTGCCCTCAAGAAGATTATATTTTATGGGTTATTTAGCCTCTATGGGGCACAATTTCCACATTTATAAACTGAAGTGAGGTTTGGAATTCTTTCAAAAGGGAGGAGATGGATATTCAATATCCTTTTGGAAATTCTGGCTTATTTTCTTGTTTTGCTCATCAACCAGATGCATAGTAACTATAGCAGAGAAGACAAGAAAATTTGACTGGCTTGATTTAAAAAAAAAAAAGATTCACTAATTGCGGCTGTCCTTAAGAGGAAGCATTTTTTCCTGAAAGGCCAGATGCTCAATCTCTGTTCTGTCTATTCTAGTCTAAGTTCAAATTAGGACGCATAAGAAAACATAGCTGTTCTACCTCTTCTCACAGTAAATGAATACATAAATAATAAAAGAATTCTCAACTGTTTGAAAGTTCCTTATATTTTGTAATTCATGCTGTTCTTTGACTTGGAGAGAGGTACCCACTTGTGGCAAAACAGAGGAAAATTAGAAGCTCTTATCACTAGTCATTAAAGATCATGCCATTAATGTGGTTGTTGTTGAATTAACTGGGCCTACAGAGGTCTAAAAATTAACGAGTGTCTTACCTGGGTTCATTTACTCAAGGTAAGTTGTCTGTCTAAATGACCTATGTCAGTATCACCTCCTCCTGAATGCCATTTCCATAAGTGGATAAGCAATCTTTTACATAATTGAAAAAGTGTGGCTTATCTGCATTAAAAAGCCTAAAAAAATAATAGAAGCAGTCAATGGTGGAATGATATTTGGTTGGAATGGAAAAGCTGGACAAATGCTACCCCCCCCAAAAAATAGCTAGCAAGCCCAACTGAGTGAACAGGGAATTCAAGAGAATAATAGAAGCTAGTACCTTTCCAATTCATATTAAAGATTCAGACCAAGGTGCTAGCTATGATCTGATTGCTTCTGAAACTAGCCTCTAATCAACAGAGCTTAGGTGGATGAGAATGCTATGGAAGGCTTTGACTTTCAGGGGGCTCCAGTCTAATCCCAGAAGAAGAATCTAGCATCTCTCCATGAACCTCGCCAAACTCCATTAAAGGACTTTCCAAATTAATATTCTGAAACATCAAATGAACATCTGGATATGTAGGAACAAAGAATAACACAAAGAAATCATAATCAACTGACTCACTTTTCAATGACATTCTCATGACCAAAGAAAACACAATGAAAAACTCTGGTTAAAATAGACATAATTGATCTGGTTTCTGGAATGAAGTTTTCAAGAGCAGTATTTATTGTCTGATCATTTTCAGTATTCGGTCTCCTCTCACATTACCTTGTATTGACTTTTCTGAGTGTCTCTTTTAGATCCCAGCAGAACTTAAGCTCCATTTCATGTTTGCATTTGAATCCTCAGTGCCTAACATAGTGCCTTACTCCTAGGTGGGGTTTAATAAATGTGAGCTAGATAGAATTTAATCTCTCCAAGTTGAGTTCTCAGCCATAACCTCTACAATGACTTCTTTGACATTTTTTCCTGAGTTCCTGCCTCTTGGATTCAGGATTATACAACAGAGAATATGATGACTGAAAATGCAGCATGTTTGACTGGGCTGGATAGTTAATCCCAAGGCAGAAGTGTGTTCTCCTCATTTGATTGAGGATACTTTCAAGAGACACCTTTGATGCAGGAGTTAAACCTCAATGATCTGAATGGAGTCTACATTATTATTAGCTTAAAGTTATCTAAATAAGTCATTCACAAGTGCCAATAGGAAAGCATTTCTAGGACCATTTAGGAGGATAGAAGTCTATTGATAACAAAATATCAAAAATGCACTGACTCACCTCAAGAGTGGTCAGCTTTATTGGCTGGAAGGATTTTTTGAGAAAGAAACTCAGTGTGAATACAGGTATGATCTCACCAAAGGAATGCGATTAGGACCAGGCAGAGAACATAAAGCACTTCAGGGAACTTTATTGAAAGAAATATCTCAAAAGCCATCTAAAAGATTTACTTTTAACCAATGACATCATTTCCAAGTCCTAGTTCTCCAAGTCTCTGGCAACTCTCCATAATGATGGTAGGAAGGAAGGCTGTGAAGATCTGGAAAAAATAAAGCCTTCTAGACACTGTACAAGTCAAGCCAAGTTGAGGAGCCTTAATTATTTACCATCTCCTGGCTATTGTGCTAAGCTTTGAAGAATCAAAGAAGGCCAAAAAAATATATTTCCTGTTCTTAAGGAGTATATATATATATATATATATATATATATATATATATATATATATATATATATATATATTCTGGTAGCCATATAAAATATACTCAGAGTAGGTGAAGGTAATGTGAAAGAGGAAAGCATTAGAAACTGGACAAGGGAAGGAAAGCCATAGAAAAGCCTTTTGCAGAATGTGAGATTTGACTTGAATCTTGAAGGAAGGCAGGAAAATTAAAATGCAGATAGATATTAGGGGGCAGAGTATTTGTGATGGAGGAAGTACCAGTAAGCCAGAGTAACTGGAACATGGAGTGTTCTAAAAAGATAGGTCGATAGGAAGGAACAAGGTTATAAAGGGAACAGAAGAATTAAAGTGGGCCATTCCTGTATACAAATTCAAGATGCCCTGGATTGATTATTATTGTTGTTATTGATATTGTATTGATCATTACATTGATATTATCCAGTTCCAAAGAGAGAGGAAGACAAAGTGCATACAGTTTTCATTTCCCCAGGAGACTTTTACCAGTTTGCATGTAGGGCCAGTCATCTCCTGGGTGCTATTGCCTTTTTTTAAAAATAACCCTTACCTTCCATCTTAGAATCAATACTCTATATTTGTTCCAAGGCAGAAGGCCAGGCAATAGGAATGAAATGACTTGCCCAGGATCACACAGCTAGGATGTAGCTCAGGCCAGTTTTGAAGACAGAATCTCCTGGCTCTCTAGGCCTGGTTCTCCATCCACTGAGCGACCTAGCTGCCCCCCCCCCCATTTCATATTATGAAGAATATGGTTGAAGACAATCTACATGGAGATGTTTATGCTCACAATCAATCTGTTTTCAGGAAGACAGACATGAGAAAAGACTAATGAAAATATTAGATAAAATCTAGTCTATTCTGCAGAGCCTCTATAATCTATGTGGGTCACATAGTGTTATCAACAATAAATAAATGTGAACTCCAAGAAGACGGAAACAATTGTAGTAGTCCTCATCCATTGAATTTTGCAACTAATATTGATGAAAGCACAGCACGAGTATCCCAAAATATCTGGAAATTACCACATTCAAGATCAGTTCCTCTTTAAATCATACTGTTTTGACTTTCGCCATTATGTGACTGGACCATGAATGTTTATGGACTTTAAACATTTGTGAGGAATATTATCATTAAATCACTCAGTGACTATCCAAGCCTCAGCTGGATTTGGATAACTCCCAGTAGGGAACTACTAAATGGTGAAGAATTATAAGAAATAACAAAGAGGCAGTTAGGTGGCTTAGTGAATTGACAGTCAGTTCTAAAGACAGGAGGTCTTGGGTTCAAGTCCTAGCTGTGTAACCCTGGGCTAGTCACTTAACCCCATTGCTTAGCCCTTACCACTCTCCTGGGTTGGAACCAATACACAGTAATGATTCTAAGACACAAGGCAAGGTTAAAAAGAAAAAAAAGCAAAAGTCAAAGATGTGAATCTATGATCCTTTGAGATTCATATTTTAGCTCAAGGAGGAAATTCTCTGGTTGAAAGAATGCCAGAAGTCAAAACTATGTGAAAAAGTAATATAGCAGAATGTAACTGATCACTTGCATAGAATCAGGCAGAAATGGGTACTTTGCAACGTATTGCACTCCGTCACTGGGGAAGTCTTTCCACCATTGCAGACTTTGAAGATTAGGTCATGAGAATACTTAACTATTTGCTCTGCTGGTGACAGATGACAGCAGATCTTGTAGGAAGTGCAATTATTTGATCTCAGAGTGTTCATAGGAAAGAACTACCAACTTATTCTGCCTATTTGGAGAGCATAAGTACTAGGCAAAACTTAGGAACCTGTGTTAATATTTCTTTTAATCTCTAGAAGAGATGGGGGAAATAGAATTAAAATCTCAGTGCTAACAGACCATTTTACTGGCTAATGCACCTAACCAGAAACCAGAAACCTTCTACAGTTTTAAGATGTAGAGCAAGTGTTTTCTTTATATATGGTATTTCTGTGAGGATCTACTTTGACCAAGAGAGAGACTTGGAGAGCAAACAATCAAAGGCATTATTTACTTTCACACAAATCAAGGGGTCTAAGACTCTCCCTTACCACCTAAAGGGAAACATATCATCTGAATGTTTCACTCTCATGAAATTAAACATGCTGAGATGCTGAAATCTGAAGGAAAAGTTCACTGGAATTAACATATGGATTTTCTAGTGCTTGCACACAATTTTTTTACATTCTTGTAAGAGGTTTGAAATCTTACCTGTATTTCTCTCTCCCCTTACATTGGGATCTGTCCTTCCTTAAAAGAGATAAAGCTATTCCTAAAATTTGATTAATAATAAGTATCATGCTATTTATTTTTTGACAAGGATTCTCACTCTCCTCTGGCCATATTGATGAGACCGCCTGGTCACTCAAGGCCATTAAAAAGTTCACTCACGTTGAGTCTAGGCTTTTTAGACTTGGTAAATGTGCTGAAATCACACTTGCTGCTATATCCTGCTTTGCTAACTAGATGAGTTTCCATAAAGGTGGGGTTGAGGAGGGTAAGAGGTGGGGGCTTACTGAGTCTCCTTTCTATACTAGAATGAAATAAACCTGTTTCTATTTAATGTTGAATGACCTAAAATGTCTTTTTTTTTTTGTTCCAGTACTGAAATGAAACTACCAAGAGATTGACTTGATTGGGACTATTCATTATCATGCTCATATTAGGGCAATATTGCTTAGAATCTTATGAATTAAAAATTATCAGACCAGTATGTCTCCTCATTGATAAATCAGCTAAAGGAGACCTAATGTCTGACTATAGACAACTCAGAAATCCAAGTGACAATGTGATCCTTAAGTACATTGTTAGGATCATCTCAAAAAGGCTAGAGGTTTTCTTCTTTTTTTTTCCTTCAATAATAGCATAAGGAATCACACAAGAGAACAGTTTATGGGGAAGCCATCTAATACCAATTTAAATACTAGACAACTTTCCAGTTTATAAAATAGTTCCAGAGGTTAGAATACATCCTGCCAAGACAATGTACCACAACCAACTCTTTACCTATTGGGAATTTACTTGGACTGCCAGGTAATCAGGATGAAGAGGATAAATGGTAAGCCAGAAATATTCTAAGTAAGGACAGAGCCTGCTACCAGCTGCAGGAAGACTAGTGGAACTAGATATTAGCTTCAGAAGATAATGATAAAGATAAAAAATAAAGATAAAAGAAATCAAATAAGCGTGCTCCAGGAGGTTCAGAGGAGAGAGAAGGCATGAACTCAGTGGTATCCTCTCACTTGCCAAATCCTCTAGCTGCAGAGGTCCCCAAGAACAAAGGATATCCATAGAACAGTTAGTCAGTGACTTAATCACAAGTGTAGGCATTTCCTTTTTTTTTAAGCCTTAAATCTTCCATCTTAAAATCAATATTGTGCATCGGTTCCAAGGTAGAAGAGCAGTAAAGGCTAGGCAATGGGAATTACAAGATTTGTCCAGGGTCAGGGAAGAAGTATCTGAAGTCGTATTTGAACTCACGACCCCCCATCTCTAGACATTTACCTCTAGGCATCTCTCATAAGCGTTTATTCCTGAATTGTTATTTGTATTCGACCAATGACCAAAGTTGCTTGGGATGTTTCAAGACTAAAAGAGAGAAGTATTTCCATGTAGTCAGACATTATCCATCCCTGGTGTATAGATGGCATTGTCCTTTGTATGTAACTACAATATATGTTGGAATACATTATATAGGATCTACAATCTATCATGCAATATGCTTTATTTGCTGTTATACTTCTTTGCTATATGTCCTACTCTACAGTGTTATATATGCATGATTATTTTTTATACATATATCGTTTCTGCATAAATTTCCATTATATGATTCTATTGTTATATATAATTACATGCAACTAACAATCTTAGTCTAAAATGCACTATAGTCATATTTTCTATTGATTGGCTATAATTCATTATATTTGATCCATATGCTATTGGTAGTTATTGCAGTTTTAATATGAATTCCTTGTATTAGGTATCTGCACATATAGATATTGTATATTGTTGGAATAATTACCTGTGACTTATATGTTATTCTAATGCTTGTGATATATGTTCAAGTGTCTGTCTTATAATTTACAGAGACAACATATTTTTCAGTAAGAGACTATAACAGTTATGCCCTGCTCATAAAGTGGGTTGAAGGAGAGCAAAGCCATCAACATTCCTGGGTCCCACCTGTGTAATTAGAAATCTGTTACCCTAAAAACTAGGATTCTCAGGAGCCTCTGACTCCCTGACTTTATGTCAGGAGTGCCGATGTAAATAGGAGAGTAATTAAGGCGGTCTTCTGTGGCTAGCGCTCTTTGTTTCCTGGGTCAGGAAATTGGTGGAGCCAGCTATCTGAGCAGGTAGATTAGCCAAGGGCACGTGGTTTTATTTTTTTTTCCTTTTTATTCCTTTATTTCTAGTGATTATTAATAAATATTACAAAATATAAATTTGAAATTATTGTTTATTAATTGAACTTTTACACACATTTTATAGAGAAAGCCAAGTAGGGGGAGATTTGAAGGAGAATTTAATCTTGGTGTGAAGTAGAGCAATTAGAAAATGTGTCCTCTGCTTTCATCATTTCATATCTTTCCTTCACAGGACTGTGAAAACCAGGAAGTTTACTTCTCATTGTGAAGCATACCCCTTCAGACTGGTCTGATATTAAAGAGCCATATCGTTCAATGATTTCATTTTTGTCTGACTCTTCTTGACCCCACAGGGTTTTCTTGGCAAAGATGCTGGAGTGGTTTGCCATGTCCATCTCCAGCTCTTTTAAAAATAAAGAAACTGAGGCAAGCAATGTGAAATGACTTACCTAAGGTGGCATAACTAGTAAAGTCTGAAGCTAGATTTGAACTCAGAAAGATGAGTCTTCTCAGGTCCAGAACTCTACTAGTACCACCTAATGCTAAAGAACCATAGATGAAATTAAGGACACTCATTTGACATGAAATAGAAAAAGAGTTAGAAAACAAGATTCATCTGCATGTGAAGCCCACATCATGCTGTTCGGATTGCTCAAACAGCACCAGGGTTAGAAGAGATCAACTCATCAACTCAGTGGTCATCTGTACCTGACATTGAATAAAGCCAAGGCGTGCAGCTGAGTATTTGAATGAAAGGTCATAAATGATATTTCACATTAGATGAGTGAGAATATAAAATGATCATTCTAATCAGGATGTTAAAATAGAATAACTATTTTTTTTTGCTTTTGTCAAAAACAAAAAAAGCTAAAAGTTGAGGGAGATCAATTGTTGACAAGGAAGTATTGTGTGAGTTAAGGAGAAAGGCAGCCCAGGAGAGTACATTAGAATCAGAGAACAGCTGAAAATGTATAGGTGCAAAGACAAAGCTCACCATATAATGGAAGGGCACCCCCTCCTCAGGAAGATGCATGCTGGCTCCCAATCATTGGGCTTTTTGCCCCGTGTCAACAAAGGCCCTGGAATTGAGATCTTGATCCAGTTGTCTACATAACATGAATGATATGTGAATTCTGCAGGTTTCGGGTATAAACCACTCTCTCTGGTATTCAATGGTCATTAATATCAAAAACAAAACATACATATGAGAAAATTAAGCTAGAATTTTATGTGGAACAGCACTTTCCTATGATCCTAGACCACTTATTAAATTTCAGAAAAACAAATTACTCATTTGATGAAAAGAAACTTAATGCCATTCAAGTACAGAAAAAGGATTTACTGTCTTATATATTATTAAGAGTCTATATTCTATGTTAAGTAGTTTGTGATTGGCATGTATGGCGTGTGCAGGGAGGACTATAACCTCTGGGAGGACATTTTTAGAGTTGCTCACCAGCCACACACCCCAGTAAAACCATCTGAGCAGATGGGGCTAAATCAGATTGAGGGTAGTGTTTATGCTTGAGACCTGCTGGTGATCCAAGAATCTACCCTAAGCAGGTGAAGACTTCTCCTAGCAGAAAGGGTACATAAGAAAAATTTTCTAGCTGTCATGAGGCAGCTGAAGCAAGCATTATGGAGCACTTAGAGTGTGATAAGACTTCAGAGATACCAAGATCATCCACTGAATTCCAGGCCATTACCAGTCATTCTGACTTTTGTCTTGTCATTGGACTCTGAAGACACTACAAGAGAGAGGAAGACTGTTTTTTGCAATCCTGCCTCCTAAATTCAATTCACATGCATATCATCATTCATTATAATGCCACTGGTCTTCTTGGAAATCAAAAGATAAATAACAGTAGTCAATACCTATATATTCTTAAGCATATTCTCAGCCACTGTAGTATGTTTCACAGTTTTCATAAATATGTTAATTAAGTTATATGCCCATGTTTTATAGTCTCTTTTCCTGGTTTTTAAAATTGGAAAATTATGAACCTGAAGCATCAAAATCATTTTACAAATTCAAAATTGTAGATGACTAACTCTCCTCAGTTACTGAAAAGAAAATGCTATTGGGATTCTTGCTAGAAACTGTTTCTTAAATGCAATTGGCCAAAGTCCTTTACTTTGAGATTTGAGGACCCTACTTTACCTGGAGTTTGGTTATTGAATTCTCTATATTTCTAATCATGAGCCCTCTGTGTCAAGAAGTCACAAATATTTGGGCCTTTAATAGGGAAATTATATAGAGAGAAGCATAAGATGGAAAGTTGGCTTTAAGAATTTGGCATTGGCATATGCCAAAGAATCTTAAGGAAGCATTCTAGAAGCCAGGGGTAGAGAAGGAAGGATTAACAGATAGACAACTGACATTTGGTCCTTGGTCTTGGTCTTGGACTGGGACTCGGTCCTTGGTCTTGGTCTTGGACTGCTACTTTGATCCTGGTCCTGCCCAAGCAGAGGGAGGAAGAGCTGCCTCTAGGAGCTTTTCCTTTCTCAAGTCTTTAGAGAACAAAGGACAACCCTTCAATCCTTCTCTGTGGTTCCTGATCAGCTGGAGAGCAGTTTGGAGCAGATCTAGTTATCCATGCTGTCTGTGAATGTGTGCCGACTTACTTGGACTTTAATCTAAGTTAGGTTGGGCCTTGGGGTCCAACCCAGGGTCCAACCCTGCTGAGTGAGCTATGTCATCTGAGTCACTTTTATAAAACCCTTGAAAATAACTTTGGGAGAGTATCTGAGGATTACACAGGCAGGCAGTGTTTAGACAGGATTTTGGGTAACATCTAGCCAGCACAGAGATGAGCTTAGGTTTATTAGGGTGGAGCTTAGAGAACTAGAAATAGGGAACTCCTTCCCGCTAATCCTCATTTCCTAACCTTAATTTGTAATAAACTATATATTTTCTTATATAACATCATCTTCAAGGCCATTACTCCTTACTGGCTCAGTGAAAGGAAAGTGAAATCCATTTTATATTCACTAACAGGAACCAAAATACCCAGAGAACACAGCTTGGTATTTAGGTGGAAACTAACATCTATCCATCTTAGTCCCTTCATTGCTAATCTGTTTTTTCAGTCCCTAGCTTACTGGGTTGACTATCAGAATAGATGAACCAACTAGGGTCAGATTCAGGCCTTCCATAAATTTCATCACTTTTTAAAATCCCTAAGCCAGTTTTGAAATTGGAGGTCAGCGCTCCAATTATACTTGGCAAGACATCATGTCCTTGTTCAAAGGGAAAAGATGACCTAAGGACAATCAGCATTATGATTTAAGTTAAATAAAACTTCTTATTTTAAAAAGCAGAAAAGTTAATAAATTACATGAAAGGGGCATTTTGCAAAATTTACTTAGATTTTAATCATTCGTGTATTAATCTTATAGTGACATGTCTTGAACTTAACAGTCAACTAAACTCCCAGTCTACAGAGGAGTTTAATCATCAACAATCCAACCAATTAGGAATCTGCCATCAAGATAGCCACTGGGAAAAGTGCAGCACTCAGGAGTTATAACTTTAGCCATTGGGGGAACTGGAATACAGAAATACAGAGCAGGATACCTAGTACCAAGGGACTAGGGATACAAAAGAAAATTGAATCATGGGAAAGAACTAGGTTATAAAAGTGTGGGTTTGGCCACTGAGGAGGCAGGTCCCAAGATAAAAATTGGGTCTCGAGAAGTAAATGCAATCACAGGGCCAGAGAAGATAGAAAATTATCTACTTGTAAATGGCAGTACCTACCATAGACTAGTAGACCAAGTCTATGACCAGTAGGAGTCAGTGCTAAGTAGAGAGGGAAAGAGAGAGAGAAAGAGGAAGAGGAAGAGGAAGAGGAAGAGGAAGAGGGGGAGAGAGAGAGAGAGAGAGAGAGAGAGAGAGAGAGAGAGAGAGAGAGAGAGAGAGAGAGAGAGAGAGAGTTTAAAGTAAATTAAATTTTAAAAAAGTAAATTAAAGTAAATATCATTCATTCATTCATTAGTTCATTCAATACACATTAACTAAATGACTAAAATATGAAAATCATTATTCTAGGGACTAAGAGATATAAAAGATTTATAATCTGAACCCTATTCTTTTGGAACACACCATTTAACAGGGAGGACATAATATACCCACAGATATATAATATGATACAGCTGTAATATAAAATAGACCATAAGGCAAATGCAAAGGGCTTCCTAAAGTTGGAGGAAAGACATATGCCTGATGAAGGGAAGCCTTATGGAAGCAATGGCATTTGGGCCTAAAGGATGCACGATTTTTCAACAAGAAGAAATGGGGTAGGATAACACACTTAAGGTGCATGTAATGATATGAATGAAGGTACAGATCTAGGAAAACCTGGACACATACAATAGACAGTGAGGAATCCTATTTGAATGAAGTACAAAATATACCGAAGAAAGCAACAAAACATGAGACTAGAGAGACAAGCTGGAAGCAATTTATGAGGAGGTCTTCTATGGAAAACAAAGGAGTCTGGATTTTAATCTATAATTATTCCAGAGCTATTGAAGGTTTTGAGAAAAGGAGTACAGGTTGAAATCTATGCATAAAGAAATAGTGTAAAAGATCAATTTGGGCAGGGCAAGACTTGAGGTAAGGACACCAAGAAGGAAACACTGAAGTAGTCAAGATAGACAGTAATAATAATTTATCAGTATACGAATTACTATTTATATAGCATTTTAAAATATCCAGATCCCCAAAACATATCCAAATCACCCACAAAAGGTTGAAATTATCCCCCTTTTATGGAAAAAGAGACTGAGATTAAGAGTTATTATATAACTCAAGACAAGTTCACATAGCTATTAAATGTCTGAGGCAGGATTTGCACTCTGATCTTTTGAGCCTCCAGTCTACTAATATGCTACCAACTGCCCCTTAATACTAGAGTGAGAACAGTAAGAGTAGACAAGGGGAAGACCAAAATGCCTTGTATAAGCCCCATATGTATGACTAAAAAAAAAAAATCGCCCTCCAAAACATGTTAAGTTGCTCTCTTATAGTTATTCTCATTGGCATTACCAAAAAATAAATTAAGATTATTGATTTAGAACAGTAATTTTATTATCTATATTTACCACTATCATCATTATCATGACCCAATGAGTACACCAACTGTACTCAAAAGCAGTAATTTTTAAAAGATAGCAGTTACTATAATCACTATGAAAAAATGTAAAAGCCCATAATATTTGACTAAAGTTTAGGAAATACTTCAGAACTTGAACACAGCAAAATATGCAGTAGCAGTTGCCATGGTAGGAACAATAGAGGGGAAAGTAATGTTATCAAATACTATTTTAAAGATAGGCATAATATACCATTATGCAAAAAGCAACTTCAGAAAGTTTTTGAAGACCCACAGAAAGGCTCATGAGTATGATAGAAAACTCAAAAGGTATGTCAACTAATAAAAGGTCGGAAGAGAATTCAGAAAACAAAAGTATCTTCTGATTCCTAGGTTCTGTGATAATCTTTAGAATTATAAATAGATATAAATGGAAAATAGATTTGGAAACTATCTTTAAAAAAAACTCATATGAAATTGATGAAACCTATGACCCATAAAAGAAGTAATGGAAAGATGAACACTTCCTCATATAGAGGAGAAAGAATCAATACATATTCTGAGAGTACATGATAAGAGCACAGAGCACTGAGAGCATGAAGGCAAAAGTCAAAAGGTTAAGACACACGAAGAATCAATGCAATATAAATAACAAAATAAATAATTCAACATCTATAAACATATGTACTACATAAGTTTTTAGAGGCAAAGATTTCAGAGGATAGTGCCCCTAGAGAAGGAAGATACAGAAAGTTTCTAGTTGTCTACACCATAGCAAAATCCAACACAATAAAACCAAATTGGATCAAATGAGTCAGAAAGCTTGGTAATATGATGAATGACTCAATATTTTTAAAAGCAGTTGAGTAAAACTAGTTTACATGCAAAACTGGAAAGTAGTAGAGTTGAAAAGGATCCAAAATTATTGGTTCAGATGCTTAATAGTGGTACATGAATTAATAGCAAAATAATGACCAGCTTCCTCTTAGGCATGAACCTGAGCTTTCTTAACAGGCAGCATTGCCTATCTACTATCAAAAGATGAGAACCAGTGATTCCTCTAAATATAGTTCAATGGACTGTTTATATTTAAATAAAAATTGAATATTTTATTTTATTTTTAAAAATCTATAAACACCTATGAGAAATAATATACTGGTTGAGGAACATAAAAAATGTGCGAAAGCCCCAGATTTTTGGGGGGGGGAGGGGACTTTATTGATTTAGTAATTATTAAACAAGCTTCCTGAAAGTGCCATAATACTTACACTGCCTTTACAGATTATTACCAAGTCTTTGACTCAATTCTATACTCATGGTTTATTCATAAGGCAAATATATAAATTATATTGAGATATAGTGAGAACACTAGAGTATTTGATGCTCATGATGGAAAATGTCACCATATCAAATGTTACACCAATGCAATAATGTTAAGAATTGATATGGGAGATCAGAGAGTTTGAGGTCCTTTTGGTTTCAGCAAGTCTTAAATCCATTATAAATTCATAAATAGGAATGAATATGGCCTCTAAATAAAAGAGATAACTATACCTAAACATATTATCAATCACTTGGTATAAACAGATGGCATAAAGTTATATAACTCCACCAAAAAACAGTTAAGACAATTTCATCTTGTGGAATCTTTCTCCAATAATATGAAAATGTCATTTGCACCTGATAAGCTTAAGATTTTTAATGTATGCCAAGAAAGGCAAAAATAAGTCTTCATGCTTGAATCCAGAAGCCAGATTGAAGCAAAGTATGATAATGATGATAATTAGAAATAACTTGGTATTCTCCAGGGAAGACTCATCAAGAATAAAGACATTTGAAATAGAACAGAATAGAAGAGACATACAACAAATAGCAATACAAGATTATAGTAACCTTGTATTTGATAGAAGTATAAATACAGGTTATCAGGACAAGAAATGACTATTTGGTAAAAATTGCTGGGACAACCAGAAAGTAGTTTGGCAGAAACTAGGTAGAAATCAATATCCTAATCCATTTACTAAAAATATCAGAATGGTTACATGATCTAGATATAAAAGGAGATAATATAAGCAAGTTAGAAAAATAGGGAATATATTGCCTATCAGATTTAAATATAAGAAAGGAATTTATGAGTAAACAAGAGATGGAGAGCATTGTGAGACATAAAATAGATAATTTTGAGTACATTGAATTTAAAAGTCTTTTGTAGAAAAGAATCAAATGTTGCCAAAATTAGAAAGAAATCATAAATTTGGGGAAATTTTTCATAGATATTTTCTTGGAGAGAGGTAACTTTATCAAATTTATGGAAATAAGAGCCATACTCCAATTGATAAATGGGTGAAAGATGAACAGACAGTTTTTGATGAAGAATTCAGACATATATGTATAAGAATCTTTTAAAAATGCTTTAAATCACTACTGATGAGAACAATGCAAACTAAAACATTTCTGAGGTACCATTTCAGAATCATCACATTGACTAAAATGACAAAAGATTAAAAACTTTCAGAAATACCTTTAGAATAAGCAGATATCACTTCACCAAGAAATAGAAAAGTAGTAAAGACTGGAAAGTAAAAGAAAATAAGAGAGAGATAGTAAAAGAGAATAAGATCAGACAAAATATTGTCAATGAAGACTGGGTATATCCACATACATATATTGCAGTTTTAAACTTTATTAATTTCAAAAATATGAATATTATAAACTTTAAATATTTATGCCATATATGTTTGGGAATTTTTAATAATACAGTTTTGATCTTAATAAAATGGATTTGCTTATGTGTCAGCGTCTGGATGATATTTTCTCAGAATGGTGAATTAGTAGAGATTTTGTTTGTTCACCTCAGTCATTTGATCTATCTCCTTTTAAAAATTTTCACACCATCAGAAGTTCAGCATGTACATCAAAATATTGTTCAGATGATCTTAAGGCTAGGATAATAAATAAATCCCTTCAGGCTCCTAGTAGCTACTGAAGAAAGATTTTACAATGTGGAAAATCAAACAAATCAGCATATAGCACAAGATGTTAACTATATTGAAATTTAAAAAGAATTATCAATATTTTAAATAATTCGTTTTTCATGTATTGTTTTTATACATTTGTAACATATATTGTTCTGAAGTCATCTAAAATTGCACTACAACTTTCAAAATAGCACATACCCACATATATGGTCAGATTTATTAAATATGACCAAAGTGGTTTATCTCTAGATAGAACCCAGAAAATGGTTAATATTCAAGAGTGGAATCAAAAGGGCCTGCATGGATGCTATTCTCTAGAATTCAACCAACCATATGTTGACAAAGAAGTAATAAACAAAAGGCTAGGTCTCAAAGATTTATTTATAAAAATAAAAGGATTGGGGATAGCAGTTCAGAATCAAGCCCTGTTAACTATAAATGACAGATAAGCTATCCAAAAAGTGCCTGGATTTATTATTTAATACAGATTATAAAACAAAAGAGTAGAAACTGGTAACATCATTTCAGGCCGTGAAAATTTTTGCTACCTAACAAACAACTAACAAGACATGACCTGGTGGCTAGAATTATACTTTAGAATTTCACTATCCTTCATCAACTAGAAGTTATTTTATTTAGCTGTGCACAGAATATTAAATACAAAATGATCAATAGTAGAAGAACTTTTTTTGGGACTACTCCAATCTAAGCTCTGTCAAAAATATAAGATGAATAATAATAAAGCTTTAAAAGTATTTTATTACCTTGTGAAATAGATAGTAGAAATATTATTATCTATTTTATAAATAGGGAAACAAACTTAGAGATATGAAATGATATGTGCAGGGTCAGAGAGCTAATAAGTATAAACCTCATAAATTTAGAATATCCATTTTATAGGTTAATAGCCTATTTGAATAAGCAAAAACTGAATTATGATTTTTAAAGAGATTACAACCTTCAACTTTTGTGAAGGTAATATTTCTAGAAAGTGGCACAAAAGTAAAAATCAGAAATGTTTGTACATTGAACCAGTGAGAAATAGAAGGTTAGACTCCTGTAATCCCCCCCAAAATGTATTCTTTCACCAGAGGTTGCAGAAAAGACATATTTTTCATGCAATTCTTTATAACAAAAATGAATTCTAATATTTACTTTTCCTAACATAATAACCAGGAAAAATCCATAAAATGCATTACACAAAATAAAACTGGTAATGGGCAAAACTTTTTTTCTTGCTAGTATTTCCCAAAATTCTGTGACCTTTTGTGCTAATATCACAATTAAAAACATTGATTTCAAATAATATTCGCTTTTTCTAACGAATTATTGTTGTTCAGTCTTTGTGACCGCATGGGCCATAGCATACTAATATTATCAACAGAGAATTTCACCCAGCTAACAAGTATCTGAGGTCATATTTGAACTCAGGTCTTCTTGACTCCAAAATCAGTGCTCTATTCCCTGAGCTATTTGGCTACCTCCAGTTCCATAAATATTGAGAGCAAATAAAATTATTAAAATTAA
The DNA here is from genome assembly GCF_027887165.1 of Monodelphis domestica. Lineage (NCBI taxonomy): Eukaryota > Metazoa > Chordata > Mammalia > Didelphimorphia > Didelphidae > Monodelphis > Monodelphis domestica. Next base: position 149,025,593 of record NC_077230.1, read on the forward strand.
AACACTTTTTAGCCTGCATTTTACTTTCTACTGTCAGGAGGTGGTGTGAGGGTGTTGTGCTGTAAATTGTATTTCTGTGAATCCCTATACCTTTGCCACCCTCTGAAAACCAAGGCAGAAGTTGCTGGAACTTTAGTCGCGCCTGTTAGAAAACAACAAGATTGGTGAGGTCTCAATAGCACCTCTGACATTGTCTGCTAGTAGATGGTGTTGGATGCACCAGCTTGAAATAATCCATCAGCATCGTCAGCTTTGTTTCCCATTTCAGATCCTTCAGGGTTTTGAGGCTCACAGCAGCTACAGACTTTCCAATAAAAAGTTTATCTAACACCTTTATTTTCTTACTAAGCTGCATCATTGACTTTCATACTTGGCCTAGATCCCAAAGGATTCAAACTAGGTTTTGGGGGTGTAATTGCAACAGAAAACTTGAGTTTTAAAGGCACACAATGAAAATACGTAATGAATGCACTGGGAGCTCTTTACATTGATAGGATGAATAAGACCAGTGAAGCACAAATTTGCGTTTATTGCGCTGCACATTTTTTTCTCTACTGCTCATAGCAGCAAATGTGCACGGTTGTCAATAGAAAAGTGAAAATGAGGTTATTTATAAAAATACTTGAATATATAACCAAAAGTCCTACGAGAAAAGGATTTGAGTAAATAGTTCTCAAAAGAAGAATTAGAAAGTATTAATAATCATATAAAAATGTTCCAAACCACTAATAATAAACAAATCAAAGCAGCCATAATAATTTATTTTTCACTCAGCAAGTTGACATTAAAGACAAAAAATAGGAATAGTCAGGGTTGGGAGAGTTGTGAGATAATAGGCCCACTAAAACATTGTTTTTAGAGTGATTAATTAGTAGTAATGATTTTAGAAAAAAATTTGGTGTTTTGAAAATAAAGTGACTAAAATGCACATATTTTTTGACCCAGAGATTAATGTAGCTAACACTAGTCTTATACTCCAAAAAGGTAATTGATTAGTTCATATATAAACCAAAAATATTTTATAGCACTATACTTTGTGGTAGTAAAGAATCAAAAACAAAGTAAATACTGATGAATCCGGAAATGATTAAACAAATTGTAATATACAAATTTAATAGAATATTACTGTGTTGTAGGAAACAATGAATATGATAAATACAGACAACTATGGAAAATTTTTATAGGATCTAATGCAGAGTGAAATAAGAAGAACCAATAAAGCAATGTAACAATGATTATGACTAAAAATGGAAATTGAAACCACAAACAATCAAAAATAAATTTTGCTAAATTACATAGAACAAGTATGGCTCCAAAGAAGATATATGAGAAGACCCCCCACACCATACTCCTTTGCAGAGTTCAGAGGTTCATGGTTGTGGAAATCTGTGTTCAGACTTTTTCAATTAGTTGATCTGAATCTGTTTTCTATCTTTATTCTGTTTCCTTAAAAAATGTTGTTTATTTTATGAGTGGTCACACTCTACAAGGGGCAGAGGAGGAATGATGGTATAAAAGTGATCAAAAATTTAAAAATATCAATAAAATGCATTTTTAAAAAGCATTGTCTCTCCCTACTCACCCCAACAGTTTTTGTCACACTATCAATTTGCAAATCCAACTTTTTCCTTCACAGGTAGGCAATAGAAAGGTAAACCAGACAATCTTAGGTTATACTATAAAAGTTTAAAGGGTAAGGTAATCTGAATTAATAAGGTATATTTTAAAATATTGATTTGGGAGATGTATTACATAATTTTACAATATTTGTAGAGTATTCCCAATTTTCCTTAATATAATAACACCCATCACTCTCATATTTTCACTATATTTTTCATTATACAAATAATTTTGCATGTAGTATTTCTTGTAATCCTCACATCTTTATGGGACACTTAAGGTAAATATTCCATTTCAATAAACATTTATTAAGTATCTTCTTTATGTAAGCTAAAAATGGTGCAGAGGACACCAAAATAATATATATAGTACATGCCATTAAGAAACTGAAAACTTAACAGGAGAGGAATGGAGTAGGCACATAATTCTTATACTACCCAGCAAATTGAGATTATAAACAATGCAGAAATTCACATTCTTTATCCACAGCTCTTAGCACAGAGACTAGAACATAGGAGGTACTTAATAAGTGGGGTTTTTTTATTTGATATTATGATTTTCAACTGTTACAATCAGGAAAGTCGTATTAAGGAGGCAAGTGGGTTGTACTTTAAAAGAAAGTAGCGGTTTCTAGAGTTTAATGTAGAAATAACTGAAAATGTATCTTGGAAATTTTTCATCCTATATCATAGGTATAGACGAAAGAAAGCTAAAAAAATCTAAATAGGTTTTAGTATCTGCTAATAGCATGTACATAATAACCAAGGTGAGAATGTGCTTATGCATGGCCAAAAGTGCTGGGAAGTGGGGAGTGATGTAGAAATTTTGCCTTCATTTTCCCTGGTAATCCTCAATAAGCACTTATTTTTGTAGGAAAGTGGCACAAGCACAAGGCTATTTTTTTTTATTTAATTGCATGATTTAAAAAAAATCTCAAGTTTCCTTTTAGTTGTAGGAACTTTTGCTGGTCCTATGGCAAAAAAAAAAAAAGGAAAAAAAGTTGTAGAAAGTCTTGGGGCTTTAAAATAGACAGGATTGCAGAGCCCACTCTTCTCATTAGGGGGGAGAATAGCACCCAAGGAATCCATCTGAAGCTGGCAGAAGAGAGAAGCTCTACAACCACAACCACATGCCCAATTAGAGCCACACCTGAAAGGACCCAGGAACTACCAGAGGTCCAGAAGAGAAGAAAGAACCTAGGAAAATGGCATATCCAGGAGGCACTATGACAAAGTTCCCAGTGGAGACTAGGGGAGAGCAAGCTCAGTGGGAGAAGCATGATGCCATGACAAGCAGATATCAGTGGCCATGCCACATTGGAGGCATGTTTTATCCCTTCCATGTGTGAGCCTTTCCATAAGCCTTCTATTTGTGCATCCATTCTTCTCACTGGATATTTGTGAAAGTGTGCTGGTTATGGGGGAAATATTTTATTACTACTTTTCCTACTCTGCTATTTCATGCATTCCTTTACTTTGAAATGATGGTGGCCTCAGGTTGATTTAAAAAGGTGAATACACCAATGGATGCTCATGAGCTACCATTCCTCCCTCACAGAATCCCACAAAGCTGGGTAAAATTGTCAGGAGGATCCGCTCTGGAAGACGGTGTTTGGACTCAGGTGCAACACTTTTTTTAAAACATAAATCCCACACATGAAAAGCACATTTGGATTCCTTCACTATTCTGAGAATTCTCCTGCCACAGAAACCCAAGCTGTATTCTAAATAGTTGCTTCCATATGAGGTCAGTGAATTCCAATCAGCTAGTTGCCACTCTGAATTCTGTCACTTAGAGTGGGTGAAAATTCTCCATGGAAACTAAAAGCCGTTTTGAAGATAATCTACCACTAAGGGCTTAAACATAAATCCTTCTTGAAAAAAAAAATTCTTTTTAAATGAGTGATAATTGAAGATATTTTCCCTTTAACTGAAGAGAAAAGGTCTTTCAGCCATTAAAATGGTTACTATTATTTGACCATTTGGGCACCTAGATAGAGCTGGCAATTGCAGCTCTTGTTCACAGTGACGAGAGCCTTGCTTAGTAAAGATAGCCAGAAGAGGGATTAATATTTCAGGGTAAATAATAGACCCTGTGACCACCGATTTACAGATCTAAGCCCTCATGAATCAAGCTGAAGGCGTCATCTACATGAAGTCTCCACCCTCATCAGCTCTCTGACTTCCACATGAAAAGAAAAACCACTTCCAAAGCCCTGTTAAATTTCTGATTAATAGATTGGTCAGGTACGGAGCCAAGCTTTGAAAGGGACTGCAGTTTATGCTTTGTACAAGCCCATGGATCATTTAGGATGAATAGAGAGCCCTCAGTGACCGAGTTAAGGGCATCACTCATGCAGCAACTTAAAATGCAGTCTCAGAATTTGTTTGGCCTTCCAGTTGGCATAACAGCCCATAAACACTCCAGCTGGGCAATGAGGAGTCTGAGCCAATCGTCATCACCTGAGCTGCCAAGTTTGGCGGACGCTTCTCTTTTCATGTCCAGACTTCAAATGTGTGTGCAGCAAAGGAGGAAGATGTGGACCATGCTCTTGAATGGTGGGCAAGCTGGATGCAGGAAGTATGTGTGTGTGTGTGTGTGTGTGTGTGTGTGTGTGTGTGTGTGTGTGTAATTGATCATTTTGCTAAGAGATACCAAGAGAAAAAGGGAGGCAGATTTAGAGACAGAGAGACAGAGATAGAGATACAAAGAGAGACAGAAATAGAAAGAGGGAGAGAGACACAGAGAATGACAAAAAAGATAACATGAGAAATCAGAAAAAAAAATGAAGTAGGTTTTGCACTGCCTGGAAGCAAGTTTGGATAGATGGTGTGGAGGCCGGGTGTTTACAATATTTCTCACTTCTGAGCAGGGGTGTGAGGCTGTTAGAAATGAAAGGAAACTATAAAAATTGCACAAGCTAAGATACGAAAGCCGCCCTGCCTTCAGAGATCCAGCTGCTGCCTGGCCCCAGAGCACAAAGAGTTGAGCTGAAAGGGAAAAACGGTTTCAGGTTTTCAAGTTATGGTTGTTAGACATGTGAGCTGCTTTTCAGGGGTGTGTCCAGGACTGGAAAGATAAGCACCTGTTGCTGACAGAAACACAATACACATTGATTGGAGGGCTCCATAGAGAAACTGAAAAGAGCAGAAGGAAATCCAAAATAATAAATGGGCCCACTACCAAAGGACTTCACAAAGGGACTTTTAAAGAAAAGATGCATGACCTGGTTACTTGATCTGTAAGAGGGAAAATCAGAAAAGAATTGTTTGTGGTAGGGTGGGCTGGAATTGGGGACAGTGAGGAGAGAAGCATTGGTTTATTCAAAACAAAAAAAAAACAACAACAACAAAAAAAAAGACTCCCTAAACTCTGCTGCTGTGTTCTGGGCCCTCTCAAAGAATCCCATCTGATTTATCTTCTCCTGAACCCACTGCAGCAGCGATTGAAGTGACTATAATAGCCCAGGAGAAATGTTGGTGCTATTAGTTGGGTGATTGATGGAAGCGCTGCCAAAACAGCAAGGGAATTTGTCAGCGTGTTTTTTGAAGTTTGTAAATGATGACACTGGCAAAGTGTAAACAAACTCAGCTCCGACAGACACAGTCCCAAAGCTGACACTTATATAGACTCATTTAGTGAATTGGTTCAATTAGGAATTAGCAGCTGGAAAGAAGAGGGGGAGAGAGAGAGGGAGAAAGAGAGAGACAGACACCATGGCTAGCTGAGTCAGGGCAGATAGGGCTAATGAAACATGGAAATTTAAAGGAAAACAACAAAAAGCTTTAATGTGTATCTTGGTGTGTATATATGGACCTTTCCTGCTGGTAGTCTACAAAACAATATCCTGAGTAGAAGCCCAAAGTTATTTTGAAATGAATCAATCCACCATCATGAGACTGGCCATAAGTGCCAGAAACCCTTATTCTTCATTGTGCTCTTTTCCATGCCCACAGTTGACTGACTCCTGTTAATCTTTCACAGGTGCTCTAGGAAAAACTGGGTTTCTCTTATCCACAAGTGCCTTCTTATACCAAGGACTGGTCTATCCATCTTCATTTACACTGGTAGGTAACCAATTTAGTCAGAGGCTGCTCTCCAGATTCTATCCTGACCTCTCAAGGACAAGAACCTTTGAATTCTGACACTTCATTCTTCCATCACAAACCTTCATTAAGATAGATGAATAGAACTTCCCAAAGAGAAAAGAGTTTCTTACGCTATCCATATCCAGAGAAAGAACTGTGGGAGCAGAAACACAGAAGAAAAACAACTGCTTGATCACATGGGTCAAGGGGATATGACTGAGGATGTAGACTCTAAATGAACATCCTAATGCAAATATCAATAATATGGAAATAGATCTTGACCAATGACACCTGTAAAACCCATTGCATTGACTGGGGGGGGGGGAGGGAAAGAACATGAATCATGTAACCATGAAAAATATTCTAAATTACTAAAAATTTTCAATTAAAAAAGAAAAAGTTTCTCAGAATATCCTTAGAACAATAGATCTAGAGCTATAATTACCCTCAGAAGTCATCTAGCTCATCTCCTCACTTTACAGATGAGAAACTGAGTCCAAGTAACTTGCTTAAGGTCACATGGGAACATGTCATAGGCATGATTTAAAGAGGTTCCTCTAATTCCAGAGACAGTGATCTTTCTACCATACCAAGACAAGATCTCTTATAGCTAGTTAGGGAAGTAGATAGAGCACAGGCCTTGGAGTTACAGGGCTTGGAAGTCTCAAGTTCAGATTTGTCTATCAAAAACTTACAAGTTGCATGCCACTAGGCAAAGGCACTTAACTTCAATCTGCCTCAGTTCCCTCTTCTATAAAATGATCATAATAATAGTATCTACTTCTATGCTATTATACAAATTTAATATTATATATAAAGTGCTTTGAAAACCTCCAAATGCTATGTTACTATAGTATAAGTGATAATAAAATTATTATTATGCTCATATCTATTTGTTTTGTAAATCTTGATCTTAAAGTATTTGGAAAAGGGGGAAAATATAATGGCTTTTTTCTTCACCCGTCACCCTATTCCAGTTTTAAATAGCTTAAAAGGAAAAGTTAACATTATTTGTATGGTAAAAGAGGAAAAATCCCAGGTGTACGAGGTCATTTGGCCTCTTTTTAATAAGAAACAGTACACTGGTATTATGATGAACTTGAATCTGATCCAAATCAAATTCTTCTAGGGAAAATATAAGATGTGTAGCACCAGAAAATTTGCTCCGAAAGAGTTGTGGGCCTGGCAAGCAGCAAGAACACGACATCTCCCTGGAGAAAAGTCATACCAAATCAACTACAATACCATTAGGAAAGCAATCACAGAAGTAGAAAACTCATTTCTAGTGGGAATAAAGACGACACTCTGAAGAAACCAAGTTTGACAGAGTGGCCTACCTGCAAGGCCAGTTTATAAAAGGAAATAGGATTTTTCTAGACATTTTGCAGGTAAAAGGATCCTGTAATTAAGCTTAGAAATGTGGTGGAGCCCACAGTGGAGGTGGGCACGGCTAGGGTGTAGGGAAGAAAAACAGAAGTGTTGGGTATAAGGAAACTAAAAAGCAGGGTCAATTCCAAAACTAAAACTCTTTCTTCTAGAAGCAAATGGTAAATACATTCTCAGTCTCTCCTGTTTTATTTTTAAAGTATGAGTTTTTAATGAGAAATAATGTGAAACAAGTTGCATGTTTTCTGACAGACTAAGTCAAAATGTTTCTCCCAATTCTAGCATGCATTTTCACAATGTGAGGGCTGTCATTTTAGGGGAAATCATCCCATTGTGCACATTGGAAAAGATTTGCTGGCTTCCTTAGTGATGCAGACACCTGGCCAAAAAGGGTCTGCCTTCAAAACTCCTAAATATTCTCTATCCACAATCCCATTCCTTATCCGACCTCATCAGTCCTTCCAAATTATAGGCACACTCCTGAGCAGCCAGCCTAGCAGCCTACAAGTGATCAAGTAATTAAAAGAGAATTGAACCTGTCAAGATAGTTTTACAATGCTTCACCAAGCAGTTTGTTCTCATTTTGATGCAGCAGGAACTTGGTTGCTTTTTTAGAAAAGGATGTCCAGACAGACTTCCTGTAAGACAGTGACTGGCACTAACAGTAACTTAGTCTGTCAAAGATTCCTTCTATGGCAATGAAAAAAAAGTGTTCAATTGAAATAAACTGAAAGCACATCATAGTGATTGACAGAAAGACTCCTCGATAGAAGAAATAATTATGGTTTGCTAATGCCAGATTGTGTCAGAGATGTACATTTTCAGGCCATTCGTTTGGTTTATTGCAGGGTGCTCAGCATCACAGGAAGTCTTTTGTTACTTCCTAGGCAGTTGTAAAGTTGCTTGCAATGGCCCAGTTGTTTCAGCAGCAGTCACCACCACCATAGCAGAATCCAAAGTTTTTCTCATGTCTCTATGCAAAGTGCCAGAGAAAGCAACCATACAAAGCACACAAAACACAGACAAACTTGTCTAAGTGTAGTAATTGATTGAATTAATTATTTTTCAGTAGAACCTTTTTTCAGACATCTTAAAAAATAACTAGTTTCTGCCAAATCAAAGTGATTGAGTCAAAAAGACACTTTTCTCTGATTCAGTGATTGCTCCTACGCAGACAAAACTTGCATCCCTGTCCTCAAGTAGCTTATATAGTCTTCCAACTTCAATTATCTTTCTGTTTAGGTCTGCTTTAGGTTTTCTTCCATAATAATATAGAAAATAAAGTATAATTCATTAGTCTTTGAATTGCATAACCTAATTTATTAATAAGAATAATCAAAGTAAAATCTATTTTATAAGCTAATTTTAAGGATTTTCTCCATTAAAATATCTGTTTTAGAAGCTATGAAATCCTATTGCTGTGGATTTTTTTCAAGGAATATAGTTTACTTTTTTTGAAATATGATTTCTCAAGTTTACATGTTTCTCTTGAAATTGTCTCCTTCTAGAATGATTTTTTTATTAATTTTTATTAATGGAAATGAGTAGAAGGATGCTAATTATGGTAGAATGTGATTAGAGGGACAACCAAACTCACTGATTCACACAGAAATACTTGCATCCTAGCCACTGATCTTTCTAAACTCATATCAGTCAGTTGGATCTTTCTATATGATTTTCCCTTTGGATTATATATAGGACATGAGATTGTGTTGTAATGGCAACCAGAGAGATCTAGAGATTTTATTATGAACTCACCCAGTCCAGAGTTCAACAACTTTCTTTAACCTTTGAAGCTAGTCTAAAGGTCAAGGGAGAAGGGGAGAATTAAAAAGGGGAATGACTTTTAGAGGGAAAATGAATTAAAAACAGAAACAAATATATAAACTGCAATGGGAAGTGGAAGATGGTGGGGTGAGAGAGTAACTGGTAGAATTAACCTGTGAAAACCTGAAAATAGGTTTTGAGTGACAGATTGAAGAGCATTCGAAAAGGAGAGCTAAATAAGGTTCTAGAGTCACTTTCTCTGAAGAACTGGAGAAGACATTTGCAATTATAAAGAGAAAAAAACGATTGACTCAATGTTAAGAATGAGAATTAAGCAGCCTAGAGATTAAAGAATGTTCTTATTTCTAGAGTCCTCTTTGCTTGTAACATATCAAACCTAATTGGGGATTGGTATTGACAGAAAACAAAATCTATTTAGTGACTTGTAGCTGCTGTACTGACATTATGGTGTTCTTCTAATAGATAGGTAATCACAGAACCAGAACCACTTTCACAGGTAATGAATGCTTCCTGCATCTGACAAGGAATCCAAATCTATCACTTTGCCTTAGAGACAATGGGATATTGGGTTTTTCTCCATATTGGTTTTACCTTTAGACTAGCATATAATATACTTATGGAAAATTCAGACTGCTTCTATCCATATGTAGCTAATAGGTTCCTTTACTTTATATTTGGAAAGAATTCACTCCCCCCCCCCAAAAAAAAAAAACTAAGCATTTTGAGAACAGGAACTATCTTTTGCCTTTCTTCATATCCTTGGCACTGAGAACATAGTAGACACAATAAATGTTTATTATTTGGATGACTGGAAGTAAAAACAAAACAACCCCCCCCAAAGTTTTAAGAAAATAAAAATAAGAGCTCATGTTTTTATCTAGGTTTTTGCCTCCTCAAGATACATACCCTTGCTTATTTGCAGCAGTGGAGGATCACAGTTATAGACTATTGCATATATAAAGACAGACTTTTTTCATATATTGATTAGTTTTGTTGAAGCTTTATTTCCTATTTTTCTTCTTTATTTTATGGAATAATGTTCTAGGAAGGAGGGAGAGAAAAATTGAAAAATGCTGGTGAAAACACAGATACTCATCAAATTAAATTTAAAATCATTTTTTTTAATTCTCTCAGAGGAGCTTCAGGAAAGGTGCAGACCATAGACATTTGGGTGAATAACATATTTCCTTTTTTCAGCCAATGAATATGGTCTAATTTCTCTGATACATACATTAATGTCCTAACAGAGTCATAAGGTTTCAGGCTTTAGTGCTAGAAAGAATTTTGTCTAATCCAGATGGGCACTTTAAGGTGCTGGTGATGCTATTTGCTTGCTGAAACAAACCAGCACTAGAACCCAGGTCTCACAGCTTATTAGCATAATGTCCATCTCAAACAATCTATCTCCTCTTCACCCAATATACATCATCCATTCATTTTCCCAACCCAGTGAGGCATATGGTAGATATTATGACCCTATCACATCCTGGCATCCTCTACCAAGCATGATCCACTCGGTGGAGGTCCTGGGAGACCCACACTGAAGCATATTTTGCCTGTGGGCATATGCTAGGGTAACAGCATGTGCTCACATCCAAGTGGATCCAAGGAACATTCCATAGCCATGGTGCTCACTCCAAACAATTAGCATTCCCATGGTGCTCTTAGAGCATATGTCTGGAAGCTACACAATTCTAAGAAGCAGCATAATTATATAGGTTTGGAATAAAGTGGCCTGAAAATTCAGTGTGATCCATATCAGTCCTATGAGGTCTATGCAATAGGCATTTCTGAAAATACATAGGATCTTAGCATGATAAATTTGTCTCAACCCCTCAGCCCTTTAGTTTTCTGATCTACTTTGACTCAGACTAAAATATAAGTTATTTACTAAACTTTAAACAGATCAAGTAATCAATGCTCAATAAGCATTTATTAAATATTTATTATGTGCCAGATACTGTACCTGGTGCTAGGGATAGGTTGTTATTTTCCTTTGTCCTCAAAGAGGACCAATGATGTCACTGGTGATTTCTTTTTACCTCACATATAAATTGAATTCAAGTGAGGCAGAGTTGCACAAAGTCCACAGCTTCATTCTTTTCCAAAGTCATCAAGGTCCACAAGTCAAAACACAGGACTTTTGATGGTGAGGGCCTGGGTTACAGTGGATGACCTTGGATTCTCCAGTGTCTGACCAAGTTCCAAGCTTTTCACAGTATCTGCTTCAGCTGTCTTCATGGCAATTAAAACAAAATGTTGACACTAGCACCCATCAAACAGAGGATTTTGTAATCATTATTGGAGGTATCAGGAAGTCACAGGAATTTATCAGGGGACAAGGGGAGAGGGCATGATCTGACCCATGTTTTAGGAAAATTACTTTAGTGAGTGAGTGGAGAGTGGATTTCAGAAAGACCTAGAGGGCCGGGTTGCAGTCACAAGATAGAGATCACTGCAGTGGTCAAATGAAAGATGGGGAAACATGAACCAGCAAGGACAGAGTTAGCCAGGTCAGGCTACAAAGCTGAGAGGCTCTTAAACTTTTTTTTTTTGTGTCACAGACTCCTTTGGAAGCCTGGTGAAGTTTATGAACTATCTCAGAATAATGTTTTTAAAAGAATAAAATGAAATAAAAAAAATGAAATACATAGAATTGTTAAGAAAAATAATTATATCAGAAAGAACAATTATCATTATTTATATACATGCATTTATATATCTATAAAAGTTTACAGAATACAAATTGAAAACTCCCACCATAAAGGAAATAGCATAAGACACGGACAGATGTCGGTATGTTGAGACAATATCTCCATGTGCTTGCCACAGGCCAAATCCTCACTCAGGCTTAAAAGCCTCACTTGAGGCCCATATAACCACAACCAAAAGGAGAAAAATGGATTACCTACATGAACACAATAAGGGACTAAAAGAGAGAAGACAATTTTCTTTTATTATGATTAAAGTTCATATTAGAAATAATAGAACTGCAGATTTAGAGCTGAAAGAGGCCTTACAGATCAGTTTATAGATAGGAAAACTTAAGCCTAATAAAGGAAAATGACTTGCCCAAAATCATGCTGGCAATTAGTGGTAAAGCTATTGGAGCACATCTCTTATCTTAGATTACATAAAATCAGCAAGTTTGAGAGATTTACTTTTCTAGTCATTTTAAGAATTGTTTCATGTTTTAAAAACCCAAGCTAATTGGGGTTTAATTACCAAACAGCTTTAGAACTCTAGGCTCAGGACACAGGGGAAGCATTCTCACTGGCTAGCAGCAATTCTTCCCCACACTAGTAATGCTCAGAAGATGCACGCCTTTTGATATTTCCTTTTATTTGAATTTCTGCTTTCATTATAGCTATTAGCAGTAAGAATAGAACCAAATCTCTGAAGCTATATGATTAGAAAATGGAACCCTAAGTGATTGGTTCTTCTGGAATGTTTCTAAATGAAAAAGAGAAGTTCGGAGAGTGATTTAACAGTTCTCAGGGACATAAAAAGAATATTTTAGTGAGGGAAGAACTGCCAAGTGTTCCCCATCTCTGTGGAAGACAGAATTAGAAAAGTTCCAACAGAAATGATTTAAGCTAGACACGTGAGAATTCTGTAGTTGCCAAAACCTTTAAGCAGGTCACTGAGGAATCTCTTTACCTTTTAAGGACAGACAACACACTGAGGAAGTTTTACTTCCTTTACTTCCTTAGAAGTTTACTCCCAATGAAAAAGAGACATCTAAATGATCCCTGTGGTCTCATCCAGTCTAGGGCAAATATCACACACAGCATATATCCACATATTAACCAAACTCATATGTTAGTTAATTAATCAGTATTTATTATCTTCCAATTAGGTTCTACAAATAGTACAAAGTATCAGGAATTGTTCCCATCCTCTAGGAACATAACATCTACTTGGCAAGAGAAGACTAATACACATTAAACAATCACAGAATAACATGAAGGCTTAAACTATGTATTTTATATGCTTAAAAGTGCTATAGATATGATTGTTTTCCCCTTTTTCCCTTGTTTGTGTTTAATATTTTTTATTTTTTCATTTTCTCTTTATATTTTTTCTGCATGAGTATACAAAAAATATGAGGTTTCTTTACAGAACTCATTCTATAAAATACCTGAGTTCTCTAAAACCAAATGATCCCCAGATTTTGCCTGAGAAACTCAAGTTCAAGCTCTTTGGGATGATCCTTGTAGGCTCTGCCTCAAGAATGTTTCACTATATGAATAATAGTCATATTCTAAGAACAACTACATGATAAGGTATCCTAGACTCTCTTCCTGAGTACAAATCTGACTTGAGACATTTACTGGCTATGTGACCTTGGGCAAGGCACTTAACCCTGTTTGCCTCAGTTTCCTCATCTGTAAAATGAGTTGGAAAAGGAAATGGCAAGCCACTCCAATATCTCTGACCAAAAAAAAAAAAAAAACCAGAAGGAGTTAGGAAGAATTTGACATAGCTGAAAAAGGACTGAATAACAATTCTAAGAACTAAGAATATGGAAACAATGAAGTGCCAAACTGCTAAACCTACACTGGCAATAGCTAATAACCTCTTAAGTCATTAAAAAGAAAGCTATTCATTTTCTTACTCATGATCTTGGTCCTTCTTGACTTAGAAGAGGCATGTGCAACTTCAATATTAGTACTAGGTGAGTACAACATTTGATTAATGCTTTCCAGATAAACTGCAGGATTTTAAACCTTGAAGGAAATTTAGAGATTATCTAGTCCAAATGAGTGGGAAACCCCTCTCAAAGTTGCCCAACAAAATTAAAATATTTAACAAAATAAATATAATTACAATAGAATGTGGATAATGTGAATTCATGTTTGTTTGTTTTTTAAGTCTATAAGCTAATAGCAGGAATCCTTATAGAGCTTAATAGCCTTGTTTCTGTTGGAATTTGACTACTGATTTGGTCCTACCCCCATAATTTCCTGATGAAATAGGCCACCTTCAGTGCCAAAGATGAAATTACTTGTTCAGTATGATGCAGGAAGTGACAGTGCTAGGATTGGATCTATGTCTTCTTGTGTCCCACATCTAGAGCTCTTTCCACTCCCACTATCCTCTCATTATTTCAGTAATATCTTTTACAGAAGAATGCAAATGAACAGGGAAAGAGGTTAACTATCTCAAGTAAGATCAGGTTAGGGGATCACATTCCTAATAATGAAAACCTAGGCAAGTCTTTCAGATATTCATCAAGGTGAAATAAGAAAATGGGACTTGGATAGAATAGGGAGTTTGTTCCTATTGTCCTTTCCTGCTGATATCTGTGGCATCAGGGGTTTGGTATCTGAGAGACTTTAACAGACCTGCCTCAGCCACATGGTAAAGTGGGAATTCTGGGGTCAGAACCAATACTTAACTGATATAATATTTCTACTGATACCCAAGCTGTCATCTACATAAACTTGAGACTTGCCAAAGAAATATTTCTGATGAAAAATGATTTTATATAGGGCCATAGACTTAGATTTAGAAGGGATTTCAAAGGTCATCTAGTCCAGCAATCTTATCTTGTGGATAAAGAAACTGAGGCTCAGAAAGATTAAGTAATTTAATCGAGGTTTAATCGAATCAGAATTTGAATTGAGATACTCCTACCTCAAATATAGCTTTTATTCAGGTTTAACAGAATTGTCTCAAATCTGCTCCAAATCCCAACTCATCTTGTTGCTCACAGATTCAGCTTCCTTGTTGAAATAAGAAATTTTTAGGTAACAGAGCAAGGAATAGAGTTCAAACTTCCTAAATGAAAGTCAAGAGATACAAGTGAATTTAATTATCTAAAGATATAATGTGCTTTTCAAACTTTTGAAGCATTATGTAAAGCAGTGATTATTGCAATGATGATAATAATAATATTAAATATCTTGCCAAAGGTGAAAGTAAAATAGCACCTTATAGCTAAACAACTTGTTTCCAGCAGATCTAGCGTAAATAAATTACATTATTGTTTGTAACTTTAAGAATTGTGTCAGCACATTAGGATTCAGAAGGACAATAAAGAAAGATAGACTTCCATGTTACAGTTAGGCTTCTCCAACACAAATATTCTTTAAGTGATAGGGTAGAGTGCCAGAACAATAGTCTTATCATATAGAGACAGACAGACAGAGACAGAAACAGAGAAAGACACAGAGAGAGGGGGAGAGAGGGAGAGGGATAGAGAGCAGAGAGGGAGAGGGAGAGGGAGAGGGAGAGGGAGAAAGGGAGAAAGGGAGAGAGGGAGAGAGGGAGAGGGAGAGGGAGAGAAAGAGAGAGAGAGAGAGAGAGAGAGAGAGAGAGAGAGAGAGAGAGAGAGAGAGAGAGAGAGAGAGAGAGAGAGAGAGAATGAGCGCCAGCCTGGTTATTGAATGTCTTTGATTATAATACCCTTCTTGATACCCTGCTCTCAGAGAGATAAACAAGGATTAGCACTCAAGGAATTAAAAGAAGACAAAACTGGACCTACACAATTCAATGGCCACCTCAGAGGCTTCCAGTTGGTACAGTGGTTATAGTGTTGTGCCTGGATTTAGAAGATCTGAATATAAATACAACCTCAAATAAACTTATTAATTATATGATCTAAGATATTTGATTTTTGTCTGCCTCGGTTTCCTCAACTTAAAATTTGGATCCCTCCCTGTCCATCCTCCACAGGTTATATATCCAACATGCCAGGGGACATCTTGTAGTTTGATTGACATTGAACAGATACAGATGGAGCACACAAAGTCCATTACCCTTGTTTTCACTTTCACTACATGACCAATCCTTCTTTTCTGGGCACTTATTTCTCTAACATATATCTTTTTATGGTATTTCTCCTTCAAAATTCTTCACTTGCCTATTCACATCTACCTTGTACTTTTCCATTATGTTTTGAGTGAATTTTGTCTTTTTTTACAGGCAACAAGGTATAGTGAACAGGGAGCCAAGATGCCCTGAGTTTTGCATTTGCCTCAGACACTCAGACAAATGTCACACTCTTGCTTGTGTGACCCAAGGCAAGTCATTTAACTTTCTTGAATCCCAGTTTTCTCAAAAGTAAAATAAAAGAGTTGGATTCAAAGATTCTAAGGTCCCTTTCAACTTAATACTTAAGGTCCTCTAAGATACACATCTATACAGTATCACTAGAAAAATTAATATTGTGGCAAAGTGCTAGAAATTGAAGGGATGCCCATCAATTGGTGAGTGGCTAAACAAGTTGTGATATATTATTATAATGTAATAATAGTGTGCTTTGAGAAATGACAAACCAGACAATGATGCACACACACAAACCTGGAAAGATTTATATGAAGTAATACAAACTGAAGTGAGTAGAACCTAAAGAACATCATACACAACAACAATAAGATATGATAATCAACTGTGAATGACATGACTATGGTCAGCAATGAAAGGATCCAAGACAACTCAAAGGGAAATCATGACAAAAAACACTTTCCATTACCATAAAAGAACTGACAGAATATGAATGCAAATTGAATCAGATGTTTTTACTTTATTTCCTTCATGTTTTTTTTCTTATGAAAACAATGTCTTCTCTCACAACATGACAAACATGCAATATGTATCATATGGTAGCACATGTATAACCTATATCATATTACATGCTATCTTGGAGAAGGAAGGAGAGAACAAAGCTTGCAAAATATCAGAAAATGATTATAAAATTGTATCTCCATGTAACTGAGGAAAATTATAATTTAAAAAGAAGTTGTTAGCCAAAAAATTATTATTGGTTATTATATTGGTCTCACTATAATCTAGGTCAAAGACAGAAAGAAAGCTCCAATGTACACCAAAAGGTTTATTGCAGAACTTTCTGTAATAGTAGAACTAGAAGAAAAAAGAGGTCCATTATTTGGGAAATACATAAGTAATCATCAATATAACGACATATTACTGAGGCATAAGAAAGAATGACTGTGAACAAAATAGGAAGCATGGGAAAATTTATGTGAACTAATGCATCATGAAGTAAACTGAACCTGGAAAATAATATAGATGACTACAACAATGTAAACGGGGGGGTTTAAAGCTTGATAGCTATACACTTAGAATGACCAAAATTGATATGAAAAGGAGATTGGAAGATGAAAATCTTTTCTTGGCAGAAATAGGAGGCTTTAGCTGTAGAAAACTACATACACTGTTAGACTTGATTAATCTGATTAGTTTTACTGAAGTTCTTTTTCCTCTTTCCCTTTTATTCTTTGTCAAAAGGGATGGAGATAAATATAATAGGAAATGAAGGTAATATAAACTCAAAAGATCAATACAAATTTTGTTAAAATATAGGCT
Organism: Monodelphis domestica; assembly: GCF_027887165.1. NCBI lineage: Eukaryota > Metazoa > Chordata > Mammalia > Didelphimorphia > Didelphidae > Monodelphis > Monodelphis domestica. The sequence continues at coordinate 149,042,809 of NC_077230.1, forward strand.
TTCCTTTGAAAGTAAAAAATAAAATATACATCTGGCCAAACATGTAGAAATATATATTGGCGTGAAAGTACCCTAACCAGATGATATGCTCATAGAATTAAAGCTGGAATGGAACTTAGAATTCTTTAAGTCCAACTTTTTTATATTACAGATGAGGAAACTGAGGCTGGGAAGTTAAGGGACTGGTACATGGTGACAGAGCAACTAAATAAGAATGTGAACCCAGATTTTCCTGATTCTAAGACTAGTACTCTACTCACCATACCACACTGCTTCCTTAAACCTTTATACTAGTGGTTCTCAACCTGTAGGTCATGACCCAGGCAGGGGTTGAATGACCAAAACACAAGGGTTGCCTAAAGCCATCGGAAAATACATATTTCCGGATGGCTTTAGCCACTGAGAAATCATGCTACTTTACAGCAAGATCTGGGAAAGAACGGGGACCCTGCTGCCCGCACATTGTACTAATATTAGTTACCTATCAGCAGCCCTCCCCCTATGAGGGGCGATGGATTTACCCTGTTGCCTGGAGACCGGACTCAAACTGAGATACAGAGAGAGCACTGGGCACTGGCTCCGGAGGGGTTAAGAACGAGTCCTTGAGTGGATAACTCACAGAGCAGATAACGGAGCTAAGTAACCCCAGCAAAGTGAAGCCTCAGCTCGAGCTGGAGGGAGAAGGAAGGAAGAAGAAGGCAGCGTCTGCAGACCCCCTCCCCAGGCAGGACTTACCTCCCGTCCCAGCACTCAGGCTGCCTCCTGCTGGATTAATATTTCTCCACATATAATTAAATATTGTTTTTGTGATTAATCACTATACTTAAATTATGTTTGATTTGTAGCAATGAGAATACATAATGCATATCAGGTATTTACATTCCAAATCATAACTGTAGAAAAATTACAGTTTTGAAGTAGCCACCAAAATAATTTTTTGGTTTGGGGTCACTGCAACATGAGGAACTGTATTGCGGGGTCACAGCATTAGAAAGATTGAGAACCACTGCTTTACACAGAACCTTCCAAGACTTTATTTGGTGACTGGTCCTGAGCATAAGGCACAACACTCACTGGAAAGTAGAATCATAGATTTAGAACTAAAAGAGGTCACATAGTACATTTTCACAGTAAGGAAAATGAGCAAGAAAAATTAAATGATTCACTCATGTGAGATAGTTAATGTCAGAACCAAAATTCAACCCCAGGTGCTCAGACTCCCAACTTAGCATTCTTCCTGACAACATGCTGTTTTATTATGTCACTGTTATTGTTGTTGCTCCTTTTGCTTCTCTTTTCCTGAAAGATTTATTTTAATTCCTAAACTTCTCTTCTGGACTGTAACTATAAAGTCTATCTGCCAAGTCTTACTTTAAGGCAATAGTCATGCCATTACCATACTTGGGGCTCATGTGCTGATTATTTTCTGCTTCTAGAAGAATAGACATTAGGGATAGATTACTTTAGAGGTCAATGAATAGGTTTCTAGTGTCTTTGGGGATTACACTAAGTCATTTTGTCCTTTTCCAGTGGAGAGAAACTGTACAGGAAAGCCTCTATGGTGAAAACACCATGAAGAAGCCTAGAATCATGGGAATGTTCCTGCTCAGGCTTTGTGGAAGTCACCCACCTAGGTAAGAAAGCTAATCTACTTTGTCAGTCTATGGTGCCACCTCCTCCTTTGCTCCCACAACTTTCCCCGCCTCTCATTTTAAAGCAGCCTTTTATTCTTGCAGATACCTTTAGTTCAAGGAAGCCAATCTTGGGAAACTCCGGTTTCAGCAAGCTATGCATATTAGGAGGAGAACAAATTCTCCCTCCCTCCTTTCCTCTCTCTTGCAAAATACTCCCTACTTAAATTGCAAACCTTGGAGCCAACACGTCTGGCTGTAGCTGCCTCATCATTCATAACCTCGTTATGCAAATAAAGCAAGGATAAATTACAAATTCTAATTGAACCCAAATCAAACCAAAGCATCCCCAAATTAAAAAAAAATCCCAAATCAAAAGCCCACCCCCCCCACTCAACCTAAGCTTATACATGACAGCAGATTCCTTTTCATTTCTGATGCAAGTTGGTTGTAAGATTTTTAAACATTTGAGCTAGATAAAAGGACAATAATAAACGTTCTGATCAAGATTTCCAGTTTGCCAGCATTGAGTGCCGTACCTTCATCTAGGATCTGCAGCAGCACATACCTGGCCACGGGTGCCTGGGAGATAAGAGCATATGGTGAGGGGTGGAGGAGAATGGAGATTGAGCATGGGTCCATAAAAAGCCAAAAGAAGGACTTGAAACCCCCAAAGGACACCTTCCAGAAATTTTATTTATATGACTGCTGGAGGCCTGGGCAGTATCACCTCGGCTATTTCAGAGTTTGCCGCCTCCTCACAGAAAGTCGTGCTGCTCAACCCTCTTAATCTTTCCCCAAGCCTCCATGAAATGTAAATATTTATGACTCACATGAGGTACTTGCCTGGTGCTGTTCAATATTATTCTCCCACTGAACCTTGAGTTTCTCTGAAGGTGGTTAGTTACACAACCTCCTTCTCGTTGGAAAGCATGACTCTTCCAGGGAAACCTAAGTGAGATCTTAAAAGGGTAAGTGAGATCCAAGGCTCACCTGATCTCAAGATATACAGCCTTCCTCTGGCCAGGAAGAGAATGAGCAGTGCTGAAACAAGGGATTTTTCTTATAGAAAAGGGTTGCAGAAAGCATTTAAATAACTCGGAATTTTAGCACCAAAAGAGAGCAGACCTGGCATCCTTCACCTTTGCAAACTAATGATTTTAAATGCATAAAATAAAATTTTCAAACAAGTCTTTGGAAGTATAGCTATTCATGATTTTTTTTTAATCCTTGGATCTCCTGTTAAGGCACCTGAACTGGGACAACTCTCACATCTTTCAGGTGAAAAAAATGGAATCCTTCCAATGACTTGCCTACTGTCATCCAGTGAGTTAGTGACACTGGCTTTCTGACTCTTGGTTCAGGGTTCTTTGCCTGCTGCATTGATGGGATTAGCCTTGTTACAGACTCAGAACAAGGTAATTTGTGAAAGGTGGACACAGGTGGAGACTGAAGCTGCCTTCCAGTGTAATTTGAGAACTAAAACACCTGAGCTTGTCCCCAAGGTTTTTCCCACTATGACTTTTTAAAGCCTCTGGCTGAATGTCAAAACTGCCTGGAGTCCATATGTTAATATATGATCATTGATCGGCTGTATGGAAAGCAGAGATTCCTGAAAGCTGGGTGTGGAAAGGGGACCCCCTTATGTGAGCCAGAGCTGCCTAGGGTACTTGGACTGTCAGAGGGGAACTACTGAGATTGAGTGACTCCTGGCAAAAAGAAGACTAGGAAGGAGCTAAAGAACAACATGTTCTACTTCACAGTTTTGCCTGGAGTCCTCCCTGCTTGAGTTTTCCAGGGAATAAGCCATCATCTACTTATTTCTCTTGGATCATCATTGCTTCCATATCAGAAAGGCTCCCAGGGTACTTCTTGGAATCCTCAAGGTTGTCCTCTCATGTTGAATTGAGAAGCTATTCCAAAGGGAAGAAGAAATCCGTCTAGATCTCTTTCCCTGTTGCCATTTTTCAACCGTACAGCCTTCAGAATGATTCCTTGAAGGGTTCTTTTAATCAATCAAGAAGCATTTATTAAGCATTTAATATGCCAAGCTCTGTGCTTTAGTGATATTAATGTGCGATATTAATAATTTAGCTATTAAGGACTAAATTCCCTTACCCCTCAGCAGTACTGTGGTCAAATAGTCAAATGGTCAAACAGAGGAAAAGAGAAGGTGACTGTTGAAGCACAGGAGAGTGTCCACATCTTCCAAGTGCCCATCTCACATTCATTAGTGATATGCGCCCTACATGCACAGCCCCTAGAAGGGATTAGATACTCCAGCAAAATACAGTGCAAGGCAAAATGGAAAAGAAGAGGGGCAATTAAGTGCCTCAGAAGTATTTGAAGAAGCCACAAGCATTGGTTTACACAAAAGAGTATGAGTCATCATTTTTTCTTGGAATTTGTCATCATTTTTTTTGTAACAAAGGAAAACATTAATCAAGGAATGAAATATGTTTTGGGGCCAGTTAGAATGGAAATTACTGTCTAATATCTGTCAGGCTTCCAAACCAGCTACAAGAGCCATGCAGGATTGAGTTAGACACCCAGTTCTTCTGGATTCTTTTAGAGGATTGTTATAATGGGGTTGTGTTCCACTGCCACAAACTGTAAGCATGACATAGACTAGCCATTTAAAATAATGGGGCATGAGAGAAGGAAAAAGGCTATGTTCATGGATATGTACAAAAACATTATCACAGTATGACCATGAAGTTCGGGGTGCAGTTTGGTAGTTGTTGGCCAGATGCATTGCCTCTCAGATATCAAGAATGTGTTATGGTAAATCATTTCCATCTACCCTCTTACCTCCCTCCAAAAGACACTCTATCATTGGGCCAGAGAGTATTTACTTTTGTAAGGTACCAAAGGATCAAAGTCTTCAGATTATTTTGAGCATCATTAAAAACTCAAGATAATAAAGCATGTTTTAAAATGTAAAATGACCTTTGTCTGTTGTCGTAAAGTCTCATTGCCATTCATTAGATTGTATGGCTACTCTTTTCTTTAAGAAAAATCATTTTAACCCAAACATTTTATAGTTAGTAAATAGCAATAACTTTATATATAAGGGAACAGATTTTTTTCAATATCTTTTCTCCAGGGTTTCTCACGAAGAAATAATCATAACACTTCTCAGCTGGCCTCTGGTTTATGAACTGAATGATTCTTCAGGCATGTTAGACTATTTCATTGCAGGGGTAGAAAGGAATCATGAACCCTTTCAGGGTGTTTGAGAACCACTGCAATTTATTTTAATATTTCTTTAATATTCCAACATATTAAATAATTTTAATGATCTCTTGTTTGTCCATTTATTGGGTTCTATATTCTAAAATGCACAAATTCAGAACCAATTACCATAGACAGGTTGCTAATAAAACTTTACAAACATAATAGACATGGGGATTTTTAAAATAGATAATTTATTTTACACCTAATAAAAGAAAAAACCAATTCTGATTTAATTCCATTGGCATTAAATTACAGAATCAAGAGATGATGATAGTAATGATGATTATAGATGAAAGATAGAAACAGACTGACCTAAACGAAAATGAAAGAAATAGGGCTCATATATAGATATGAGATTTATACGGATTTTAAAAGATCAAGAGGGGCAGCTAGAGGGCACAGTGTATAGAGAAATAGGTCTGGAGTTAATGGGACCTAGGATCAAGGAAATGGACTAATGGCATCTTGAATTTTTATCTTTTCCTAGATCACCAGCACCAAATTATTTATCACCAGGAGATACACTGACTAGAGCAAGGAGTCTGGAGTTTGGAAGACTTGAGATCAAATTTGTCTTCTCTCATTTACTAATTGTGGGACCCTAGGCAACTCACTTTACCTTTGTCTGCCTTACTTTACTCAACTGAAAAATGGGCATGACAACAGTACTATATCTCAGGATTATTGTGAAGGTCAAATGAGATAAGATCTATAAAGCAATTATCCCAATGTCTGGCAGATAGAATGTTTTTAATAAAGACTTGATCCCTTCATTTTCCTGGCATCTCTTAGCCAAGATTGTCTAATCATGAAACAGACACAATGTCTTCAGGCCCCAACTCAAAATCTTTCCAGCTTGGCAAAACCTTATCAGAGCGTTAATGCCACTGATGTAACTTTTATTAAATCAAAGATTCTTATAAACCACAAATTCAAATATTTTTAATGATTTGCATATAAGAAGTGATATAAAAACATCATTAAGGATACAGATGAACAAAGAAGGAAGTGGCCAGTCATGTGTTAAGAAGGATATATAAGAAATGGACAACTGAAGAGTCACACTCAAATCCACAAAATAGTAAAAGACCTAATGAAAAGCCTCCAGCATACTGGGTAGATCTTGGATGGAAATTTTATGGGAAAACATAGATAAGGATTGCAAAGGATAAATAAAGCTCACCAAAAACAATCCAGTGTTTCAATACCCAAATATTAGGTCTATGGGAAGCAAATGGTACTGTGTAATTTATATTGGCTTTATAGTGTCAGAGGACTAAGTTTCAAAAACAGCCTTTTAACCCTTGGGTTAAAATCTCCTTGGGCCTCAGGTTCTTCTTTTGTAGAAAAAGATAGTTGGAAAAGATGGTCTTTGAGCCATCAACTGAGTTTCAGCTCTAAATAGTTTATCCTACAAACCGATGTGAACTTGAAGAGCTACAGACAGTTACACTATGGTACCTTCTGTTAAAGAGAAAATCTTTCATAATCATAAAAAATAAAGAATCTGCTCTGTATAAATGAATGCATTCATGAGAATGCATATTTATGTCTGTGCATTGTCCAGAGCACCAAGTACTAAATTTTGTTCTCTCCACTAGAATGAGATTCAAAGTCAGGAGACCCAAGTTCTAGTTTTGACTCTGCCACTCATTCAATCTGACCTTGAGTAAAGCATGTTATTTCTTAGACCTTTGGCTTCTTCTTCTGTAAAATGAGTGTACTGCATGGGATAATTTCTAAGGTTCCTTCTGAACTAATATTCTGTGATCCCATATTTCTTAGACCTTCCTAGCAACCTTCATACTTTCTAAGAGTAATAATGTATTATCTATTTAAAAAATGACAGGAAAGGAGAAGAAAGTGAAGAATTCCATGTTTCTAAGCCAGTGAGTCACTTCCAAAACTGGTCTGAAACTGTGAAATTCTATTATCCATTTGACAAAAGCAGACCATGGCCCAGAATTCTTTAAGAAAATTAGAGGTTCCTGTCCAAATCTTGGGTCACTGAGTATCTATCCTGTCCCATATTGTGAATAAACATGAAATTTGTCCTCTGAAAAATACTGAGATGATAAGACCACAATCATTCTTTCAGCATCCTGGCAGTTTCCTCTGATAAGAACACTGCATGAGCAGTGAAATTACAATGATTTACATGTTTCCTTTCATACAAAAAGACATTAAGTTGTTAAGCATACCATAAAAGTTGAGTGCATAGTCACTCTTCCCAAACTCATTAAAATCGGTAGAGTCTAAACTTCCCACTCTCCACCCCCTGCACACACATAAAAACTAACCCTTTATGACTGCTTAGGGCTGACATGAAGCAATCCTTACTCTCTTTGATATTGTTGGCTATTTCTTGGACAGACACACACAGTGAAATCAAAATTATAAGGAAGAATCAAGTTTAGGCTCTCCCAGTGGATCTGGAACCTTGGAAATTCCAAACTCCAGTGCTGCGCCAAAAGCACAGGAACAGTAACAATTAGCAAAAAAAGGGGAAAAAAATCAACAGAAACCATGTGTGTGCAGTCCTTTGTGTCTGCCTGAGAATTAAAAGGACCCTCAATGTGAAGTGTTATTGGAGGGTTACAACAGACCTGTCCTCAAGTTACTTTGCTTTGGAATACGACAAATTTGGAAATAATTACAATGACAAAGTCAACTTCCCTTGGACATGATCACTGGCACTGCCAGGAAATTTGATGCTACTTAAAACTCTGCCAAGAGCTAGCTGTTGGCTAGACCCTAAGAAACTAAAAAAAAAAATATATATATATATATATATATATATATATATATATATATATATATACATACACACACATACATATACACTCTCTCATCATGTACATTCTTTACTTGTCCAAATCCCACAATGACTAGCAATTATTTTACAATTGACAAGACTTTCATCGCAGTGTGTTGGAAAGGACATATCTTTTTCAGATCTTAGGTCTCATTCTAAGTGCTTGGGAGTTCTGCCAGACACAAGACTCCAGTCATTCATATCGGATGGGAAGATGGAAATAAGAAATGGAAACATAAAGATAGATTCGTCTACTATTTTGTGTTATACAACAATGACTACTCAGGGATGGGCATTACAAATGGCTTTGTCTTCTTATGCTATTAATTATAAATTGGGGAAACCAGGAAATAGATCAATTAGAGGATAGATAGCCCAGCCATAACAAGTACTTCATTGTTTCCTTAAGAAAGTTGTGGCAAACTAGAAAACATCGATGAACCTAGATAGAAAGGAACTAAAAAATAGAAGATGACTTCATTGGGAAATATCACCTCCAATTAAAAAAATAATAAAACAAAATATCTGTTACTACTTCCCTCAATACAACTGTTTTCTTGTACTAAAACCCACCAGGTACCAAATGTTTTCTTTTGCAGCTTTTTTACCTGTTTAGGCTAATCTTTGTGGTGACATTTGCCATTGCTGGTTTTGTAGCAAGGTAGAAATATAGTGTGTTTCTTTTCCATTTGAGTTATATTTAACACTCTAAACTGTAATATCACTCTGAATTCCATTACATTGAAGCACATATTTTTAAAGCCTTGACAATTATTTTTCTAAGTTCAGCTTCCTATGTTCTCTTCTCCCCCTCCTACCAATCTTTCTCTCTTCTCCACTCTATCCCTTCCTATTTCTCTTCCTTTCTCTCTCCTTCCCTTTCTCTCATCCCCTCCTCTCACTTCTTCCTTCCATGTCTTTCCACAATTAGGCATCTTCTCCTTAGATTTGCAAAGCCTGGCCAGGGATAATACTTTCAAATAGTTCAGCAAGTAGTTTGAGATGCTGCTGACTCTAGCATTATAAATAATTTATACCACATGAAAAGTTTAATAACATCATCAAATTCAAATGCAAAATGAGTTCTGATTTGTAATACGCCATGCCTTGGCTTTTAAAAAGTATAATCATTTTGGCATTTGAAAGTTAAAGTCATCACTTCCAGAATTATCCTAGTTAACCCTGGAAAGGGGTTGACTGTCCCCAGGAGATGAAATCTAAACAATACATTAGAGGGAAGAAAATCTCTGTGAAGAGACAATACAAATAATTTCTCATAATGCAAAAGTATAAATTGGTCAAAATTAGTTATACCCACCCCTACCTATTCAAGAAGCACTTCTGGTCTTCAAGGTGATGACTAGAAACTACAAGATGCCGTCCTTCAATCAGGGACTTGCACTGAAAGGAACCCAAACTGCTTGATAATTAGCAGTGGGATGATTAACCACCACCAAATAGAAAGTGCATTTTGACTGATGTGGGGAAATAGATCTAATAAAATAGTCATTTCAGAGGAAGAAAAGGATCATGCTGCATTTGTCTAATTGCTCAGGAACTTAACTATTTGCCTTTTCCCATACATTCATTTAAACTCCCTCCCCCTTGTGGGAATTTAATTTTCTCAATCAAAGTAAAACACTTTCTGAAAACCTTACAAGTTTGCCATCCTTGGGATCCATTTTCCCTGAGACAAGTGCATTGATGCTCCATTAGTGTCAGTAGAAATCTTGCACCTGACGCCAATAGAGAAAAAGGCCTTGGTAATTATTTCAACTTTTCTTAAATGTCTATTACAGAAAAAGGGGAAGAGAATGGTTTGAATAAAGGAGGCAAGATTATTACCAGCTCTGCTGTCTATTCAATAGATGGTCTACAATAACTTATTTAATTTCATTCTGCCTCCACTTAGCCAAGCTAAGAATGATAAAATTAAAATTAAAATAAAAATGTCTTCATTGAAAGGGTGAGAAAGATTGGAAAGGGAAAAGTAGAAGGGGAAGAGCATATGTGATAGTCATTGAATAGATACAGGTCATTGAATGGATACTTTATTATTAACAATAAAGCCTAAATAATAGAAAACAACTTCTAGGTATAAAGATAATTCATAACCCTCTACTCTAAAACCTTCAGTGAGTCCCTATTATATCTATGATAAAATATAAATTCCTCAGCCCAACAATGAAGACCAACCACAGTCTTACTCCAATATGCCTTTCCAACTCTGTCACATTATTCCCCTTTATGTGGAACATAGTTTTAGAATTAGAAGCAACTCCTAATTTTTGAATAAGCTACCATGTAATCTCCATTTTCCAGAAAAGACAAAAGAGAAATCCTGTGATTATTGCCATTTCTAAAGACAGTCAAGATGGAGAAAAGATGTAACCCAGACCTTGGGCCCTTTTCATTATGCCATTCTGACTACCATTTTAGTCTTTACACACTTTTACCATGTATAAAGGGAAGTAAGGTTAAGAAGACTGGAAAGAAAGTGGACAGATTATGAAGGGTTTTCAAAACCAAATAAAAGATTTCACATTTGATCCTGGAGGCAATAATTAATGAAGTTTATTGAATAGAAAAATTATATGATTAGATCTGTATTTCAGGAATACCTGAGAGGATATACTAGAATGGGCAGAGGTATGGAAAGGTGACACCAATCAGACCCAGAACAACTAAAAAAATGACAATATCAAATAAGAAAGATGAAAGAATTGACTTTAGAGAATTCTAGGGTAGTATTTGAACTGATGTAAAGGAAATAAAACAATTGATATAAAGGCAACACATTAAAAATATTGGTGCATATAGTTTTTACAAGTATTTACAGGTTACTCCTACTTCATGAGAGATCTCTCATAACAAAGTATAATAATTAAATGAAACTAATAATATGGTGACCATTTCCAAAAAGACATATAATCCACTAAAAAAATGAACACATTTCTTGTAATAAATATCAAACATCAAGCAAAACAAGTTTACTATGTACATATACATATTTGTGTCTCCATCATCTCTCTGTAATGGATACCATGTTTTATCATGTCTTCTAAAATCTTGGGTTGTCCTTGTACCTAGTTTCTTATAGCTTTCTGAGTCTGTTCTTCAGTGTTGTCATTCCTGTATATATTGTTCTTCTAGTTCTTTTCATTTTATTCTTCAACAATTTATGAGTTCTCAAAAGTATTTGTTTTTATGATATAGATGTTATGATAAAATTATTCTTCTAGCTCTGCTTATTTTACTCTGTATTTCTTCATTTAAATCTTTCAACTTCTCCTTGAAATTATCTCTTTCCTCCTTTCTTATCACAAAATAGTTCTTCATCACATTTATGATGTCACAACTTATTTAGCCATTTTTGGGTTGATAAACATCTCATAATATTCTCATTTCTTACCACCACAAAAAGAGCAATTATACATATTTCATGTTTAAAGGACTTTTTCCTTTCTTTGATCTATTTTTGGTATAAGCCTAACAGTAGTATGCGAGACAAAGGACACACACTATTTAGAAACTTTGTATACATAATTCTAAATTGCTTTTGGGAATACTTGTACATGTTCACAGGTGCACCAATAATGTATTGTGAAGAGTGAATCAAATTTTCTTTGTCTATCAATTAGGAACTTTTAAATTAATCAGGCAAAAACTTAAACACCTTTACTTTACACTAAGTAAGAGTTCACAAGTCACTTGCTAAAGTAGGTAACAACTCCAGAGGTCATTGCCCTGCCCCTAGGCAGTGCTAGGCAAATGGAAAGACTGTAATTGGTTCCTGTAATTAGAGGAAGGTACAGAAAGTGACAAGGAAAAAGGACTATAAAAAGCACTGAACTTCCTGTCTAAATAGCTTTAACCTTGGCTCTTGGACTGCTTCTTAGAGGACTGCCCCTGGATCTTCTCCTTTGGTCTTTGGTGTTGGAGGACTTGGCCCTGGGATGTGGAATTCATTCTTCTCCTTTATAGTTCATCTTGTGTGGCTGAGAAGCTGCCCTTCCTTTCCTGACTCCTGGAGAGTTTGGTTCTAGAGATCCCTGCCTTGGTTTTGAAGGAGGCTGCTTTGGTGGAACTCTAGCTGAAGACAACACTGGACATGGGGAAGCCCCTGTTGGGCTGAGCCTCACTTCAACAGAGAATGAATAGCAGGTTTATTAAAATCTGTCTCTTTAGCTACTTTTTTTTTTCCATTTTCACTCTTTCTACCTCTTTGTAAATAAAGCTACTAAAAGTAATTTTTGACTTAAGTTATAATATCTTTAAACAGGTGACCACAATATTACTACAGAATTCTCATATTTAATCAAAACCCTAAATTTATATTCCTACAGTATCAATATTCCTATTTTCCAAAAGTCTTTCGTTCATATGTCATTTTCTTTTTATGAAAGATAACACCACTGCAAATAAAACAACTTTGAACAACCTAAGAATTCTGAACAATTTAATGAATAATCATGTCTCCAGGGAACTGATGAAATGATGGAGTCAAGGTGCAGAAAAGAGAAATACATTTTTTTCCCGGTATGTACACTGAGCAGATAAATTTTGTTTGACTTTGCTTAATTTTAACAAGGCTTTTTCTTTTCTTTTCCTGGTTTTTAATTAGAGGAGAGAGCAGAAGGTTAGAGATAGTGATGGCAAAAAAGAAAAGAGGTCTGTTGGAACGTAAGAGCTGTAAGGGGTAGGCACTTGGGGTTAAGTGGTTAAACCCAGGGTCATATAGCAAGGAAATATCTGAGGCCAGATTTGAACTGAGGACCTCTGGGCTCCAGATCTGTCTCTCTAACAACTGAGCCACTTAGTTGCCCTTTGGAACATTTTTAAATGCATAGAAAAGAACAAAGGGAAGTATAGAAATGCAAGGCAGTTTTGAATATCATAAATAGAATTCATTATATGTATATATAATACACATATACATATAAATCTAGCAGAATGAAACAGATTCATGATTTTATACATAATTCTCTTGTAATTTGCTACATATATCAAAATACTCATATTTTAATATTTAACTTGAGAAGAAAAAAATGAAATTAAAAAAGAAAAAACCTATTTTAACATAATAGAAAGAACTCTAGTTTTGAAGTCAGAGTACCTAGGTTCAAATTCTAGCTCTCCCATTTACTAGTTCTATAAGCAAAATTGCTTAGTCTCTCTGGTTCTCATTTTTCTCATGTTTAAAAGAGAGAGTTGGACCAGATAACCTCAAAAGACTCTTTTAGTTCTAAATTTATATTTCAAGACTCATATTGGAAATGTATGTAATAAAAAGAATAAACTGAACTAACTAATAGTACTGATTTCTCAAAGTTAATCAAATTCATTTCTATGTCTCAAAACAGACATATATCATTATGGGAGAAATTGCAATTTTTTTTTAATCTTTGAAATGATATACTGGCCTGCCATTGCTTAAATACAGCCCATAAAAGGAAGGAAGTAAATAATGAAGGAGGACAGCCTATCATCAAACTTAGAAAAATCTCCAATGTGCCACTGATATGTTAAACATAGGTGTTTACAACCAAATGCAATTCACTTTTGTTGGGTTCTTTTTTTTATTTACTATCCAGACAGGCCAAAGATGCCTGTTTATGTATCTTTAGTTCTCTATAAAATGCATTCTGAAGCTCATTAAAATGGAAGGAAGAGTCCATGTGTTGGTATCAGATTCTGCTTACTTGGCAACCAGTCCCTTCTGATAAATCTATGCCTCCCAGATACCTCCACTCTCATTCCAGGGCTCATCTTACAACAGACAAGTGACATTCTTAAAAAGATGTTTGAATGCCCTTTCCCAGCTGTATTTTTACCAACTCAGGCAAGTGTGTAGATTTATAACACTTCTTTATCACAATGAAAGGGGAAAAGGACTGTGAATAAAATCAGAAAACAGTTGTGCCTATTTTCAGAACTCGGATGTAGATAACCACCTGCATAGCACCAGTCTGATTATCATAATTTGTACTTGCTCACCTTGACTTCTCAGACATCACTTAAGGCCCACATTATTAACAACACAGCTATCTTTTAAATCTCAAAACCTACAATTCTAAGAGAACTATCAAATTCATGGCTCCTAGAATGAATAAGGGAGTCAAACTGAATCCCCTGCTCAAATAGCAACTCTCAAAACCTTTTAAGGCAACTGAAACATAGGACATTAGAATGCCTAAATATCACCTTTTAAAAAAAAGACAATTTTGATAAGGAGAGAGAAAGAGAGTAAAAGAAAATTTCAATTCTGTCATGTAATGGACCTACTGACAGAAAAGAGACAAGAATAAAGGTTCTAGAATATATATTTTTATGAAATTCAACAAAATTTTATTAAATATCTAAAATATTCATGGTGACATGGTAGGTAAGGAGGGGGAAGGTATTTAATGCTGGATAGCTCAAGAAATGTTTCATGTTATCTGAGCTAAAATGTGGAAGAAGGTAGGGTTTCTCCAAGAGAAGAGAAAATATATTCTAGACTTGGCAGAAGTGGGCATGGAGCAAAGAATGGGAATATGCTAAACCACAGAGGCAAGGCAGGAGATAAAACACCAATTCCAGGGAAATGGGAGCACTCCAGTTTGAATGGCACCTAGAATATACAATATATTATAACATAATATATAATACAATAAAGAGGAATCATGTGAGCTAAGCCCACAGAGATTGTGAAGGATTTTAGATTGTCAGATTGTAAGTTTGTATTTTATTCTAGAAGAAATAGAAATGGGAAATTGCTGAAGTTTTTTTCTTAATGTTATCATAGCATAATAGACTTATATCTTAGGAAAATTATTCTGCCCAGTCTGTGAAGGAGAGAAGAGAGTTGCTGGAGTTAGAGAGATCATTTAGGAGATTCTTTCAATAGTTAAGAGAAGAGGTGATGAGGTGAACCATTACCTCATAGATGAGTTGTCAAAGGATCTGAACAAAGAGTTCTTTAAAAAAAGAATCACAAAATATTCTAAACCATATGAAAGTATTCTCCAATTCACTAAAAATTGAAGAAATGCAAATCAAACCAACCCTAAAGTTTTACCTCATATACTGAAAATGGGGGAAAGATAATGACAAAAAATAGCAATAGTTGAAGGAGTTGTTGAATGAGAGGCACATTAATACATTATTGGTAGAATGATGAAATGGTATAATCATTTTAGAAAGCAATTTGAAATCATGCAGATAAAGTAACTAAAATGCCTATACTCTTAAAACCAGAAATTTCATTTGTAACCTTATACTCCAAAGAAACCATCAATAAGGAAAAATTCCCCATCTATTCCACATATGAATAAGCATTTTTATGATAGCTGAGAATTGGAAACAAAGTAGATGTCCATCATTTGGAAAATGGATAAATAATTTGTTGTAAATTAATGCAATGGGATATTATTATGCTGATATAAATGACATGTGTGATGAATTCAGAGAAGCATGGAAAGATCTAGGTGAACTAAGGAAAAATAGAGTAAACAGGGTCACGAAAAACAATATACACAATAACTACAACAATATAAATGGAAAGAACCAAAACAACAAAAGTTAATGTAACAAAATTCTCAATATCAAATAGTACCTAAGTGAAGAGATATGAGAGAATAATTCAAATCCACCACTTTGTGGAAGTGAAATATCTACAGATGTTAAACATTACATATGTTTATAGATTTTTAAAATATTTATCAATTGTTTTGACTTTTTTTCTCTCTAAAAATAATATTTGTTATATGGGAGAACTTCTTGGGAGAAGAAAGGGAACAGATACTCAGTATAACCATAAAGACATAAGAAATGGAAAAAAACACTGAAACATTTTTAAAAGAGAGGTGAAGTAGAGGTGGAGTCAAGATGGCGGCATAGAGGAAGTGAAAGTTCAGACCTCTGAAAACCCTTCCTTACCGATTACAAACTAAATGCTCCTAGGGGACTAAAAATCAAACCTAACAAGACAGAGCCAAGGAACCCTCCTGCTGGACTCAACTTAAAAGGTATGTCCCCCAAAAGCCTGAATTTGAAAACACTCAAGTTTAAGAGGAAGGAAGAAGGAAGGTCCAAGTCCCCTCCCCCACCTAGAATGCTAAGCCTCCAGTGGCAGCTAGAACCTCTGAGCACGCAAGAGTGCTGCTCTGGAGGGAGTACCTTGTGGGCAAAGATGTACCAGGCTCAGAGCATCGAACACAGGTGGCGGGGAAACAGTTGGAGAAGAAGTGCAGAGCACAGAGGGGGAAGCCTAGTTGCAGCAGCAGAGACATTCCATACTGCCCCCCTTCTTCCCGAGGCTTTGGTCTCAGGGAACATCCAGCTTAACCCAGCTGGACTTAATCCCATCAAAGCCTTCAGAGGGCAGGGAAGCTCAAGCACCAACATGCCTCCCCCACAAACTGTACTGGGATATTTACTGACAAAACTCCAAGGGTGAAAATGTAAAGAAAAGCCCCAAACCACAGATCCAACAAAAAGAATGGGAGGACCAAAAGTGCAGGCAACTGCAGGGAATAAAGAAGGGGTAAATATGATCAAACAACAGAAAAAGAAATAAAGAAATTACAATCGACAACTTTCTATACAATAATGAACAAAGAGCAAATGGAACAGAGAAGGATGAGGGAACACCAAGGAAAAAAAAAACAGAAGCCCCAGAAAATTGGATACAGGCTTTGGAAGGATGCAAAATACAATTAAGATTTCAAAATACAATTAAGAAAGGCTGAAGACAACTGGGAAAAGAATGTAAAAAGCAAGAAAAGTCATCTAGAAACAGAGTAACTTGAACCAAAACAAGAAAACAGTGTCCTAAAATCAAAAATTAATCAGCTTGAAAATGAGACAAAGGAAATGAAAGATCAGAAGGAGAAGGATGATCAAAAAGCCAGGGTTGAAATCCAGTCTCTAAGAACCAGAATACAACAATTAGAAGCAAGCGACATCACAAGGCCCAAGGAAACAATAAAACAAAATCAAAATAATGAAAAAATTGAGGAATATATGAAGAACCTAATTCACAAAACAGAAGATTTAGAAAATCATTCCAGGAGAGACAACTTAAGAATCATTGGTCTGCCAGAAGACCATGGCATAAGAAAAAGGCTACACATCAGACTACAGGAAATTTTCCAAGAAAATTGCCCCAATGTTCTAGAACAAGAGGGAAAAGTGGAGATTGAACGAATCCACAAATCACCTGCTATACTTAATCCCCAACTGACAACACCCAGGAATGTTATAGCCAAATTCAACAACTATCAGACCAAGGAAAAAAATATTACAAGCTGCTAAGAAGAGGTAATTCAGACACCATGGAACCACAGCAAGGATAACACAGGATCTGGCTACATCTACAATGAAGGACCAAAAGGCATGGAATATGATATTCCGGAAAGCAAGGAAACTAGGTATACAACCAAGAATCAACTACCCAGCAAAACTAACTATATTCTTTCAAGGGAAAGTTGGTCATTTAACAAAATAGAAGAATTCCCAAGCATTTGTAAAGAAAAGAATAGACCTGAACAGAAAATTTGATGCCCAAAAGCAGAACTCAAGACAATCATCAAAAGATAATTAAGGAGACTTCCGGGTAATCATGGCTACAATCTATACACCACATGCTTCCTCTCCCTGGCACCAAACGAAATAGACTACATCAAAGGAGCATAAAAATCATCTTTGGCAGAACAGGACTCCCCAGTATCCCACAGAGGCGAAGGTATGTGGGGCTTGAACATTTCCACACTATAATAAGAAGGAGGAAAAGCTTGTACAGAAAAGTGAACTGAGCCACCCTTCTCCCACCCCACCTCCCCCACCAAACCAGAGTGAGCTACCTGAGCTCTCACCAGGA
Organism: Monodelphis domestica; assembly: GCF_027887165.1. Classification (NCBI taxonomy): domain Eukaryota; kingdom Metazoa; phylum Chordata; class Mammalia; order Didelphimorphia; family Didelphidae; genus Monodelphis; species Monodelphis domestica. The sequence continues at coordinate 149,060,354 of NC_077230.1, forward strand.
CAGCGAGTGAGTGGGAAACGTCTCTGTCTGGGGGGGGGGGGGGGGCACTACAGAGTCCTTGGGATCTGGGGACTGCCAGGAAAAAACGTCTCAGGGCTGATTCATGGGAGAACCCAGCGCTGATCAAGGGGGTCCTCAGAGCTGTACTTGGGGTGGTTGCGCTGAACATCTGGGCAGAGGTAAACACCAGGGCAGTGTGGCTGTGATCAGGGGCCCAGCGCTGTAAGAAGCCTCGGAGGCTGGGATGAACTAGTCTGAGGCAAACTAAATTCACAGAAAAACCGCCCATATCACCCAGACCCCAGACCAAAAAGGAAAGGGAAATAAAACCACCAAAGGGATGGCTCACATGGCCCAAAATCAAGCCTCCAGGAAGAAAGGGAAAAAGGTGACTATTGAAAACTTTTATGGTGAAAGTACCCAAGGAAAAGAGGAAAATGAGGAGGAAATCCAAAAAAAATCAGAACATGCCTCCCAAAATGGAAACTATCAACAAGCTCTGGAAGATCTCAAACTGGAACTTATCCAAAAGATGGAAACTTGGAAAGAAAAATGGGAGAAAGAGATCAGCAGTCTGACAGATAAGACTGCTCAATTGGAAAAAGAGCTCGAAGCATCCAATAGAAGGGCAGACAAAGCTGAAAAGCAAAACCAATCCCTAACGATCAGAATTAAGCAACTCAAAGAAAGTGAGATCATAAAACAGCAAGAATCAATAAAGCAGACCCAAAAAATTAATGAATTAGAAGAAAACATAAAATATCTCACTGAGAAGGTCACCAATCTCGAAAACAGAGGGAGAAGAGAAAAACCTCCGAATTATCAGTCTCCCAGAAAAACCAGAGATAAAGAATAAACTCGATATTATTCTATAGGAGATTATAACAGAAAATTGCCCACACATTCTGGAGCAAGGGGGCAAAATAGAAATAGAAAGGATTCATAGAACACCCTCTATACTAAATCCCCAAAAGACAACCCCTAGGAATGTAATTGCCAAATTCAAGAGCTTCCAAGAAAAGGAGAAAATCCTACAAGAAGCCAAGAAGAGGAGCTTCAGATATAAGGGGGATCCCATAAGGATCACATACGACTTAGCGGCTAACACACTAAGAGACCGCAAAGCATGGAACACGATATTTAGAAAGGCAAGAGAGCTGGCTCTCCAACCAAGAATCAACTACCCAGCAAAACTGACTATATGCTTCCAGGGGAAAATATGGGCATTCAACAAAATAGAAGATTTCCAAGCATTTGCTAAGAAAAGACCAGAACTTAGTGGAAAATTTGATATCCAAGCACAGAAAGCAAGAGAAACATGAAAAGGTAAATATGAAAAAAGGGAAAAGGAGATAAATCTTATCTTTTTCTTTAAGTCAAACTCTTTTCTATAAGGACTACATTTACATCAAATTATATATATTAATATGTGGGGGAAATGTTTTGTGTAACTCTCAAAAATTGTAGCATCATAAGAGTAGTTAGAAGAAACATGCATAGGGAAAGATTGGGGCATTAAGAAGATTTGGGGAAACTGGGGGCAAAGAAAGGAAAAGGGAGGGGGGAACCGTCGATAATACTAAGATTTACTTCAAGAAATAGGGGGGGACTTAATATAATAATCTTTCCCATATAAAGATACACATGGGAAGGGGAGGGGAAGAAGTCTCATATGAGAAGGAGAGGAAGAGAGCGTGAAGTGGAATTACTTAAACCTTACTCTCAGTGAAATCAAATCTGAGAGGGAAGAACATCTAGATCAAGTGGGATCCTGAATTCTATCTTATCCATTAGGACAAGAAAGAAAGGAAAATTAAGGAGGGGGAGGGGGGAGGGAGTATAAAAAGGGAGGGAAGGAGAGGGGGGAGGGGAAGGGAGCATAAAAAGGGAGGGGCTAGAAGGGGAAGCATCTCAAGGGAGGGGACTAGGGGGACTGACCTAAAGTAAGTCACTGGTTCAAAAGGAAATAGCTAAAGTAGAAAGGTTAGAACTAGGGGAAGATATCAAAATGCCAGCGAATACACAAATGACAATCATAACTTTGAACGTAAATGGGATGAACTCACCCATAAAACGTACACAAATAGCAGAATGGATTAGAACCCAAAACCCTACCATATGTTGTCTTCAAGAAACACACATGAGGCAGGTTGACACTCACAAGGTTAGAATTAGAGGTTGGAGTAAGACCTTTTGGGCCTCAACTGATAGAAAGAAGGCAGGAGTTGCAATCATGATATCTGACAAAGCCAAAGCACAAATAGACCTGATCAAAAGGGATAGGGAAGGTAAATATATTCTGCTAAAAGGGAGTATAGACAATGAGGAAATATCACTAATCAACATGTATGCATCAAATGGTATAGCATCCAAATTTTTAATAGAGAAACTAGGAGAATTGAAGGAGGAAATAGACAGTAAAACCATATTAGTGGGAGATTTGAACCAACCACTATCAAATTTAGATAAATCAAATAAAAAAATAAATGAGAAAGAGGTAAAAGAGGTGAATGAAATCTTAGAAAAATTAGAGTTAATAGACATATGGAGAAAAATAAATAGGGACAAAAAGGAATACACCTTCTTTTCAGCACCACATGGCACATTCACAAAAATAGATCATACACTAGGTCATAGAAACATGGCACTCAAATGCAGAAAAGCAGAAATAATAAATGCAGCCTTTTCAGATCACAAGGCAATAAAAATATTGATTGGCAAGGGTACATGGAGAGCCAAATCAAAAATTAATTGGAAATTAAATAACATGATACTCCAAAATCGGATAGTTAGAGAAGAAATCATAGAAACAATTAATAATTTTCTTGAAGAAAATGACAAAGGCGAGACATCCTTTCAAACCTTATGGGATGCAGCCAAGGCAGTACTTAGAGGAAAATTCATATCCCTGAGTGCATATATTAACAAATTAGGGAGGACAGAGATCAAGGAATTAGAAATGCAAATCAAAAAACTTGAGAACAAACAAATTAAAAACCCCCAGAAGAAAACCAAACTAGAGATCCTAAAAATTAAGGGAGAAATTAATAAAATCGAAAGTGACAGAACTATTGAGCTAATAAACAAGACTAGAAGCTGTACTTTGAAAAAACAGACAAAATAGACAAAGTACTTGTTAATCCAATTAAAAAAAGGAAAGAAGAAAGGCAAATTAACAGCATCAAGAATGAAAAGGGGGATCTCACCTCCAATGAAGAGGAAATTAAGGCAATCATTAAAAACTACTTTGCCCAACTATATGGCAATAAATATACCAACCTAGGTGATATGGATGAATATTTACAAAAATATAAATTGCCTAGACTAACAGAAGAAGAAATAGTTTTCTTAAATAATCCCATATCAGAAAAAGAAATCCAATAGACCATCAAAGAACTTCCTAAGAAAAAATCCCCAGGGCCTGATGGATTCACCAGTGATTTCTATCAAACATTCAAAGAACAGCTAACTCCAATACTATACAAACTATTTGACATAATAAGCAAAGAGGGAGTTCTACCAAACTCCTTTTATGACACAAACATGGTACTCATTCCAAAGCCAGGCAGGCCAAAAACAGAGAAAGAAAACTATACACCAATCTCCCTAATGAATATAGATGCAAAAATCTTAAATAGGATACTAGCAAAAAGACTCCAGCAAGTGATCAGAAGGGTCATCCACCATGATCAAGTAGGATTTATACCAGGGATGCAGGGCTGGTTCAATATTAGGAAAACTATCCACATAATTGACCACATCACCAAGCAAACCAACAAGAACCACATGATTATCTCAATAGATGCAGAAAAAGCCTTTGATAAAATACAACACCCAATTCCTACTAAAAACAGTAGAAAGCATAGGAATAGAAGGGTCTTTCCTAAAAATAATAAACAGTATATATCTAAAACCATCAGCTAATATCATCTGCAATGGGGATAAACTAGATGCATTCTCAATAAGATCAGGAGTGAAACAAGGATGCCCATTATCACCTCTATTATTTGACATTGTACTAGAAACACTAGCAGTAGCAATTAGAGAAGAAAAAGAAATTGAAGGCATTAAAATAGGCAAGGAGGAGACCAAATTATCACTCTTTGCAGATGACATGATGGTCTACTTAAAGAATCCTAGAGATTCAACCAAAAAGCTAATCGAAATAATCAACAACTTTAGCAAAGTTGCAGGATACAAAATAAACCCACATAAATCATCAGCATTTCTATATATCTCCAACACAGCTCAGCAGCAAGAACTAGAAAGAGAAATCCCATTCAAAATTACCTTAGACAAAATAAAATACTTAGGAATCTATCTCCCGAGACAAACACAGGATCTATATGAACACAGCTACAAAACACTTTCCACACAACTAAAACTAGACTTGAACAATTGGAAGAACATTAACTGCTCATGGGTAGGACGAGCCAATATAATAAAAATGACCATCCTACCCAAACTCATCTATCTATTTAGTGCCATACCCATGGAACTTCCAAAAATGTTTTTTACTGATTTAGAAAAAACCATAACAAAGTTCAGTTGGAAGAATAAAAGATCAAGGATATCCAGGGAAATAATGAAAAAAAAATACAAAGGAAGGGGGACTTGCAGTCCCAGATCTCAGACTATATTATAAAGGAGCGGTCATCAAAACAATTTGGTACTGGCTAAGAGACAGAAAGGAGGATCAGTGGAATAGATCGGGGGCAAGCAACCTCAGCAAGACAGTATATGACAAACCCAAAGATCCCAGCTTTTGCGACAAAAATCCACTATTTCATAAAAACTGCTGGGGAAATTGGAGGACAGTGTGGGAAAGATTAGGCTTAGATCAACACCTCACACCCTACACCAAGATAAATTCAAAATGGCTAAATGGATAAAAGACAAAATGGATAAAAGACTGTCTGCCCTTTGATCCTGCTATAGCACTGCTGGGTTTGTACCCCAAAGAGATAATAAGGAAGAAGACTTGTACAAGAATATTCATAGCTGCACTCTTTGTGGTGGCCAAAAATTGGAAAATGAGGGGATGCCCATCAATTGGGGAATGGCTGAACAAGAAGGAAACTATAAGAAAATTAGGCGAACACAGAATAGTATACATGTCAGACCTTTGGGAAGGGAAAGACTTCAAAACCAAGAAAGAATTAGAAAGAGTTACAAAATGCAAAATAAATAATCTGGATTACATCAAATTAAAAAGGTTTTGTACAAACAAAACCAATGTAACCAAAATCAGAAGGGTAGCAACAAATTGGGAAATAATCTTCATAAAAACCTCTGACAAAGCTTTAATTACTCAAATTTATAAAGAACTAAATCAATTGTACAAAAAATCAAGCCATTCTCCAGTTGACAAATGGGCAAGGGACATGAACAAGCAGTTCTCAGCCAAAGAAATCAAAACTATTAATAAGCACATGAAAAAGTGCTCTACATCTCTTATAATCAGAGAGATGCAAATCAAAACAACTCTGAGGTACCACTTCACACCTAGCACATTAGCTAACATGACAGCTATGGAAAGTAATGAATGCTGGAGGGGATGTGGCAAAGTGGGGACACTAATTCATTGCTGGTGGAGTTGTGAATTGATCCAGCCATTCTGGAGGGCAATTTGGAACTATGCCCAAAGGGTGATAAAAGACTATCTGCCCTTTGATCTAGCTATAGCACTGCTGGGTTTGTACCCCAAAGAGATAATAAGGAAAAAGACTTGTACAAGAATATTCATAGCTGCACTCTTTGTGGTGGCCAAAAATTGGAAAACGAGGGGATGCCCATCAATTGGGGAATGGCTGAACAAACTGTGGTATATGTTGGTGATGGAATACTATTGTGCTCAAAGGAATAATAAAGTGGAGAAGTTCCATGGAGACTGGAACAACCTCCAGGAAGTGATGCAGAGCGAAAGGAGCAGAACCAGGAGAACATTGTACACAGAGACTGATAGACTGTGGTACAATCGAAGGTAATGGACTTCTCTATTAGTGTCAATGCAATGTCCCTGAACAATCTGCAGGGATCTAAAAAATACTATCCACAAGCAGAGGATAAACTGTGGGAGTAAAAACACTGATGAAAAGCAACTGCTTGACTACAGGGTTGGAGGGGATATGACTGAGGAGAGACCCTAAATGAACACTCTAATGCAAATACCAACAACATGGAAATGGGTTTGAGTCAAGAACACATGTGATAACCAGTGGAATCGTGCGTCAGCTATGGGAGAGGGAAAGGTGGTGGGAGGGGGGAGGGGAGGAAAAGAAAATTATCTTTGTTTCCAGTGAATAATGTTTGGAAATGACCAAATAAAATAATGTTTAAAATTTTTAAAAAAAGGTAAATAAGAAAGAGGGAAAACAAAACAAAACAAAAAAAATATTTTAAGAGACTTAATAAGTTAAAATGATATGTATCCTTATAAGAAAAGAGGTCATTGGTAACTCTTAAAAATTGTTATTATCACCTGGGCAGCTAGAATAATTACACTTAGTGGGAACAGTGACAAACTGTACAGGATAAAAAGCCAAAACATAAATGTATATATATATATGCATAAATACATACATATATATGTATATATGTATGTATATACATATATATGGGAATCCTCTATGACCAAGATTAAAATATTGCCACAAAACGAATGTGAAAAACCAATAAGGAGACAGAGTGAAACAACTTTCAAGAAAAGAAAAAGACAAAAGGTAGGCAGAGAACATCTTAGGGCACTGGGGTGAGAAGAGAGCAGAGCCAGTAAGAAGCTGTAGCAAGTAGGGAAAAGCATGCCAAGAGCAGGCTACACACACACACACACACACACACACACACACACACACACACCTGTTGTCCCAGGTTTGGAACCTAACTCAAGTCAACGTGGAGACCCTGATATCCTACCTGGGTAAATAGTGATACAAGCCAACCCACAACACTTAAAATTTCAAATCTGTCGAGAAGTCCAGAGTCCCAATCCAGGGCAGTCTGAGATGAAGCTTTCTGATCCATGTAGACCCAGAGCTAAGCCAGGAATCCTAGTCTGGGCTTGTGATAAGAACATAGTACACAGTTTGGAGTAGCTGATAGAACCAAATACTAAGTACTGATCTTTTTTGCCTAAAGCTCAGGGCAGAGCTTCAAAACAGGGCAATCAAGGGTATGCCTGATTGGATCAAGTACACAGTAAAACCAAAAACTTGAGCCTAAGCCTGGGGCTAGAATTTGATCAGCCCCTGACCTAATCAAGTTCAGAATGAGATCAAAAGTTTATGCCTAAGCCTGAGGCAAGTCTTTAAGCTATCAACATCCCAAGGGTCAATTGAATCAGCAGGGTGGGGGGCTCTCAGAGCTCTCAGCCCTCAGACCATTACATCATCCTCCAAGCCTCCCTATAATTAGATAGGGAAAATGAATAACAAAAAAGCACCTAACTCTAAAGAATTTTTATGGAAACAAAGAGCAAGGTACAGACATAGAAGGGGACAGTGAAACCAAAGGAAACAAACACAAAGTTCAAAAGAAAAATATGGATTGAACATAGATTCTGGAAGAGCTCAAAAAAGACTTCAAAAACCAATTAAGATAGGCAGAGGAAAAGTGGAAAAGAGAAATGAAAGTGTTGCAAGAACAAATGGACCAATTAAAAAGAAGAATCAAAAACTGACAGAGGAAAATAAGGTCTTAAAAATCAGAATTGACCATCTAGAAACTGATGGTTTCATAAGAACCCAAGAAATAATAAACCAGAGTCAAAGGAATGAAAAAACAGAGAATATGAAATATTTTATTGAAAAAAAACAGACCCAGAAAATAGATCTAGAGAGAAAATTTGAGAATTATTGGACTACCTGAAAACTATGATCAAGAAAAAACCTTGGACATCACACTACAAGAAATAATCAAATAAAACTGTCCAGAGATCCTCAAACAAGAAAATAAAATTGAAATTGAAAGGATTTGCAGATCACTTCCAGAAAGATATCCTTGAATGACAACTTTCAGGAATGTAATAGCTAAATTTAAGAGCCACAAAGATAAGGAGAAAAGAACTGGAAAAAGGGTGATTGTTGATTATGGAGTTATTTAAAAAAAAACTTTTGATGAATGTATACTGTAAATATTTCCATGTAGAAATGATGAATGAGAAATATAAATAAATTTATAATGAATTAATCCATAGAGAAATAGGCAGAATCAAAAGAACAATATACCCAATGGCTACAATATTAATTGAAAGATGTTTAGCCAACAACTATCTATTAACTGCTTATATGTGACTGTGTTAAATGCAAGAAATTTTTTAAAAGATAAAAATATAATGACTGTCCTTAAGGAGTTCATATTATAATGGAAGATATAACATATATGTAACCACACAAATAAGACATATACAGATTAAATGAAAAGTACTTTCAGAATTAAGTCCTTAAGGGAGTTGGGGTAGGAGTTGGAGAAATGGTGGAAAGATGAGAAAACACTCCTGCAGGTAGGATTTGAGCTGGGTCTGGAAGGAAAACAGGAGGTAAAGATAAGGATGAACAGAGTAGGATAGCCTTGGAGGATAGTCTATTCAAAGTTAGAAAATTTTATATCCTCTAGATCAGTGTATCAACATAGTAGGTTTGTGGTAGTAAAGAGTAAGAAGATTAGAAGAGTAAGAGGGGGCCAATTATGAAGTATTTTGAGGTTGATAGGAGTTTAATGAGTAGGGAAAGGGTGACATGGCAAGGATGGAAAGGTTAGGGAGAGATCTATAGCAGGCACACCAACCAGCAGGCTATTGCAATTGTCCAGGCATGAGGAAATGAGTGTTTGTACCAGGACAGTGCCAGTATCCGAGCAGAAATGGCTACCATTTTTTTTTACTAAAATAGGAGGCAATTCTCAGCTGAGAGGATCAGGAGAACTATTGGAGATTTGAGAAAGCATCAAAAAGTTTAGAAGAGTCACTGTGATGAATAGGGAAGTGACTTAATTAGGGATGCATAAAAGGTTTACCTAGCAGCAATGACATCCCAGTTAAGGTTATGGAATATAAATCTGTAGTGGACTCAAACAACATGTTTACATGCCTTGATCTTGCCATCATGAATAAATATTCCACTTTTGTCTACATTAACTCTGACATTTCCTTATTCGATCACAATTTATTGGCATTCCACCTCTCCCTCTGCCTTCTAATACCAAACCCTACTTTTCATCTATAACATGACCTCCAATCCCTTGAGCCTTCACTTCTCTCCTAGGCCACTCTTGCACTAGCTCACTCATTTTCCCCTATCCTGACACTATAGTAAAGCCAAACTTTATGTCCAAAGCTTGAACACATTCCCACCAAATACCAGTTCCGACAATGAACAAACCTAGTAAATAGCAAAGGAACTCATTTATTCAAACCATAACAAAATATAAATCAGAAAAGGGATACATTAAAGAAATATATATATATATATATTATATATATATATATATATATCAATCAAACAATACAGAGTAAAGGAGTTCTCCCACTGCAAATAAGGTAAGTCAGTTCAACCAAGAGAAAGTCTAGATCTCACTCAAGGGGGAAATTCTCTGAACATCTCCAGTAGAGCAAGCTGAGGATAGGAACTTGATGAAGACTGACAGTCCTTCTCAGACTGGTTTCTTCTCAGGGTCTTTTCTTTTAGCAGTTTGAGTAGTTCTGCTTTCTCTCTCAAAGTTGGAAGCCAGAAGCACCCTAAGAGACTGCAGAACCCCCAAAGACTGAAGACTTGAAGAGACTCAAAGAAACTCTCCTCTCTCCCACTCTCGCCAGCTCTGCCCCACACTAATCCAGATGTAGGACACTAATCTCCACCAAGGAATAAAGAATACATTCTGATGGGCTTAGTGTTAGTGTGATATGAAATCAGAAACAAGGAAGAAGTGGGATTTCTCTGGGAATGATCTAAATTTGTTCAGTGAAGTATGAGGCAAGATTCTCAGCTAAGAAGGTGCTGTGTTGGGATGTCATGGGAGGCTGGAGGGGGGAATGAAGAAGTTTGGAATAGCCACTGTGAGATAGCAAGTCGATTAAAGAAATATAAAAGGTTACTTTACTTTTATTTGACCACAGTTGAGATTATGTGTCAAATTTTTAGAGGACTTAGTTTCATGATTTTTCCAACTCTGTTTAGCAATAAGTGAATCAGAGCAAAGTAACAGAAAGTTAAGAATTATTAAAACAGAATGGAATGTGTGGGTACACATAAATACATGTGTGCATATATAGTTGGTTAATTAGTTAGACAATTTTTCAGTATTGACGATTTTTACAAGCATTTTTCTTGGTCACAAGGGTCAGTTCAATCTGAAAGAGAATAGAAAATTTTAGTAATAAAAATAAAAGCCTTCAACAAAATATTTTTAAAAAGAAAACTGGATGAACAATAACATAATAGCAATAATCAATGCATGCAGTGGAACTATGGAACCTCTACACCCAGTCACAACAGGTTTATAATCCACCAGACATATAGAAAGACATGATCAAGTGGCTAGCATTATACATTTAGAATCTCACTATCTTAGGTCTAGGGATGGATCGTCCTAGGTTCAAATTTGACCTCAGACAATTCCTAGCTGGATGACCCTGGGCAAGTTACTTAACTTCCATTCCCTAGTCCTTATCAATCCACAGTATTGATTCCAAGATGGAAGATAAGGGTTATTTTTTTTAAGAATCTTATCATCCTTTAGAAACTGACAGACAATAAATCCTCATTCTGCAAATATAAATTGCAAAGAATTATTAAAAATAAACAAATAAACCAGACTGGTGCTGGAGTATTATTATAGACACAACTGTTGCCAAGAACCACCTAGACAAAAAAAATGATCCATATAAATCTAAGAATAATGTTTTAAGTACATGCACCATATCTAATAATCTCCAAACTACATGGAATGAAATGCTTCTGAAATGTAAAAAACCTAAGAGAAAAAAATGAAAGCCAAGAGTGAACAGGATAAAGTATATATCATCCCTAATGTCCTATCTACTACTTCTCTGTTATGCCAAAGATGGGATAACAAAGATTGAGTCTATGGAAGATTATATTATATCTCTATACCCTTATTCATCTATAAATGGTGGTTATTCTATTAATCTATGCAATCAAGTATTTAACATTAAATATAAAAGAATAATAGTAGGCAGTGTGATATAATGGATAGAACATTGAACATGGAGTAGGGAATGTATGGCTTTGTACCTCAATTTCCTCATCTGTAAAATGAGGTGGTTGGACTCAGTGACCCCTAAGATCCCTTCTAGCTTTAAATGTGTAACCTTATGATAGTAATCTTTATTTGAACTGTTTCTATCTCATCTTCATCAAAAAAAGGTGAGAATAAGATGGTGGTGGTAATGACAGTTTCTTAAAAAAAAATAATCAAAAGCTGACAATACTTATATCCTCATGTGTAACATATTAGATCCTAAAAAGCAGGAATTGTCCATCAGCTGGGGAAGGGATGAACAAGTCATGTTTATGGAAAACTACTATGCCATAAGAAGTGACAAATAAGATGATCAAAAACCTGGAAAGACTTATAAGAAGTATTGCAAAGTAAAGTGAGCAGAACAAGGAGAATGTTGTATACAGCAACAATAAAAATATGTGATCATCAACTTGAATCATTTAATTACTATCAAATGGCAAAAATTCAGGACAAGTCCAAGAGAGAGACTCATAACAAAAAAAGGAAGAGTTGAAACATACTGTTCTTTATTTTATTTTCTCCATGAATTTTTCTCTAGGGTAAGTACCATGTCTTCTTTCACAACATGATAAACATGGAAATATTATTATATGACAATGGAAAATAAATATTAAAATTGTGTCAACATATAATCTAGAAAAATTTTTATTATTAAAAAAAGGCAAGGACTGTTTCATTTTTTCTTTTTATCTATCTCTTCAAGCTGCCATTATGGATAAAGAACTGGGCTTTTACGACCAGAAAAGCTAAGTTCAAATTTCCCCTGCACCACATACTATTTTTGTGAACTGGACAAATCATTTAACCTCTTATGCTCCAGACAATTCCTGAGAACAATAAATTTCATAAAAGATATTGACTTCAGTTAGTAAAGGGAATTTCCTCACTTGATGGGTTAAATTTCTATCTCTTATCTATCCCGACCATCCACGTTGGTGCCTTGAATGTAATAAACATTGGGCAAGTATTTGGTAAATTGGATTAAATGTAACTGAAATCCAAATTCTAGGCATCCAATTTACATTCAACCAGGGGGTTGTTAACTTAGTTAAATGGGGACTATTTATATGGAAAATGGGTTACTTAATTTTTTTCATAAATCAGGTTGGGGCATGTGCTAAGGAAATATTAAAGAGCTCAGCGTTCATCTGGTTCAACTCCTTCACTTAACAGATAAGGAAAATTCTGATGCCCAGAGAAAATAAGTGATGTACACAAGATCACACAGGTAGCAAATGGAAAAACTGGGAGAAGGGAAAGATAGAAATGGGGAAACATGAAGAATAAATCACGGCCAGAGATTTTGTTGCATCATTCTCTGACTGACCTTTTAAATAAGAATTAAGTGCTGGATCAATCCATGGGAATTATGGTCATAATTAAATATTCTATTATTCTACTCTCTCTATATATATATATATGTTTATATATATTATGTGTGTGCACATAATATGTGTCTGTATTTTTTTATATGTCTGTATTTATTAATTATATTCTAAAAAGATGATTATTTACAAGAATGGGGGTTGGCCTCTTCCCCATGCTGAAAGCTATTCTAGATTCCTCTCATCCAACCAAACCATTATTATCCCAATATAGACTCAAACCATTGTGATCAGGTTTTTATATAGACTTCCATTTCCCCAAACTCCATTTATATCTGCTGAAAGAAAAAAATATACAAATCAGTCTAGCCAATTGAACAATTCTTTCTCAAACTTGGGAGGAAGAAGAGTTCTCTCCATATTGAACAACATAGAGGACATTGTATGACAGATTCCAGGTCAATGCTTCCTTGAAAGCTTGAGAAAATTAATAGCTAGATGCTTTTAGGAGGGAATGGGATGCTATGTGACTGCAAACCAGTAATGATGTACTTTCAGGAAGGTTACTGCAGCCCATTCGTAAGCTCCCTACCTCGTGTCATGAGCAGAAAAACATGCTTTCTATGGAGCCTCTCTTCCTCTTAGCCAGGAATCTTATAATTCAGCTTTCTGGTGCCTAATGCAGAGCAATTGCTTCCTATTAGTGCTGCATCATTTTGCCCAATACCATAAATGTTCACCTCTCTATTTAGGTGCTCTCCGCTTCTAATAAGATTTGTCTGTATAGCTGAATGCTTTGAAATGGAGGCATCATTTGAAAACAGTCTTAGATTTAAATTTTCAGGTGGGTGGTGAATCAAAGCTGAGGAATCAGCTCTTAAAGAGCCATAAAAAACATAGAAGGGGCTTTGAAAAATACCAAATCAAAAGAATTTTGCTTTCTGCCATAAACTTACCGACCTTTTACTTGCCCTATTTTTATGCCTGATGTTTTCCCGACATTTTAATTGTCCTGTGGGTTTGCTGCTTCAGCCAGAAATATAAAGATATAGCATTACAAGACTACCCCCAACTTCAAAAAGACTTACTACAAAAAAGGAAAGAAGATTCAAAAACGTTAGGAAGTATCAAAGTGGGGAGGGGAGGTGGATTACTTGAATTTTAAAAAATTATCTCTCTTTCAACATGATTCACAAAAATTTCTTTAAAAAATAAATTATCCTGCTTTAAAAATACTCATTTGATAAAATATAAGGAAAGAAAGGAGAAAGGGGGAAAGATGGGGAAGTTGTGGAGGAGGAAAGCATAAACAATAGTGAATGAATAATATACATTTATTAAGCATTTACTATTTGCAAAGCTGTGTGCTAAAGGCTAAGGATACACATTGAAAACTAAAACAGAACCTACTCTCAAGCAACTCACATTTTAAGTCAAATTATAAGTCAAATGGAAAAGCCTTAGGGTGAAGTGGCAAAGCAGGTGTTAAAATGTCTTTAATTTTATTATTTATATCACTATCCTCAGGATGAGCATCTAGGTGATACAATAAATAGAGAACTGGGACTGGAGCCAGGAAGACTCATTTTCCTGAGTTCAAATCTAGCCTCAGACACTTACTAGATGCGTGACTCAGTGTAAGTCACTTAACCCTGTTTGCCTTAGTTTCATTGTCTATAAAATGGGATGGAAAAGGAAGTGGCAAACTGCTCTAATATCTTTGCAAAGAAAGCCTCAAATGGGGTTACAAAGAGTTGGACATGACTGGGAAGTGAATGAAATTCTCAGGGCTCTTTGGTTGGGAGTCTTGGATTATCCTCATTTAGAGTATGAGGAAAGATGGTGGTCAAGATGGTAGTGATGACTTGCCTGTCACATGTTGTGTTGGGTCTCTTCCTCAGGAACTCTCCTGCTTCAACTAAACTGATGTCTGTCCTTTGTGTGGCAATTGGTTGGCAACTGGGAATGGAAAGATAAGAGAGATGTACATTGTAGAGCTTAAAATGGAAGATCCTTGAGAGTAAGGATTATTCCAGTTTTTTTTATTTTTGTATGTGCAGTACTTGGCACACAGTAGGTGATTAATAAATTATTTATTGATTGTAAAACTCTAGAGATCTACAAATAACTGTACCAGATGCTACCAAGAAGCACCAGGGCTACAGTTTGCCCATTTTTATAGACAGATATTCTCTATGCCTAAATTGGTCCACATAAGGAATAAAGATAAGAGGAGCCTGACTCCAAGACCTGGTCCTGCTCATTCTATTGTCTATTAACAAGGGCCTTTCTAAAAGCCAAGGTAGATAATAGCTTGTGACAGTACAGAGTCAGCACCCCACAGTGCCTGAGTTCCCTGGATTGTTCCCCTTTTTAAGGAGGGGGGAGAAGGAAAATCATAATGTTCTGCATAGTTCTAAGTCAATATGTGAAATTTTTAAAAATTGTTTTGGGTCGAGGCAGGGAAAGAGACCTTGAACTCAATAAGAAAACATACTTCAGGTGGGCTGAGTTCAATGTTATACCAGGGCATTCGTAGTTCCATGTGGAATGATACAGACACCGATTGATGTTCCCACAAATAGTAATGTCTTATACCTGTTAGTGACAGTCCAAAGTAATTTTAAGGAAACTATTGAGTTTTAGAATAAAGAAGGCAGACTTTCTGGAGTTCAGACTCTGGGGCTCATTTGAGGAAAGAGGGATCATAGAATCGTAGCTTTAGAATTGGAAGAAACTTTATATGTTCTCGATTTCTCTGACTGTCTGTCTGTCTGTCTCTCCGCTCCAGCTCCTGTGAGTATAATTATCATATCCATCCATGTATTCAACTCCCAGATCTATAAATCCATGTCTCATCTTTCATGAGCTACAATTCTCCATTTTCAACCAACTGCTTCCTAGACATCATCACCTGGATGTTCATGCAGCATCTCAAACTCATAATGTCCAAAAAATAATTCATTATCTTCCCCACAAATCCATCCATATTCCAGAGTTCCCTCTTCCTGTTAAAGGTACCTAGTCTTTTCCATTTTAATGCCTTATGGCCATTCTTAATCTTCTCCCTCTCTCACCCCTAACACATAGTCAAGTCTTGTCCTTTTTATCTCCACATCTCATCTGCCCCCTTTTTATTACTCAGAATGCAAATATACTAACTTTGGCCCTGATTATCATTCATCTGAACTCCTGCAATAGACTCCTCATTGGTCACCCTACCTTCAGTCCCTGCCCCCTACAACTCATCCTCTATCAATGCTGCCAAATTGATAGTTCTAAAACAGAGATAGATTACTTCCCTGCTCTAGAAATTTCAATAGCTCCCTATTTTCTCTATGATTAAATATAAACTCTTTATGTAGTGCCATTTAAAACCCTTCACAATCTGGTTCCAATGTGTCTTCCCAGACTTATTTCACATTCTTTCATGTTTTACTTTTTAGCCTAATTTGTCATCCCTCTCCCCATATAATATTCTTTGTCCTGCCTCTCTATTTTTCTTAAGTTCTTACCTTTGGTCATAGAATAAATGCTGTGTATTAGTTTTAAGGCAGAAGAGTGTTAAGAGCTAAGGAATGGGGGTTAGGTGACTTGCCCAGGGTCATACAGGTAGGAAGTGCCTGAGGACAGATTTGAACCCCAAACCTCCCATCTCCAGGTCTGGCACTCAATCCTCTGAGCCACCTAGTTTTCCCTTCTCTCTAGACCTTCTTCTAGGCTATTACTTATACATAAAATGTTCTCTCCCCTCCCCTCTGTCTCTTGGAGCTTCATTCAAATTTGGCTCAAATACAACTGCCAAGAAAAGACCTTTCCTGAATGATCCAATTGTTAGTGAATTCCTGAAATTACTTTCTGTTATTTATTTTTTTACATTTTCAATGTAGCAGAGGCCATCTCATGAAACATAAATGGAAAGGTCATTTCTGGTGATCTCTAGGTGTTTTACTTCCTTACTAAAGGACATGCTCTACCAGAGACTTCTAGTCACTCCTTCCTGTGACAGGAGAGGAGAAACTGGATCAACATTGATCAGTGACTAAATCCAGAAAAAAAAAAACTGCCCTCATCAATAGCCTGGATAGGAAAGAGAAGGAGAAAAAAAAGGCCAGTCTTCTCTCTTTCATTTGTGTGTGTGTTGGGACTGCTCACTCTGCCTTGTACTGTCCTTGGAGGAGGAAAAGAGGGGGAGAGAGGAAGAAAAAGGTGAAAGAAGGAAGAGCATTCCCTCTCCTCTTCTCTCTCCCCAGCAGCATATGATGGTTACTGCACCTGTATAGGGGACCAAGATCCTTGGCCACAAGTCTCTGGCTCCCACTTGCACCTGCATTTATTATCCTTAGCATAGCTGACTGAACAGCAATATAAGAAATGGACACTTTCTGGCTTTGGCAGCTACCTCACCAGTTCAAGAGGTGCAGTCATTGACTGGGGTATTGGTGGCTGAAGATTAGGGATTGTCTGCAACTGTACCCATCTGTAATTTTCCCCACTGGCTGTGTGACCCTGGACAAGTCATTTAACCTTAATTGACTAGCCCTTACTACTCTTCTGTCCAGGAACCAAGACTTAGAATCAATTCTAAGACAGAGACCCATAGATTTTTTAAAAAATTATCTATTCAGTTGCACCACAAAACGTTTCATGTTTAACTCCTTGGAGAAAATAATAGAGACGTTGAGTTTTAGTATACATCTGAAATATGTATGAATGCAAACATATAAGTCTTTTGGGGTTAAAGCATTTCTTTTGCAGTAAAGAAAATAAAGAGCTGCCCTATATCAGATATGTACTACTTTATGCACTGAATAGCTTTTTTAATGGGTCTTTTTAATCCCTTTTGGGAACACAGTAGACATGAGCCAAACCTGAATTTTATTTAAGACATTATCCTCAGGATCTGGGGTGCAGGCAAAAAAGAGCCAGAGAGTGCAATACAAGGGCAATTCCATCTTTTAAATGACTCCTCAAGATTCTACTTGTGTCCAAAGCTTGGATTCTTTGTGAAAGAAAATGGGCCTCTGGAACACAAGACATAGATTTAGTTCTCTTTGTACATGTTCTCTCCCCAGTAGAATACAATCAATTTGAGGACAGGGTCTGTTTTTATTGTAGTCATTATATTCCTAATATCTACCACAAATTAGGTATGTAATAAATGCTTGCTAATTGGATTTTTCAGGAAAGAAACTGAGGTCTAGAAAGTTAAAAATGCCTTTCCCATGTTTCTAGAGCAATTAACTATTCTCTTAACTGCCCATCCAGCATACTTTCCCCAGCACCTTGGTGAGAACTTGTCCTAGACATTCTCTATGGTCCCTTCCAAAAGAAAATATATAATCCCATAAACCTCTTTCTTCCTTCTTCCCATTATCATGCATCTATAGATCCTGGAATCCATACCTTAAGAGAAATGTATCCAATTTCCCTTGTGAATTCCTGAACCTCAAAAGAACTTCCAAAATACCAAAGTCTGCCTTTTAATAGTTTTCTCATGAGGAATAACCTTAAGAAATTAAAATCTTTCTTTGTTAAGATTCTTCTCCAATCACCAGCTGAGCTTCTGAACCAAAATCCAGTGTTAAAGAGTACACAAGGAGTAACAAAATCTGTGGAAAGAGAAAGCATTCCTCAGGATACATTTCTGGGGTGAAAAAGTCTAAGCCAAAGAAGAATGAGAAAAAGCCAGGAAAAAAAAGAGTAGATTTCTCTCTTGAGAAGAGGAAAGGGAGAGAGAGAGAGAGAGAGAGAGAGAGAGAGAGAGAGAGAGAGAGAGAGAGAGAGAGAGAGAGAGAGAGAGAAGAAAAGGAGACAGAGTGAGAGCAAGAGAAGTGAGAAGAAACGTGAAACTATTTTTTATTGATCAGATTAATTCAGACTCACTCATCCTAACAGTACAGTATTGACCACATTATACAGGTAGAGTGATATAGGCAAAAGTCATTGGATCTAGTGTTAGGTTGGAGTCTTTACTCTGACACTTAACTGTAAAATTCTCGGCAAATCACTTAATTCTATGAGCTCTAATTTCCTTTCCTGAAAAGTTAGCATAGTAATACTTACTGTATCTGACTTGCATGTTTTTGTAAAGAAAACACTATATGAATGTAAACTATTGTTGTTATTCAGATATTTTTCATTCATGCCCAACTCTTTGAGACCCCATTTGGAGTTTTCTTGGGAGAGATACAGGAGTGATTTGCCATTTCCTTCTCCAACTTATTTTACAGATGAGGAAACTGAGGTAAACAGGCTTAGGTGATTTGCCCAGAATCACACAGCTAGTATAGTCTGAGGCCAGTTTTGAGCTCAAGCCTTCCTGATTATGGGCCCAGTGCTCTATTCACTGAGACACTGCAATTAATTTCTTTACTCATTCAACTCACTGAACACTATTTGCAGCACAATTCAACAATTCAATTCACTAAATGCTTATTAAATGCCCACTATGTACATAGCACTATGAGTCACCATAGAAAGACAAAACCAAAAGCATCCTTGATCTCTAGGCACTTACATTCTTCCATACAAGTAAATAAGTGCAGAATATTTTGGAAACAAATACAGTTATAGATTATACACATACTTTAACAGAGTATGAGGAGAGCAATATGAATCAAAATTGAAAGTGCAAAAGTAAACAGACCCTTAAGGGCTCTACATATCAGGCTGAAGGATTTATATCTTATCCAGAGGGGAACCTAGGAAGATCCTTACGTAGGGGATTGGATATTATAGTTTTATTAATATTATTTTGGTAACCAGGTAAAGGATGGGTTAGAAAGAAAGAGATGAGAGATAAAGAGTTCAGCAAGGAGATTGTTGAAGCAATTTAAGAGGCTATTGCAATAAACTATAAGGAAGTATAAGGGTGTAAACCAAAGTAGTTGAGAAGTTGGAAGTTGGAAGACGAGGACAAATATGAAATTATTATCAGTCAACAAATATTAAGTGAAGACTCGTTATGAGCTGGGCACTAAGTCAAGCACTGGGAATAAAAAGAATTGGAAAAAAAAGATGGTCCTTATTCTCAAAGAGCTCCCATTCTAACAGGAGAGATGTGTAAATAACAATATAAATACGGGATTTATACAGTGTAGGCATAAGGTGTTCTTAGAAGGAAAAGACCAATTGTAAAGGTAGGATTGAGAAAACTTTGTAAATGATTGGATAATCAAGGCAAGGACATGAGAGGAGCCCATTTTACCTCCAAGTTAATAATGTCCAAAACTAACCTCAACCTCAAAACTACCTTTAACTCAGCAGTATTCTTACTGGTAAATGTTTAACTGTCTCTCCAGAAAAATAAATAAATAAATAAAAACTCAAGGACATACTTTTAAGTTTAATGTACATTGTTAACATTTCCTCCATCAATTTCTTAGGCCCAGGCAAAACAATAACACAAGACCTGATCTGTCATATTTATTGATTTCAGAGGTGCAAATATTCAAACTGAAAATTTAATGATCAGTTCCTGAACCAGTCTTAGCTGGCCCTCATTACACCCCTGCTCTGTCTCATGCTGGATTGCTGGTAGCATAATTCAAACAAGGAATTGCCTCAATTAGAGAACTATCCTCTCTTCAGTCCCTGACTCACTAGACAGCTAGCATTTTCAGTCACCAGCTCCTATAAGCCTTCAGGACAAGCTCCCCTGGAGTCAGTTCTTACCAGGACAGAGAGGAAATGTGTCAAAGGTGCCACTGGGATGATCGTTCAGGGCTATAACCTCCTGGTCATCAAAATAGTATTAATAAAGCCTGTTGTTCTTTCCTATAAAATGAGAAACGCCTAGTTAAATTTTCACTCAGCATACGAATCTTGATCTAGACTCAGAAAGGACCTTAGAGGTCATCCAACCCCTTCATTTTATAGAAAATATAATCAAGGCCCAGAGAAGCTGAGAGGGGAATAGCCAGAGCAGAAAATGAGAGACCAAGATGCCTCCTCCTAGGCATTTCCCATCCTATCCCACCTCAGTCCTGATCCCTCAGCTTCTATGGATGGCTCTCCTAGGAAATGTATCTTTTGTTGACTCTGATGACCATCTTTGCACGGTCCCTCTGGATCTCTATTATTGACTTAGGATCTAAGAGAGAGGCAATGGGTTTGAAGCCAAAGTATCTGGATCCAGAGCCTTCTTCTTCCACTTATCACCATCATGACTTTGGACAAGTCACGTCTCCTCCTATGGCCTCCTCTGAAATAAGACAGTTGGACTACATGGTCTCTGAAATCCCTTTCACCTGTAAATCCCATGACCTACAACTATTCTCTGTGTTCCTTTCAACTTCTGTTTCTGACCCCATTGTTATCATTCTCCAAATATTGTAAGTGTTTGCCTGGTGCTACATTCTCACCCATTCCTTTGGATGTCATCTTGCCCATGATTCAGAGGAATAAGGCAGCTCTTGGTCTTCTAGGGTAGATAGAAAAGGAACAGTTTCTGCTTGCAGCATTGGGGGACAGTAGACAGATTCTGCTGCTACAGATTTGGGGTAACAAGAACTTGGGGCATCACGTGTCACTACCAGCACTGTGAAATTGCTTCTCTATCTGTCTCCTTTCTGCCACTGCTCCCAGCATTTTTTCTGCTGTTGTTGCAGTTCCCTCCTTTGTGTGATGTAGGATGTGAGCCTACACCAGCTCTGAAAGTGGAAAATGGACTAAAAGAGCTAGTTTTTCAGTCTCCAACTTCCTTACTTTCACAGTTCAATAACCTTTCACAATCCCATGGAGCTCACAAAGAAATGAGCAGTAGGTGATGGTTTTCAAGAGGACCAATTTCAGCACAGTGGGGATGAGGATCAAGGTTTCATAATACTGAGTACTGAGGCATTGTAAGGTATTAAGCAGTAATAAAAACAACAATTCCCCACATTTATGGAACGCCTCTCTCCAAGGGTCTCAAAGAGAGTGGCACAGACCTCATCTACTTCAGGTGCTGCCTTCATTTTGTAAAGAAAAGAAACTGAAACAGAAAGGGAATTTGTCAAAGGTAGCACTGGGATGAGGGTTCAGGGCTATAACCTCCTGATCATCAAAATAGTATTAATAAAGCCTGCTGTTCTCTATAAAAGTGAGAAACACTTAGCTAAAGTTTTATACAGCATCCTCAGCTACAGACACTATCACTTCATAAGATCATAAATCTAAACCCAAATAGGGTTGTATTGGTCATCTAACGCCTTCATTTTATAGAATAAGGTAATCAATGCCCAGAGAACTTGAGCAACTCACTCAAAATTCCATAGCTAATCAATGACAGAACCAAGATTCAAGCTCTGGTTATTTGACTTCAAATCCAGGCTTCTCTCCATTGTACTATGCTGGAACTTCAGTTGCTGGTTCTTGGAATGAGGGAATATAAGGCTCTGCAGGAAACCTTATTTAACTCTTCTTATTTCTAGTGCCTTCCCTGTGTTATTTATCTCCTACTTATCCAGTATAGCTGACTTATATATGTTTGCTTGCATGTTATCTTCATTCCTCCATTAGATTGGAAACTCCCTAAGGACAAGGATTGTCTTTTGTCTCTTTTTGTGTGCCCAGCACTTAGCACATAGTAGATGCTTAAGAAATGTTCATTGATTAATTAAGGAAAACTAAAATTTTCTCATAGATTATTCACTACCTATGTGACATTGAACAAAATAATTAACCTCTCTGGGTCCCCATTCATGATCTGAAAAATAAGAAAGCTGGCCTAGGTGACTTCTAAAGATCCCTTGAGGTTCCACATTTGATTCCAATAAATAGAGGATGTTGTGCCATCACTCAGAGGAAAAGCCAGTTAGAAGCAAAGAAGCACTACAAATAAAGAGTCTAGGGATTACTTATAGCATACATGTGGAAGAGATGACTCCTAAGAAAGAAATTAAGGCTCCATCAAAAGGGGGAAATAATGGGTATAAGTGGGAAAGAACCATATTTGAGTTAAAAAATTCTCTTAACAATTAAAGCTATCTAACTGTGGAATGAGCTACTTCAGAAAGAAGTGAGATCACTATCATCAGAGATCTTGAAGCAGGGGCTAAATGACTACTTGTTGAAATACTGTTAATAGAATTCTAGCTTGGGAACCCTTTAAACTAACATCCGAAATTTCTTCCAACTCTTACATAATATAATTCTAATTTAAATGTACTCCTGACCCATTCAGAAACTTTAAATTCCTGTTTGGGTTCGTTATTTTGTTAAATATCATACCAAATTCCATTCCTCATCCTACAAAATGGACCTCAAAAGTCAAGCAGACTCTTTTATAGATAAAATCCATCCTCATTCAAATGACTTGCATTCATAAACTTGGTCTAGACCTTCATCCTTGGGTCCCCTTGTGAACCTTAAAAATTCTCAGACCCTACTTCATAAGGTTGGATTGTGAACCTTAAAATTCTCAGACCCTACTACATAAGATTGGGTTAAGACTATTACCCATTTTAAACAATGAAGGAACTTAGATGAGGAATGTGAGACCTCTACTTAGATCAGGAATGTGAAGACCTCTACTCCACCCCTACTTAAGCATACTTTAGGGGAAGATAAAGTTGTAAACTCTTTGCTGAACAATGAAAAGTACTTAAACCCATACTTATAGTAAGACAAAAGTTCTTAAGCTGTACCTATTCTTAGATCTAATACAAAAGGGTGCTAAGTACTTATAAAGGTCAGGCAACTTGTGAACTTGCAAAAGGCAAAGAAAACTTACTCAAAAGTTTAGACTACTTAGGTGTGAACTAAGAATGGTCTGTCCTTTGAAAAATGTCTACTGTGATTGGTAGATGGGAGAACTTAGGGGAGGTGACATAGGAGAAAATTCTCTTTAAATAGGAGCTCAGATAGAGCTGAAGGGTCACTCAGATTCAGATGGAGATTCAGATTCAGGATTGAGCTGGTGGAGTCAGCTGCAATGAAGCTGGCCTGGTGTCACTAGAATCCTTGCTTGGACAGATCTTGTGGTGAGTGATTAAGGACTGACTGATCTTTCTCTTAGGGCTTAGGCCTGGGTTGGCCAGGGCTGCCCTGGGCCAGCCTATCCTTTTCTCATTATTTCCTTTTATTCTCTTTCTCTCTTTCTTTAATTCCTCATTGTATGAATTAAAATCTCTATAAAACCCAGTTGAGTTGGGTATATTTCATAATTGGGAATATTTCCCTGGCGACCACCTTATATATTTGATTTTAAAACAAGACACTGTCTTGAACCATATTTTCTGAGGTCATAATTTACTCATCCACTCTTTATATGCCATCAATTTATGTCTTCCACTATTTTAACTCTTACACCCTCCAACCAAATCCAGTGGAAATGAACATTTATAATGGAAATAAATGTTTGTACCACTGTTAAGAATTTCTATCAACCTTTAAATGTTTACTTTTCACTCCAAATTTTTCATAATTCCAGTATAACAGGGCTGAATTTTCAAGTATATAGTTCTACTCAATATGACATCTGTCTTAAAGGAAATATGATATTTTACTCAGAGACATTGTCAATTTTAAAATATGTTGGAAGAATAAAAATTAACAGATAAGCAAAAAATGAAATAAACCAAGAATCAGATCTTATTGCTAGAATAACAATAGCTAACATTTATGTAGCACCTATTATGTACTAGGCCCTATACTAGGTGCTTTACAAATATCATCTCATTGATTTTCACAACTACACTGGAAGATAGATGCCATTATTATCTCAAATTTGTCCAGAATCACACAGCTAGGAAGTATGTAGGACCATATTTGAACTCGGGTCTTGCTGACTTGAGGCATAGCACTCTATATCAATTGTACCATATAGTTATCAAATTAATCCAGAACGTTTCAAAATAAATATGGACCAGGACAGGGTCACAATCAAGATAGTAAATGGGAAAATACTTTGAAAAGTATAAAGAGATATGATTAATATGAAGATAGTCTATTAAGGTGTAAAAAGAAATTCTTAAATTTCTTTAATTCAATGGGGAACCTGGAGGTCCTTTTGCCATAGAGATGTGTAGGGATTAATCAGCTCACAGTGACAGGAAGTAGGAACTGGGGAGCCCCCTGCTAGGTTAGTAGCAGCTTATGAGTTGTTGACAGTTAGGAGTGTCAGTTGCTAACAGGGATGGCAGTTGTGGGGAAGCTGGCTGCTGGGCACGAGTCTGGGGTTGGTTGCTGGTAATGTGGGTTGGCATGAGTTGCTGGAATATAAAGGCAGGCCTGAGCTTACTGAGAGGGCTTTTGGCTTTAACTTTTAAAGGGCTTTTTGCCTCTGGGATCTCTAGAGAGTAGGAGGCTGTCTCATAGGCAACGATCTGCTGTCATTTGTCTACTGACAGTTTGGGCTGTTATAGAAAACTGACTGAAGGAATGAGTGAGTAGTAGCTATCTATTATTTTAGGGAGTTAGGTAGTTAGTGAATCATTTATAGAGAGTGTAGGTTAGATAGGTCTGGTGTTTGCCAGGCAAGAAGAAGCTGTCCTCAGAAGACAGTTAAAGATAGTTATAAGGAATTACAGGTAGTATTAGGAATTTGGGGTATATTTATAGAATATAAGATTAGTAATCTCTCCTCTTTTCTATCTTTCCCTCCTTTACTATATTCTTTTACTATATCTATTTTAATTAAACCAAATTTTTAATTGTTAAAAGCTGCTAGAAGTTTTCTTTTCTCTGGCTTAAAGGGATAATATTAATTTAAAACTCTACTATATTCTCATTAAAACTTAAGTTATTAAAAGCTGCTCTTTTATTTTATCAAAACCTCTATTTTAACTGTTACAAAGGAAATAGCCATTTGAGGATAAACTCTGGGTCATATGAGTTTCTAGATGTTTGGAATTTAGATATAATATTATATTTATATGCACTCTAAACTTTACAAAGTTCCTTCTTCACAGAAACATTATGAATTAGGTAAGACTGTAATATTTATATAGCACCTTTGCCAGAGGTCATCATAACCCAGCCAGTTGACAAGGTCACAGTCCAAGGAAGGAAGGTCAGCAAATAAGATACCAGAATGAGAGTCGTCTACTGATTTCCCTCTGTGACTTCTCTCCCCACATTTTCCCAACTAATGGACTTGTTATGATTATTATCTCTCCCCAATACAGGAGAAATAATATGAAAGCAAATACTTATAGAATAAATAAATATATAAATATATATATACACATATATATATATGCTACTTTAAACCCCCTAGGTTATTACCCCCAAAAGATTGCAATAACTGAATTAAAGCACAGAGATTACTGCCCATGACCACTCCTTTCTCAAGAACAAGACATGCTCAAAGGTCCTATATAAAATAATCACTGGCCAAAAGCTTGAGTACTATAATGAATCTTTTCCTATAGTTACCATACTCCAATGAATTTGTTGAAACAGAAGCCAAGCAGCATTGCTAGGCATTTCAAAGTAACAAAAGAAAAACAGAACTTGTAAATTGAGGAAAACCCCAAAACTGGTCTGCTTTAACTCCTCACACTTAGATATGAAGATGTTTTGTTGTTGATCTCCCAAACAATTATGATTGATAGTAAAATCTCACCAAAAGCACAATTGTCCTCTCAGCAGGTCAAAGGGTATTAACCTACAAATGACTTTATTCACATTAATCATATCTATCACAGAGTGTTGTAGAAACTTAGTGAATGATCACAGAATTCTTTGTTGTAGTAACATCACAAGAGCATTATTTAGGTGATTTGATAATATACAATCAAATTGTAGAATGTCACATATGTAGAAGATTGATTGACTGCATAACAGTCATCATCCATAGCTAGGTTCTACTCTACATCAAGTCCAAGATGAATTGAAGTCACTCCAATTAAAAAACAAAAAAGGGGGAGATGCCAGGAGCCATCAAAGATCACGTTGTTTGATTGGTCCACGTGGAAACTGGAGACTGCAAAGCAGCATCCAGGAAGGATGGAAACACTCACTGAACCACCCCCAAGTGACTTTCATTATTAACATCCCCTTATTATTAGAATTGCCATAATTATTATTCTTACTTAGACCTAGGAAAAATAAATGAGAGCAACATGCTTGCAGGGTTAATATAGATGTCCCACTCTGTCCCCCTAGGATATTATCAGGAGAGCCCACTTACAAAATTAAACTTAAGGATTCTTATATATCCACTTAGATAGGACTCTCTTTTCTAGGCATAAAAACTTTTGGAAAATCTGTGCTCTGAATTCCCTAACCTATATCTGGGTCATGTTGATCCTACCCTCTGATCTTGCACTTAGCAACAATGTTTCATTGATTATCTCCCTAGGTTTCCTGTCTGTTGTTAGATTCCATGGAAACATGTATGTTGAGAATTGAAACTGTGTGCCAAGTAAATGTGTAACCATGAGGGTATAAAATAAAGCCAGGTCTCAGCCAAGGCGGAGCAGTTTATCCTGTGAAACCTGTGGTGCGAGTTGAATGCAAAAGCTGTGTCCCATCCATCATTTCACCAACACCATCCCACCTCCAAGACCCCATTCTGTGTGGAAGGCTGGCCCACCCCACAGCACACTTTAAGCTCCACAAAGTTCTTTGCCTCAAAAGGACATTATGAATTATATAGTATGTGTATTAATTTCATTTAATAGATGAATAAATAGATTAACATCAGAAAAGCAAAATGACTTGTGCATGATAACAACTCCAAGTCAGAACTGGAACTTGAACCCATGCCCTCTGATTCCAGGTCAAGCATTCTTAACAGACACTCCAAGTTTATGAAAAATAACTGTTGCTCTCTTTTTCATATCTCTCTTTCCCACAATATTTCTGTATGATTTTCATCTAAATTCTTAATGAAGACTAAATGAGGTTTTTCTTCATGGGTATTTAAAAACACAAGGGAAGCCAATGTATATATAAGCACTATATAAGGTACCACTTTTGTTTAATTGGGCAAAACCTATGAGGATTCATTTATTAAAAGAAGGATTACCATGCCTTAATTTCTTTTGAAAATAAAATAAAACAAAACACCCAAGTATTTGGTTCTGGTTCTAATGGTCATTACACAATGCTCCAATGGAACCATTGGCACAAAGCAAGTAGGTGGGTGGTCATGTGTTTTCCACTCTTCTTAATGAGGAAATTTAGAAATGCACCAGAGCATTGACCCACTTCAGGAAAGGCAACGTTTCATTAGTTTTATTTTCTTTTTTCCTAAAGGTCTTGCAATAGAGAAAACGTAATCTTGGCATCTTATTCCCCTACTCCCACCTCTACCCAAATGCCCCGAAGTCCTACTCCTTAACCATGGACTAAAAATCTAAGAATGTACAAATGAAAACAAACAGTTTTGAGTCATTTGAGCACAAAAAGCACATTCCTTGTTCATTCTATCATGGTTGTCCATTTGTACTTGGAGCATAAAAATAGCCAGAATTTTTTTATTATTGCTATTATTATTAAATTGTGATTATTTGCAAAAATGATACCAACCAGTTCCAATGGTCTTGTTTAAATTGGCAATCTGGGACAGTGCCATAGCTGAACAAGAAAGCTCTAAAATTACACAGACTGTAGACCTAGAAAGGACTTTAGAGATCATCAAATGTGATCTTTAACCAAGGAGGAGCCCAAGGCCCAGAGAAGTAAGATAACTTGTCCAATGTCATTCAACTACTAATCAGGAAAGCCCTGACTAGAGCTGGGTTTGAAAAACTTTTGAGCTGTTTTTATGCTATTCCATACTGGGGGATCTCCCCTCTGCCCCTACTAGAAGCCAGAAACCCCAAACCATACCCTGGCACATTATATCTCTGCTCTCTATTTACACATAAGGCCAAAAAAATAGTGGTGAAAATAATTTGTTGTTGTTATTCAGTTGTTCAGGCATGTTCAACTCCTCAGGTCCCCATAAATTATAGCTATCAATGGGATTTTCTGAACAAGGATATAAGAATATATTGCCATTTCTTTCTCCAGTGGATCCTTTTATTAGGAAAATGTCAATAAAAATAATGAACAAAATTAATTGACAAAATTAAAATAAAACAAGCAATCCTATTCATCTCACCAAGTACATGGTCCTTTTGACAAGTGAATGGCAATCCTATTTTAAGGTATTTTATGGGTAGGATATAGTACAAGGTCAGGGGAACTGAAACATATTTGTATCTAATCACAAAAAAAATACTTAATATTAGATGAATAGTAAAAGACAGAAAAGCACTAGAGACTTATGGAAGGGATCATTACTTCCATACTGTTAAGTCACTTTTTGAGAAACTACTCATGTTCATGTGTATGTGTGTATGTACATAATAAAATATATGTGTGTGTGTCAGGCTAAGTACCCTACCATTTCAATAACACTAATTGCCCTTTTTTCCCCCCTTGCTGCTCTTTGCCATATTTCTTGGAAAACAACAGCTGTGTTTATTCAAATAGCAGCATACTGATGACTTGATGATAGGGTAATCTGCTGGAATTCCAAGTGTGACGGTCCCAGAGACAACTTCTCAGCACACTAGACAAGTATCCTTTGGATAGTACAAAGCATTGGAAAGTCATCCCCACTTTGTTAGCACATGGGATTGGGTGTTTTTTTTATTTCCACTGGTTAGGATGTTGAATTTCT
The DNA here is from genome assembly GCF_027887165.1 of Monodelphis domestica. Classification (NCBI taxonomy): domain Eukaryota; kingdom Metazoa; phylum Chordata; class Mammalia; order Didelphimorphia; family Didelphidae; genus Monodelphis; species Monodelphis domestica. The sequence continues at coordinate 149,089,541 of NC_077230.1, forward strand.
TCCAGCAAGTATCATATTTTCTGGGTCTTGCAGAATAATCTTCCCATGCATCATTGTCAAAAAGTAATTCTGCAACATGAACAGTTTCACTCCAGTAGCTTCTAAGCAAGGGGACTTAAACAGTACCTTGAATTACAATGGAAACAGCTTTAGCATTCATGGCAAAATCAGGGCAATAAATTCCACTTGTCAGTATTCTCTGGGAAACAATGGATGCTGGAGAGGCTATGATAACATAGAAAGCATTAAAAAAATAATATGGTCCTAAAGATAGTCATCATTTAGAGAGGTGAATTAATCTCATTAACATCAATCCAAAGGCTAACATTTTTATAACAGGAGTCATTAGTCTCCTGTAGTATATAAGGCTGCCAAATGAACATTGGCCTCAAGATTTGAGAGAAATATTTTTGACATATAGAAATCTGTTTGGAAATTAAATGACTTCATTAAGTGAACACTTTAGAAAAGTTCTGGAATCTTTGATCTCTTTATTTTATTTTTTAAGCAATATATCCTATTGATATTCTTTGGAATGCTTTGCCATTATCAGAAAGTCATATTTATCAAGTACCCATTGTGTGTCAAATACCCAATGCTAGCCATTGTTTAAATCCATTCAAAGAGACAAATCCTTTCCCAGAATTTATCATAGATGGCAGCCAGCATTGATGAATAAATTTTAAAAAAACACTTCATTTTAAAAAATAATTTCTTTCCTCTTTTACTTTTTCCCAGTTACCATCCTATCTCTTTCCTCCATTTCACTGTCAGACTTCTTGAAATTGTACAGTGGACCCTAATCCTCCATCTCCTTAGCACCCTTTTGCCCCTTGGGCTCTTGAAAGCTGTCTCCCAAGGGTAGCTTTCTGCTAAAATTGCTTTTAGAGGTTACTAATGACCTTCTTGTGGCCAAATAGGATGAACTTTCCTCATTTTTCACCTTTCCTGACTACTCTGCAGCATTTGAAAATGTTGACTACCCATTCCCCTTGGACATGATCTCTCTTTTCACTGTACATTCAGATTTCTTTCTCTTTCTAAATTTTTCTGCTCCATGTCCCTGAATGGCTCTTCTTTCTCATTCCATTCCTGTAGAACAGGTGTTTTCCAAGGCTGTGGCTTCTTCCCTCACTATCTGGCTCTTTTTTTTTTTTGGCAGTAGCATCCATTCTCATGGCTTCACCTATTATTTCTATGAAGTTGACTCCCAATTTTTTATCTCCAAGACTGGCCTCTTGCCTGAGCTCCAGACTTTCGTTTCCAATTGCCTACTGGAGAGCTCCACCTGGATAGCAAGCTGTCACCTCAAACTCAACACATACAACACTAAATTCCTTATTTTGCTCACAAAACTTACTCTTCTTTCTGACTTTATTTTTTCTGCTGTCATTTTCTCAGTGATTCTTGCAAGAAACCTCAAGAGCAGTAATCAGTAATCAAAAAGTATTTATTAAGCACTAACTTTGGGTGCAGGAACTGGAGAAACAGGGTCAGCTAGATGGCACAGTAGGTAGAGTGTCAAGACAGAAGTCAAAAAGACTCATCTTCCTGAGTACAATTCTGGCCTTAGTCACTAACTGTGTCATCCTGGGAAAGTTGCTTAACCCTATCTGCCTCAGTTTCTCATTTATAAAATTAGCTGGAAAGAGAAATCACAAATCATTCCAGTATCTCTGCTAATAAAACCCCAAATGGGGTCATAAATGGTCTCCTGAAATGACTTGAAAACAACTACTGGTGATAGACCAAACAACAAAACCAAACAAAAAATCCCTGCCCTCAAGGAGCTTACAGTCTTTGGATCATCTCTGACTCTTCCCCTTGTTTCAACACCCACATTCAATTTCACTGCTAAGTCCTATCAATTGGGCCTCAATAATATCTCTCACATCAGTCCCTTTCTTTTCATGCCAGGTCAAGCCCTCATTACCTCCCACCACAACTATTTTAATAGTCATCTAATTAGTTTCCCTGTCTCTAGCTCCATGACAACACTAAACTCTCATCTGATTTATCCTTTACACTATGGCCAAATTAATGTTCCTAATGCAGAAATCTGATCTTATCATTCCACTTCTTAAAAATCTTCAGGAATTCCCTCTTGCCTCCCAAATAAAACCCAACCTCTTTAATCTAGAATTCAAAACCCTTCATAATGTGGAAGTATCTCATCATTCTAGCCTTTCATCATACTATACACATATATATTTTTTGTTTCAGGAAAGCTACATTCATTAACATAGCCCAGAGGCAAATCAGTGGCACAGCAGATAGAACACTGGCCCCCAAATCAGGAAAATTTGAGTTCAAATTTAGCCTCAGATACTTCCTAGCTATGTGACCGTGGGCAAATCACTTACCCTATGTTTGTCTCAGTTTCTTCAACTGTAAAAATCAATTATCAATAGAGTTAAAAATCAAACCTACCTTTCTCATGAGGTTGTTGTGAGGATCAAATGAGATAATATTTATAAAATGCTCAGCATAGTGTTTGGTACATGGTAAGTGCTTACCAAATTCTTCTTCTTTCCCCATTGGCTTCTCCTTCTCAGGATTTATTTATTTCCCCAACTTTTCTCATGGCATTGTTATTCCAGGAAAGTCCTCTCCAGATATTACTCTGATTGACTGTCCTTCATCTAATCCAAAAACATTTATTGATACCTTACCATTTTCAAGGAAATGTATTACATCCTGGGGGGCAGAAGTAAGAACAGTCCCTCTCCTCAAGGAGATTATATTTTAATAGGGGTGGACTCTTCATTTACTCAGATAGGTTCCTGAAGAAAATTATGGAAGCTATTTCCCTGGTAGTGTGTTGTTGTTGTTGTTGTTGTTGGTGGTGGTGGTGGTGGTGGTGGTGGTGGTGGTAGTGTTGGTGGTGGTGGTGGTGGTGGTGGTGGTGGTGGTGGTGGTGGTGGTGGTGTCTGTAGTAGTTCAGGACACACAGGATGACCAGAGGCAATTGGGCATGCAGTGGCTATAGAGCTGGACCTGGAGTCAGGAAGACTTGACTTCAAATTTGTTCTCAGACAATTCCTAATTGGATGTTTCTGGGCAAGTCACTTAACCTTTATCTACTTCACTTTCTTCAATTGTAAGATGGGGATAATAATGTGATCTACCTCATGGAGTAAATGTTATGAGAATCAAATGAGATATCTGTACTTAGCACAATGTCTGGCACATAGTAGCTTATAGAAGTAAACTTAATAAATGTTGTTTTTTTCTTCCCTTCCCCTTCCCACCATGACCTCCAGGTCAAATTCAACAAATAATCATTAGACTTCAGGAAACAAGGTACTGTCGTGGTAAATCCACATCACAGCAATGGTCTCGATGCTATTGAAAAAATTCTAGGTCTCTGACTGTACCATTCTATTGATGACCAGACTTTACAATTCAGACTGAAATTGCACTAGGCTGAGGCTATTCTGTTGCTTCATTTTGTCCTTCAGATAGTACATTATAGCACTCAGTAAGCCTTATTATTCATAATGATCTCTACTGCAGGAAGCATCCTGTCTTAAAGCAAAAATGAATGAATGAAAGGTGCCAATTTTTCCTAGTCCTTCCAGGAACCCTAACAATGATGTACCTCATGGCAGTGAGCATGTGTGATCTGAAAATATCCAGTGTCTGGGTCTAACAAAACTGGTTTAGAAGGTTGCAGCCTGATCCAAACATAAGCTCCTGGATTTACAGTGACAGTTTCTAAAATGGCCTTGTCAATATCTTGACTTCCCTTCTAACATTTCCTGTTTCCTCTTCTCTGTTTTAAAAATCGTATTTTTTCTTATCAGTGGTTTTTCTTCACTATCAAATCCTTCTCTTTCCTGAAAGAGTTTGAAAGCAGAGTTCTCTAGCAGTCCCCACAACCATTTCCAAGATGGACCTCCTTCTGATTATAATTTATTTTTTTAAAACTTAGGCACTTCCTTACTGTCCCACTATCTTCAAACAAGTTAAATCTCAGCAGAGTTTTCAATACTAAGGGCCATCATTTGGAGGCTTGCTGCTTCCCTTATGTAAAATTCTCACCATTTTCCAATCAGCTGTCAGTTTCCCTTACTCTATATTTGCCTCTTTTCTTCCCTTCCTTTCTGCTGACATTCTTATTTGAACTTAGTGACTGTTACATGTAAATCCATAAATTCATTGGGATAGAGTTTGCTTGAAAAAACTGATGCCTAACGAAGCTACACCTTCTGGAGGAATTAACAGCACATGGGAATGAATTTTTATTATTCAGAGCTTTAGCTTTCTTGCAAATAACATTCAATTTTCAAAGACACACAAAATTGTCTTCTCTGCATGAAACTTTTTCTTGCACTCATGGCATCTTTTTTCTAGCCTCTTGAAGAAAAAAAAATACTCTATTAAAATGTATGCTTAAACTTCAGTTGATTTCAAGATTAGTCATAATAAACACCCGTTGTCTGGGCATTTGACTACCATCTGAAGGACTGTTTCCAGCTGATTTGATTCCTAAGGTTTTTATTATATTAAAAGTTAACTGCATTTATTACGCCTAAGTGGGCATAGTAAAAGTTCACAAGATAAGAAGTAAGAAAAACTTGTCACTGTGGATAAGGTGTGAAAAATATACTTAGTTTCTTAATTATAAATTATCCATTGACCTTTCTAAATTGAAAACTCAAGGAAGCCTTCTTGTTTAAAGGTCATTTGTGACACTGGTGACATAAGACCAGGGAAGGAGAACCTTAGCCTGCTTCTAGTAATTCTAGTATTGGATATAAGCAAGAAATCAGTCTTGATACTCTAAAAGTTAAACAAAAATATTGAAGTTTTCTCATATTTCTTTGTTGTTGTTGATATTATTGAGTGTTTTAGTCATATTCAACTCTTCGTGACACCACTCAGTGTTTTCTTGGCAAAGTTCCTGGAGTGGTTTGCCATTCCCTTCTCCAGCTCATTTTAAAGATGAGAAAACTGAGGCAAACAGGGTTGAGCACCTTGTTCAAGGTCACATAGCTACAAAACATCTGAGGCTGGATTTGAACTAATAAAGCATGCATCTTCCTGATTCCAAGCCCCATGCTCTTACGTAATATGTCACCAATATTTGTTACTCATAAAACATCTAAAAATCAAATTAACTCGATGTTAACTGTATGTTGCTATTTTCTGGTTAAATTATTGATGCAGAAGCTATCTAGTCCAACTCCCTCATTGTATACATTAAGGAACTTAAGTCCCAGCAATGTTGTGATTTGCTCAAAATTACACAGTTATGAAGCATCACCAAGTCCTTTGACTGTAGAGTTCATTCTAAACCCTAATCTAATCCTTCAAACCAAATTTATTTCCCCAATCTTTTTTTTCTATGGCTTCATTAGACAAATACCTGACATATGATTAGGAAAGTAAATCCTGCAAGAAAATCAAAAGCTATGTCCTCCAAGATTGAATACAAATTATTTTTAGATTAATTATATTCCAGACTTCTCTCCCACCACAGCAGTTTGTTGAGAACTCACAATAGAGTAAATGGCACAAGAAAAAAGAGAAACATACATAGAGAGAATCTGATCAGTGTTAAGAACAAAGAAAAGAAAAATAAGCCAAGAAATGTCTGGAAGTTGGATTTCCTAGCATCTGAGAGTCAGGAATATATAAAATATTATATAGGCCAAACTCTATCAAAATAACGTATCTCAAAAACAACATTCCCAATAACTGGTCATTCAACATTCTACTTGCAGACACATAGTGAACAGCAAATCATGATGTCCTGAAGTAACTCCATTTTTTTAGAGAATGTTCTAATTTAGAGAAATTCTAATTATTAGGAAACTTTTCTATATATTGAGCTGAAATTCAAAATTTACCAATTAATCCCAATTCTACCTGCTAGAATCATCTAGAACAAATTTTACATTTCTTTTATACAACATTTTTCCAAAAATGTGAAAAATCATATCATGTAAGGAAGTTGAGTAGTGTGACAGAAAAAGACATAATCAGAAGAATTGGATTCCAATCCCAGCTCTCTAAAGGACAGCCAGGTGGCAGAGTGGATTGAGTACTGAACCTAGAGTCAGCCCAATATATATATACTCTTTGTCATGTCATCACTTAGCCCCCCACCCCAACCCTGATCTCTGATTTGTAAATAGTCCCAGAGGAGGTGAACTCAGAGACCTCAACTTTTCCTTCCTTATTTCATCACAGGAAGAAGGGGAGTGTCCTTTTGGAGACCCAGATGATACCAACACTTTCATGACTGCTTAGCACTTATATGCTAGAGTTTGCTGATTTTATAACCCAAGAGAGTTCTAGATAATAGATAATCAAGGAGCAAGTCTACAACTTCCATGTAACAAAAGTTAGCTTGATATCAATCCATTAGTCAAAACCTTTTAGATCCATCAGTTAACAAATTATGAATCTAACAGTTCTATCATCTGTCTCATATCTCCCTATCTTGTCCCCAAGGATGTGATGAAAGAGGTGCTGAAACATACTGTGGAATTACTGCTGTCCTATATCCATAGTATTCTCCTAATCTATTATACTAGTAAACCTGAGGAAATGAAATTAGTAACAACATTTCCACAAAGTGTATCCCAGTGTCATGCCCAATTAATCAATCTATTATGGATTCTTCTCATTCTGGAATCTTTCTTATTGCTACTAGGACAATCTAATTTTCCAGCAGGAGAATACTCTTCAAGTATTCTCTTATTGAAATCCACTATATAGCCATAACATCCACTTAGAGCATCTTAAAAGCATCTTTTGGCAGCTCATGGTGAGAACCTCTGGCATTTGCCTGTGACCTTGAAATATTCTTCTGATGCGACTTAAATTAATAGCTTTTGAAAAAGATGAAGCAACCTGGAAAAAGAGTAAGAAATCCAATCTCTCTATATATCTCTCTGTGAGTCTTTTTGTCTCTACTATGTGTCTCTGATTAGAATGTGTATATTGTGTCGGTGTGTGTTTGTATGTATGTGCACATGCACGTGTATGGGATTTAGGAGCCTCAAAACTCCAGTGGGTGGCAAACAGGCAATGTGGCATGGAAGCTGGCATCAAGAATTAACAGCAAGTGTTACAGAGAACTGAGATTGTTAAAGTTTCAGAAAGTATCTAGGTGATGGGATCATTCCAAAGACCTGTAGAGATTACAATATGTTGCATTTCTTCTATAGCCAACTAACAACATGTGTACAAAATTCAGGTTGTTCTAACTACTAGAAGAGAAATTGAAATTGCTTCTTGGAGGAGAAGCTCCTGATTCTTTAGTTTAGCATAGAGAACAAAAGTGTTCTTTGAAAACATAGAAGAAATGCTTCAAGAGAATGTGGCATGGCCGAGGTGAATGTCAGGAATTTAGAGAGTGGCAGCACATCATAGATAAGGGAGGAGAAAAATTAAACTATTACAATTATTCAATATCAAATATTGTACTCAGAAGTAGAAATGTCCTTTGAAATCTTCTAATCAAACCCTCTCATTTTACAAATGAATGTATTGAGGGTCAGATTAAGTTAAATGACTTGTCCCAAATCATATAGCAAGTAACTAACAAAGCCAGGATTTGAAACCAAATCCCCTGGCTACAAATCTTTCATGCTTTCTTCTTATCCTGGTTTCCTCTTTCCTTCGAGGGTGGTGCTAGATAATGAGTAAAAAATAGTCTCTTGTGCTCCAGGAAAAATGATGATGATGCAAAGGTTCAGCCAAGACTTGAGAAGTCAACTATTAGTTATGAAAAGAAAGAAACAAATCCTTGTCAATGGTTATTCCCTGTTGAGGAGTACTGAGGTGGCCCTAACATAAACCAATGAGAGACAGAATCTTTTTTCTGAGGCAGATATCCAAAAATTGACAAAGAACCACTAGAGAGCTATCAAAACTGACAACCAATATCCCCTTCTGGTGGCTCATTGTGGGAACAAATAATACAACCATAAGGAACCTAGAAAGCATCTCTAAGGATTATGAAGTTTCAGACAAGGAAAATATAGAGGAACAAATATTTGTTTTTGTTTATATTTTTTACGTTTCTCCCTCTGATTGCAGGAAGAAGCTTCTTCAGAAAAATAAGATGATAAGAAATGAGCACAAGTTGAGAAGATGGAGAAGTAGAACTAGATTTGTATTAGATTTGTCCCATCTGGGGTGCCAACTGTTTTAAAAAATAAAAAGAGAGAGAAGGGATGTACCCTGAGGTATGGAGAAGGAGAAGGAGAGGAGAACCCCCCCTTCTGCCTTCCCTGCTTAGCTAAAGCTGCTCTCCCCAATTCACTCTTGCCCCTCTTGTCCCCCCTCCACTACTCGAGACCAAAAAGATCTCCCCTTGATCCCATTCACTCACACTCAGCTTGGGGAACAGATGGAATAATGGGCAGGGAAGAATGGGAAAAGGAAAGTGGGAAAAGGGGGACCCTGTCTCTAAACCCTTTTCCTCCCTCCTTGAGTTTGGGGGGGAGCTTGGGCCTTGGCAGCCTGAGCTCCCCTGAGAGAAAGTCAGGTTGATATCACCCCTGGGCAACAGGAGCTGAAGTAAAGTCTGCTCAGGTTTCTCCTCAGAAAGTCCCTTCAATTGAGAAGCATTAGGTGGAAAGATTTCTAGTCACCAGCAGGAAAAGTGGGTAACACTCAGGAGAAAGTCTTTATCTGCCTTCTCTCTTTGACATCTCCAGACAGAGAGACCCTCACTGCTCCCCTCACTAGAGTCTTCTCTCCTCAGGAAAATTCACTCCTGGGGCCCCTCCCCCATCTAGGTGATCAATTTCATATACTCTTCAGTCTGGCACTTTTTCTCTAGTGCCAGTCTCTATCACACTGGACTCAGACTTAAGATAAAAAACAATATTGACTCTTGGAAGAATGTGGAATGTATCTAGTGAGGGGGAAGAATTTTTTCATCTGGCCAAGGAAACATTAAACTAAAAAAGGAAGAAAAATGTCCATATTTATACCCTAAACCAAATACCACAGTGAGTTGTACAAGCATGTAGGAAAAAGAAATAGCACTAGAGAAAGATGTAGAAATTCACCAAAATTTTTTTAAAAGAAAATAAAGAACACCCCCTGAAAAACAATATCCCAAATTGAAGGACAATAATTTTATAGTCAGATTTCTATCCACAAAATCACAACATGTGGATGATAAAAAAAATCAACTACAAATTTTAATACAAAAAAGTAAATTATAGCACACTCATATCCATGACATATAAGAGCATATGATTTATGACAGGGAAATGTCAATAGAAGGGTATGCTTTACTCCTAACGAAAAGACTAGAGAAATGTGGTAATGAAGTCTTACTGTATTTCAGAAATCATTCAGCTATTTCTTTGAGTACATCCATGAACTTAAATGTAGGAAGATAATTCTATTAGCTGACATTTACATAGCACTTTAATTTTCCCAATGTACTTTACACACCTAATCTCATTTGCTTTGAGGTAAGCATTACAGGTTTTGTTATCCTCAATTTAAAGAAGAAAAAACTGAAGCTCAGAGAAATTAAGTGAATTACTCTTAGTCACATAAATACTATTGTGTCAGAAGTAATATTCTTGATTCCAAATCCAGTCAGGATTATTTCCAATATACCATCCTGCCTATTAGAATAGTAGAAATCATTTTTGTGGAGTTCTTTGAAAAAATAGACAAAAATATTGATCAATCACTATAAGCCAGCGTGGGTCAATCAAAAGTAAGGCATGGCTAACTAAATTCATTTCCATACTTGATAGTTTCTAGGTTAGTAGATGAGGGAAATGTGGTAAATATAGTATTTACTTTACTGGAAAATATATTTCAACAAAGTATTTGAAGAAGGCATCATATTTTGTTGTACTTAATGTTCATTAATTTGGAGTTTCTATCAAGTACATTGCAGAATTTCTCTTCCTCCTCATCCTTTTCAATAAATAATTGTAAATAAATTATAATTATTTTCATGATCGTCATTTTGCAAATTTCTCATCATAAGCACTGTGATGCAAGATGGCCAAACATCCCATGAAATAATATTCCTTGTTCCCTTTGAATGCACAACAAAACCAACTTCTACTGTTTTTTCCAAGGAGAACCAATAAGTCATCTTTCTATGTAACTACAAATTCATTAAATTATTTGGTTTTGTTCATAGCAAGAATAATATTTATACAATTTGGCTTATCTAATATGTATGTGTTTATATACACATATATGTGTATCTATGTATACATATAATACATGTATACATACAAATATATATTCATTCTCTCATCATGAGATAGGCATCTTCCATATAGGGTACCAAGAACCAAGAGATTTTTTTTTCTGGATCATCTAAAAGCTAATTTTTTTAATACCTTTCCCTCTATCACATTAGAAGCAATAAGTTACATAAAATTGAAGGAGATTTTATTTATATTTTTCATTTTGTGAATTATCAGCAAAAAATACATCATCAAATGATTAGCTTATTACTAATAAGGCTCTCTGAACTAATCATAAGTTCAGTTGGCTTATTCTTGGCATGTAGAATGTTAGTTCTTTGGATCATATGTAGAGCTTGTCTGGCATAGTTGTGGTTGAAGCAATTTCTACTCAGTTTTGTTCCCATTGTTGGTTAAAAGTCCTTAGGAAATAGTGGAGATCTATGTCAATGTTCTTTTATCCATTCCCCTTATTTGAGGGTGTCAGTTGTTTGTCTAAATAGAGACTGTTGGAATAGCTTCTGTTGGATAAAATATCTTCCACATCAGTAATGAATTATTTCCTTTCTATTTAAAAGTAACAAACTTAATTATAGGTAAGTTATATAATATTAATAATATATAATACCTCACAATTATTTTTGAAAAAAAGTAGTCATGATACATAGATATAAAACTACTATATAATCTAAAATGCCATTGGCCTTTCTTGCTTCTTATTCCAAACCATCTTTGCATCTTCTTTGCATTCAAATAACTGAGTTATTTGTATTTTGATTTAATATTCAGGAATTTATCCCCCACTAAGCCCTGCTCTGATATTTCAATGTAATAAGGAGCTGATTCTGGGTTCTTAAAGGAATGCCCATGGATAATAAGATCTTGAAGTCTCTACTGTGTTGATGGATAGTAGTAAAATTAAGTGGATTCAGAACTAATTGAATGCTAATACTCAAAATAAAGAGGATTAATGACTAGACATAAATTTATAGAAATATATAAGAGTGCCACCATGTTCTGTTCTCATTCCTGTTCTATTGAATATTCTGTCATTTATTTGGATGCAGGTATATATGGCATTTTAATTAAAAATTTTAGTGGCATGAAGCTGGGACAGAAGACTAACATGATGGAAGGCAAGACTAGGACAAAGGAATCTCTAAAGGGTTTAATGTTAAAACAAATCTAATAAGACAAAAGTGGAAGTACAAAAGTATACTCTCATGGTTTGTTTTGTTTGTTTTTTTAATTCAAATGTCCAAGTATTAGACAGAAGAGAATTGACTATGACAATTCATGTGAAAACAAACTATGGGTTTCAGCAAATTCAATATCAGCAATGTGACAAGGCAACTAAAAAACTAATGTAAATCTTCAGATATGTTCATATAAGTGTAGTGTTGGTCCCTTGGTACTCTTCCTAGAGAAAAAAAATACCTGGAATGCCATTTCTAGGACATGTTACCATGTTTAAAGACATGCTGAAGATAGCGAGAGCACTTGAAACCATTTCATATATGTATCAGTTGATGTGAAGCCTGGAAAAATGAATTAGATGAGATGAGATTTGTCATCAAATCTTGAGAGGCTATCATGGTGGAAATGGTTTAGAATTGCTTTGCTTAGCTCCAGAAGTCTATGATAAATTGTGAAAATTTCACAGACACAAGTTTAGATAGACAGATTCTTGTCAATTAGAACTATGCAAAAATAGTTTTCTTGAAGAGGTATTAAGCACCCTAGAATCTCAGAGTTAGAAAGGCCCTCCAGAGGCTATTTAGCCTAACCCATACTTGAGTAAGAAAATGCTATACAATATATCTAATCAATTCATGGAATAAAACAATAACTAGAACTAGAAGGAAAGTCAGAGGTCATGCCCAGCCCTGTCATTTTACAGACAAGAACTTAGATGTGCTTGAGTGACTCATCCAAAGTCGAACAGATCAAACAGGTCATCACTCTTTTGCTTGAAGACTTCTAGTAAATGGAAAACCTGTTTCTTCCCAAGGCATGTCATTCTACATCTAAATAATTTTAATTGTTAGGCAGTTTTTCTTTCTATTGAGCCTAAATCTCAAAGACCTTCATTATTGGAGATATTCAAAATATTCATTGACTGTGCAAAGGGGATTTTATTTTACTATGGAATGCAATAGACTACTTCTGAGGTAGGAGTCTGAGATGCTATGATTCCATAATGCCTTTGAGCGTGTGAGCACCCAGTGTCCAGGGGGAGGACTCAGCTCTCCACTGATGAATAAGGATGTACCTACGCCTCACCTGTCTGTGCCCACACCTGCAAGGCCCAGCTCATGCCCTTCTAGCCACCTGCCTTCCTGTAGCCAGCAGATGGCAAACACCGTGCCCCTGCCCTTCAGGACTCTGCTCGATGTTAACCCTGGTTATTTTTCTCTTCTCACCATAGTGCCCGTTGCTTTCGCATGATTGCACTTTCATGGGTCACAAGCTGATAGTGACTTGATAGAAACTTGGTTTCTCTGGATATAGAAGTTCTCCCTTACTCCACTCAGCCTATACAGCCCTTCCTTGCTGTTCTGGTAGAATTCATTTGAGTATAGGACCAGTGCAAATCTTGGAATTCACTAAAAGACCATATTAATGTGTGTCCTTCCCGACAGCTTCTCCATCCCCACCCCCACCCCATGACATCTACCTTCCTTCCCCACAAAAGGATCTTTTATAGCAAAAAAGACTTGTAATTTGGGGCCTCCCTTCTTTCCCATATTCATGATAGTCAAGGACATAGGGCACGTGTTTCCTGTCCCTTCTGAAGTCTTTCGAGCAGTTAGCAATTCTCTAGGCTCCCATCACCCAGAGCAGCATTTAGTCCTAGCTCATGGACAACAATGAACAAGGTTCCCAGGAAGCCATAGGGACTCCGTCCTGAAGGATGTTGCAGCTGTGAGGTGTGTCTCCTTCTTTCTGTGCCTCAGACTTGGTGGGGTTCACTGCCCCCTCACCCGCTTTCCAAGATCCTTCAGTTAAAAATGCTATCTTCAGAGCACTTTTGTTTTATTATTCTAACAATAAGATCTCAAAATGTCAGTACTAATAATTTGTGTTCTCTCAAAATACATGGCCAACTTTACCATGAGGCAAGCAGATGCTAGTAGTGACACAGTCACATTCATGGGAAATAAATATAATTGTTTATTTTTCCCCATAAGTAAGAGAAGTCATGCATGTGTCATCTTGTTTATTGTCCTATAGCTGGGTCATTCATTATATTATTCAAGCAAAATCAACAAGTGTTTATTTATTTATAACAACAAGCTTTGTTTATTGAGAACCTTCTCCAATCATCAAAGCAATCTTAAGAAATAGTTGCATGCTGGTATTTTATTTTAAAATAAATCCAAGACAATGCTGGAAACAAAGCAAAACTTTTAGAGCCTGGGTTGAACTCTTGCTCCAGCACTCTCCAATTTACATATGAGAAAAGAACTAGAATGATAGATCCATTTCCCCTTATTTCCAGAAAGACCTCATTTTCTTCTACCACTTGGAATTGTGGCCTGGGGGCCTAAGAATTCAATCCTCTGGTGGCATAATCAGACCTGAGAACCTTTGTCCTTATCCAACCAAAAGACCATTATCCCCAAGTGTCATACTGTCCTTCACGAGCCCAAGATATTTCTAGTGACCTTTCAGAAAGTCTCAGGTGATAGTGAGGGACCATTAGGGCAATTTTCTAACTCTGTACCTGAGAGTCACATATTCACTCCCTCTGCTCTAACCTAAGGATTTCTGCTAATTACCTTTACTCAGATTTCAAATTTACCTCAAGTTTATCTTATTTCCACATTCATATGTACTACAGTTGATTAGATTGGGTCCCTGCTGTCTACACATTATTATTATAATTTCTTCTTCTTCTTCTTCTTCTTCTTCTTCTTCTTCTTCTTCTTCTTCTTCTTCCTCCTTCTCCTCCTCCTCTTCCTCCTCCTCTTCCTCTTCCTCTTCCTCTTCCTCTTCCTCTTCCTCTTCCTCCTCCTCCTCCTCCTCTTCCTCTTCCTCTTCCTCTTCCTCTTCCTCTTCCTCCTCCTCCTCCTCCTCCTCCTCCTCCTCCTCCTCCTTCTTCTTCTTCTTCTTCTTCTTCTTCTTCTTCTTCTTCTTCTTCTTCTTCTTCTTCTTCTTCTTCTTCTTCTCCTCCTCTTCTTCCTCTTCTTCTTCTTCTCCTCCTCCTCTTCCTCCTTTCTCTCTCCCTTTTTACTGCCTACTTTGCACAGCTGCTACATATCTGCACTGATTCCCTTAAACACTTTCCCCCCCCCACAGAGAGTTTTTGTTTATTGAAATTGTCATAAATTTTTAAATATAAAAAGGAAGTTTCATGCACGGTCGAGGGTTGGGTCACATTCCCACATCAAGGTAATGCTTGGGTTGTATTTTACTGGGCAACTCTTTTTTATTTTTTAAAAACCCTTACCTTCCAACTTAGAATCAATATTATGTGTTGGTTCTAAGGCAAAAGAGCAGTAAGGGCTAGCTAGGCAATAGGGGTTAAAAAACTTGCCCAAGGTGACATACCTAGGATGTTTCTGAGGCATATTTGAATCCAAGACCTCCCATCTTCAGGCTTGATGTTCTATTTACTGAGCTGCCTCGCTGCCCTTAACTGACCAACTTAACATTCCCAAGAACTCCATTCAGTCTATGAGAATCATCATAATTCCAAGAGCTATAGCAGGGACACCAGAGCAAAGACTAGTTGATGCTAACAAGTAGTTTTCAGACCCATGGCCATTAGAAGTAAATACTAGAATACTTAATCCAGTTAAAGTCATTATTCTGGGACACCTAGGTGGCTTGGTAAATAGAGAGCTAGGCTTTGAGATGAAAGGTCTCAGGTTCAAATATGGCCTCAGATACTTCCTAGCTTTGTGGTCTTGGGCAAGTCACTTAACCCCAATTGCCCTTACCACTCTTCTGCCTTGGAACTGATACTTAGTATTGATTCTAGATAGAAGGTAAGGTTTGTTACTGTTGTTTTTTTAACAAGTAAAGTCATTATTCCTCCCAGGGAAATCATAATGAGAGGGTTTTGGTTTTGGAGGGATTTTTTTGGAATTTGATCCAAACAGTTACTTATTATGATCTCTGTTGAGAAGTGACCAATGGGGTGAGCACTAAAGTGCTTGCAGACAATTACTCTGCCTTTAGACAAGGAGATAACATTTGTAAAGAAGGTGTCTGAAGGAAAGAGTGAATGAGGAGTTCAGTTTCAAGGTTTTGCTCTCTATCAGAAAAGTTTATATGGGCCATTCTCCAGGAGTGCTATGATTGGGGTTCCTGCCTCAGACCAGGTTCAGCTTCTTGGATAAATCCAGATCTAATAAAAACTTCTCCACACAGTCTAAGCCACACTAAACCAAGTCATATTATGTTTCTACAAGCATAAAATATTCGATCTGGAAGGAATCTTAACGCTTATCTAGCCCAGGCCACTCTTTGTTTAGATGGTGAAACCAAGGTTGTTAAACAACTGACTCAGTTAACTTTTCTCATATGTGAACAAACTAAGTGAAACCCATGATTTTTTTTTAAATGTGTTTAGAATATTTTCCATGGTTCCATGATTCATGATTCTCCCCTTCCCTTCTCCCTCCCTAGAGCTGACAAGCATCTCCGTTGGGTTATACATGTTCAAATTGTTCAAAACCTATTTCCACATTATTCATACTTGCAGTAGAGCTATCTTTTAACATTAAAACCCTAAACATATCCCCATCAGACCAGGTGATTAATCACATGTATTTCTTCTGTGAAACCCATGATTTCTGATTTTCAGCCCTATCCTCTTCCAGTCTATCCCCCTAAATTTTATATAATTATTAATTAGCATAATGGGCAACCTCAAAGAAGAATTACCTTAATATGTCATGGGTATGTTTAATTGGATTTAATTTGAATAGGAATTCCTTCTACCAAGGCCAAGTACAGACAACTCATGATCTTACAGATTTTCCTGAGGATCAGAAAGGTCAAGTATCCTATATTAGTCTTAGAATTCAAAAAGATCTTAAAGGCCACCAAGCTTAATCCTTCCTTTAACAGATAAAGGAACTATTGAAGAATAAAGAGTTTAGTTTCTTGCCCAAAGTCATGAAGATTACATATGTATTTATGTGCATATATGTGGCTAAAATATCATATAGCCACACATAAACATATACATACATATATTTACATATAGGTAGATAAAAGAAATTTGGGGGGGGGGACATCCCTACACAATTGAAAGCAGAAGTCCCATCCAAGTCCCTATCCCATACCAAGAATACACATATACACATACTTAGATATGGTTTTCTTTCATATTGGACTTTTCTTCTTTCTCTTGCATTTCCCAGAAAACCAAATAGCTCTAATGAAGAACAAAGGAATTATCAAAGCAAAAAATGAGGAAGAACCAGTCACTCCATAAGCAGTTAAGCATTCACAACAGGCGAGTTGCTGTGCTAGGCTATGAGTATACAAATACAAAAGTGAGACAACATCTCCATTTGAGGAATTTATATCCTATCTGGGGAAATAGATCTTGTTCACAAATTAACAAATTTGGACATATATCAAGTAAATACAAAGCAATGCAGGGGTTTAAAGACCACTAACAACTGAGGAAATCAGGATAGGCTTTTTGAAGCGCAGAAAAAAAAATACCATATGGAACTCAGATGGAGAAAAAAGGGTTTTTGCTTTGATTGAACAAGATAACCAAGCCCCTGATATTTCCTTCCTCAATTTAATGATTTGAGTATTTCTGATGGTTAAAACAAAATGATCCCAAACTCATGACATACTGTACAACCTTCCCTCAGAAAATATCCTTCACCAAGTTTTCAAGATGCTGGTTCTGACAAATTCAAATCAGCAACACTAATTAGTATTTGACATTTTCAGCCTCTTCACCAACAGTACAGAATGTTGCTCATTTGTCAACTTATAGTGGCTATGCAGAAAAATATTTATCATATATGAAAATTTTATTTTGAGTCATTTGTGAACATTTTGATACGCTGAACATACTGAAGAATATCTTCACCCCAGATTTATTTTCCTCTCTGAGCTATTTCTATTTTGTTAAGATGCAGCTTTACAAGCTAAATAACTTTTTTTGAATTCTTATAACTATTGCCTTGTGTTCCCCAAAAATGACTACTTTAACTCAGAAAAGGAGCCACAGAACCTCAATGCTAATTTTAAATAATTAAAATTAAATTGATGCCAAGTAACATACACATCTAAATTTATGAACACAGGGTCTGCCATATTCCTGAAGCTTAGAAAAGTGCCAAACAGCAATTCTTATTTACATTTAAGAAATTCATTTATTTCTTCTTTACCTATTGCAGCCTCAATGGTCAAGAGATTTGCAGTCAAATACATTTTTCCTAAGTCAAGCCAATTTCTCTAGTTCACGATATATAGATATATTAACCAAAGTCTTTCTTTAGTCAACTAGTCAGGTCTATTTTTTTAAGATTTTTTTAAAACTATTTTGTTTTTTCTGCTTGTCATCATGATTTAGACTTGTATACCCTGATTCACAAATTAACTGATTAATTCTCCCACTTATCTTTTCTGACTAGAAGTAACCAATGATTGTAGTGTTCTTCTTACAGGAAGAAAAATAATGCCTTCTTTGTCTCTCTTCAGGCTTGGAAATGAATTGAACAGTTTTAAAAATCTGTGTCTCCAGCTACATAATCAGTTCAGCAGTTTTCACAAGATTCTAAAATTTAGAGCTAATAAACCATCAGGAGCCATCCAGTCTAATGACTTATTTTATAGGCAAGGGAGCTGATTAGAACAAAATCTGGCCAAGTTCACAGAAATGAGATTTGAATGCAGGACATTTGACTCTACCCATTCGTTTCCTTGGTTTCTCTCCAGACTCAGTAAAATTCCAGCTTCTACAGGATGTCTTTCCTTGTGTTTGATTGAATTTGTCCATTAAACATGGGGCTTACAAGTCAAGCCCATTCTTTTAACCTTCAGGTAGGATTTGGTCTCACTTCCAAGTTCGACAGAGATAATCAATAATCTGTTTATGCCACAACTCCTGCCTGGCAATGAAACTACTCTTGGACCTTCCTGGCTCCAAGTCACTTTAGACTCAGTTTCAGCACCTGTTGATTTTCATGGAATAAGCCACTGACAGAGAGAGCCTACAGAACACATGGTGACTTCACAACAGTTATTAACTAGCAAGTTGGTATTAACTGGTTGGTTAATAATTAATCAATACAATCAAAATTGTAACAACAGTATTGTTTACAGTTATAACTTATTTGCATTCCATAGTTTTGCTAGAATCCCTCATAAGATGCTGTAAAAATAAACAAATCACAGACAAAAGTGACTCTCAAAGAGAATCACAGGAAATCCTACTTCTCAGAATGGGATCCCATGACTTTTTACAGGATCACCTCATTTGTTAATAGCATCTTGAGAGATGGGGATGGAAAATAATATGGTGGAAAATTGGTTGAAAGAGTGAATGTAGTAGAGGAGAAAGTCCAAATGAATTGAAGCATAGAGGGTGTTAGGTTAGAGAAAAGTAGATATAACATTCGAAAGTGTGTTTGACTGGGAGGTTATTAGTGATCAAATGTTTTGCAACAGTATAATTATCAGTGTTTAAATCATTGCTGACATAATAAAGGGGAATATTACTTTATCAGAGGCAGACTGAATTACATAAATTAATGGGTTTCCTCTCTTAGTTCTAATAGTTCAGTTCTAATAGGCGTCAGTGATGTAGTGGGACAGTTTTGGGTTTGGAATCAGAGTAACAGATGAGATGGAGTTCTAATTCTGTCACTTACTACATGGATGACCTTGAATGAAACTACTCAATTGTAAACTGAGGATGGTAATATTTATACTAACTCACCTAGTTGTTCTTAACATCAATCTACATATTGCAAAGAATTATGTGAATGCAAGCTATTATTATTATCATTAGCTTACTATAATTTTCCTTAGTATTATTATTATTATAAATGAAGCAATGAGTTTCCTAACTAATAGCCTAAAAACAAAAAGAGGTACCAAGAGACAATATGGGAAAGGAAGAGGAAAAGAACAAAGTGAGGGAGGGACAGGTGACAACTGATAGTAAGAGCTGACCATTTCAGCCATCAGTTACCTTAATTACTGATCTATTTCTGGTTACCTCAATTAGGTGCACTTGTGGAAAATCTTCATAGCATAAGTGAGTCCTGAGAGAGAATTAATGGATGCGATAATAAACAATTTGCCAAATGGAACATTCAGCTCTCAATTATCTTCTTGCTAGATTAACAAGTCAAACTGAGTCCTACTTATTGCTCTATAGTCTGGGAAAATCATGAACCAAATGAGCAGTTACAGAAGGGCTGAGTGAAAAACACATATTGGTTTCAGTGTAGAAAAGTAGTGGGTGAAAACACACACAAGCAATACTTGTGTGTGTGTGTGTGTGTGTGTGTGTGTGTGTGTCTGTGTGTTCACTTGCCTTAGGAAGTATTCCTAAGGATTCGTCTCTGCAGTCCAAACAAATTGAAATTTTTACCAAGTATCCATTATTCCATCCTACCTTTTTCTCTTCCCTTTCATGAACAGGAGTAATTGAGAAGAGCCAAAGAGCATTCCTAAGTACATGTGGATGGGAGTAAAAGGATGGGTAAATAGAGGAATGTGAGAAAATGTTCTACAAATGGGAGTTAAATTAACTAAAGCCATCTTCATGATCAAATTGATAAAAAGAACCAAAAGAGATCCATGAAGTAAAATTTAAGATGTTGTCTCCAAAACCTTTCCCTGAACACAATTTGCAGGTGGGCAATGGAGTCAATTGGCATTTTAACATATATCACAGTTACTTGAATTCAGGAGCTAGGCACCATCCCTCAGACATGCCAATCAATTATTCTTTTCTGTTTAGAGTGAAGATGATTGGAGTCTCTAACCTGCTAGGTTTTCAAAGCTCAGGAGGGAAGGTCATAGTAATCTAGGTTGTGCTCAGCTTTACTAGCACTGATGCCCAGAGGAACAAGGAATGACTTTTAGGAGTAGCCTTTGGGACCCAAGTCCAGCCGAAGCTGAGTCATGAGGTCATTGTTCCACAGAAAATGGGCTAAGTACTGAGCTTCCTTCCTTCAGAGACCAAGATAAAATAGGGCAGAAGAGTTAAGCCCTGGCCCAATATCTACAAGGACCCTCAGACACAGGCTGCAATTGGGAAATGTTTAACAAAATAAATAAAATTAATACAAGTATTTCATTTGTGGTAGAAAACCGAGTCAATAGGCTGCACAGATTTGTTTCTATTTTAAGTCTAACATCCCTAGAATAGGGGACAATATAACATCAAAATATGGGAAGGTAGAAGGGAATATTTGTATGTTTGTTCTCTATCTTCAAAGGAAATATCACTCAGAAAATGCTTAGAAAAGAAAAATAAACCAACCACATACATACATTCAGACGGAAGGGGAAAAGAGGCAAGAGCTCCAGACACATACTTGTACTGGAGTGTTGCTACTGGCCACCCCTAAGCCTTAGCTAGCTGCACCTCCAGTCTCTTGGGGTTGTCGCTCAATGCTTTCTGCCCAACTGTGTATGTAGGGAGCAATTTCAGTTTTCCCAAATTTGAAGTCTGCTCCTTCCAGTTTTTATATACTATCTATCCAGAGCTCCAACATAGAAAAGAAGATGGTCAAGTGTTCCACACAATTCTTGACATATAGTAAATACTTAAGAATTGCTTGCTGGTTAAGTGATGGTTGTGCTATAATAGTCAAGGCCTCTGACCATAAGTCTTCCTCCTACTGCTAAACCCTAGCTCCTCTGTCTTCACCACTCTGCTAAGAGAAGACTTCAAGTCAAAATTTCAGTGACTATAGCTTTGTAAATAAGAGTCTTTACTAGCCCACAGACACCTAGTCCAGTCAATTCTCCCCTCCAAGAGACAGCTCACCATTAAAAGAAAACAAATCAGAATTTTAACTATATCCCAAGCACAAATGTTCACTCTGCTTTAGATAGTGGCCGGTTGCATAAGAAAACCATGGAGGGGGTAAAACAAAGAAACTCTCAAACCCGGCTATTATCTGAAATAGGATCTAGACTTGCTAGAAAGAGCAATAAGACTTCACAGAGAAATTAAATGCATAAACTTCCCAAGAAGAAAGAAAATTATCACTATTTGCAAGCATTATGAGGGTTTATTTTTAAAATCACAAAGAATCAGCAAAGAAATGGGATGATTAATAGTTTACTAAAGTAGAAAGATATAATATAAATTTGCAAAGATCATCAGCATTTTTATATCAAGAACAAAAAACAGGAATAAATTTTAGAAAGAAAAAAAATCCCATCAAACTAACTACAAAAAGCATAAACTATCTAGGAGTCAACCTACCAAGACACACTCAAGACAAATACAATTACAGAACACTATTGAAACAAAGAAACCAAATAAGTGGAAAGATGTTTGCTCATGGTTGGGCTGAACTAATATGATAAAAATACCATTACCACCTAAATCCATTTATGGATTTAAAGCCATATCAATCAAACAACTAAGGGGTTTCTTTATATTTACTTGTGTTAGCAAAGAATTGGAAATTGGGGGTGGGGTGCCCATTAATTGGGAAATGTCTGAATGAGTCATGGTATATGTTTGTGATGCAATACTGTTGTGTTGTAAGAAATCGTGGAGGTCATTTCAAACATGGTAAGCCTTATATGAACTCAGAGAATAAAATGAGCAGAATTAAAAGAAAAAAATTATACAATAATAGAATATGACAAAACCAAAAATTTGGAAATACAACCCAATATAAAACATGCTACTCACTTCCCAGTAGAGAGATGATAGCCTCATACAGCCTCTTGAAACATGTATATAATTATGCATATGTATATACTGTGCACACATATTTACATATATGTATATTGTATATACATACATGTGTGTGGCCAGTGCAGAAATCTATTTTGCTTCATATTATATTTTTGTAACAGGGTTTCACTTTATTAATTAATTAACTAGTTAATTAATCAACTCAATGGAATCGAGAGAGGTGGGAGAGAGAGAATATATATCTGAAAATAATACAAAATTTAATTTAAAATGTATTTGATCCAGTAGAATAAAATGCAGTTTTAAAGACTTCTCTAACAAAGTGTCTCTCTCAATATATCAAGAACATGAAAGATTATATGATTGATACAACTTTCTTCATCCCATTTAGAGATCCTCCCAGTCCATCTCAACATCTGCCTGACACTAGGGACTCCTCCTCTCCTTCCCAGACCAGTATGCTACTCTCTGGGCCTGAGATTTGGATTGCACCAAGTTATAGCATCATTATTTACCTCTTGGGCTACAGATGATTACTAAACTGGGACTAGAATTAAATAGGAAGAAGAACTCTGAGGTGTTACCTCATACTCTCACACCTAGCAGGCTAGCCAATATGGCAGCAAAGGAAAGTGATAAATGTTGGAGGGGGTGTGGCAAAATTGGGACACTAATGCATTGCTGGTGGAGTTGTGAATTGGCCCAACCATTCTGGAAGGCAATTTGGAAATATGTACAAAGAACTTTAAAAGAATACCTGGCCTTTGATCCAGCCATAGCACTGCTGGGTTTGTACCCCAAAGAGATAATAAGGAAAAAATACATGTCCAAAACTATTTATAGCCACGCTTTTTGTAGTGGCAAAAAAATTGGAAAATGAGGAGGTGTCTATTGATTGGGGAATGGCTGAACACATTGTGTTATCTGTTGTTGATGGAATACTATTGTGCTCAAAGGAATGATGAACTGCAGGAATTCCATGTGAACAGGAACAACTTCCCAGAATTCATGCAGAGTGAGAGGAACAGAACCAGGAGAACATTATACACAGAGACTGAGACACTGTGGTACAATCGAACGTCATGGACTTCTCTACTAGCAGCAATGCAATGATCCGAGACAATTCTGAGGAACTTGTGAGAAAGAACACTATCCACATCCAGAGAAGAACATATGATTGATTACATAGTACAATAGGGATATCACTGGGGTTTTGATGAGATCACTCTACTGCAAATATGAATAACATGGAAGTAGGTTTTGAACAATAATACATGTATAACCCTTTGGAGCTGCTTGTCAGCTCTGGGTGGGGGGAGGAAAAGGGGGAAGGAGAATCATAAATCATGTAACCATGGAAAATATTCTAAATAAATAAATAAAATTCTAAAATAAATAAATAGGAGGAAGAAAGCAAGCTAGGCTGAGTTACATATGGAAAATTAATGATTTCAATGACTCCAAACTTCTCTCTGAAACAAAAACACGCTTTTTATAATATTTATAATCACTATGAGAATAACTCACATTTTCATTATTTCTGAGAGAGGCAACATGGTCTGTAGTAGACGGATAGCTGGTATTAGAATGGGGAAGATCAGGGTTCAAGGTCTATCTTTAACAGATATTATCTATTCCAAGACAAGTCCAAGAGATTCATGATGAAAAAAATTTATTCACCACCATAAAGGGAACTGAAAGAGTCTGAATTCAGATTGAAGCAAGCCATCCTTCACTTATTTCCTTCATGAAGTTTTTTTTTTCCTTATATAAGCTATATGTGTCTTCTTTCACAACATGATGAACATGGAAACATGTATTGTATAAAAACGCACCTGCAACCTACCACATATTACTTGCTGTCTTGGAGAAGGTGGAGGGATGGGAAGGAGGGAGAAAACAAGGATCACAAAAAAATGTCAGAAAACAACTATTAAAAATTGTGTCTACATGCAATTAAGGAAAATATAATAAAAATACATATATTATCTTAAGAGCATGGCCAAATTATTTCACTTCTCTCTGCCCCAGGAAACTAGAAGTTGTAGATGATTTGTCATGCAGTTTCCTAAACCAAGGAATCAGGTTTAGAACACAGGGATGGAACAAAAACATGATACAATGATCAAAAATACTTCAAATATTTCAAAAAGCCAAAATTCCAAGTCACCTAAAGGGGCACTGCAAAAATATATTATGGACCTACGTAAGCTCTAGCATATTGTCAACCATGTCTTACAAGTAAGAATCAGTGTAAATGGTTATCTTCCAAGAGCCATATAGCCAGAAAAGGAAGTAGGTCAGACAAGTATTGTGGGTGAGTTATAACAGATGTATAGTCTATTTACTCCACTGGTATCCACATAATGTTGAGAAAAGCTTCCAACCATTGAATGGATCGTTTATGGAAGATTTCTGCTAAGATCACCCCAAATCTAATCAGCAGAGACAGCATTGGGAGGAACCATAAAGGTCATCAAATCCAACCACTTCATTTTAAATATAAGAATTTGAGCCTCAGAGATGCCCTTGGACACAGAGCTAGTGTGGCACAGTGGAGAGTCTCTGGAGTTGCAAGCCAGGGTTCAAATCTCACCACGGATGTTTATTACCTGTGTGAACACAGATCTGAATATCCCCTCTCTGTTTTCTCATCTTTAAAATGAGCAGGCTGTACTCTGTTACCTCTGAGATACCTCTCAACTCTACCTATATGTCTATTCTTCTATCATCCTAGAGAATTCTAACTCCAAGTTCAACACACTAACTACTACACCACACTACCTCTACCAGGATGAGAATAAACAAATGGTTGTGAAGGAAATTTTCACATGAATGAGATCATGGATCCATTGAAATATTCAGGGTGTTTCAAATACATTAATGGAACCATTTTTTTATTCTTGCATATGAGTATTATTTCATTAAATCCTGAAATAAAAGCAAAATTATTTTGAGACATTCCATATGGTTCCATTTATATAGAACACTCTGTAGAGAACTGATTAGCCTCTTCCGTATAATTGTATATGTTAAACTGTATTCAACATAACTTACTGAAAAGCAAATTAGGTTAGACTCTAAAATAATAGCCTATGTCTTTGAGAGGAAAGGTGTGTACTGTCATAACACAAATACAAGTGTTTCCCTATGAATATTCAAGGCAGCAAAAAGCTATCCACAATTGAAGTTCATTCAAAAGAACAAGAAGGGGCATGATTAAGCCCAAATGTTAAAAATCTAAAGCACAGTAATCATATTATACAAGTTAAATTAGAAAGAAATACACTCCCCGATATGAGCTCAAACCTATTTGTACCCCCAGTTTTTCCTTTTCTTGTTGTAAGTGCCAGCTAAGGCTTGTCTCATTCTTGAAGCAGGCTTAAAAAGAACTCAGCAACCAGAAATATTTGGGTAAATGAGCATCTTCTAACCTGCTCCCTTACTTGCTCCCTTCCAACTCTTTTATCACCTGGGGTTCCTCAATCATAGCATAGTCAATTAATAATAATCCTGGTCTGATGTTCTCTCTACATCACATCCAGTTTTTATTTTTCCATCAATAGGTGGGTATACCAAAAATCACTAGGAGTGACAATGTCTCCACAGATAGATCCTGTTTCCAGTCCAGTGACTATCTCCATCATCCCAAGAAACAAACCCTGTGAAGATGGAACCTGGCAACTTCATCTGCTGGTTTTGCAGCCTTCCATCACCTCAGCAAATACAACTACTGAAGATCTAGGAAAGGATATTCTCATCTCCCAAATCCTTGACACTTCAGCATCAAAAAGAAATGCAGTTTTATCCATGGAAATGGCATATAAGAAGATGCATTGTCATTTGCTTTGCTGCTGAGCCATAGGTCTTTTTCCATCTTACTTTCAACTGAAACCTCCCTCTGCGGCATGCTGGCTTTCAAGTTCCTTTTCTTCAAGTATACTTTTTTTAACTTGATTTTTCTTGGGTATTTTTTCTGTTTTCTTTTGCAACATGGCTAATGTGGAAATGTTTTGCTTGACTAAACATGTATGCAAATTGCTTGCCTTCTCAAGGAAGTTGGGTGGAATTTGGAACTTAAAGTTTAAAAAAATGTTTGCTTACATGTAATTGAAGAAAAATATAAAAACAAACAACATAATAATATATCTCTTTTCCAGACCACGTAGCATCATAGAATACTAGAGGTAGAGGTGGAAAAAACCAAAATCATCTCATCCTTCTCCATTTTCAAATGAAAAGCCTTAATGTAATTTACTATGTAACTTAGGTAGTTAGAGGTACTTGTGCCTCTGCCACAGATAGTAGCATAGTTAGGATTCAAATCCATATCTTTTGCAAGTCATAAAACTTCCTCATAGATTGTACATTTGTCATCTTTGACCAGTTTTGTTCCCATCTTCCAGACTTTTCCAGATTCCTCTACCTTCTTGTAAATGTGGAACAAAATTTACACAGTCTTCCAACAAGAGCCCAACCAACTCCAGGTTGAAGTGGGAAGATGACTTCATGTCTCTTGTATGTCATACTTCTATTAATACATGCTAGTTTCATGTTAGCACTTTTAATAACAGCACAACTCTGTTGACTCACATTCAGGCATGCTACTGCATTCCTGGTGCCTAGCTTGTATTCATGTAGTTTATGCCTAATCCCTAACTGTGCTCCTTTTTTTCAAATCTCATCCTCTTTGCTCCACTATTTCTCTTATTTTTCAAGGGCCCTTTTGACTGCATTTCCCATTTTCTAAGTGTTGACTACTCTACTCAAATGAACACAATCATTCAAAATTCAAATCATCATCCAAATAAAAGAGAAGTATAAAGAGAGTTCTTAAGATGAATTAGAAGTTCCAAGTGATCCTCCTAAAGCACAGATTTGACCATGTAACTCCTCAACTCAATAACTCCAGTGATTCTCTATCCCTCTAGAATCAAAATATAAAATATCCTATTTGGCTTTTAAAGTTCTTCAAAACCTGGATCCAATCTACTTTTCCAGACCTATTATACGTGTAATGTGTAAGACGTGTATGAGATATTCAGGGAGTACTAACTAGCATCTCTTGTGTGAGGGCTTGCTGGGTCCTTTTCGGGGCTATTCATCCACTTTGGGTATCCATATGGCATTCTGCTCTCACCTGTGGCTCTGACAATCTGTAGCAGATACAAAGGTCACAGCCCAGGAAAACCATCTCAACAGACTTCAAAACCATCAGTATGTTAGGGGGGTGTCTATCCCAAGCATGTTAAGACTTCCTTGACAGAATAGACAGATGAGAAGAATTCATTCCAGTAGCTATGAAGGCAGCTGAAGCAAGCACTGTGGAAAGCCTAGAGTCTGGTCAAATATCAAAGACACCAAGATCATCCGCTGCATTCCGAGCCATTCCCAGTGGTCTTAAATTTTTGTTTGGCCACTGTACTTCACTGACTCTGGAAGAGAGAAGCTGATGACTACGTGCAATTCTGCTTCACTCAAATCCAATTCACAAGTCAAGAAATGACCTGTGATGTCATTGGTTCTCTTTGAAAATGAAGGATGAACAGATTCCTCCCTTTCACCCATACTTCC
Organism: Monodelphis domestica; assembly: GCF_027887165.1. Lineage (NCBI taxonomy): Eukaryota > Metazoa > Chordata > Mammalia > Didelphimorphia > Didelphidae > Monodelphis > Monodelphis domestica. Next base: position 149,117,186 of record NC_077230.1, read on the forward strand.
AGTCCAATTAAACTGGCGTTCTTCCTCTTTCTCACAAGTGGTATTCTATCTGCTGTTGCCATGCCTTAGCATTGGCTGAAAATCATGGAGTCCTCCAACCTCACCTCCAGCTACTACAAACCCTGATTTCCTCCAATATTTCACTTAAATGCTAATTTCTACATGAGTCCTTTCCTCATCCACCCTCCATCTGTTTATTCCTTTTCCCTTTGAAAGAAAAAGAAAACCAATTGCATTAGCTGTCTTTTGAATAAACATGTATTTAAAAACGTCATCTACCTGATCTAATGTTAGCTCCTGGAGAACAAGGTCTGTTTGATTTTTGTCTCTACATTCCAGCATCTAGCACAGTGCTGTCTACTGACTAGAACCAATGTTTCTAATCCCACTACTCCCACTCAATTATAAACTCTCTGTAGTCTCATCTTTGGCCTCTTCATTCAACTGAAATATCTCCAAAGTTGCCAATGATCTCTCTTTAAAAAATAAAACCCTTGCTTTTCAACTTGGAATCAATACTATGTAATGGTTCTAAGGCAGAGGAGCAGTAAGGGATAGGAAAAGGCAGTTAAGTGACTTGCCTAGGGTCACACAGCATGGAGGAAATAAGACCACATGTGAACCCAGGACGTCCCATTTCCAGGCCTGGCTTTCTATCCAGTAAGCCACCTAGTTGCTCCCCAATGATTTCTTTTCTACTCACTCTTAATGTACCTCTTCACCCTTCTTGCTATAGGCTTTAATATTGTCAATTGCCCTCTTCTCTCCTCTCTCTCAGTTTTTGCATCAAAATTTTCTGCTGGTTCTCCTAATACTTGTCTGACCATTCTTTCTCAGTCTCCTTTGCTAGATGATCTTTAATCACAGATGTCCTCTAAAGCCCCTTCCTGGGCCACCTCCTCTTTGGCCCCTTTACTATCTCGGTTGGTGATCGTGTCAGTTTCCTTGCATCCAACTGTCATCTCTCTACAGATGATTCTCAGACTATCTATCCTTTACTAAGCTTTTTGCTGTCTTTCAGTCTCACACCTCCAAGCACCTATTAGAAATCTCGAACCAGATATCCTGTAGACATTTCAAACCTAATGTGCCCCAAAATGAAATCACTGTCCTTCCTCATGCCCCCTTCCCTCTTATGAATTTCCTTCTTACTGAAAGCAACATCATTCTCCCAGTATCCCAAGCTCACATCCTAGATTTTCGTCTACAATTCCCCACTCTCTCTCACCTCCAAATGCAATCTGTTATTAGGTCCCTTCATTTCTACTTCCACAACATTTCTTATATATGTCCCCTCTTCACAGCTCTGATATAATGCCCCCCTTCAGTGAAAGCCTTTATTATTCTCATGCCTGGGATATTTCAATGCTCTTCTGATTAAAATATTTTTAAAATAATCTTCTGGTTAATTGCCCAACATTAAGTCTTTCCTTACACCACTCTTTCCTCTTCTTAGCTATCAAAGCAATTGTCTTGAAGTACAGGTCTGACTCTACTCAAAAAACTCTAAGGGCTCCCTATTATCTCCAGGATCAAATATAAAAGTCTATTTGGCTCTTAAAGCCCTTCATAACCTGACCTCTTCCTATTTTTTCAGTCTTCTTACACCTGAGACTTTTCCACATACTTTACAGTTCAGAGGCTATTGGTCTCCCTGTTATTTTTCTCACAAGACCCTCCATCTCTCTGCCTATCAGCTGCCCTCAACACCTGGAATGTTCTCCTCCTTATATCCACACGGTTTTATTGGCTTCTTTCAAGCCTCACCTCAAATCCCTTCTTTTATAAGAAATCTTTCATGGTCCCTCTTAATACTGGTACCTTCACTCTGAGATTACCACCAATTCTCTCTCTCTCTCTCTCTCTCTCTCTCTCTCTCTATATATATATATATATATATATATATATATATATATATATATATATATATATGTGTGTGTGTGTGTATACATATATATTCATGTTTATTGTGTGCATACATGTATGTATAAATATAAAAAGATAAATTTTGCTTATACATAACTGTTTGCATATTTTCTCCACCATTAGAACATGAACAACTTGAGGACAGGAACTATTTTCATCTCTCAGTATATCCCTAGCATTTACCACAATGAAGAAGAATTTTAAAAAACCTAATATTTATATAGCATCTATTGTGTGTTAGGCGTGCTGAGCAACTTATATATAAAACCTCATTTGATCCTTTTAACAATCATGGGAGGTAGATGCTATTATTATCACCATTTTACAGATGAAGAAACTGAGGCAAAGTGATCTTCCTTGGGTTACATAGCAGATGTATCTGAGACTTAATTTGAACTTGAGTCTTCCTGACTCTAGCCTCTAAGTTCTATCCATTATATCACCTATGTGCCTGGTACATAGAAAGTACTTAATAGATACTTGCAGATTTAATATAATAGATGCTTTGTAAGTGGCTATGATTTAGCTGTGCATGTGCTTAATCTCTGTAATTTACTTTTTATTGTGACCCAGTCATGTCCCTGCCAAGGAAGGGAAAGTGGAAATAGAGTCCGAGATGGCTACAAGAGTATGAGTAGCAAGGATACTGAAAATTTATCAGAAATGATTGCCTGAGGTGCTTATTGCCTTTAGGTTTGTAGCCAAGGATGGCCAGAAATTATTGCCTCTGTACCAATTTGTACCTTACCTCTCTGATTTATTAATGAAAATATATAACGTGAAAAGTAATAAAGTCTTAGTCACATCCCGATATATGACTTTACCTGACCTTATCACTCATTTGTGGAAATAAATTGGATTGATTTTGACCCAGCTCTTCAAAGTCATCTTGAAACTACCTGGGGCCTTATATTCTCCCTAGTTGGAAAATTGACTGTCCAATGACTTGTTAGAGTATCTTCCCAAGTACCAAAGTTATAAAGTTACAATGACCTGTCTACCTATAATTTCCAAAGACCGTCTTTTCCCCTTTTTAAAAATGGGCACTACATTTTTCCATTTCCAATCTTAAGGTATGCCTTATACATCTCAAAAAAGAAAAAGAAAAACGATAGCTAAGAACTCTGCCAATTACTTTCTCCAATTTCTGAAGTAAGTTAAGGGTCCATTTGGGCAGCTTGGGGATATTGACTGTTTGATATATTATGGCAGCTTCAGTTTAAGAAGCATTAAAAAAAAAGAAAAGAAACAATCCAGAAAAGGAACCTAATACATAGAGTTCTTTGATAGATGGAGATTTATGTTCAATACAGCCTACCTTAAACTAAGATAGACAGTCACAACTTAAATGAAGTAGAAAAGAAATTAATGTTAAAACAATGAGGTAAGTTAATTTCTTCTCAATCTTTTAAGCAAGATTATTCAATTATACCTATTCAATTATACCTATCAGTTATACCTAGTTATACCTAACCTGGTTTCCATTTAATCCATTTAATCCCTGCAACAGCTTCTACAATTTCCATGTTTACTTAGTTAATCTCAAAGAGAGATTCTTAACCACTTTGTTGTCATGTAGCCCTTTGGCAGTTCGGTGAAGCCTCTGGACCCATTCCCTGCATCATGTTTTTAAGTGCATAAAATAAAGTATGTAGAATTACAAAGGAAACCAATTTTAATGAAATATACTTATCAAAAAAATTAATTAAGTTCATAAAAGCCCCTAGCTCCAGAGGGAACCACTACAACAGCTGGCAGCTAAGGGTACACAAATCTCCTTTGCACCTATCCTCAGCTATACTGAGGTATGGAAATAGCTATTCCTTACTTCCAGAAAATGGTTTTAAGATTTTAGAAGGTTATTTTTACTAAGAAACTAAAAGAATCAAAATTAATGGGTAAAAAAGAAAACAGTTATATGGAAGATGAATAGCATTATGAATGAGAAAGATTATTATATAACACACACACACACACACACACACACATATATATATACATATGTGTATATGTCTATATACTAAACAAAAGGCTTCTAGCCTAAATAAAATTTAAGTTTATGCTACTTCTAAATAGGATTTTTTTATTCCCCTGAAAATTGATTTGTAATCTTATTTTCCAGTATAGGCATCAAGTCCTCTCCTCGGGTTCTGAGGTGAAGGAGAGAAAAATATAAGCTTGATAACTGGTAAAAATAATTTAGACTCCAGGGCACATGAGCAAAAAGATGAAGGACTAGACATTTTCTCTAATACCTCTCATGACCTCTTGCTCCAAAACAGAAACTATGTGCCAAAAATAAAGTAACTGTAGCTGTGTCCATTCCATAGTCTAGAACATTCAGAAACCAAAAGGTTTCAAAAAAATCCAATGGACACTAACTGAACAGAGCTCAATAAGCATCCTTCTTCTATCTCTTGTGATGTTAGCAGTGAAGCTACACAAGCTGACCCAAGGACAGGACCCAGGCTTACAATGAAATTGATATCCTGACCCTCTTTCGAGTGCTGTGAAGACTCTAGTTCCAGGCTGTGGAAATCTGCCCTAGCCATGACAGATAGATAGTGCTGCTATAGCCCTGCAGGAGCAAAAGCCTTCCAGGTGCTAAAACTCTATAACATCAATGCTGTAAAGTTCCAAACTGTTGGTATTGAGCTAAAGAACTAAGGAACAAAGGGAAGGAATATGACTTAATAACAGGATACCATGTTCTTACAGGATGCTGTGTGATACAAGCTCTCTGCTAAGCCTGAGAAGAGAAGAAAGCATCCAGATGAGGCCAATTCTGACCCCTCAAAAGTCACTTGGGGCAGATATCTAGGCTAGTGAACTGTGAATTGCCTAGCATGGGAGGAGGCTGAGATGCTTTAAGATCCATCCCCCAAGAGAACCACAGAAAAGAAGGAGTCAAAAAGTGAGTGGGAGCAGTAAATTAGCAAAGATTTTAGAAAGAAGAAAACTTAAAGACCTAAAATATAATCAGATAAATAAACAGTAACAATAGAAGAAAATATGGCCTCCAGATGTAGTAAAGGATTCTATGAATAAATATTATAAAACAAAGAAAAATAAAAAGATGCTGTGTAATGTGAGGAGAATATGAATCATAATGCATTGTTCCTGAGTGGTTCAAAGGACAAATGAAACTTCTGAGAGCAGATATGGCCCACACAGCAAAAATAATGAGGAGAAGAGAAAAATTAGAAAATGAAATAGCAAGCCTCACCTAGAAAGAAAGAAACAAAAAGAAAAAACAAAGAAACAAAGAAAAAAGAAAGAACAAAGCAAGTTTGGGAATGTAAATAAAGAGAAGTGAAAAATAACCTAGAAGAAGAAAAGATAAAAATAACAATATTAGAAGATAGTACGTCAACTAAGTTAGTAAAACATAACTGATCATAAAGACAGAATGTATAGAGACAACCTAAGGATCATAGGATACAAAAGAACATAGTAAGACAAACTACTTTAACTTTGTAATACAGAAAATAATAAAAGAAATCTGTCCCAAACTTCTGAATCTAGAAAATGAAATGTCAATTGAAAGAATGCATAGATGACCTCCAGAAAAATAATCCCAAAGCTGCAAACTACAAGACACATAGTGGTTAACAATGCAATTTGGAAAAATGTAATTTTAAATAAAGAGAGTTGGAAAAGTTGTCCTCCCGAGTCCCTTTGGGCTTTATGAACTTATGATCTTTTCCTCAAGACATATATCAAGTTCCACCTGCTCCGTTAAATCTCTTCTGATATCCCCAGTTAAAAATAATTCCATCTCAAAGTTTTTCAATGCTGAAAGAGACATCAGGGATCATGTTAGTTGAGGCATGAAATCCTTTTATGACATGTCATCCACCAAGTGATCATCTAGTCCCCAGTTGAAGCCCCTCATGATGAGGAATTGGCAATTTCTTGAAGTAGTGTTTAGCTCAGATTGTTAGAACATTCTTTTTTGATATTAAGCTAAAATGTCCCCTTCAGCTTCTACCTATTTATCCAAATTCTGTCTCTGATTCCAAGGAAAACAAGGTTAATCCATCTTCAATATGACAGCTTCAGATCTCTCATGTTGCTATATGACATCAACTCAACAAACATTTATTAAGATTCAGCTAAGTGACACCCACTGAGCTAAGCATTTTTAAGAATACAAATACTGCAGGAAAAGATAGTCCCTGCAGGAAGTCAAAAAGGTTTTTGTTGTTGTTTTTTTTCTTGGGGGGGGTAGGAGAGGAGAACACACCTGGAGCAGGGGGGATGATAGAAAAAGTCAAAATGTTCAGGAATGCAGTTCCTGGAGAAAGAGGAAATAGTAGATCTGCCTATTTTCTTTAAAATGGGAGTTCTGAAAGGAACCTACCAGAAAGAGAGACTACAGAAGGCAAGAGTAAAATTAGTCCAGGGGTGGTGGTGGAGGGGGGAAGGAGGAAGGGGGAAAGAGAGAGAGAGAGACAGAGAGAGAGAGAGAGAGAGAGAGAGAGAGAGAGAGAGAGAGAGAGAGAGAGAGAGAGAGAGAGAGAGAGAGAGAGAGAGAGAGAGAGAGAGAACTTCTTGAGGGCAAGAATAACATAACTCTTTCATTATTTTTTTGCCCAGTAATATGATATCCAGAGCACAGTAATCATTTAATAAGTATTTATTGAATTACTGAATAAATAAATGAACCCAAACCTGGGATCACTTAGAAATCCATAATAGTCAAGAACTATAAGAGCGAAGTCACAATCTTGATGATTTTTTTTTAATTTAAAAAATGAAGGTACAGGAGCAGCTAAGTGGTTCAGTAGATTGAGAGCTGAGCTCAGTAAGAGGAGATCCTGGACTCAAATCTGACCTTTTACATCTCTTAATTGTATGGCCCTAGGCATGTCATTTAACTCCCATTACCTAGTCTTTACCACTCTTCTACCTTGGAATCAATAGACAATCATGACTCTAAGATAGAAGGTAAAGATTTAATTTTTTTTAAATGGAAGGTCAACAGAAATTACCTGAATTTGAGACAGAGAACCATTTTTTCAAAGTAGGGAAAGGGCCTCCTTTTCTGCATCTCCCTACCGAAGGCTAAGATTGGTCCCTGAATATGGGATAATGCTAAGTTTCTAGGCGGATGGAGGACAAGGAAGATGTCTACCTACACCTACCTTGTAGGGTAAAAAGAATATGAGAAGAGAGAGTCAAACAGATCATTACAGATTAATAAGATCCTGCCCCCTAAAAAATGTAAAAATCCTAGATAGTAGCCCTTGGCATTTCTGTATCTATTGTTAAGATTTCCCTGCAATCTTGTTTTCTATGATAGATGGGCAAGGGGAATATAAATTATTGATGCTTCAGAATATCTCACTGTGTGGGTACTGCCTCCTCTGGGGCACTTTATCACCTGTCCCTGCCTTCTTCTGTATGATTCTGGTCTGCATCTTTCCCAAACCTACCACTGGTCTTAGAATCATTGGTGAAGAGCTAGACCTTCAATATGTTTATAAATCACCTGGACCAGGAGTCCCTAAATGGTAGTCTATAGTTAGGTATGGAAGGAGATTGGGAAGGGGTCTGTGAATTTGAATGGGAAAAATTAATAACATTATTTTCACCAACCTCTAATTGGAATTTAGCATTTCATTCCATTTTGAATTAAAAACAACAACAAACATTACTTTGAGAAGGAGTCCATAGGCAAAGGGATTCAAGATATTAAAAAAAGACTAGGAATCAATGATTTAGTCCAACTCCCTCATTTTATAATTAAGGAAACTGAGGCCGTTCAAGAAATTTAAGTGACTGGCCCAGGTAATAAACTTTTTAATATTTTGTGCAGCACAGTGCCAGGGAAAGCTATTTGTTTCTCCTGTGATGCCTTTAATTCTTGCCTACCTCTTCTTAATATGAAAGTAACATAAAACAGAAATTGAATAGCCCCAAATTATGATAAATACTTAACTGACAAATAAATGAATTACCAAGATGTTATTTCTTTTTCCAGGCCCAACAGATCTTCCAAAAGAAAAGGAACACATACTGTAAATACAAATTATCTGTAAGTCTTATATAACATTCCCAGGAATATCACGAGACATAGTATAAATACAGTATCATCATGTTATTTATAATACCAAAATATGTCCACAAGATCTCTGGGACAGGGAAGGGGATATATAAATAACAAAAATATTTTGCTAGTAAACACAAAGCAAAAATACTTATGCCTCCTATGCAGTAAACATTATGCTTCTTTCTTCATTTGGTTGGGGCAGTGGAAAAATGCATAAAAGCAATCAGTCCTGATTTTTTCCTTTTAGTTATTGACTTGAGACAGCTGTAATTTACTAAGTAAACTACCTGGCACACTAGCCAAACTCAGAAGTCCATGCTTTCCATTACTGCTCAATCGTGAGGGTATCTTTGGCAGACTCAATGCACAGAAAGTAATCAATATAAAAAGAGAACAAATTAATCAAAAATTATGTAATATTATACCCCGAAAAGAGGCTGATTAAATCTCCATCCACTGTAGCCATTTCTAATCTGGTATTGTACAGGTGTTTACAATCATTTTTATGTTGACCTCAGGTGCCTTAGTATAGTTTTAATTGCTTACCAAAAGTAATTTTATTAGCGAGATAAAGATATAGTGAACACCAATAAGCTGCCTTTGAAATATAGAGAGCCTTTCAAGATGGGGTTTTTAGTTAGCTCACAACTCTCTCTTTAGAGTTTAATTGATTTTCTTGACATCTCTTTAGCCTGGCAAACTGCCTGCCTAAGTACTTTATCTGACCTTCAGGCTGTTTGCCAGGTATTGATCCAAAAGCTACAATGGCTGTGTTGTACTGGGCTCTTCCAACTTTGATAAGGGCTAATGTACTAGCGCCAGTCAGACAGGAAGTCAATGGTCTCAAAATTTCTATCGTCCTCTCTGTCTATCTGTATCTTTCCTCTTATGTAAGTATTTCAAATCTTACTGAAATCAGATCCTAAGCAGACCAGATGGGCATTTGGGCCTAATTTCTTTTCCAGGAAATAAAAACGAACATTTTGGTAGAAGCCTCAAGAAAGCAATAAATAAAAATGTTTGATTTCATTATTGGTGCTAAAATAACTTTACTGCTTTACTGTTTTTTTCTTCTTTAGTAAAAAAAAAAAAGTAATAACCGAGCAGCTACATAAAAGTCTAACAGATATGATGGAGAAGATAAAGAACGGGTCCATTTATTTTCCTCATCAAAATCAAATTCACTAGGGCAGCTAGGTGGCACAGTAGATAGTGTTCAGGGCCTGAAGTCAGAAAAATTACTCTTCATGAGTTCAAATCCAGTGTGTGACCGTGAACAAGACACTTAACTGTTTGCCTCAGTTGTCTCACCTGTAAAATGAGCTAGAGAAGGAAATGGCAAATTGCTCCAATATTTTTGCCAAGAAAACCTCAAATAGGGTCATGATGAGTTAGACAGGACTGAAACCATTCAATGATAGCAGCAAAACTCATAACAAACTAAGTCTAAAGGGTGCAAAAAACTTTAAGCATGAACCATATTGTGAACAACTAATTGATGGCCAAACACAGCGGGCATAGTATGAAGCAAGTGATAGCTGGCTCTTAAAGTGATACATTGAATTTCTGATTCATTTTCTTCAGGCCACAGAGATGAAATTAGGGAAGAAAGTAAGGAGGAAAGGGACTACCTCCTATTTCCTGAAGAGAGTTTGTGTGAAGGATTCCAGGTGTGTTGACTACCAAGCACTGACCCTTAACTCTCATGATCAGAAAACTCCCACTACCAGTGAACGTGGATGAGGAGAAGGGTCAACAGACCACTAGAAATCCTTCTTGGAATTAGTGGGGAAAGATCAGGGCAGTGCCCAGATTACTTTAATGGATCTGTGATGTGGCTACCTCATCACTTGTAATTCTACTAAAATTCTAAATTCTACTGAATATTATCCATTAAAGAACCATCTAGGACTGGGATTCTTCTTCTTGTTCTCTTGGCATTCATGCACGGACAGCAGTGGAACACACCTGCTATCTCACTACCTGGTGCATTTGTGGATCTTTCTGATGACAGCCTTTAAAACCTCTAATTATCAAAATTTCTTTAAAAAAAAACCCTTACCTTCTGTCTTAGAATAAACACTAAGTATTGGCTCCAAGGCAGAAGAGAGGTAAGGGCTAGGCAACAGAGGTTAAGTGACTTGCCCAGGAGCACATAGCTAGGAAGTATCTGAGGCCAGAACTAAACTGAAGACCCTCCACCTCTGGTCTGGCTCTCCATCCACCGAGCCAATTAGCTGCCCCAGACTATAAGAATTTCTAAAATGCTTAGTAGAGGCTCATTTTAGCTGAAAAGCTGTAAGTCACTTCATTGCCCTGAAATAAATGCAGTAATAAAAATTAAGTCTTCAATGAACATAGTAAAAACCACCCAAGCCAGTAGAATGCTTCACAAGCTGGACAAAGATGTTAACTAACTCAGCATCTCTAATGCGATTTTGTTTTTACTTAGGATCATAGAGGAGGACCTAGAAAACAGAGCTTTTCAAGTCTCCTGACATGAAAGAATTTTGTGGCAGGAGGGAGTGTTATTTTAAAGAAGAAACATTAGTGATTGTAGGGCTGGTTCACCCCCAGTCACCCTCTGGATGTCTAAAAATTCAGCCTGAGACTTTAGTGACTCACTCCAGTTGTGGTAGGTTAGGCTAGGTGCACAGGGTCATCCAGGGCCAGAGTGGATCAGCCTAAGAAGTTATACTTGGAAAGGAGTGACCGGGGATATTTTCAGCTCCCCCCACACTATCTATCTAGGGGCCATTGGGACATTTATAAAGCTTCCCTCCCTGCATCTGATAGGGCCACAAGCCCAAATGGTAGGACAGATATGCTTGCAGAACTGACTTTCCTGTTTCTCTCAGGGCAGCAAGAGCCCTGTGATACTTAAATATTCCCCCTCCAATCCCAACCCCTCCAAAGTGGCATCAGCACCCACTTGAAAATCTACTTATGGCTAAGAGGCTGGGGAGGGATAGAATTCCCTAAAAAGGGCAAGAAAAGCAAAGGAGAAACAGGAGAAGGGGCCACAAGAGCAAACCAAGGCTCCAGAAATGCCTCCAAAGACTTTATTCAACACTAGCCTGGAATCAGAATAGGCAACCCCCCTTTTGCCCACAAAGAAATAATCAAGTCATTGACTTCTTCAGGAGGAAATCTCAAATAAAAAGGTAATGGATGAGAAACTAAATATTACAGGTTGTTTTGCGTCCTATCAGTTAAATCAAGCCTGCTATTGTAATTACAATAATGTTTGTCCCTAACAATTTGATGCACAAGAACCTTGAAAAACAAGGACAGGAAGCAAAGTGAAACTCAGCTTAGAAAACTCCAAACTAATATACCTAGGGGAAATAGGGCAGAAGGCTATGCAGCAGCAGAAGGGGAAAACTTGACAAGTCCTCATGCCAAGAGATCCTGAAGGAGGAGGCAACAAGAGAGGAGTTTATGGTTGATGCTAGAAAAAAAATCTGTTCCTTCAGTGCACGATGAGACAAAACTAGAGACTGAAAGAGAATGCCCCCTTTTCCAGCAGGGGTTCGTGAGATCAAGCTTAGGACTCTATGCCCATGTTTTGCCAGCACAACATCAGAGAGAAAAAGCAGTGAAGATGCTGTGAAAAAAGAGCTGGAGGAGGGATAGGTACAGCAAAAAAGAATGCTGAATTTGGAATCAAAGGCCAGGGGTTCAAATCCCAGCTCTGTCACTTCCTACCTGAGTCCTTACAGGAATTCATGTAATCTCTATGACATTCCATTTCTAACCTAGTCATGACTAAGGGCCATTACACCTCTGATTCTAAGACCAGCCTGAGATCTAAGTTCAAGTCATGCCATTCATTGACTCTATAATGTTGAACAAGTCATGGTTCTCTAGGTCTCAGTTTCCTCATCTATAAAATGCTAAAGTCCCTTCTAAATCTAAAAAGCAATGAAAATGGATGTTGAAATAGAAAAAAAATCAGAGGATGATCATAAAAGAGTTTTATATAATGCACAAAAGGTTAACAGAAGGGGCTGTGAAAAACAAAATAAAAGCAGCAAATTCATAAAGATATATTTTAAATTGCACTTTTTCCAGGCAAGAACTCAAAATTCCTTTTAAACCTTTAGGTTCTTTAAAATTTGGCTCAAATTCTTCTCTGATGAATAACAACAACTCACATTAATATATTGCCTTTAAAGTTTGCAGAGTGTTTTCATCACAATGAACCCATGAGATAAACATTACAGCTATTATTAGGATAAGAAAGGACAATGGACTTATAATTTCATTGGTATAGAGAAATCCCAGTAAGCAGTTTCTCTACCAAGGTAAGAGGAGTTTTATCTGCAATTTACAACCTTAGAATATTGTCGAAAGCACTAGGAGCTTAAGTGACTTGACTAGGCATAGTTACTACATGTCAGAAGTTGGACTTGAATTCAGGTCTTTGCATATTGGAAGTTAGTTTACTAAACAAAACACTATTGTCTATATTGTCTCATACTTGTTGTTCAGTTGTTTTCTAAGTCATGTACTACTTACTCTTTGTGACTCCATTGAGATTTTCATGGAAAGGATACTGGAGTGGTTTACCATTTCTTTTACCAGATCATTTTATAGATGAGGAAATTAAGGCAAATGGAGTTAAGTGACTTGTCCAGGGTCAAACATCTAATAAGTGTCTGAGGCCAGATTTGAACTCAGGTTTTCCTGGCTACAATCCCAGAGGTCCATCCACTGGACAAACTAGCTATGCTTCATATCTTATGAAGCTACCTATTATTGTCTTTTGTTATCCCTATTCTGCAGAATAAATTGGCATACCTTGTCATCTTGATTCAATAGAATAATTAATTTACCCAAGGTCACAAAAATAGTAAATAACAGATCAGGGTTTGGAAATCAGGTCTTTTGACTCCTAGTTAATACTCTCTTTTTGGTTCTCCAGGAACTCAGTATATTTGAAATGGAATCTGGAATGGATCTGCTACATACCCAAATTCTGCTCTTGTGAATATATATCAGGGAGAGATTTTAGAGATTACCTAAACTAATCCCTTCATTATATTAATCATGAAATGAAAGCCAGGAACTGAACCCCTGTCATCTTTCTCTGCTTTGTGTGCTCCTACAGCTATCTGTCAACTCTGGCAATATCCAGCTTCCTGTGTGCTGCATATGGCACAATGATTGGCTCTTTCCCAAGTGATTTAAATAGACATGGTCTCTGTCCTGAAGGGACTTCTCCATCCCCATTATTGCAGAACAGGAATTTGAAAAATGGAGAGGTCAAGAACTGAACAATGAAAAGTAACTGGGCTTCTGAAGCCCAATAGGCTGTTCTCCCTGGAATAGGTTATGTAATTAGAATTCCCCAGATAAGCATCAAGATGGGAGTGGATATCCTCCAAGTAGTCAGGAAGAATACAAAAAAAGAAATTTTCACCTAGATGCTATAGTAAGAGGAAATTCCTAGATGCCAGGCAAACTAGACTGCACAAAGTTTCTGCTTAAACAACTGGTTGGCACTCTATTCTGCAACTCATTTCAAAGTAGATTTGAAATAAATAGTAGAAAATAGCAAACGATTCTACAGAGGCACCAAGTGGATAGATGAGATGACTTAATACATGCTTTCTTCACCTCGTGACTCTATAGCAATCAATTTCTTGCTTTGCTCAGATACCTCTAGAAATATTCTCTATATCTCTTGATGATGATGGCTTCTGAATTTGCAAAAGCTCCATTTGTTTCCATTTATTCCCACCTTCTCATTCTCTAATCCATAAAGTCTTGCATTCCTTTAAGGCAAAAGTTCTTCAGACCCATTGGATCTCTGGGCAGATTTCAAGAGATGTATTAATTTGGATGTATGAGAAGAAAATACATCTCAATTTCCAAATAATTGACTTCATCTCTAATATGATATATCCAATTTTATGGGCAGTTAGGTGGTATAATAGACAGAGTGCTAAAACTGAAGACACAAGACTCCAGTTCAAATCTGGACTCAGGCACTTACCAATAGTATGAACCTAAGCAAGTCACTTCACTTTCTTGACTTCAATTTCCTCATCTCTGCAAAATGAGTTGAAGAAGGAAATGGCAAACCACTCCAGTATCTTTGCCATGTAAACACCAAATGTAGTCACAAAGAGTCAGGCATGACTGAAACAATGAAACAACAAAATATCTGAGTTTATGTCTTTAAAAATGCATTCTGAAAAAATGATTCATCGATTTTACCAGATTCTCAAAGGGGGTCTATTACACAGAAAAATATAAAAATCACTGCTTTAAAGCATCTTTTTAGGCAACTCTGGTTATATGGTGTTTTGTTGATAGTAAAGACCTTTATTTTGCTGCCAGTATCATGAACCAATTCAAGATGAGCATCTGGCTTCTTTGTTATTGTTATTGGTTGGTATTTCCCCCCCATTTTAATCGTTCCTAGACATTTCTGCTCTGGAAAACAGTATTTCCCCACATAACAGATTGGCATCCAGACCTTAGTTGTTACCTCATTCTTTGCTCCACTGCCACTGAAGGCTCTGTGCCAGGAAAGACAAAATAACTACTTGCAGGTAGAATGCTTCTATTGAAGATGAGACCTGTTAGCAAGGGATCCCACTACACCTGTTTATCTAGATAAAATTAATATTCAAAAGATTTTATACTATTGATTGGACTTTGATTTCTAGGGCCTAGGGAGTGGTCAGTCACTTATTTTACCAAAGCAGGTCAACAATTTAAGGTCAGAAGGAACTGTCTGGGACATTGACATTTTAATTATATTATTATATTATTTTCATTTTATTTTTTCTATTCATTACATATAATACATATATAATATATCATTATATTATTGTTAAATATTATTATATTTTAATTATATTATATAACATTATATTATTGCTCAGAATAACAGTCTGACACAGCCTGAATGTCAAAGGCAGGGCTTGAACCTCAACTTACTCCAAATTCACTATACAATACTGCCTAGGGCAGGTGGAGGGCAGAGGATGGTGTGGGCTGAGAAAAGGGAACGAAGATGGAAGAGTAACTCGTCAAAGAAAAATAGTAGAGTAGAGCTAGATTTTTAAAATTATTCAATCCAATTCCTTTATCTTATGGATAAGGAAAATAAGGTTCAAAAACATATTTATCTGTTTAATATCACTCAGTAAATTAATGGCAAAGATATAGAAAAGAACCTTCTAACTCCAAATCTTCCAGCTTCTCCATGACACCACACTCTTCTTCTAAAATATTTTATGTGTACTTTTGAAGGTTTAGGTCCTCTCTACTGCAGGGAGGGAGGGAGGGAGGGAGGGAGGGAGGGAAGGAGGGAGGAAGGAAGGAAGGAAGGAAGGAAGGAAGGAAGGAAGGAAGGAAGGAAGGAAGGAAGGAAGGAAGGAAGGAAGGAAGGAAGGAAGGAAGGAAGGAAGGAAGGAAGGAAGGAAGGAAGGAAGGAAGGAAGGAAGGAAGGAAAAAGTAAGCATATTTCAAGCATTTACTACTCTATACTACACATTTTGCTAAAGGTGAGAGATATATGTACAAATGTCACCTCAGATTCTTACTAAAAACTCAATTTCCTTATCTAAAAATGAGAACACCAATAATAAACATTTGTCCTTCATTTCAAAGAAGACCAATAACATCATGGAATGATGTCTTGACTTCTCTGTGCCTTGGACTTAAGAAAGGCAGAGTCACACACAGTCATCAACCTTACACTCTATTTCAGAGTCCATCAAAGTAAGACAGAAGTCAGAATGGCTAGCAATGGTCCAGGATGCAATGAATGACCTCGTATCTTCAATGTCTGACCAAGTTCTAAGGGTTCCATAGTACCTCCTTAAGCTGACTACATGGTCATTAAAACAAATTATTCTCATTTGCCTATTTCTACAGGGAAGTCTTCAAATCCCCTAACTCACCAATGGGTTTGTCTCCCATCAGTTACTTTCAACCTGGTTTAGCCTATATGCCTGGACAGTTTTATAATGGTGTGGCAGCTACATATGCTATATAGCTTCTTGGGACCACAGGTGAGAGTTGGGCGACAGGTAGAAACCAAAAGTGGATAAGCAGCCCTGAAACACCTCAAATATGATAATGTATGTAAAATGTGTGTTGTACTTTATAAATATCAATTCACACGCACACACACACATAAACCAGTTGAGCTTACTGGCTTCTAAAAGATAAACACAAAAGAAATATCTACTTGAGCCTGAATTCTTAGCTGGTTTTATAGTATGATAAATATAAGTTATTTTATTATTTATTAATTCCTGATCAGATTTTCATGAGTTCTTTACTGGCATCTATATAATTTTCCATATTTATATATTTATATTTTTCTTTTTAATTTCATACTTCTAAAAGGAAAGTCAACCCAGTGGCTGTGATCCTTACCACAACACCAACAGAAGGGCTTAGAAAAGTATTCCCTAAAAGCTATAGCAGATCTAAAGACATCTACAATTCCCATCTAGAAGGGCAGCTCCTACTCCCATCCCATCCATCCACATGTATACATGCAGAGCATTGTGGTACTTGGCAGTGCTGTACCACATTCAAGTACTAACCCAACCCAACCCTGTTTAGCCAATCACAGCATGTTCACGGTGGTATGACCATAGATGGGGGCTCCTCCCAGCACTGTCACTGTTGACTGATGACTTCAAGCACGTTCTTCTTACACATGCTGCATCCGAAGGCCTGGGGCGGGGGGGGGGGTATTGGGGGGAGGTAATGCCTTCCCTCACTCTGTCTCAACATTCCTGAAAAAAATAGCATGAAAATAGACAATATTCTTACAGTAATTGGAGCTCTTTCAATCAAGCCATAGAAGCATAGATATCCAAAGAATCGTAGTTACCATACCATGACATAAAATAAACATTGCCTACAAATAAAGGAGAGCTCTTCTGTTCCCTTCTCACATTTTCCTTCCCTTTTTTGTTTGTTATTTATTTGTTTGTTTGTCTTTTACCCAGGCAGGAAGCAGCGTTTGCTCATCTGCCCAATCCCATGCTAATCAGCAAGATTGTTTTGACCTACTTCAAATCTCTCCTCTCTGTTTAGGCAAACTGATGGCTTCCCTTGGTTTGGGGTCATCCATGCCAAACTCAGTAAGAATGCCAGATCAGCACAAACTACTACAGAACAGAACGCCAAGGCTCAAGAGATATGCCAGTTTCAATGGCTCAATAATTGGGATTATGGGCGTGTGCCACCATGCCCAATCCCACATTCTCTTGTGTTATCTCCATCCTCTCTGCTGGCACTTAGCATAATGCTTAACATAGTCTAGGCAATAAATGTTTATTGACTGATGGGCTCACTGACTACTCCTTCTACAAGTATACAAGACTACAAGTCTATACTTTCAGGTCAGGGATTGAGCCATTCATTTTAAATGCAGAAACGTATCAAAATGGGTATCTAAAAGTCACATAGGAAAAAAGACTAATCTGTTCCCTGTTCCTGTAAAAAGATATTGTCATCTGAATGCTTTAAAACACATTTTGAATTAAACAGAAGAATTTTTATATTTCAAAATGGTCTCACCTCATACCCCACATCCAAATTATGGGGATTCAGAAAAACATTAAGCATGATTTTTTAATTTAAACAAAATTAGTTATATGCTATCATCAGTTCTCTAGCATTAAGGTAAGATTATAAACCAGATAGATATCGCCTCTAAGAAACTGGTGAAGAAAGTCCAGATTGGGCTTTTACCCCAGGACTGCCTAGAATGGAATTTACTGAAGTTGGTAGGGATCCAAGACTCGGACCAGTTCCACAGTGGGCAGAGAAAGATGAAGATCTGACACTACAATACCTACTGACACAATCCCTGGAGGCATCAAAGCAGCAGTGCTGGCATTCCATTTCAATAAGCTGGTGTTTTGATGAGTCACTAAGAAAGAAATTGCTCACAGAAGAATCTGAACAACCCTTAGAGGTTATTGAATTCTAGGAATAGGGCCTAAAGAACCCTGAAAGATCACCTAGGCAAAAGGTTCTTAATATTTCTTGTGACATGAACCCCTTTAGCAATGTGGGGAGCCTAAGGACTCCCTAGAATAATGTATCTTGGGCACAGCTAGGTGGCTTATGGATTGAAAGCCAGGCCTAAGATGAGAGGTCCTGGGTTCAAATTTGGTCTCAGATATTTCCTAACTGTGTGACCCTGGGCAAGTCACTTAACCCCCATTGCCTAGACCTTACCACTTCTGACTTGGAACCAATATACAGTAGTGATTGTAAGACAGAAGGGTTTTAAAAAATTAAATGAATAAACAAATAAAATAAAGTTACAAATGAATGGTTTATACCAGAATTTATTCATCTGGGGTCTACAGAACACCAAAGGGTCTAAGGATAGATTTCAAGGGGTCTGTGAACTTATATGGGAAAGCAATTATATTTTTATTTTCCCTAATCTTTGGTTATCTTGGTAATATTATTACTATTTTATTTTACATACTTACAAACATCATTTTGATGGTTTTTATACAAGAGACTTTATCATACTGTCAAAGAGGGTCATGAAACTCCACCAGCAATGCATTAGTGTCCCAATTTTGTGACATTCCCTCCAACATTTATCACTTTCCTTTGCTGCCATATTGGTTAGTCTGCTAGGTGTGAGAGTTGTTTTGATTCACATTTCTCTAATTATGAGAGATTTAGAACACTTTTTCATGTGTTTATTGATAGTTTTTATTTCTTCATCTAAGAACTGCCTATTCATGTCCCTTGAGCATTTATCAGTTGAGGAATGGCTTTATTTTCTATACAATTGACTTAGCTCCTTATTAATTTGAGAAATTAGACCTTTGTCAGAGGCTTTTGTTATAAAGATTTTTTCCCCAATTTGTTGCTTCTCTTATCATTTTGTCTACATTTGTTTTGTTTATACAAAAACTTTTTAAATCAATGTAATCAAAATTATTCATTTTACATTTTGTAATATTCTCTATCTCTTGCTTAGTCTTAAATTCTTCCCTTTCCCATAGATCTGACAGGTATACTATTCTATGTTCACCTAATTTACTTATAATTTCCCTCTTTATATTTAAGTCATTTGCTCATTCTGAATTTATCTTAGTATAAGGTGTGAGATGTTGATCTAAATTTAATCTCTCCCTTACTTTTTTTTTTCCAATTTTCCCAGCAGTTTTTGTCAAATAGTCGGTTCTTGTCTCAAAAGCTGAGATCTTTGGGTTTATCGTACACTATACTATCTTGCAGAGGTCATTTACCCCAAGTCTATTCTACTGTTCCTCCCTTTTGTCTCTTAGCCAGTACCATACTGTTTTGATGACCATTGCTTTAAAGTACGGTTTAAGATCTTGCACTGCTAGGCCCCCACCCATCCTTCCCATTTTTTTTTCATTCTTTTCCTCAATATTCTTGATCTTTTGTTTTTCCAAATAAGCTTTGTTATAATTTTTTCTAATTCAGTAAAAAAGTTTTTTGATAGTTTGATAGGTAGGTCACTGGATAAGTAAGTTAATTTGGGTAGGATTGTCATTTTTATTATGTTAGATCATGCTACCCATGAGCAATTAATGTTTTTCCTGTTATTTATTTAGATCTAGTTTTAATTGTATGGAAAGCATTTTGTAGTTGTGTTCATATAATTCCTGTGTTAATCTTGGCAAATATTATTTAGATATATTTAATTTATATATTTAATTATTTAGATCCAATTTTAATTTAGCATACTTCTCTTGAGAAGATTCCAATTCTTTCTCCATAGACAGCCCATCCAAATATGCTATTATCCTTTTAATGCACCTCCCAGACTCCTAGACCTTCTAAGCCTATGTCTGGGTGACTTAGTCCACTCATATCTGGAACCCAGACCTAGGACTGCTGCCTGAAGAGTGAGTATTCACTCAAATACACATGACACACTTTCTACAGCTGACCCCAGATCCTTAACCTTGCTTTGCAATCCATCCCCCCTGCTCTCTTAGCCATATAGTCTTCCTCTGTGCCTTCCCACCTATTACTCTGGGAACAGTAATCAGTTCAAAACAACTCAATACAGCTATTATTTCTAGAAGGGGCTCATCAATTAATTTTCTTGTGGCTCTACTCAAAACTTATGTAGCAAGTTTTTGTATCTTACTATAGTTCTAACAGGGTGAGGGAGAATATTAGGAAATGGAAGAAAATTTGAGTCATATCTATTTATCTGTTTGTATGTTGCATTCCTGTCCCCCAACATACACACTAAAATATAACCTTCTTTTGGATAGGGTATATTTTATTTTGTCTTTTTATCCCTAAAACTTAGTATATTATCTTACAGATAGTAGGCATTTAATAAATGTTTATTTTTTATGGTCTTGAGTATTAAAATTCAAGGAGATATTGCCAAAGTGGAATAGGGAGAAAAAGAGCAGGGGAGGAGAAACCACATTTTAAAATATCTGTCATTTGAAAAAAAATTAAATTCTAGAGTTGTAACTTGGAGAAATCATGTAATGGCAAAGTGGGTATGCATGCAAAAACGGCCCATACCTAATCATAATAGGATGATGACTCGAAGTCTGGCTGGCAGGTCATCAACAACCCCAGCAGGTCATCAGCAAGCTCAACCATGAGCTCTTGCCCAGCATGTAGAGAAGAATAATTCTGCTGTAACTCTAACTGACTGTGGCACAGGATTCTACGATATGTCTAACTGACTGTGAAATAAGCAGAATTGTGAAAAGTGGCCTCAATAACAAAGGAGCATTCATGTGTGGAATGTCTCTACTTTTCCCTCTAATCTTTTACCAAAATGTGTTTTCCTAGAAGATTCAAGATATTTCCCATTTTCCTTTTGATAAAACTTCCCAGGGAATATTTGCTAAACTTCTTACCATTGTTTTTCCCATGGATGTAACAAATTGAAAACTCATTAAGCAATAAGAATTTAGTAAGTGCCTCCTCCATACTCAGCACTGGATCCTTAGATCCTGGAGATTTAAGTGACACAGTTCCTGAATTAAAGGGTAGGATGAAAAAATAAAAGTTAACTTATTTAAATACAGGATAAAAACAAAATAAATACACAATGATTTGGGGAGAGTCACTAACTACTGGGGAGGAGCGCCATCTTGAAAAGATTGCCTTTGAATGGAGTCTGGAAGGGAATTAGAGAAAACAAGAGGAAAAGGGTAACCTTCACAAAAGCACAGAGATGAGAGATGACATATTATATACAGGGAACAGCAAGTAGGCCAGTCTTTCTGGCTAGAAAGAAGAATGTGTGAGGGGGTGTGATGCATAATTATATCATGAAGATAGGCTGGGGACAAATCGTGAAGGGCCTTCAATGCCAAACAGAAGAATTTGTACTTTTTATCACAGAGGTGACTAAAACTTCTTGAGCAGAATACCATTATAAGACATAGGAATATAGGAATATAGATTTGGCAGATCTGTGGAAGATGGTTTAGAAAAGGAAGAGATTAGATGCAGCCTGGGAGACCAATGAGGAGGCAATAATGCAAGTAAACGCTGATAAGGGCCTGGACAAGAGTAATTATGTAAAAAGCGAATTGACAAAATTTGACCATTGATTTTATTATAGGGGTTGCGTGTGAGTGAAGAGATGTCATTATGGATGTTGGAAGAATATGGTATTAAAAAAGGTTAGAAAAAGGAGTGCATAGCAATGGGTTCAAATCAAGAAAACATGTAATGCCCAGTGGATTTATGCGTCGGCTATGGGGGTGGGGGGAGGAAAAGAAAATGATCTATGTCTTTAACGAATAATGCTTGGAAATGATCAAATAAAATATTTTAAAAAATACAAAAAAAAGAAAAAGGAGTGCATATGTCAGAAAAGATAATGAGTTCTGTTTTAGGACAGGTTGAATTTGAAAAATCTGTGGGACAGTGAAGTAGAGATATTCAGAGGAAGAAATGGAACTGAGGAGCTGGATTATATCACTAATAGACAAAAATATAGGTGGAAAAGAGCACAGGGCCCACGCCAGAGCCCTGGGGTATATTTGAATATGAGAATCATGGATGGTGCTTTTGCAAAGGAAACCGAGGCAAATCAGTCCAACAAATAGGAAGAGAGTCACAACAGAAATGCAAAACAAATTCCACAGAGGACCAATTACCCCAAATGAGGAGTTGATCAAAAATGTCAAACACTGAAGAGGTCAAGAAGGATGAAAGACTGAGAAAAGATCAACGAATTTACAGTGAAGACATCTTTGGTGACCTTAGAGAGAGCTGTTTCTATCAAATGGTAGGAATTAAAACCAGATTGCAAAGTTTGAGAGGTGTGTGGGAAGTGAGAAAATATAGACAAAGCATGAAGATAGCTAAATTCTTAGAGCCTGGTTGTGAAAAGGAAGAAAAATATAAGAGAAAAGTCTGAAAGAATGGTAGGGTCAAATAGACTTCTGAGTATGAAGTCAGCAGGAAAGGCACCAGTATATTTAGAGAATCTTGCATATTTGTTACCAGGATTTTCTTTTTCTTTTTCATTGGGAGATAAGTGGGAAGGAGATGAAAACAAATGCTTACTCATTCAATAAAAAGAAAATGCAATTTAAAAAAGAAAAATAGGGTAAGAGGGGAAAACTGCAATAAGAGGGGAGACAGAAGGGAATCAAGAGTACAGGTAAAGAGGAGTTGACAAAAAAGATCCCTAATTTTCTGAGACTACAACAAAGGACCAGAGAATGGCAGAAGTGATGTGAAGTAATAAACTGGGGGAAGGGAAGGAGCACTAGATGGACAGTCTCAATATTTCCCATGAAGTATAAGTTAAAGTCTTCCCTCTGAAGAAAGAGGGGAGAGAGTGTTATCAGTGACTCAAGAAGAGAAAATTTAGAAGAGTTTTAATCATAGACAAATAAAAGAATTGGTATGTACCAATGAAGCCCAATTGGGATTAAATAACACTTTTGTTGTGGCCTTATTCATTCAGCAGTTATGTGACTGCCTTCGGTTACTATTAGCAGCAACCAAGGAGGAAAGAGGTGACAATTGTGGGGAGTCAACTAGAGTTAGTAATCTGCAAAGCAATAAATAGTTGTAAGAATGGGGTAAAACATTCTAAGAAGGAAGACAGTGCAAAGTTGAACTGGCTGCTCAAAGGATAGAGATGTTAAAGCATGGAAACTTAAACTAGAGAAAATTTGATGGACTGGGAAAGTGGAGAGAAATCAAGTGATTGAAGGTTGCAATGAGGATGGAGAATAGGTTGAGGAGAGTCAAAGGAAAAGCCAGAAGGACAAAATGGTCGTAAGATCTGATAGAAAAATTTTAGAATCATGGATTGTGAAAATATATTAATTATGCGTGATAAGGTCTAAGTGTGTGGCTAAAAAAGAGTGAAGCTTCACATAATGAGTTGAGGCAGCTGATGGAATAGAGTGTTTGAGGGATTTTCAATCTATAAATATTAGGGGGAGTTGGGTGGCACAACGGGTAGAGTGCCAAGACTGGAGTCAGGAAAACTCATCTTCCTGAGTTCAAATCTGACCTCAGACACTTCCTAGCTATGTCACCCTGGGCACATCACTTAGCCTTGTTTGCCTCAGTTTCCTTATCTATAAAATAAGCCTGAGAAGGAAATGACAAAACACTCTAGTATCTTTGCCAAGAAAACCCCAAATGGCGTCACAAAGGGCTGGAAAGGACTCAACAACAGCCAACATTGTTTTACCTTTCTAGAGTCCCAAAAGTTTTAGTACAGTTTTAAGACATCAGAACTTGAGATCAAATGC
Organism: Monodelphis domestica; assembly: GCF_027887165.1. Classification (NCBI taxonomy): domain Eukaryota; kingdom Metazoa; phylum Chordata; class Mammalia; order Didelphimorphia; family Didelphidae; genus Monodelphis; species Monodelphis domestica. The sequence continues at coordinate 149,140,919 of NC_077230.1, forward strand.
ACTTAAACTTTTAGGACACTCTGTAGAAAGTGCTTAGAAATGTTCATTGACTGACTGTAAAACAAGGATGATAAAATAATATCATTCCTATCTCACAGGACTATAATAAGGCTCAAATGAGATGTAGTTTTAAAGTACTTTATAAACTCTAAAGTGCTCTAAAATGGCAGCTATTAATACTACATGATTCTACCTCTATGAACACATACAAAGAGGCAGATTAGCATAGTGGAGAGTGTTGCCTTTGAGGAAGGGAGACTCAAGTTTGAAACCTGTCCTGTCTCATACTAGATCTAGTGTGACCCTGGAGAAGTCATTTACCTCTATATGCCAGAGTCAGAGGCAACATGGACAAATGTACCTTTCAACTGGTTATCATGCCTGACAATGTAGAATGTGGCTTATTTATTTTTGTTGTTCAGTCATTTCAGTTGTGCCTATTCTTGGTGACCCCATTTGGGGTTTTCTTGGCAAAGACACTGGCATTTCCTTCTCCAGTTCATTTTTACAGATGAAGAGACTGAGGCAAATAGGGTTAAATGAGTTGTCCAGAGTCACACAGCTAGTAGGTGTCTGAGGGCAGATTTGAACTCAGAAAGAGGACCCAGTCCTCTATGCACTATACTACCTAACTGCCTGGTTTATTCATACCAGAGAAAAAAAAGTACAGTCAGTCTCCAATTTTACAACACAATGCCTTTCTAAAAATTATACCCTAAAGTAAGGCAGTTTCCTAAATTTGGACTGAGCTTGCCCTGGTTGTGGTCATCTGTTCTGAATACATTTGCCATCATCAGCAGAAAGTTTTGAATGAGTTGATAAGGGACAAAAAGGAAAATACAAATGTTTTTTTTCTTAGGAAATATGAAATTGCAATAATTTATACTTAGCAAAGCAATTTTTAAAAACATTTGATCCTCAAAACAGTGCTGCGAAGTTGGCAAGGCAGGCATTATTATTCCTATATTACAGATAAGGAAATCAAAGATTAAAGATGAGATATCCAAAGCCACACAGTAAGTAAGTGGCAGTGTCAGAATTTGAACTCATGTCTCCTGACTCTTGGTCCAGTGCTCTTCCTACTATACTACACCATCTTTTTAAAAAACCAAGCGGTGAAAAATAAGAAGGGCTTGTAACAGTCTTCAAATACATAAAGAAATATTGTATAAATCATAGTGAGCAGCTGTTCTCTTCCATCAAGCAGAAGCTTTCAGTTTAGCTAAGAAAAATCCAGATTTAGATTCTAGAATCATATGGGGAAAGACTCTGTCATTGTATGATTTGCGATGCATTAGAATGTTATAGGATAAAATAAGGATTTTAAAGAAAATGTGTTTAGAACAGATAGATAGCTAGATGGTCCAGTAGATAGAGAAATGGGCCTGGAGTTAGGAAGATCTGAGTCCTAATCCAGCTTCAGACACTCAGTAACTACATGATCCTGGGCTTATTTCCTATTTACCTTGGTTTCCCCATCTGTAAAATGGGGATAATAACAGTACTTTCCTCCCAGGGTTGTTGTGAAGATGAAATGAGTTAAAAATTGTAAAAACTTTTCACAGCACCCGGAACATCAAAGGTGCTCTATAAACGTTAGCTATTGTTATTAAATAAGTCTAGCGCTGGAGGGACCTCGTGATCATGTCACGCAATCCCCTTCTCCCTTAAAGGAAGACTTGCCCAGCATCACATAAGTCTCAGGTATCAGAGCCTCTGCGTGTGTTGCATTTATTTTCTGTGAGAGTTATTCACCGTCCTGCCTCAAAACTCCACAAACTCTCAAATTCTCTTCCCGTTCTATGATTTATTCTATCCCACGAAGAGCGCTCGAGCCCCAAATGACGGATGGCTGCGTTCACAATGAATACCCTTAGAAGGGCCAGTCAATGCCTCCTCTCACAGAATCGGTTCAAGAAATATCCCTGTAATTTCAGCTGCGTTTCTTCCTTCCCACCACTTTTCATATCCTTTTTGTTTCCCCGAGACTCTGATTTCATTCTTCATCCTCTCTTTTCTTAATCCGTCATTATTTGTGAGACACTGATGGCTGGGCATGGCATAATAGGCCTTGTCTCACCCTATTTACCATGCCCATTAAATCTATTAGTCTCAGTATACCATCAGCTTTTTTAGAGTGCCCCTTTCACAGGCCCCCTTCTTACCTGGTCTAATGACATTGTTCAGGCTCCTGATGTCCTTTGAACACTCATGTCATTAAGCTCCAATTTCACTCTCCTTTTGATAATGACAAGATGGCAGCCCTTTACAATCTTACTCTTGAGGCCTAACAGAGTATTCGTATAACAGGCATAAGCAGAGAGATACCTACTGATTGCTGTTTCTTTTCCTCCCTCGGGGTCCTTTACCACTACCCCATCCTGTCCCCAGGGTCCAAGAGTGGCTGCTCTGTTCCCACTAGGCACAGACCCTTTTTTAACTCTCTCCCTCACTGCCCAAGGTTTAAAATTTTCCTCCTTTTCTGCAGCCACAAAAGAAGAGAGAGAGAGAGAGAGAGAGAGAGACAGAGAGACAGAGAGACAGAGAGACAGAGAGACAGAGAGAGAGACAGAGAGACAGAGAGAGAGAAAGAGAGAGAGAGAGAGAGAGAGAGAGAGAATAATGAATGTCCTAGTAGAAAACCAGGACCTACCCTTGAGAGTCACTGTGCCAGGGATGAGGTCTCTTATTATATCATCCTTATTTTTAGTGTCCTGTTCTTTGTCCTGACCCTCCATCCTGACATTTAGGTCCTACAACAGGAATTAGCCTTAAGTCAAACGATGGAAAAGCTGGTTTTACCTTTGGTTCCCTTTGGTTTCTGCTTAGACACCCTTTTTCGTCTTATTACCAACTCCTTCTCTCATGACTGCCCTGTGCTGGAACCCCAAAGGTCTTTAGTCATGCCTAGAGGCAACGTGATGCAGTGGAGAAAAAAAAATAATAATGATTTCGTCTGAGACTAAGACCTGGATTCAACAAATATTTATCAAATGCCTACTGTGTTCGAAGCTCACAGGTTAGCTATAGTGGGAGGTAGAGCAAATTATTTACTTTCTCTGGACCTATTTTCTCATTTGTAAAGTAAAAGAGCTGAGCCAGATGCCCTCCAAGGATTAAAATGCAGCCTAGTACAGAGGAAAAGGAAAGGGAGCCAGGTGGCACCTGGGATAGAGTGCCAGGACTGGAGTCAGGAAAGCTCTTCTTGAGTTCAAGTGTCTACTTACTAGCTATGTGACCCTAAAGGACTCACTTAATACTGTTTGCCTCAGTTTCCTTTTCTGTAAAAATGAGCTGGGGAAGGAAATGGCAAACTACTCCAGTGTCTTTGCCAAGAATACCCCAAATGGGGTCATGAAGAGTCAGTCATGACTAAACAACAAGAACGGTAGGAAAGAACTTGAAGTTCTGCTTGAAGTTGGAGGATCTCCTTTAAGTCCTGGCTTTGCTACTTACTGTATTTGTGATCTGAAGCAAGTCACTTCCTGCCTCTGAACCTTATTTTCCTCATCTGTAAAATGAGGTTAGTGGATAGATGGCTTCTAAGGTACCTTCCAACCCTAATCTAGCTAGGACTCTCTAATCATCTTTAAGAAAGAGTCTCCCTGGGGGTAGCTGGGTGGCTCAGTGGATTGAGAGTCAGGCCTAGAGATGGGAGGTCCTGGGTTCAAATCTGAGCTCAGATACTTCCCAGCTGTGTGACCCTGGGCAACTCACTTGACCCCCATTGCCTAGCCCTTACCACTCTCTTGTATTGACTCCAAGACTGAAGGTAAGGGTTTAAAAAAAAAAAAAAGAGTCTCCCTTAGAGGGTTAGCTGATCTCCTAACTAGAGTTTTGTGGGTTTTTTTGGTAATTTGTTTTGAAAAATATTTGGAATATTTTTGAATATGACTCTCTTCACCTGTCCAAAAATTATCCTGTACTTATGTGTTTACTTTGTCATAGTTATATGCACATAAACACGTTATCTCCTCTCCTAGAATATAAGCAGCTTGAGCTGATATTCAGGGACTGTTTAATTTTGGTCTTTGTATCCCCAGAACCTAAACAGAATGACTGGCATGTAGTTGGCACTTAATACATGCTTATCAATGGACCAATTGTTAGTAGAGCTCTTTGGGAGAAAATGTTTTAAGTCCTTAGGAATAACAGATCTAGAGATTTTCATTAAGAAGCCAAAAAAAAAAAACAAAGAAAGAAAAAATTGCTGCCTTTTTATTTGATTGCCAGCATGGTTTTGTGTGTGTGTGTTTTAATATTTCCAAGAAATGCTTTCATTTTGAGACACTGCTTCCCTCTCCCAAAGTCCTTCCCTCCTGTATCTTACAGCTGGTAATCCCTTTCTAGGTGGGTGGGTTGGTTTAAATAAATACCTAAGTGAAACCAGCTTCTCTTCCAGGGGTGCTGAGACAGCAGAGTCAATTCATTCACAAGCACCTCACCTCTGGAGAACATGGTGCCTATCAGTCTTGGAGCACAAGTGGAATTAGTTAGAACCTCTTCTGGGTATTTATCCATGTCATAAAGCCAGAGCCAAATTTATTGCAGCTGGCACTGTCTACTCAAGGGAAGCCAGGGACTTGAATAGCAAGGGTGTTACAGGTCAGAACAGAGATGTATTGACAAGACTGTGAGGCTAATCTAGCAACACCTGCCTGAGCTCCAGTGAGCTTGAATCAATCCCCTTCTCTATAAATTCTGCCATCAAAGAAATTTCTTCCAGAACTTAAAGAACTTTAGCAAAAAGCTCATCATTATCATCCCAACAATTGATTGTCATGCCAATTAAAGTGCAATAAAACATGACTATTGAGTCATTTGTGGACTATGCCAGCATTTTTTAATTACAGATCTTGAACATAACCCACAAAAAAAAAGAAACTTTTTTTGTCTTCTTTTTCCCCCTCCCTTATTCAAGATAATCTTATCCGGATTGTCATGAAAGAATAATACTCTAGTCAAAAGAATATTCAATGCTCCTTCAGGCACTTTTCAGAATTCAGAGAACTGGCATATATTTAAAAACCAAATAGAGAAATCATGCATAACTTACAGCGCTGGGGGAGCTAAATTAGCAGAAGCTGTATGAGAGGGTGATTCAGGGATAATACTTCACCGAATGAGGCCTACCTTTTGGCCCCAACTTTTCAAAGCCTCATCAGTGAACTGAAGGTTTATGTTGATGCTAAAATCATCTGACAATTTGCAACCCAACCCCAAGCGGTTATAGGTTCCCCCGAGCATCTATTTTTATACACTGGCAGCAGCCCCCTCAGAAAGAGCCGGTTTCCTTTCTGAAGATTTTTCTGGGGTCCTCCGAGAGTCCTGCTCTCCCATGGACGTTCTTCTACTTTCACTAGAGGCCCTTTAAAAGTTGTCTTAATGCTGCTAATTACCTCAAGCAGCTGCCTAATGCCATTCCCCGGCTCCAATATAGGCTGAAGCATTTATTCTAGCACTCTGTGGTGTCATTGACTAGTGTCAAGAAAGGAGTGATTGGTCCAGAAGCACTCAGGGTGACAACAGGTGTCTTATGTGCTGGCTTTCCCTGGAAAGTAGGAAGGAAAGGCTCCGGATTGCTCTAAGATTCTCATTCAGAGAACACGGGCTGTCATGAAATGGAGCAGACTAAAAAGGAATCACTTTGCCCTGCCTGCTTCCAAGCCGAATAGAAAGTACAACACTTATCAATGAACCGCAGAACTGCAGAAAATGCTACGTAGGTCAAATGTTGAGACAGCAAACACAATTACCACAAAACCTTAGGTCATAAGTGGGTTTGGCAGGGAGAAAGGGTTTTTTGTTTGTTTTGTTTTTGTTTTTGTTTTTGCTATAAAAGTACAAAAATTTTCATGGCAACTCATCTTTTTATCTTTCTATTTGACCTGTGTGCTGATGTTTTTACAGATGACAGGCAATTTCTAATAAAGGTCAGAAAAGCTGACTGCAGTAGAGAGAAGCAACAAAAGTGTTAAGGGTGAAACACTCTTTCTGAGGCTGGTAGTCATCCAAATTGCAAATGTGTTTCACCATCAGAGTATTTCAGGTTATCAGACTATAAAGTAGTGATCATTTAAAGTAGATGCCACTGACCCTGGGTGCACTTTCAAAGAGGCAGACAGAAATAATAACAGCTCACAATTCTCTAATATTTTAAAGATTACAAAGAACTTCCTTTACAACAATCCCATAAGATTATCTAATATAAATGTTACTGTCTCCATTTTACAGGTGATGGAAATGAAGCTTATAGAGAGGTTAAATTGATTGACGTGTTCACAGAGCTAGTAAATAACAGGCTGTGTCAAGATTTTAAAAAAATTTAAAAATGCTTTTAATTGCACTAAGACTTTTGGGACATATGTAAAACAAAGAATTCTGAGATTATCTCCAATATGTCTTGTCCATTAGCCTTTGAGCTACTTGAGAACAGAGGCTATCTTATTTTTCTTTGTATGTCCAGTACTTGGAAAATTTTCTTGGCAAATAGTAGGTACTTAATAAATGCTTAAATAAATAAAGGAATAAAATAAATTGATTTGATTGTGGATCCTGTAATGATGAGTGCATGAGAGGATTTTGGAATCTTTGCATCAGGGATGAGTGGCAGAAAAGGTCAGTTGGAGAGCGAGGCATCCTGGGAAAGGAAAACTGACCTGAGAAACATCTATATGGAACTCTTAGTCTTTTAGCAGAGTCCTTGATCTGGCAGGACCTATTTCCCAGTTGAAGGATCTCGCCAAGCATCACAAGAGAATATGCTGTTCCTGTATTCAAGTTCTTCTATAGATCCATCATCTGTCATATCTCCAACAACCTCTCAACTGAGGAGACAATCCCTCAAACCCCAAAGGGGGGTCCTGGATTCAACGAGGAGAGAGCCCAGCTCCCTTGCTCTTCTAGCCCTCTTACACCTATCTATTTATAGATTCTTTATTTATGGGGTTATTTAGTTGGGGTATGGGATGTAGAAACCTGGATGGACAAAATTACACTGCCCAGGTGAAAGACCGTATAAGGAAAACACCAGGAAAACCAATCCCCACTTTCCATTTCCCAATTTGCTTGCAGCACCTTTATCAAACCATATTGTTATAAACCATGGTCAGATTTGTCCATATTCTTGGTTTATACTAAAGGAGATATTTGAATCAAGTTCAACAGAGAGGCACCAAGACCCTCCTCACTGAGGCAAAGTCTCCACCCAGGCTTGTCTCCAAATCTTTTTGTGCCAGAGAAACTGAGGTTGTCTTTGGGTTTATTTGGTGGGGGAATCTTGTCATCAACTCTCCACCACCCAATCCCAAGTTCATTGATTCATGCTTTCTCCTATCTGGGATTGTTAGTGTCACAACCCCACTGTTTGGCCTTCTCTTCCTTTCTGACAATGCTTTCGAAAACCAAACCAGATTCCTTTACTTCTCAGAGGACCTTCATATTTTAGTGTTTAGTATTAGATTTACTATAGAATTAGAAAGCTCCTTAGCAGTCATCAAGTTCAACTCTCTTATTTTATAGATGAGGAAACTGAGCCTGAGAAAGATCAACTAAATTGCTTAGTCACCAATCTAAGAAGTATCTGAGATAAGATTCAAAATGGTCTTCTTGACTTCAAGTCTAGTCCCTCTGTCTGCTCTATACTGTAATCACTTACAGAGTTCAATACAGAATTCAAGACAAAAGTGTCAAACAGTTCCTGCCTCAGGCATTCCACTAGTTGATTACAGCATAAAAAGGGCCTGAAAAAAAAAAACAGTAAACTTTAATGAGAACAAAACTGAAAAAAAGGTTTCCAAATTCAAGAAAAGAAATGAGCCCTAGAATCTCAGTTGGAAAAGTATATTGCTGTGTATTATTTCCTTCCCTCTCCCCTCAAACTAAACACTAGGAAATAGATAACATAGAAAAGCATCTGAGCTTTAACCTAGTGACTCAGAAATAAACTTCATTTTTTAATAATTTTCCAAGAAAGAACGGTAAAAAATTACCTAGGACCCCTGAAAGATTCATCTATTGGATTAGTATCATGAAAGTTTTCCAAGACTGCCTGGGGAAGGTGTCTAGCCTTAAAGCCTCCTTATCAAAGGTCCATCTAGGCTAGGCCTTTGGCTGACTTTCCAGGAAATCTAATCAAATTCAGAAGTAGAACAGAAGCAGACAGGAAGTCTCATAGATAGGTTATAGATTAAATAGAAAGATAGATAGATAGACAGACAGACAGATAGATGTATAGATGGATGGATGGACAGACAGACAGATAGACAGAGAGATACAGATAGATAGGCAGATAGGTAGATAGACAGATAGATGGATGAATAGATGGACAGAGATAGATAGATAGATAGATAGATAGATAGATACAGATGAACATATACAAGATCTATATATGGATGAATAGACAGATGGATGGATAGATGCATATTATGTGGGTAGATAAATAAATGGATAGATGGATGCATAAATGGATAGCTAGGTAGTTTAGATAGAGATTATATATAATCTATATAATCTGTATATATCATACATTCTCAACCCCTACATTGTAGCCACTGTACTCCCCTTATTTTCTTCCTATCCCACTATATATAATAGTATACTTTTCTGAGTCCTGCTGTGCTCAAAGGGTTTATTTATTAAATAAAAAGAAGTCATCTGGACTTAACAAGATAGTTTGCATAATGGACTAAGAGTTGGTCTTAATGTCAAGAAAACAGATTCAAGTCTCACCTCTGATATCCATTAGCTATTGTGGGTTTTAAAATTAATAATCAATAACTAAGTATATTTTTAAAGTTTTATTAATAATAACGAAAGCAAAAGAACTGCCTGACTTCAGCCCAGTGGCAGATTCAAAAGAGGACAAGGGAGGGGTCACAGCCACTTAAATACAATCATGCAAAACATGGGGATGCAGGAAAAGGGAACCCTGGAAAAAACTAAGGGACTTCTGGGGGATACAGTCCAAAGGCTCAAAATGTAACTTTGAGCAAATCCCTTTGTACAGGCTGTTCCCCCTTACTTAGAATAATCTATCCCCTCACCTTGCCTCTCAGGCTTCCTTCAAGACTCAGCTCCAATCCAACCTTCCATGCAAAGCTTTTCCAGGTGCCCCTCAATACAAGGACTTTCCTTCTCAGATTACCTGCCATCTCCTCTCATTCAACCAATAAACCTTTATTATTTACCTCTCATGTGATGGGGATACAAATGCAGGCAACAAATAGTCCCTGCTCTCAAGAAGGTGTAAGTCTCTTAGGGAAGACAATGTGCAAACTATGTACAAACAAGCTATATATTGGGTCAATTAGAGATAAATCAACAGAGGGAAGTCAGTAGAATAAAGGGGTTTGGGAAAAGCCTCCCTGTAAAAGGTAAAGAAGAGACTTGGAAGACTCCAGGCTCCAGAGCTGACGAGAGTGTATATGGGATCCAGCCAGTGAAAATATCCTGTCAGATGGTATGTCTTGTTTGAGGAACAGCAAGCAAGCCAGTGTCACAGGTTCACAGTGTGTGGGAGAATGGAAGGTATAAAAGGACTGGAAAGATGAGGGTGAGGCAGTTTGTGAAGGGTTTTAAACACCAAACAGAGGATTTTATATTTGCTCCTGAAGGTCATAAGAAGACTTTGGAGTTTACTGAATAGGAACAGTGATGCGGTCTCAGACCTGCCTTAGAAAAGATCACCTTGGCAGCTAAATGGATATCTATCTCTCTATATCATGTAAAGACCTAATGATTTCCATGGTGTCTCACCCATCTTAATATAATTTCTTAGGAGGTAAGGATTGTTTTTGTCTTCTTTGTATTTCCAGTTCTTAGCACCCATCTGATACATGGTAAGAATTTAATCAGTACTCCAGACAGCTATGTGATGCAGTGGATAGAATACTGAGTCTAGAAGCAGGAAGACTCCTTTTCCTGAATTCAAATCTGGCCTCAAATAATTACTAGCCGTGGGACCCTAGGCAAGTCACTTAACTTCATTTTTTTCAGTATCTCCTCTGTAAAATAGGCTAGAGAAGGAAATAGCAAAACTCCTCAGTATTTTTGCCAAGAAAACCCCAAATGGAGTCACAAAGCATATGAACAATGATAAATGATATGGATTGACTGAATGATACAACCTCAGTGCCCCAAGTCAATCGTGCCAAATACAAATAGAAATCCTAGCAAACTATATATTGACTTAGAAAACTACAAATTAACCCTATCTGTATGGTATATCTTTATTTATTTTGTCAAACATTTCCCAATTACACTTTAATCTTTTTCTACATTTTAATCTGGTTTTGGCCACAATTGGAAGTTTTTTCAGGTTCATTGCTGTCTTTTTAACCATGAGTTTAATGTCTCTGTTCTAGGCAACTCTAAAACTCTTAAGTTGCAACAAAATTATCGACCTACATTGGCAGAGGGAATTTCCTCATCCAAGAGTTCCAAATACCAATGAAATCATCAATCTGGTTCCCTATCCCTCATCTCCATCTATATATCATATCCCAAGGTACAGATGTTTTTACTGTAACAGATTCTCATCACCTCTACATCCCTTCAAACTCCACTAGAAGTTTGGCTTGACCAAGGCCACTGTCACTGCCATTTTCTAACCTGAGCCCGAGAGCTACAAACACGAGCAGCTAAATCCAACAACCCCTAAAATGCTGTTTTGTTCCCATGATTTCTTCTGGACTGGGTTGTCTCCATTTTTAATGATCAAGTTTGAAACTCACTGGCTTGCTTAAAGAATAATAACTCCACCAGATTTCCTCCAATTAGGAAGAGGTGGCCTATATACATGGTTGAAACATGATCTCATAATCTCTCATGAGTCTTACATTTTCTCCCTTCTCCAGGGGAGTGACTTACATGTCAAAACAACTTCCCAGGTAAATGTAGTCTCTAACCCTAAGGTTCCAGATGTTCTTGAAATCACTACTGTCTTTACACTCTTTATTATATATCCCACTCTTGCACTGAGTTGAACATATTTCCAAAAGGGTCATTGAAGCTCCAACACCAACTTCCAAAGGGTCACCAATAAAAGCCTTAAAATAGCAAAGGACAAAACAAGAGAAACAATGACTGAAGTTGGATGTGGAACCACAAGAGCAACTACTGGGCATTGATTTGCTTTTTAAATTATTTTTTACCTTCTCAGCAAGTCATCCACTGTTCTTACTACCAGTAAGAAAATAGTTTAAATTTAAATATAAAAAGAATTGACATTTAAGTTAAATAAATAATTAAAAGATTTTTAAAAAAAGAAAATAATTTAAATTTAACTCTTCTGAACATTTTTACAAATGTGGTAGGGATTTAGTGATCAGAGTTGAAAAGGCCAAGCATAATTCTAAGAAATCTTGTGGGGAAATGGTATGAATGTTGTTCTAAATCTGAGGGAAATTACATTACTTGTTCAATTTCAGCAGAATATACATATATATTTTTTAAGTTGTTTTTTCTAGTAGTGGTGGACTTGTAAGCCATCCATGCAGTTGGAGCCATCACATCTGTTTCCAGTCTCTGCACAGATGCTGAAGGAACTCAAGTCCCACACCTACAGCTATACTGCAAGGCAGTTTCCTTTCCCAAGCATAAGCAGCTACATGACAACCACTATTCAGCCCAGTAGAAAACCTCTTCCTGCTCTCACTATAGAATTTAGTTGGTTCCTTGACTATTTGGAGTCATTTTCAGAGCTGTGCCTCAGAAAAGGAACATTCTAGGAATCTCAGATTTGAATGCTTTCAAATGCAAAAATTCACCCCTGCAGCATTCAGTGGTCAGGAGTCTTTCCTTTGCATTGTGAATCTGAATGATTCTTTTGGAGGTAATGCTCTTCTAGACTTTTGTCTCCTCTTTCACACCCCTAGAAAAGCTGGATTCCCTTGCAAATGACTTTTAAATGTTCCATGTATATCCTGGTGAGACTAGAGAGATTTGAAAGGCAGTACTAAGATAGTCAAGATTAGCCAGACCAGTTGTCATTGATGAATGTTCATCTCCAAATATTACATATATTAGTGTATGAGTGTTTCTGGTAGTAAAGGGACAGACCAGAAAAAAAAAAACTGAGTAAATTTGAATGCTCATTTCCAGTGATGAACAATGAATAAATAATTTAGGTTTGTAGACTAGCTCACCTGAGTTAAAGTGAAATATGTTGCCATGGAATTGAGTACAGATAACAGAACTTTACAGATAATGAAACCTTGGTTTCATTAATACTATGTTCTAACCACTGCTCAAAGCAAAACTTTGTGGGCTCATTGGGTCACAATGTAAGAAACCTCCAAGGATACCTAGTTCAACCCCTTGATTTCACAGATGAGGAGACTGAGACCAGAGAGACAAAATGATTTGCCCAATCATACATACAATGAGTATCAGAGTCTGGAATTAACCAAAAGACCTCAACTCCAAATCTAATGCTCTTTACCATCCAAACTATTACTGTGTAGTGAGGATAACAGAAGGAGGGAGGAATGGGGGAAAGGGAGAAAAAGTCAAGAAAAAAAGAGTCAAAGGTAAAATTCAGAAAAGAAACTCATCATGATTTGATGGGATGATTCTTTAGACATTTATTGGTTAAATTATATTTCTATATTTTTTCACCTATCAGTATATAATCTTTGGTTCTGTATTCCATCTGTTCTTTCCCAGTGGAACAGTATTATCATAATGCTTTGGTGCTTCTTGTATTATTATTATTAATATTATTATTGCTACTACTTTAAGTTCTTTAGTTGCTATTGTTTTACAGTGTTTTATTTATTATAATAAGCATTCTCTTTGTTTTTTGTGCCCTGGAGCAATTTTACAAGAAGCAAAGTTTCTAAAAATTGAAAGGAAATTAGCAAATAAATTAATAAATGTTTCCTGAGGTGTGGGTTCTGTTTGTTTCATGCCATATGGGCTTTTGCTGGTTGTGGATTTTACCAGTTGCAGCTTCATTTAAACAGGTTTTGCTGTACATTCATAGCATATTGGTTCCAAGAGAATATAGCTAAGCAACCAAAAAAAAAAGTCTTCAGGGAAGCAACTTTGCTATCATTCTCTACATTTCCCAGGACTATTCTTAATGCAGAATGTTTTGGAGAGTATACCACTGCTCTCTACTCATCCAAAGTAGATACTAGACAGATAAAATTATTAGTTTATTATCTCCAGGGCCCAACCACTAGGCTCTTTAACACTTCAGCATCTAATAAAAGTCATCTATTTCAAAGCAGATTTTCGTATGTAATGGTCCTATGAAATTTAATTGGTAGTAATAGGCATACTAATCTGAAAGTATTTAGCTAATGATCATATTAACATATAGGATGTATGGAAATTCAAGGAGGACTAGCACTTCTGATATGAGGGCTTGCTAAGCCCTCTTCAGGGTTGCTCTCTCATCTTTAGGGTCCATTTGGCATTCAACTCTCACCTATGGCTCCAAGTAGCTGTAGCAAGTGCAGAGGCCACATCTTAGTAAACCATCTCTACTAATGGGTTAAACCAAGTGGAGGATAACTAATGAGCCATAAACCCATTGGTGAGTATGGGTGTCTACACCAAACATGTGAAGACTCCACCCCACCCCTAAGGAATCAGTGGATGAGAACAATTTGTTCCAAAGTCTGCTATGAAGGTATCTGAGGCAGTTGCTGTAGAGCTCTTAGAGCTTGGTTAGAAATCAAAGAACCGGAAGTCATCCCAGGCTATCATCAGTCATCTTGACTTTGTCTTGCCACTAGACTTCAATGATCTACAAGAGAAATTAAGGCTGATCACTTTGTGCAACTCTAACTCACTTAAATCCAAACCATACTTCCTACTGCTTGAAGTCATCTTTATCTGAATGTCACACTGGAGTTTGAAACAAAATATGTCCTCAACTGATTTTTGTTTACATTTCCACCTTAACCTGAGTAAATTTGAATGCTTATTTCTAGTGATGAACAGTGAACAAACAACTTATATTTGTAAACTGGTTGTACTCTCTGGCTTTACTAATACAGGCTGTGGCACCACTATTCACTCAGTCTTCCATGTACAAAGTCCTTAGTGCTTCCATGTCCTTAGTGCTACCTTTGACTATTTCCTTTCTTTCTGCTTTCCTAAGCCAAGCAGCAACCATGTCACTCCAACTCTGGAGAAGCTCTTAAATTCATCTCTTTCTCTCTATTCCCACTACCACCATTCTGCAACAGACTTTCAATACCACTCAGATGCTCATTATGAAAATTGCTTTACAATAGGTCATCTGGTTCTACTTTCCTGCTCCCTCTTATCCATCTTTCATTCATGTCTTAAATCTTCCTTTTGCAAACATCTAGTTATGTCAATAATCTGCTCAAAAACCCAAACTAATGTTTAGTTTAATTGTACAAGTACTCATTAAGTGTCTTCTATGTTCCAGGCACTATGCTAGACACTAAGAATATTATTATTGTTCATTTTGTTCAGTAGTTTATTTGTAAAGATATTTTATTTAATAATTACTTATAATAATTTTCCACATAAGGTTTCTGAAATTATATGATTCAAATTATCTCCCTTCCTCCCTTCATTCCCCTTTCCCTGAGCTGGCAATTAATTTGATCTGGATTATACATGTATTTTTATATAAAATATATTTCTATATTGTTCATTGTTGTAAGAGAACAATCATATAAAATCAAATCCCAAAATAAAAACCAAAATAAACCGAAAAGTCATATGGTTTGATCTGCATTTTGACACCAATGGTTCTCTGGAAGTGGATAGTGTTCTTTGTCATAAGTCCTTCAGAATTGTCCTGCATCATTCATTGCATTACAGAAAGTAGTTGCTCATTCCACAATATTGCTGTTACTGTGTACATTATTCTCCTGGTTCTATTTATTTAACTCTCTATCAGTTCATGTAGGTCTTCCAGCTTTTTTCTGAAATCATCCTGTTCTTCATTTCTTATAAAATGATAATATTCCATCACCATCATATACCACAATTTGTTCAACCATTCCCCAATTGAGGGACATCCCCTGAATTTCCAATTCTTTTCCACCACAAAAAAAAAGCTACAATACATATTTTTGTACAAGTAGGTCTCCCCCCCCCCTTTTTTTTATTTTTTGGGATACAGACCTAGTAGTGGTATTACTGTATCAAAGGATTTGCATTGTTTCATAGTTGTTAGGGTACTATTCCAAATTGCCCTCCAAAATGGTTGGATCAATTCACAACTCCACCAACACTGCATTAGTGTCTCAGTTTTGTGACATCTCCTATTATTTTCTTTTACTGTCATATTGGCCAATCTGATAGCTGTGAAGTGGTACCTCAGAGTTGTTTTAATTTGCATTTCTCTAATCAATAGTGGTTTAGAACATTTTTTCATATGATTATTGATGGTTTTGATTTCTTCATCTGAAGACTGCTTGTTCATATCCTTTGACCATTTGCCAATTGGGGAATGTGTTCAGTTTTTCAGTCATGTTTCAACTTTTCATGACCCAATGAACTATATCCAATGATCATAGCTATCCATGGGGTTTTCTTGGCAAGGATACTAGTTTGCCATTTCCTTCTCCAGTGGATTCTTTTATCATGCATACAGAGATAAAGAGACTTGCCTAAGGTCATACAGCAAAGAAGTGTCTGAATAGACTCTAGTACTCTTAAGCATTGAATCATAGCTGCCTCAGATACTAAGAATAATGACCACAAAAGTTCCTTTGTTAAAAGGCATTTGCCCATCTCTTAGTCTGTAGAACTTGCCTCATTCTCCTCAGGCATTCAAATCTCATCAACAGTGCCTCAGCAGTTATATCTGCCAGTTCCTTCAGCACCCTGGGATATGGGTTCTCTGGGCTTTAAGATGAATTTGTTAAGGGGAACAAGATGCTCTCTTCTATACTCTACTCATCTTCCTTTGAGTCTGCTCTCCAGTGAGCAAGCATGATTCCCCCTCCCCAGAAGTGATTAAAAAGCAGGCTTACAGAATGACAGCTATTAATCACATCTCAGCCCTTTCCATCACGCCGGCCCACATAGACAGCCATCACTGGATGGGCCGGCTCTTGGACCACACAGGCTAGGTGAACAATTGCACTTGCTCCACTTCAATAAAAGTCATCTGTTTAAGTTGTACCTGGTAGCCTATTCAATCACAAATCAAGAACATAACTTGCTCAGACACAGGGTTCACTTTTATGGGAAACCATCATTTATCTGAGCCTAACAATATGTAAATAAGTCATCAGTCACATTAGAAAACTTTTTTTTAATCAGAGAGTTTATATGCATAATCACCTCCAAATCTAGCATCCATTAGTGTCCATTAACTCTTTCAAGCAGGAAATACAGATGATTAGAGTGCCATTCTGTAAGGCGTAAAGAGATCTGGGTGCTAATTCCGTGACTCTAATCTCTTACATGACTTTGAGGATTTCACCTAATTTTCTCAGGCCTCTGTTTTTTCCACCTTAAAATGAGAACCATAAACTTAGTCTCTCTTAGCCTGCAGGAAAATTACAGGGATTAATAAAACAATAGCCGTGAAGTTCCTGGAAGAATGTAGTTGGCTGTCAGCTTCTCTCCTTATTTCCCCTTACGTTAGTTTACTCAGGAATTACTCCTCAAGCTTAAGTATAAACACCACCAGGCTGCCAAAGCCAATAAATTCTAACCTTCAGATGGCACAGTGTGTCTCTTCTCTTTATTGCTCATTGTCTTTGGGTGATATCAGTAGTGATATCACTTGCTCTCTGCTGCTGCACAGTGCCTTTAACTCTAGAATATCCTGTTAGAAAGAATTCAATGTCTTCTTTACTACAGAGCACAGCACAATTTTCAAGAAGCCAATTTCCTGAGTTCTTTTTTTTTTAACACAGAAAAAATCTACAAGCATTTGTTGTCTACCTCCTACTGGGCTGCTTCATAGATGATGGCAACAGGTGGACTTAAGTCCTAGGATAGGAGATGATAGGCTGTATGACAAGCCAAATTTAGATAACCCAATTAAAACAGTCCCATTCACTCATACCAAGGGAAAAAATGACAAGGGAGGGCTGCAGCAACTGTGGATTATCTTCCCAGTAGTCATTAGCTATGTGTGTATTTCTATAGCGTAACTAAGTTTTACAAGACAACATACTTATATAAGCCTTTGGTCTGTCTCTCAATGTGAGAGGACAGAGGTGAGAGCCCATAAACCTCTCACAGCTGTTGCTAAACAGCAGCCATTTGGAAGAGACTAAATGACTTCAGTAATTAATAAGGACCCTTCTCCCCTTGCAAGACAGGCCCTCTGGTCAATGCATTCTCTTCCTTAAGCCAGAGAGGACCCAGCATCCCTGCTGGAGCTTTCCTGGTTAAAGTAAAGAACAAGAGACCTTGGACCAACCAGAGCTCTGTGCAAAGGTTTTCTCAGCAGGAAGTATCTCATACAGGCAGCCCATAAATATTTAAACAATGGGAAGCCAGCAAAAGGATTCTTTCACGCTGCAGGATGATAGTGACTTCTGAAATTATCACAATTATCATTCCATTATTGCAAAGCAAATGACCTGATTTATTATGCTGTACCTCTGCTCATCTCTGGATCCCTTCCTGATATATTACACAACCGGTTACTTAGGCATTCTACACAAACAGCATTTGTATCGACTACTTCATTAATATTTTGATTATTATAAATCTCAGGAACTCAATTCACATCCTAGCCCAGAGTCAGCTTTCCAGAGCCTCTCTCAGAGAAGATAATCATCGAATCCTAGGCACTGGAAAGGAGGCTTTGTCCAGCAGGATTCTGAGTAGTGAGGCAAGAGCAGCTCCCCATATACCTGTCCCTTCAGAACAGAAAGGAACCTGATCTTAATTCCCAAACAGGAAGCACTAGTATTTTCTGAACCATCTTAAGAAATGAATTTTCCCTTCTAACAACCTAGGAAGACATACTGTCCACCCCATTTGTCAGGGTATATTTCCACCCAGCTTCATCTAGAGAAGAAGAGAGAACATGTCTGTGAGGAAAAAAACTATGGAGAGAAAAAAGCAGCATGAAGTCCACCAGCCACACAAGGCAGACATGTGCCCTCTTTAAAATGATATATATATAGGATGTGAACCTGGGCAAGTCATTGAAATCTGCCTCAGTTTCCTCATCTATAAAAAAGCAGAGAAGGAAGTAGCAAACCACTCCAGTATTTATCATTTATCATATTATTCTTTGCCAAAAAAAAAAAAAACACACACAAATGGGGTCACAAAGAGTCAGCATGACTGAAACACCTGAACAATAACAAAAAAACAGGATGTTAAATGTGGGAATCTGTCCCCTTGTTTCCTATTTGCCCTACTTCTTTTTCCCACACATTAAAATCATAATGATAATAATTCAAAATTTAGTCAGATAACTTAGGCTTAGATCCTAGTTCTCTGTTGATTACTCAGAATAATCTTAGAGAAATTGCTCTCTTCTCTATAAGACTCAGTTTCCTCACTTATAAAATAAAGGGATTTGACTATATAACCTATAAAATTCCCTCCAATCTTTAAATACTCTTTAATGAAGGCAGATTTTACAAAAGCTTAAGCTAATTATTATTTTAAAAGTTTGTTCATCTTTTTATATTTTGAATTTACAAGTCAATTTATAATTTAAATTTAATTTGTACTTTTATTATTCTTTTTTTTACATTTTTTATAATTCTCTGATCTATACATACTACTCCATTGATGTCTTCCTTGTAACAAGGACAATAAAATTGACCAAAGTGCAGTATATCCAGTGTTCCTCATCCATAGACCTCTTCTTCTCTTCTACAAGAGGGGGAAATGTTTCATTATCTATTCTCTGGAAAAAAAGGTTTGTCATTAGAAGTAATAAAAGTTTGGCAGCCTTGTAGGGTTCTCATTTGATCTACTGTAGAGTTGGAGGATCACATGAGACAAAAGAAAGTTAAAATGCTTTGCAAATCTTTAAGTGCTCTTTATAAATGTTAAAGCTATTGTTATTATGGGCTGTGTTGCTTTCCTGATTCTCTTTTCTTCTTTATTCATCAATTCAACAAGTGTTCTCACACTTCAGCAAGTTCTTCACCTGCATCATTCCTTATGGCATATTCCATTGCACTAACATACAATGTGTGGAGCCGATCCCTGAATACTACTTTGCCAACTAGCATCACTGCTGTATACCTTGTGGCCTAGTAGTCCTTGCAGGCTAAGTGATCAATGATTATTTTATCAGGCATTTTCACATTGAGATCATAGGCATAATGTTGACAATATATCACCTAGATGCAATGTACCAAATTCAGGAAAGATAATACTGATCTATGTTAGACAGAGTTAAGAAATTATACAGTATCTGTTGATGACCCAAGCCAAAACTAGACTCTCATAATTAAATTAAATGGAAGCAATTTACAGTGTTTACAACAAAAGTAGAAGTAGTGAGTCCAGAACAAGGGTTCTTAACCTTTTGTGTTGTAAGGGGTAAATTCAGGGGGTTTTGACTAATATATTATACTTATGGTTGCCAGGGATTAATCAAAATCCCAATAAAAATATTCAAGTCAGTTTGGGAATTTTATGGTGGTTTAATTAATATAGAGGGAAGGAATTAAGAAGAAGAGAAAGGGAAAAGGGTATAAGATTTCTCCGGCCTAGCCTAAGCCAAGGGGAGTTCAGAGACCTTCCAGCCACAAGGCCTCCTCCGAGATGAGGGGCCTCCTAGGAGGATAGCATTTTAGGAAAGGTAAAGGAAAAAAAAAGGAATCAGCCTAAACTCTGAGAGAGCTCAGGGAAGACGCCTTACCTGACTCCCACCAAGACACCAAGACACCAAGACACCAAAATGCTGTCATGAGCCACACTAATAGTCAAACCCAACATCTCTGAGAAACCCTGAGCTCAATGCCTCTGCTGCCAAAAAGAGAGAAGCAAGAGGATGTGACATGACTATATGGACTTTTTTTTACATCACTTCCAGTGTCTCACATGTACCAATGGTAGCTTAAGCTTGGCTTAAGACAGCCCAGGGGGTCTGTCAGTTCTTTGTTATTTGTCTGCCATAGGCCATCCTCCTCAATACTTAATTCTTAAGTAGGGGTATATACATTCCTAATTGCTAGACTAAGCAGGGTGGAGTAAATCTAAAATTCACAGTGTGTATCCTGAATCCCTTTGGCATTCTGATGAAACCTGTGAAACCCTTTTCAGAATAATGTTTTTTTTTAAATATGTAAGACAAAATAGAAAGGATTACAAAAGAAATCGTTTATACTAAAATGTATTTAACATTTTTTTTTTAAGTCTACAGATCTTAACCTAACAATTCCTAGTCTAGAAGAGGCAATTCACAAACTCTGTATATAGTTAAAGAGGTGTTTGCTTCCTGCAACTGATTGTCACCCAGGAAGACTGTTTTGGTCCCTGTTTTCTTTCCTTGTGAAACTTTGTTTATGGCAGAACATCTTGTAAAGGTGTTTTGGTTAATCCCTACATTTAAACTGTGGGGTAGAAGTTGTTTTTTGGTATCATTCTGTAAAAATTTATATTTTAGGAGATTTATTAACGGATCATTAGGAATAAAGGAATAAGAGGGTTACAAAATAAAGACCAAGTGCCCATGGCCGATCAGCCTGTTGAAAACCCCACTTACCACCATTGAGCCAAGATGCCAAAAAGAGGTCAGAATCCTCCACATCCTCACCTAATATCCCCTGCCTATAGGAACTATATGACAGGAAGTCAGTGGGCTCCCAGTAAATGTAGTTCTTTTTTTAGGGTAACAGATTTTCACTTATACATTCCCCCCACCCTGAGATTCATGGAAGACTGGTCTCTCCAATGGATCTTGTAAACATAACCAACTTTTAAGTTATAATAATTTGGGGACAAAAGGGAAAATAACAAAACCAATGATTTCTAGGCATATTAACAAAAAGCCAATTAGGGAGCAGTCCCCTTTGACATAAGAGTATACATACAAAAACAAATGCATTCAACCCCACACAGTTCAAATCACCACATCTCAAAGTTCACTCTGGATCTTCTGGTGCAGCATGTGGTCTGTGCAGGCATCTTAATGATGCCTTCTCCAAACAGTTCTCTTTCTGGATTCGGAGAAGTAGCATGTTTCTTATCCTAAAATTACTATCAAAAAGAATTTCAACTCTGCAATTTAGAGTAATAATAATAATACATTCCTGCTGGGAGTCATCAGGCCACATTATCTTGAAAAGATCACACGTGGCAGCTAAAGAGGTCACAGAGTGGCCCCTTGGCAAGATGGAATTGCCCACTTCGCCCCCTCTGCATGACTTATCTCATTAACATCCCTTACTAATGGAATTGACATGATTGTTATCCCCTCCCTAGCCTTAGAAGGAATAATATAAGAGCAAAATACCTGTACTATATTTCCCCAAAGCATAAAAGATCAGACCCTCAAATCCAATCCCAAAAGACCACCATGGGTTAATTTTTACTTAGGTACATAATTCCCAGTAAAATCATAGCCACAAGCCAAGCCCAGAGCTTTCCCACTCTCAGAAAGTTATTCTCCTTAAGCCAGCATACAAATGAATCATAAAGGCCCATAGAAAATATGCAGGTACACCAAGCTTCACATTGCCTCAGTGACTTGATTCTTCCCCTTTAGGAACTCCCTAGTAAAACCTGAAAAATGATCAGTCTAATATTAAATCTGAATTGTGTTCTCAGTACCTCTCAACCGTAATGTTATGATTATTGAATTGTCTTTAAGAATTTCTGATTGATTATTTCTTTTTATTAAAAGTAATAAATACATTTCCTTGACTGTAAGCTCAAGCTCCTCACAGGGTAATGTGAAAATTAAGCCACCTGTGAAAAAATTATTTATCTTAAGCAAGACCTTTATTCATCCTGTCAAAATCTGTAATCATAATACAAGAATATAGAATGTTAATCAAGTGATTTGTTAATGTATCACTTTTCCAATTATCTCTATTTGGATGTGTATTAGGTAATGTATCTGTGTGGCAAGAAAATGGGTATAAAATAAAGATCAGGCCTGGAGATGATGGAGCAGCTATCAGGTATAATGCATGCCCATGGTCAAAAGATAAACAGCTATCTTCCATTTGTTGTTTTCTTGAATGACCATTTGCCATCTGTCAGGAATCCCTGGAGTTGTGAGTGAGGCTGCACTTTGCCCATGGCACATTCCCCCTTGAAGAGAGTGTTGAAAAACACAGGGATCACTTAAGAATGCATGGCTGAGTTATGAGGTACATGAATCAATTGGCAAGTGAAATAAAATACATCAAAAAATCCAAATAAAAGAGAAAAGAATTTGTGGATGAAATATAGACTATCAAAGTCTTATGTGTAAAAATTCTAAGTAAAGGAAAAATAAACCTATAACAGGTCCTTGAATCGGGGGCCAATTAAAGTGATTTAAGCAATTATGCATTTACCCAGTCAGCAGCCAGGACTACAGAAAGTTTTACCACAAAAAGAAAGACAGAATAGGGACTAGATTATAGGAGTGAGGTAGGAGCCAAATTTGAGATACTTAATAGAATGTGGGACAAGAAGACATGCCTTTGACACATGTCAAAAAGTTGCAACCTCGAACACCAAACAAGTTCAAATCCTCTTGTCTTAGCTCAAAATTCCATCAATCCCATTGGGATTGGTTGGTGTCTTTGACCTTGTGATCAATTGGCACCATGCAGGTAGCTTTTTGCTTCTTTGGCACTGTGCAATAGCTCTTTTTGTATTCCCTTCTCCTGGAATCAGACAGAATCATTAAGCAAAGTCCCATAATTTTTTTTAACAATTAATGGCATCATCTTTATAGTCTAAAGCTTTTTGGATATGCATTGACATTAGAGCAAATGTATTTTAAACATATTACTGCAAGATCATAAAAGTTAAAGAAAATCTTCTTAATACTGGTAACATGCTTCAAATACAAAAAGGAGAGTAAAAATAAAACTGAAATAGTATATTGCACATGCAAGCAAAAACAATAATAAAATAGTTTTAAAAATCAAAAATATATAACTTACAATCATTGGCACACTGTGTCAGTTAAGAAAAGGTAGAATACAAAGGCTTCTCATGCCCCCAAAATGAGATCCATTTCCTTTTCAAACCTGGCCAAGATCCACTGTTTACAAAGTAACTGTTTTTATAAAGAATAATAGTGCAACATGTAATGTACATTCAAGAAGTATCAGAAACCCCAAAGTTATAAAGCCCATCTAATGGCAATAGCAAAAAAACCCACTATCATTAGGATTCACATGAGTCTACTATATGGCATTTTAAAAACCTATGAATTGGTGGATATTTGTCACAATTTTTTGCAGATGTAGCAAACCTTTCAAACTTTGCTGAGATATTCTTTTTTAAAAAATATCTATTACTGCCATAATTACAAAAATGTGGCAGAGGAGTCTAGAAAGAAATAAATCTCTGTACTGTTGATGTTGGGTCTAAAAATGTCACCAAAAATCTAGATCATTCTGGTGGAAAGGTAGAGTGAGCCTAAGAGTTACAAATGAGAGATACTCACTCTTGGGAGCCATCCAGGGGTATCATGCCTTGGGATCAACTTCCCAGCTCCTTTGGTATGAGATTGTTATGTCCAATCCATTCACCTTTTTACAAATGCAGGAGGTGGGAATCATATTAGTGCTTCACTTCAGCTACTAAAATGGATCATTTATCTCTTGTTATAAATAACTCAGAGGTAGGCAAAATGATCAGTCAGAAATGTTGAAAGGAAAAAAAAATCTAAAAATCATGTCTTAAAGACCCCTTAAAATCAATTTAAGATATTTAGCTCATTAAATTTTCCAAAGATTGTTATACAATTGTAACCAATTATGATAAAGTCCATCCTTCTTCTATGTGACAATTTACAAAGCCAAAATGGAAGAAAAAGCTGAGTGTGTTTTTTATGGGCTTATTCAATAATATTTGTTCAGTACAGTTATAGGGGAAAGGTAACAGAATATAACTAATAGTTAAAACATAGTAGATTAAACTGATTCAGAGTAACAGAATAGTATTGAATACATTAATATATGAACTTAAAACAACAAAATTAAGTCTTAAAGCATATAATCAGCAAAATACAATGAAATACAGAGATTTTCATAAAACAATGGAGTCTGAAGAGGCTTATAATTTTCTCCTCCAGTCTCTTTAAAGTTCCTTCCTCTATCCATTCAGATTCCTTTTGTCAGAACTGTGATATTTCCCATAGCAAGGGAGAACATGGGTTTGAGGAATCTCAGACTGGATGAATCTTAGAGACTGGGCAGGCCCAAAAGGCAAAGGGTTGTAGGGAGATGAATTTCTCCCCTGAATCTTGGGCAAGATAAGTGAAAAGATCAGTGCACCCAGAAGCTATTTCAAATAGGCAAGGCACTGTTCTTTCAAAGAATATGCTAGGCTTGTAATTTACTTCCTGCTTGGAAGAGTAACTTCCTTC
Source organism: Monodelphis domestica (assembly GCF_027887165.1). Lineage (NCBI taxonomy): Eukaryota > Metazoa > Chordata > Mammalia > Didelphimorphia > Didelphidae > Monodelphis > Monodelphis domestica. The sequence continues at coordinate 149,165,391 of NC_077230.1, forward strand.
TTTTCCCCCCTGAGGTAAAATGATAGTTTCCCCAGGCATGTGAAGAGGGAGTTAGGAGGCTAATCATTGCTTAAGGAAAGTACACCCCAGTTTTTACCAGTTGCCTGGAGATCTGCTCCAAGTTTGTGAGTTCCTAAGAAACATTGGAGGCTACCAGCAGCCCAGTAGGACCAACAACAGCAATCAGGGTTGGGCCTGGAGACCAGGAGGAATCAGGAGGAGGAGCAGGAGCAGGAGAAGGAGCAGGCAGTATTAGCAGCAGCAATGAGTAGCAAAGAACTGAGAAACATGGGCTCAAGTAGATGGTGGAGAGAAGTGACTTATCTCCTCTTTGTCAAGAGTCCCCCCGCTAAAAATAGCCTGGCTGGTAGGGAGACCAACCAGGCAAAAAGTAGGGAAAGAAAAGGGCAGCAGCTCCAAAGAGAGTTTGGAGTTCTTTGGTGTTTGTGAGGGTGGGTGGATGGGCAGGATGGACAAAAAGCCTTGACAGGAAAAACGTGACTTAAAAATCTATCTAGGCTATCTTAAAAAAAAAATTGAGAAGTTCTTCTCCAACTAGTAGTTGCCAACAATGAAAAAATTAAAATTAAATCTCAATAATAGTAAAATTTATATTTTAGGAGATTTGTTAAAGGATCACTAGGAATAAAGGAATAAGAACGATACAAAATAAAGACCACATGCCCATGACTGATCAGCCTGTTGACAGTCCCACTCATCATCATCAATTCAAGATGCCAAAAAGAGGGCAGGACCCTCAAAGTCCCCACCTAATATCCCCTGTCTACAGGAAGTACATAAAGACATAAAGTCAGTGGGCTCCCAGGAAATGTAGTTCTTTTTTGGGGTAACAGATTTTCAATTATACAATTCCAATACTATAAATAGAGATGAGATTTGTGGATCACCAGGACAAACTGATGTAATAATTTGATTCTAAATGAAGGAAACATTTATTAAGGATCTACTATGTTTTTATTATATAATTTAATAACCACCACACTAACAAAAACTTTTAACTAAATAAATACATAAAAATTATTTGCAAAACCAAACCTCACAATATTTATAATTTGTTTTAAAATATGTCATTTATACATGTATGCTAATATAAATATCCTCTGCTTTTAAGTTCCTTTTGGATTTGTTTTCTTGGAAATTTTTTTCTCTTGATTTTGTGCCTGTTACTTTTTAAATATAATCATAGTATGTATTATTCTTATTCTCTTTTCTTTTCATCTCTTCATATATTTCCCTTTTTTATATTCCTAATATTTGCCATTTCTAATAACACAATACAAATATCATAATCTATTCATCCATTTCTCCCATTCATTGTATTCATCCTATTTCCAGTAATTTTGTCTTTATAAGCAAAGTTTGTGTGAATATTTTTATATGTACATAGGTTTTATATATTGTCCTTATGGTCTAATCCTTTTATATAACATACATACCTTCTCAATAATGTCCTTAGTTCTAATCCTATTAATGGGATCCCAGGTCAATGAGCATGAATAACTTTACAGCTCTTATTGTATACAGTCTTCCTTTGTTATATTGTAGTTCATTTATTGCAGCTTCACTGTAAAAATATCTAACTCTGTATCATGGAGCTACTATTGTCACTGCACACTATTGGCTGATGGAATGAAAATCAACTGACCACAGTGCTGTGTTCTGTTTCCTGGGCACTGATTGACTCAGTGACTGTAGGTTAACAAGAGTATGGAAAAGGTTTATAGAAGAATGGGAAGGATTTATAGTCTTAAAATAGATATGCATAATAAAATAAATATAACTTTGCTACTTTGTGGATTTTAATCTATCATGGGGTGGAGGGAAGGGGGTTGTCTCTGGAACCTCCCACCATAGATGAGGAATCACTGTATTTCCATCTTGTTTTTTAAAAAAATAATTCATAACTGCTCTGGCAATGTAATATTCATGCTGTTTCTCCATGTTCCTATCAGCATTTAATTTGATTATATAAACCTTTCTGGTTCTCAGTTAACATATTTAGCTAGATTGGTTCTTAGGAAGCAGACATAATCAGTTATCATGACCATATTCTTTTTAAAATCAAATCTTTCCAGCTTGATCATACCTAGTGGAACTTTTGTTCTAATGCCACAATCCCCCAATAATGTAGGATTACCTCCATAGTACGATGAGTGTCAAACTAAGACTTGTGGAATATTTTTGCTCTCCAGGCCACTGTTGTCCAACCAGATACTATGTTTGGATCATATGTTCAGGCTTAGATCTACTGTTAACTGCATGCAGATGTGTGGGAGTTTTCCAAATATCTATCATATTTAACTTTTTTAAGGTTCTATTCATCTTCTTAACTTCTTTTTTTATTTTTGGGTTAGATTTATCTAGTTCTGAGAGGTAAAAATTAGAGTCTCCCACTATTATTATTTTGTTATCTATTACCATCTGTGTCTCATTTAGTTTTTCCTTTAAAAATCTGGATACTATAACATTTGGGTAATATAGGTCCAATTTTGATAATACTTCATTATTCATAATATACTTCCCCAACATAATATAATTACTCTGTTCATCCCTTTCAAGATCCATTTTAGCCCCAACTCTGTCAGAAATCATGTCTTCTCCACCTGTGTTCTCTGGATCAGCTGAGGCATGGTATAGCCTGTTCTGGCCCCCCATCTTCACTTTATGTGTGCCTCTCATTTTTGGCACATTTTTTGTAAACAGAACACTGTCAGGCCCTGGTTTACTTATCTTTCCAGCTATCTATTTTCTTCCTATGGGTGAATTCATCTAATTACACTCAATGTCATAGTTACTAGTTGTGCATTTCCATCTACTCTGTTCCTCCCCATTATTTGTCCCTCTTTTATTTTCTTTCCACCAAAACCCTCCTCAGATAGCAAATTACATTTGATCAATACTTCTCCAATTCACACCCCTTCCCCCAAAAAACTTCCCTTATCCTTTCCCCTTCTCTTCCTAGTTCCAAATTGATCCACTTTTCCAAAACCCTCCCTTGTCCCTTCCCCTTTACCTTTTAATTCAAATTCTATCTACATTTCAAGAAATCCTTTCCTTATCTCCACAGTCATACTCTCCTACTTCTTGATATGAGTTTTGATTCTAAAAATCCTTCCCCTACTTTGTCCTAAGAGTTTGCCCCTCATCCCCTAACCTTACCTCCTACCTCTTTTTATATCTTCCCCTTCAGGTATCCCTTCCTGCCCCCCCTTTACTTATCCCTTTGCCCTCCATTCTTTTAACCCACTCTTCTTTTTTTTATTCCCTCAGTCCCATAAGAGACCTCCCAGTGTCCCCCCTTATCCCACACCCCTTCCCTCGTTTCTCTATACATAAAGCTTTTTACCCTTCTAATTGTATATGCCGTTCTTTTATCCCAAGTCTGATGAGAAAAGGGTTCTAGTACTACCAGTCCTGTTCCCCCTTCTCCCTTCTCTGTGGCAATTCCTCTAATCTTTTCTCTTACATATGAGATAACCATTCCACCCAACCTCCTCCTTGCCTATTCCCCTACCATTTCCATTCAAAATACCCAGTCAATGATGCCATTCTCAATGACCACAGATGACATTTTCCCATACAAGAATCAAACAATTTGACCTTTTGGGTATCTTATGATTTATCTTTCATTACCTTTTTATGTTTCTTATGGATAAAATTTTCTGCTGAGTTCTGTGATTTTTTCCAGCAATAGTTGACTCTACTTTAGTTCACTGAATATTCAATTTTTACCTTTTATAATTATATTCATCTTTGTTAGATACATTATTCTTGATTGTAAGCCCAGTTCTTTTGCTCTACAAAATGTTGTGTTCCATGTCCTTTGTTCTCTCGTTGTTGTGGCTTTTAAGTTCTGTGTTATTCTGACTATAGTTTCACAGTATTTGAATTTTTTTTCTTGTTGCTTGTAGTATTCTCTCCTTAACTAAGAGCTATGGAACTTAGCAATGATGTGCCTGTGCATTTTCATCCTTGTATCTCTTTGAGGTAGTTATTGGTGGATTCTTTAGATTTCTATTTTGCCCTCTGATTCTAGAATTCCTGGGCAATATCCTTGATGATTTCTTGGAGTATGGCATCTAAATTCTTTTTTTTATCATAACTTTCTAGAAGTCAAGCTATTCTTATATTATCTCTTTTTGATCTATTTTCCAAATTAGTTGTTTTTGTGTTGAGGTTTCAAATTCTTTTTATTATTTTATTCTTTTGATTTTGCTTCATTATTTCTTATTGTCAAAGGAAATCATTAGTTTCCCCTTGCCCAACTCTAGTTCTTAATGCATTTCTTCTGTAAATTTCTGGATCTCTTTATCTATTTGGGGTGATCTTTCCTTCATAATTTTCTTGTTTTCTTGCATTGTTCTTATTTTTTCCACAGCCTCTCTCATTAGTTTTTGAGGTCTTTTTAAAGCTTTTCCAGAAGCTCTTCTTGAGCTTGGGCCATTTATTGTATTTCTTTGCTGTTTTGATGTAGGTATTTTTATTTCATTGTCCTCTGAGTTTGAGCCAAGGTCCTCTCTGTCTCCATAACTATCAATAGTTGGTTTCTTTCTCCTTTGCTTGCCCTTATTCATTCATTCATTCATTTATTTATTTGTTTGTTTGTTTACATTTTAGTGGCCAGGCCAATATATTTAATTATTGGCCTTTTGCTGGAGTCCCAGGATGCCTATTTGTACTAGGGTATGTTACCTGGATTTTAGTATTTTTTGTGTTTTTTTTTACCTAGGTCTTGTTTAGTTATTACAATTAGAATAGTTATTACAATTAGAATTGTAAAAGTGGAGATTTGAACCCCAGACTTCAATTCCCAGAAGTCCTTTGAAGTTCTCAGAATGCCCTATAATATCCCTGAGTCCTCACCTGAATGTGAGAACACAATGGGTATTTAAACTGACTGTACGGGCACTTGGCCCTCTCTTGGCTTCCACTTCTAGGGACAAGTGGCTCTCTACCTAGCAGGCAAGATGTAGGTTGCACAGGATTTCTTATTTTTATTTTCTTTATTTCTTAATCTTTAATAAATCTCAGAAAAATATAATACTTTTATCAGAGAAACTAATTTTAATCTTAACAGAATCTGATATAGTTCTGGGTCCTCCAGTCTAGCCCCAATCTATTATTATTGACTTTAGGTGTTCTGACCAGGGCGGGCAGTCTGTCACTGTTACAGACAGCCAGTCTGTCTCCCTTTGTGGCAGCAACCAGGAACTATACTCTCCTGTGGAGTAGCCATAGCAGGCCCTAATCCCAGGATCAACTATATGTGAAGGATTCTGAAGGACCACCAACAGTGGCCATCAGAATTTTAAATAATAGCCTTTAATCCCCATACCACAGTTTTCCTTCCCCAAGAAGAATACTTTGTCTTTGATAAATTAACTCAATATTTATTTGACACCCAACAATGTTCACTCTACAGTGAACAACAGAGACAAATATAAGAGGCCCCCTGGAAAGTAAAGGCTCAGGTTAAAGAAAGCACAGAATTAAGAGGAAAAGAAGCCAAAGTAGAAAGCCTAACCAAAGGCCATTTTGCTTTACCAAGGGGGCTTATCTCCATTATCTGGTTTCCTACTTCTGCTCCTACCTACACTGAAAAAAGATGGAGTTACAAGTGAAGATAAAGCTGTCTATTTCTGAGAAGAACCCATGAGTTCACCCATGTCATACACCCCTAATATGATAATTATACTAGTAACCTAACAAAATAATGGCAATAGAACTATACTAAGAAAAGAGTACAATCATGTCCTGAGTCAAAAACTAAAGTCATGGGCCCTGAAAAGGGAATTTTCCATGTTCCAGACAAACTAGACTTCTAACTATCCCCCTAATTCAATGTTTAATTTCCCATTTCTGGGCACTGTAAAAATTAAATCTCTAATAAAAATATTATATTTTATTGAGGTTTATTAAGGATCATTAGAAATCAAGGAATAAAGAAGATACAAAATAAGACCATATGCCCATGGCTGGTTAGCCATTTTTTAGTCAACCCCACTCACCACCATCAATGCTGATTCTACATCAGAGAGAGAGAGCCTCCAAAGCCCACGCCCTTTATCCTCTGTCTACAGGAAGTACATAATGACAGAAAGTCAGTGGGCTCTTGGGATATATAGTTCTTTTTTAGGGTAACAGATTTTAAATCATACATTCCCCCCCGAGACCTGTGGAAGACTTGTCTCTCCAGTGGGTCTTGTAAACATACCAACTTTGAAATTGCAATAATTTGAGGATAAGAGGAAAAGAGAAAAAAAAACAATAATTGCTAGGCACATTGACAAAAATCCAGTTAGAGGGCAGTCCCCTTTTGGCATAAGAGTATACATTCAAATTAAATGTTCAATCAACCTTTCTTTCAATCAACCACACCCAAAGTTCATTCTGGATCTTCTTGATGTAGCTTGTAGTATGTAGAGGCATCTTCATGGTGCCTTCTAAGAAGAGTTCATTTTCGGGATTTGGAGAGGTAGCATGTTTCTTAATCTAAAATTACCCTCAAAAGAATTTAAAATTTGCAATTTAAAATAATAATAATACATTCTCCCCTGAAGAGGATGTTGAAAAACACAGGGATCACTTAGGGATGCATGGCTGAGTTATGAGGTATATGAATCAAATGGCAAGAGAAATAAAAATATTTTTAAAAATCCAAATTAAAAAAAAGTTCTGGATAAAATATAGATTATCAAAGTCTTATATTTAAAAATTTGAGGTAAAGGAAAAATAAATCCATAATAGTCCTTGAATCAGGACCCAATTAAAATGATTTAAGCAATTATGAATTTACCCAATCAGTAGCCAGGACTATAGAAAGTTTACCACACCATGAAAGACAGAAAAGGACTAGATTATAGGAGCCAGGTAGGAGCCAAATTTGAGATACCTGGTAGAATGTGGGACAAGGAAGACCTGCCTTTCACACATTTTAAGTAGCCACAACCTCAAACCCCAAACAAGTTCAAGTCCTATTGTCTTGGCTCAAAATTTTCATGAATCCCATTGGGATTGGTCGGTCTCTTTGACCTTGTGCTTGATAGGCACTATGCAGTTTAGCTTTGTGCTTCTTTGGCACTGTGCAATGGCTCTTTTTGTATTCTCTTGTCTTGGATTCAGCCAGAATCATTAAGCAAAGTCACATAATTCTTTTTTAAACAATCAATGGCATCAGCTTTATAGTCTCAAGCTTTTGGGGCATGCATTGACATTATAGGAAATATATATTTTAAACTTATATTACTGCAAAATCCAAAAAGTTAAAGAAAATCTCAATGCTGGTGACATGTGCTTCAAATACATTATGGAGAGAAAAAATAAAACTGAAATAGTATATTGCACATGCAAGAAAAACAGTAATAAAAGAGTTTTGAAAACCAAAAATATATAGCTTACAATCATTGACACTCTGTCAGCTAAGAAAATGTAGAATACAAAGGTTTCTCACCAAAAATGAGATCCATTTCCTCTTCAAACTTGATCATGATCCACTGTGAGTACAAGCAAATGATTTTCACAAAGTAACAGTTTTTTTTATAAAGAACAATAGTACAATATGTAACGCACATTCAAAAAGTATCAAAATCCCCAAAATTATAATAGCCCATTTAATAACAATAGCAAACAAACCCACTATCATATTTCATATAAGTTGCTGTATGACAAAAAAAAACCCTAAGAACTGATGGATATTTGTCACAATTTTTACAGATGTAGCAAATCTTTCAACCTAGGCAGATATATTCTCAAAGTAAAACTTATTTGGGTCGAGAACATCACCAAGAAATCTAGATTATTCTGGTGGAAGTAAATTAAACTGAAGAATATTGCAGGAGCTCTTTCTGGGCTTCCTGCTTCATTCTACATCAGAGAGAGGGAGCCTCCAAAGCCCATGTCCTTTATCCTCTGTCTACAGGAAATACGTAATAACAGGAAATTAATGGGATCTTGGGATATGTAGTTTTTTTTTAGGGTAACAGATTTTCAATCATGCAGCACTCATACTAGGTGTCCCCTATTCCTGAAATGTACTTTCTCCTCCACCTCTCAGAAACTTTGTCTTCCTTTTTGGTTTAACCAATGCCTCCCTGAAGCCTTTACTGATCTAACCCTGCCCTCCATACTAAGTTGCAAATGTTCACTCCTTCCTAAAAATATATATATATTATATTATATTACACTTATTTGAGGACTTGTTAGATCTTTTCAATGGAGTGTAGGGTCTTGGGAGACAACAACTTCTATGCATCTATCTTTATAGATCTCAAACCTAGTAGTGACTTGTACAAAGTAGGAGGCTAATCATCCTATGTTGAAGTGAATCAAAAATACAATGATGGATAGTATGCTTTCAGGCCTGTGGTCCTGTCTGAAGATTATATTACATAACTTAAATACAAAACCAATATTAGCCAAGAAGATATTACTTGGGCAAGTTAAAGTGTGACAACTAGTAATGTGAGAACTAGTGACTCAGACTTTTCTACAGATTCTTAGGGGAGCCTATTACTAGGCCAATTGATCAAGCATTTCTTCTAAAGCACTTTCTAGATGCCAATTACCATGAGAGATACCAGGAATAAAAGTATAGAAACAAGAAGCCCTCAAGGAACATGCATCCCAATAAAATTCTAACTTCAAAAAATGTAGCAGAGAAAGGGAATCCCTGAAGGTATGGAGAGAAGAGATGGTTGCCTTGACATACCAGATCAACAATGTTCAAGAGATCAATGGCAAAGTCAACCCAAGCACTCTGAGCCCAAGAGCCCTAGAAATGGCAATGCTCCTCCCCAGAGCAGAGGCCCTGCTTCTAGTCTAGTCCTTGCAGGCATCCTACATAAGAACAACGCCAATGAACAAGGACATAGCACTCATCTCAGCATGTACCAAAGTACCTTCCCCCTAATGTTCTATATTCCTAGAAGTCAGAGTAATTAAAGACCTAGAAAATAAAGTTTTTACCTTTGAAATCCTTGGCCCAGTAAAATGGTTCAATGGTTCAACATCACAAGTGGATAGAGTTCTATCAACAGAAATTATATTAATGAAGATGCTTTACCATATGCCTTTCCACCTCTCTCTAAGATTCAATGGGCCTTTCCATTTACTCAACCATTGAACTCTCCAACATATGTAGTCTTTCCCAATTAGAACATGAGCCCCGTGAGAGAAGGAACTGTTCATTTTTTTCTTTTTGTACTGTCAATTATTAGCACAGTGCTTGGCACATAGCGAGCACTTAAATAGATGCTTTCTTATTCATTCATTTATTCACCTAAGTTAATTGGCAGACACCAGTCTCTTAAGCTCTACAAATAAGTTCAGAGGCACTACCAGTCACTCAGCCTCCAGAATATTTAATATTGTCGGCAATAGCCACATGGTTGTCTGGCAATGCTCCTAGAATAGTGAAGTTATCAGCAGAGCCTTTAGAGTGGGTGTGAACTCCCAGGAAAAACTTGGCCAATGGAATCAAGACATTGATAGGAGTAAGTGGAAATCTTGAGGAGGAACAAAGAATACCTCTTATGGAAAGAACTTTATTCACCCTCTGCCCCACAAAATAAATAAATATGTATGTATAATATATTTTAAAAATAAACATATGTAAAAAATTTAATTTTTTGAAATCCCAGACAAGGAAAGTGTTTTTTATTAACAATTTAAATTGAAAGTAAACTAGGCAATTGATAATTGCAAGACCAAATAGATGATTAGCCTGTTTGATTTTTCATTTAAAGGTGTGACAAGTCATGGACAGAAGAGATTTTGAAGATTTTCCTGCTGAAAACAGACACTTGTTAAAGACATAAAACCAAATCAAATAGCAAACAACACAGATTCATGTTATTTAATCTTAGTTGTATCTTTAGTGTAGTTCAGCATTCATTTTATGCATCTCTAGTGGGTTATACAGAGCCTCTGAGTGACACAGTAGATAGAGGGCCAGATCAGAAGCAAGGAAAACATGAGTTAAAATCTGACCTGAGACACTTACTGATACTAAACAAGTAACTTACCCCCATTTGCCTTGGTTTTCTCATCTGGAAAATTAACTGGAAAAGGAAATGGCATACCACTCCAGTGTCTCTACCATGTAAACCCCAAATGGGGTAATGAAATGAAATGGGGACAAGAAAACCAAATGGAGACACAACTAAAATGACTGAACTACAACAAGAGAGGATTGTAAAATACATTCCCTAGAATAATTCTTCTACATTCTTTTCATTCTCCTCAGGTCTCAAAACTGATCCTGCTTCCTCTCTGAACTGGGCATCGCCCTTCTTTTACTGAAACTTCAGTCTAGAACTCTTCCCTCCATTACCATAGCCACCAGCTTCTTCATGGTCCTCCTTACCTCTCAAATTAGTTTTCTAACTGAAAGAGAGCCTCTCTGTGTCCAGTCTGTCCTACACTCTTCTGACAGATTGATCTCCCTAAAGTAGAACCTTCACTGGCTCCTTATTACCTACCAAGTGAATATCAATGTCAGAATTAGAAGGAAATTAATAGGCCATGTGGTATAGCCACCTCATTTGAAAGAGGATAAAATTATAGCCTAGAAAAGTGAAGCAAACTGTCTAGTATTGAACAGCTAATAAATAATAAAACAGACACAAGCTTTCTGACCCTAAATAGCTGCTGTTTATTCCTCCCCTTCTACAAACAAACCAAATGTATGCAGTATATTGTATTTAGACTACATCTGTGCTTATTTTAGGTTAGATTTCAAAAGTTCCTAGTTCAAAAAGGTGAGTTTTTCATCCAAAGGATTCCCGAGACTCTAATAAAACAATGAATTCTATGCGCTAAGCAAATTCAAGACTTTTAAATGCAATACTGTAAAGTTTTCGTCTTCTCCAAGGAAGAGTACTTTTTAAGAGTAAGGTTATCATAGTCACATTCAGGCTATTTGCAGAAGACATTGTACTAGGATTGAATCCCAGTACACTAACAAGCCTCCTCAGCAAAATTCTTGGCAACATGAAAAAAAATGGTTTAGTTATATACAGCAGAACAACAAAAATAATTATATATTTTTATTTTTCAGGCCACAATATGCAGCTCACTGGAGAATCTATCAAGTTATTACACACACATATATGTATGTATATATATATATAATACTATATATGTGTATATGGGTATGTATTATTTATATGTGTGTATATATAAATGTACAAATAAAATGTATATACAGTATATGGGCAGATTAAACATATATATGTATACACATTCATTGAATAGAGTTGAGTAGGAACAAGAGAATTAAATAACATTTGGGAAATTGTATAAAACATTCAATGACCACAAATTATCATCTTAGTGATACTATATGACTTAGAATCTAAAATACCAACAGGGGAAAGATACAATACAATACAGGACTTTTGCTTGCATGCTATATATATGACAGACACTGTGTTAAGCAGCAAGGATACAAATGAGAACAGAAAAGACAATCTCTGTCCTCAAGGAGATTTCAATCTAATGAGAGGAAGATAATGCACAAAAGAAAGCTTAGAGGGGAAGGCAGAGCAGTGAGGGAGAAAATTAGCTGTCTGGGGGCATAATAAAGGTGGAGTGTAATCCAAAGAGTACATCTGATGGAAAAGGAAGAGTTTGCTGGGTTTGAGTCTTTCTAATATGGAGTTTTGGAAGGAGATTTTTCTTCAGTCCTCCAACAAGAAGAATAGAGGTGACCAATGGTTCTGCTAATATGTGGGTACCAAAGCAAATTTTGTGATGTATTTTCTTGCAATGATCTTTTCCTAATGGGGCCTGCTGATCATGGAGTGGCATCCAAAGAATGCAAATGATAAGGAATGAAGATGGAAGACACATAGAGGACCTAAACAGGTTATAACATGCTACCTACTTAAGTTCCTAAATTTAGAGCTGAGAAGGAAATCAAAAGTAATTTGATCAAATAGTTTTTATCTTACAGATGTAGAAACTTTGTCCCAGAGAGGCTAAGTAAGTCACTGCCCCAGGACCACACAGGTAAAAAGAAGATCTGATTTACGTATAGCTCCTTTCAGTCCAAATTCAATGCTCTTTCCACCTTATTCTGCTGCTTTCTTGACTTGTGCAAGAGAAGTGACATAAAAAAAATGTGGTATTCAGGACCATGTTGACCACAAAAGGAAGATCAGTCAGTCATGCAGTGAGAAAGAGAGCCAACAGATGGTCAGCCTCAGTGGTAATTCCTTAACCTGGCTGGCATTCAAGACCCTCTATGATTTGGTCTGTTGGACAGTCTTTCCAGTATTACTCAGTTACTCACATTACTCACTTAGATCACATACTGTGCTCTAAGAAAAATAAACTAATTGTTGTCCCCTGACCGTGCTTTCTAGTCCTTCCCCCGCCCCATAACTTGGGCTGCCCGATTTCTAGGGGTCTGAAAGAGACTTCTAGTTCAAATATTATCTAGCCCTCAAGGGTAAATTCAAATAACACTTCCACTATGAAGTCTTCCTTGGTTCTCTTAGCAAAAAAAAAAAAAAAATCATCTTTTCTTTCTCAGAACTACCATTATATTTTGTATTTCTTATTACACATTAACAAAAAAATTTGTATTCTACAGCCTTAACTTCCCCTTCTAGACTATAAATTTAAAGGAGGCAGGAATTTAATCTTATTCTTTTTTGTTGTTTCTCCCAAGGCATATATTCTAGAACCTCATGCATACTAATCATTTACGTAAACCAAAAGTTCTCAAAACGCTAAAATCAAATGTGATAGCAGCAGCACCTGAACATTCATCTATCTCAAGGATCAGCAAAGCATTGACATACTGGCCAAATCTTCCACTTGTTTCTTTTATATGATCAGTGAACTAAAATCGAGTTTGTTTGGTATTTTTGCATTTTTAAATATAGGTGCATGGTATTTTAAAATTAAAAAAAACATTCGTTCTATTCATACAAAAGTATTCTGGGCCAGATTTGGCCCTTGGGCCATAGTTTGGTGACTTTAATCTGTCTTATTTAAGCTGGGTAAAAAAAATCTTGAAGAGCAGGTATTGCTTCTTTTCATATTCTGTATATCCATTTCCACAATACCCTCCCATTTCAGTGAAAAAAGCACTAAGTGTTCATTTTAAGAGACGTCTTTTAGGGGTCCCTTCTTTGTGCCTTATCATGTAATATCCATTTACAATTCCCCTACATTTTACAAAGCACACTTCCCTCAGGATTTGGATATGATTTCCCAATTAAGCTGCCAAATCCTCTTTTTTCTCTTCCCCTCAAAATCTTCCTAAATCAAGAATGCTCTCTTTAGCTCAGGAGGCAGAACTGGGGAGGGTGGGGTTCAAGAAAGAAGAGGATTTCCCCAACTGTTGACATAACTATAGAACAGGGGATGTTGCTTTCACCTCTTAGCAACATTCCACCTAAAACAGTCATTAGCTACTAGTGGCATATCAGGACAAAGGAGAAAGTCTGGGACAGCAAACACTTGGCAAAGGAGAATCAAAGCAACATGCATGTTCTAATGAGATGATTGCTAAACTGTGAGTCAAATTCCCACTTCTTCCACCCAAACACTATCACAGTTTAAAATAGTTGAAAAAGAAAAAAAAAGAGCATGTCTGTGATATACTAATGACTTTAAATGGGCTCATGTGTCAATTTCTAGATGGGGGTTGGGGAACTAAAAGTACTTTTCACATTTCATAGCAGTCTCACAAGTAGTTTCCAGTTCCACCAGGCTAGCAGAATTTTCTGAACCTCTCCCTTAACAGGGACTAATTTATGTCCAGGAAACAGGCAGAATTATTATCTGCTATTCTATTTTGCACTAGAGTATAGAAAGACTGGTCCCGGTCTGTTTTATCTAAAGTGGCATTGACCTCTTCACAAAAAATAAGTGTAGAGGTAGAACAAGGATTGTAATGTGCCTTGGAATCTTAGGATGAAAAGATCTTAAGGTGAAAGATTAACTGAATATATTGGAAAAGGAATGGAGAGGTAAAGAAAGATCAGAAAGTCTTCTTGAGGAGAGACTATCCAAATTGATTTGAAGAAGCTTGTTGCACATAGTAAGTTTGAATAAATAATTTGTAGATTGATTGTTTGAACCTTTTGTGTGGTTTGTTAAGGAGAGTATTCTGTGCCCAATGTATACCACTAAGCACCCCTTCTCTTTTTAGGGGCAAGAAATCATTGAGCATCTTTAGACTGAATCCCACTGTAACTTTCTTCACTAGCTTGTTCCTCCCATTCTGACCCTCACAACTATGGTCTTTGGAACACCATCAGATAGGACTCTGAACCCTCCACTTAGAGCAATGATGACAAAAGAGAACAAGGATCTGCAACAAAATACTGACAATGTGGTAACAACTGTAGTAATTATCCCAGTCTTAGTCTAAGGCTCTCCTATGCACTCTCTCACCAGCACAAATAAGCAGGACCAGTCCAAGAGAAACCAGCACCAATCCCACTTTCTGCTCTCCTAAATGTCCACAGGAAGGACCAATGAAATCAGCCACTGCTCATGTCAGCTGTTTTAATAGCACCCTTGGTAGCAGAAGAGTCCCAGGGAATTGCAAAATAAGCAGCTGCCTGAACCTTGTTCTGCCTCCACCCCCTGTAGCACTTCATTCTTTCTATGATACTGCCAGAGAAAATAGGTAAAATTGGTTTTGTGGCTCACAGTGCCCACCAAGGTATTCTGATCCTCTGGCACAGTCATGTAAAAACAAATTTTGAAATACTTCTTTACCCCTCAGTCTCTTATTTGCCTGGCTTCAACTCTACAATTACAATAGGAGTTGGGGGTTTGGAGCAAACTATGAATACAGGCAAGTACAGAATTGGAGTAGGCTTTCCAACTGTTTGTATTCCTCCAAGGAGACTTCCAGGAAAATCTATACCCAAAGCAGAAGCCATACCATGCTTTCTCTCAAGAAGCTTGGAGACAGTGATGAAGGGATGCCCATAAGGTAGAGCAGGTACCAGACATGCAGTCATTCTTTGCTACTTGGGAGAACTCTACATAGGATCCAGGTGTTTGGCAGAAGTCAGGAGACTCTCCAGACATCTGGGAAAGTAAGAGAGCTTAATCTTAAGGGAGAGGCTCTGCCTCTTATCATCCCACCACAGGAAAATCATGCATGTCTTTAGAACTATGCTGAGAAATTGCTAATTGCTATGTGACCTACAATTCTCCCCTCAACTCAGGCACAGAAGTGCATAGAGGAGAGAATGCCTAAGGAAAAAAGACACTCATTTCCCTTCTTTGACTGAAACCAAGCATGGAAAAGGGTTTGAGCATTTGTAAAACAGTGAGCTCTTTGGAAGTAAGATATAACAGAGTAATAGAATAATTTCAAAGAACAAAGTTATTTGACTATATGAGTGTCTGAAATTATTGAGCAAATCTATTAAGCAAGAATCTCAATCCCTAAATAAACATTGCTTCAAGGGCTAGTTCTTTTATCAGCCAATAATGATAAAGCACAGAATTTTAAAAGCCTTTAAAGGCCATCAAATGTAGCTGAACTTGAAAAAAAACACAATGCAAGTAGTGTAAGAAGAAAAAAAAATTTTTGGAAATGTACATTTTGGAAATAAGTATCCTGAAAGATCAGACCATCTTCCCTGGATTGTGAAAATTCTCAATATTGTATTATAGTCTGCTATTGTCTGAGTCTGTTACCACAGAACATGTTGTAATTGGCCTTTGGCTCCATGACCAGAGTCATGGAGATCTTTTTTCCAAGGAGGAAAACTCTTGGCACGTGTCAGTCAACATTTTGTTCATTGTCTTTTTAAAGATATTATTGTTACTTTCTTGCTCTCGTTTTCTTGGAGCCAGTATGATTACTTTTGAACTTAATGTGGGAGATTATTTTAAAATACATTCCCCTTTCTTGCTCTGGCAAAGTGTGTTTTCTAATGCTTTCTCTTTTCCAGACCTAAGCTTAATGATGCTTTGACCCTTTGAAATCTTCCTGAAAGGAGTACAACAGACTCATTAGCCTGACAAGTGAAAAGGCAACACACAACTGCTCCCTGAATTACCTAGATTTGCCTTAATTCTGATTCTCATCCTGCATGCTTCCATTTGTTCCTCATTGACTGGCTTCGTTGATTAAGTATTCAGTGTGTCTTTCCAGGTCCATGAATCCTGGCCTGAGCTTCAGCTATTCTAATGGCCTGCTAATGGTGCTTTAGTTTCCCCCTCTTCCTATTATCCACTTCAATTAGACTATGTTAGTATATGACTACTCTTTGGGGCATCTGGCCCTAAAGAGGAGACAAGGCATGGTCCTGTATTGAGACACTCAGGTCAGTTACTGTTTCCTTTTGCTGATCTCAGAAGAAAAAATAAGCTCCATTTCTCCTCAAGTTTCTCCTTGGGTCACAATATTTTTTATCCTATAAATCAGTGATGATGGAATGTGGGGGAGGGATGATTATAACAATGACAATAAAGCTAATGAAATGTGTCTACTCTTCATGTTTGAACCAGTGGCCTAAAGAAAAGCTATGTGGCCCACCACTGTAAGAGATAGTCAGGTTTCTATGACTTAATTAAACTGGATTTGGGCAAAGTGTAAAAACTGGATTTAGCAAAGTATACAAAAGCAATGGCTTTTTTCAAAAATTTTGCAAAACTGAGTGTATCAAGGAGACAGAAAGAAGGGACCGGGTAGAAATGTTAGTCTTTTTGAAAATGTGGTGTTTTTTAAAAAAACTATCAGATTACCCAGTTTTAGAATATTAACTCATCATTTATTACATTAGTGTCAATTACAATAATTGATGGAAGGTGCCCATATACTAATATGATTTCCTTACACTCACTCTTCTCCTACCTTGGCTTGTCTGCTTGTGAACAGATGATTTCTAAAAAGAGAGCCATTCCATTTAACTTCACCTTAAGGGTACCCCACAGAACCAGAGGATTTGTGGAAATCGCATTGTAAAGTGAAAAGAGTTACTGAAGTGTCACAAACACAGGGCAATAGGAGTTCTTTCCCTAGAACACAACATGGCATAGGCACTGACACAAGAGGGCCATGCTTCCTGTGGTGGTCCTGGTCCTAAACCTACCTCAGCATCTCCAGAGAAATCATTAAAAAATCATAACCGTTAGTGTCTCCTAGTCCAAAGTCTCTCTACTGCCTAAGCCCTTGGGTTATCCAATTCCATTGCCATATTAATGCCACTGTACCCAACTGGCATAAACTGACACTCGCCTAGGGGATCTGTACCCTACTAGCCACCTGGGAAAAGCAAAATCAAAAGTGGCTGCATGTGCCATTCTCAGGAGTTTTTGTCTCCCTCTGGGTTGTTCCAGCAGGTAGAATTATCAGCTCTAATAGCTCCATCCATTCTAGCTCTAGACATGAGGGGGAAGGAAAGTACTGGAAAGGATCATAGATTTGTGGCTGAACAAGACCCTGGAGGTCAAATCCAGCCCATGGAAGCTCAGAAATGTTAAGTGACTTACCCCAGGTCACATAGCAAGTACATTTCTGAAGATAAACCCAAGTCTTCCTGACTCTGAATCCAACACTATCCTTTGTACTACCTACTATTTGCCTAGTAAACAAAGAGGAGAAACTTAATTGTTTCCCCACTATTAAGGAATGCCCTCTTGAGGAATCCATTCCCACATCCTTTTCCAAATAAGCAATATTCTGAGGGGTTATTTTTATCCTAGTCCTGCTCTTTACTGTGAAGCAGGTGTCCTAATATGGTTGCCATTCTTAGAATGTTCTATATAAAAGAAATGGCAGGCCAGAATGACTTTAGGAAAAAATTTTCGCACCTCCAACTGAAGTCCCTCTGCAAACAGTATAATTAACTTTGAAATGCACCCTTTTTCCTATAACAAAATGCCATCTTTACAATTTCCTATCAATTTCTCCTCATTTTGAGGGGTACCTACCAAAGACCCTTCAACCTCAATAAGACTATAGGATATGTTCACTCTGTGATATACTAGTCTCTTTCACAGAATGCTAGATCAGAAATGCTTTATGGAAACGCTTTATTGAAGAATTTCACCTTGAGGATAAGTTGACATCAAGAGAATAATGGAACGGCAGAAAGTAAAACTGTCAAATAAGAGCACATTAGATCGATTGCTTCCCAGAACAGAAAGTCTACTGTACACCTCACAAATTCCTCAACAAATTGAAGATTTGAAGACACCCTTTGAGAAATGTCTTTTCCCTAAAGACAGAAGAAAACAACCCTCAAATTTGAGCCACATAAGATTTATAGATTCTCCTACCCCTTCCACACCCTGCCCCATTAAGCATGATACTATAATACATGAAGTAGAAATTCATCAGTTCTCCAGTCCATTTGAACCATGAAGATAAGCAAACTGCTTAACTCAAAGTAGTGTTTGCTACAAGAATTTTTGGCCCTAAAAGCCAATCATTATTTTCAATACTTCTTAAATGATACCTTTGGAGTCAGGTTTTGGAGTCAGGAAGAATCAAGTTCATAGATGTCTCAACTACCTTCTATAGCTGTGTAAATCTAAGCAAATCTCCTTTCAGTCTTGGTTTGCTCATCAATAAAATGGGGATAATAATAATAATACTTAGTTCTGTCATCCTTAAAATGCTAGTTACAAGAATGGCTTCTTCAATTTCTGAGGTTAAATGGATGACAGGCGAATGTATCTGTTAGTCACGCTAGACTAGCAGCAAAAGTTCTGATCGTGAAACATTGCCTATAATCTCCTTCCTTTCTCACTGGTAAAAGTGTTCTGATTCAAAGTGGGCCAACCACAGGAAGGCCCAGGAAAGGTGAGGTAATCGACATTCTAGTACAGGGATTGACGAAGGCCAAAGGATCAAATCCTGCCTGTTTGTTTTTGTACAGCCCATTGAAGAATTCTTTTACATAGCTAAGAATGGTTTGGGTTTGTTTCCTTTTTACATTTTTTAAAAGGATAAGAACTTTCTTTAAAAATATAGAAAAATAAAGCATTCTTTGCCAGAGGATTCATACAAAAACAGGTGAGGAAGTCTGTGGGTCATAGTTGGCCAATGTGTTCTCGTCAATCCAGAGCAGGATGGCATGACAACTGCCCCAGGGCACTCATTCTACCCATTTAGCTGCCATTTATTAGTACAAAGTCCTCATGGGAGGTGTCAGGCCCTCTTGGTAAAGGTGAGCAGCTGAAGAAGACCAGGAGAAGTGAAGAAACATGAAACTTCCCTTTCTCCTGCTGTAAGACATTCAGAAGCTCTCCAGTCTCTTCTGAGAGCCTACCCAGTCTGCCCAAAAAGAAGCCACCTCATGGATGATTAGAGTGTAAGTGGATAACAAGCCATTTGAATGATCTGCTCTAGTTCAAACACAGGCGGCTGCCAACATGCCGTGGCAGCCAGCGAACATCTGAGCATCTTTAATTTAAATTGCATATACTTAGCTTGAAATGGCATCTATACTCTGCAACTCACAATTTACTGCACCGTCATCAGATCAGATGAAGAATCATCCTTTCAGGGATTTCCCAAATTTGCCTTTTTGCTGTGCTTCAATCACACTATCATGCGGTAACAACTTAACGCCTGATGGTTCCCAAGCCAAATATTTTGTAGTGTGATATACAGAGCCTCTTTCAATCAGTTTGCTAATATACAGGCTGTTCATTGATTGCATAAGCTAGGAAAATGACTGTCAGCAGCTTGGGGCTGGTCTCTCTGGCACACTCCAAATCTTATCTCTATCAGGAACCAATAAACACATTTATAAAGCCACAGCTTGCAAGGACTCTGTCTTTCAAGGGCAAACCTTTCAAGGCAAAAATACCTTGGGAGGACATTAAAGACAATTTTCTTACATACTTACAATAGTCAGGTGGTACAATACTTAAGAGAAATTATCCAAAATGTGACAAGCTAAATAACTCCAGAGAACTTGCACAAACCTCAAATTACAGATTCAGGATGGAAAGCCCCTATCAAAAGGTCATTCCAAGATACTTTTTTCAAATTTCCTTAAATGATAAAAAAGTGACCTTGGATAAAACCATATAGAAGTCATAACCTAAGATGTTGGGACTGACAAAAAAGCAAACAAACAAGAATCAGCAAATGCCCCCTTACCTGTTAGTAACTTCAAAATAAGGAGTTTTCCAGATACAAAGGGAACCATGTCAATTCGGGCAGTATTTTCACCTACGACTTTTGTAACTTCCAACAGGACTAGTGGTAGGTTTGTAATTACACTTCCATCACAGGGATGACAACTCCACTGAAGTATTTTTCTAGTTTTAATTTGTCTAATTCTATTTGTCTAAGTTTGGAAGATTCAGATGAAGTGGGAGTATGTCAACAGAGTATTAGCTATAGCAATCTTTGGTCACACCCTGCAAATAGCCCAATTGCTATGATGTCTAGGGCATTTTGTTGGAATTCCTTAAGCCTCCACATCCCAAGTAATTCAGGAGTGATTAGGGAAATAGCTAGATTCATCATCATCATCATCATTCCATATACATCAAAAGCAGTGACATTTATATAACACTTTAATGTTTGCAAAGCACATTACAAATATCTTGTTTTATATTTATCCCATTCGTGCTATTGATGTAGCAAAGTGATGCAATCAATAGACTATTGGACTTAGAGAAAGGAAGACCTAAGTTCAGATCCAGTCTCAGACATTTTAATTATGTGACTCTGAGCAAGTCATTTAAACTGCTTATCTTAGTTTTCCATTTGTAAAATTATAATGATAATGACAACACCTAATTCTTAGGGTCATTGTAAGGATAGAAAGAGATATTTATAAAATGTTTTGCAAACTTTAAAACTATAAAATTCTAACTATTATTATTAACCTTTTCCCTATAAAGCAATATGTCAGAGCATCTCTAACAGTTGAAACGCACATTTTACACCCATTCTTCATTGATATGACATGAGCATATGATGAGGAGAAGGGTGATGGTCATTTTTTACTCTGAATTGTACTCTGATCGCCATAGCTAAAGATGATCTCTCTCATCCATTCCCATAATACTCTGTGTTCCCCTTGGATATTCATCACATTCTAATTAGTATTGTGTTTGTCTGTGTCTCTCTTTTCTCTCCCCAGAAGTCTGTAATCTCCAAGAAAGGGGGAAACCATGTCTTAACTGTCCTTGTATATTCTCCACTTATAATGCACATAGTAGTATATACATACACATACACACATATAACATAGTGTTTAGGTGCTTAATAAACATTTGATGAATAAGTGACCAATGTAAATTTTATTATTCAGTTTGGGCTCAATGTTACAATGGGATTATTGATAAACTGTGCAGAGAAAGCTGTCAAGAGTGAGGAATCATTAGACTGAGAAAACTAAAAACCATATCATCTAAGAAACATTTGAGACAACAGGAATTAAAAGAAGCGTGATTACTATTTTCAGCTCTCTGAAGGTTTGTTTCAAAGAAGAGGAATTAAATGTGTTTCATTTGATCCTAAAGGAAAGAATGAGAACCAATGAGTAGAAGTCACTGGGAAACAAATTTTAAATCACTATAGGGAAGAAGCTCCTAATAGATCATTAAATGGGTCATCTCATGAGGCTAAGTGTTCTCCATCACTGCAAGTACTCTAGCAGAGACTAGATGATGACCTCTTAGGAATATAAGTGGAATGTTGTTGTTGTTGTTGTTGTTGTTGTTTTATCCTAACAAGATTTACTAATTAGGCAAGACCAAACTATTACCCAATCACAACAAAGCAAGTCAGTAGCAATACCTTATAATACTTTTATCCTATAAAAACTTTTAAATCAAAATTTTTATTTCTGTCCATTTTTCCAAAAATGTATTAGATGAGCCATTACAATGAATGATTTCTTTCTCATTCAATTCTATGAAATACAAACCCATTACTGACTGATATCATAAAAATCTAATTACTTGACTACAGACCTTTCACAGGTAGTACAATGGATAAAGTTAGGAAGACCAGAGTTCAAATTCTGCCTTAGAGTCATACTATGTAACCCTGAGCAAGTCAATAAAACACATATACCATTTGTTGCATTGTAGATAGAATCACATGTTTAATATCTTATTTAAAAAAATTTTGGAATACTTTAGAACACTTGATAACAAATATAAAGCCAAGAAAGAGAAAAACCTCTTTTTAAGTTTCAAGTTTTTTTTTTTTAATCGCAACATTTGATACAGCTAGTCCCTCTAGTGTCACCTTCTCTAAATATCAGTTTCCTCATCTCTAAAGGGCAGAAAGTAACAGCACCTACCTCTCAGGATTATTATGATGGCCAGAAAGGACATAAATATAAAGTGAACTGTTACTTTGTATGCTTTAGATAGAGTTGAGCTGGAGAAATTCAGAAATTTCATATACTTCTAATGTTCAATTATCTGAAGCTTTATTTATGATAGAGCAATGCTTTAGGGGCAAAATAACTAGATTCAAATCCTACCCTGACATTATCTGTGTGACTCTGGACAAGTCACTGCTGTCTGAGGCTCTCTTTAGCTCTATATTCTATGACCTCAAGATCCTTTCACTAAAAGATTATACTTGCACTCAAGGAGTTTATATTCGAGTTGCTAATGTTCATCCTTCATTTTTTAAGAAGACTAATGAAATCCAATATTGGAGCTAAACTATGATGTGTTCAGTTGTGGCTGATCAGACCAATATGAGTTTAGGAAGCATCACCGCCTATTGAGCACAAATGGTCCAATCAAACATTGAGAGTGGAGGTAGTTCTGGATTTTCTGGGTTCCCTTTCATTGGTGCTTTTATTATTTTCAAGGAAGATTAGATGAGAAAGAGGGTGCAATAGAACTCACCCAAAGCTAATAGTCAATGGGATTCTGAGTTGTAAACCCTAATGTCCCTATAACTTTGAGCAAATCTGTTCCTTACTCTCTGACTCTCGATTTCAACTATAATATAACAAAGTTGAGCAGCAAAATGATGAAGCAGATAGAGCACTGGGCTTGGAATCAGGAAGGCTCATCCTCATGAATTCAAATCCGACCTCAGACATTTACCAGCTCTGTGACTCTGGGCAAGTCCCTTAACCCTGTTTGCCTCCATTTCCTCATCTGTAAAATAATCTAGAGAAGGAAATGGCAAAGCACTCCAGAATCTTTGCTAAGAAAACTCCAAATGGGGTCATGAACAGTAGGGCATGATTAAAATGATACAACAGAGAAAATGAGATTAGAATAATCACTAAAATCTCTTTGAGTTCTAACATTCTATGTTTCCGTGAATTACCTAATATGGTTGATTCCCAATGTCCCAAGTCTCCCCTTATGTGCTTATCTTCAGTTGTGCACAAAAATCAATAAGAATTAAATTACTTCCATTACCACACTCTCCCTTTACAAGTCCCTCACAAAAACAGTAATTCTGGTTTCTTTGAAGGTGATGGTTAGGAGACTCTCTCACTGAACCTTTTCATAGCTTCACAAACCAGTAGCAGATTCACATGAACAGACTCTAGTGCTACTTGTTCCATTTTCCAAGCCCCATGTGTCTTTCTTGATAGAAAACACAGTGTGATAGACAGAGAGAAAGACTTTGGTTGAAAAAGACATAGGTTTAAGTCCTAATTCTTTTATATAGAGACAGACAGACAGACAGACAGACAGACAGAGACAGAGAGAGGGAGAGAGAGGGAGAGAGAGGGAGAGAGAGAGAGACAGAGAGAGAGAGAGAGAGGGGAAAGAGAGAGAGAGAGAGACTAGGTGATTCTAGACAAGTCACTTAAACTCTTAAAAACCAGGACAATTCTCTAAGCCTGGGAGCTGCAGAGAAAGTAATGGTTTATATAAACAGATTTTTTTTTTAATCTAGGACTTTCCCATATCAAAAGAATCACAGATCCAGTTCAGAGCACAGCATGGTGCCTGGCATATAGTAGGCACTTAATAAATGTTAGTTAATTAGTGATCCCCATCCTCCTTCCTTAAGAATCCAAGAATCTAAATCTATGGGTGATTTTACACACACACACACACGCACACACACGTATATAATTCCCTAACATTGTCAGAATTAGAGCTTATTCTTTCTAAAACCTTTTGGCAAGAGTGTACTTACTAATGAAATGCCCTTGTAAATACTGTACTTTTTGCCATGTTACCACTGTGGATAGAAAGTTTTCAGCTAGCTAAGGAAATTGATGCTACTGATAGAGCAGGCAATAAATGATGGTAATCAACGAGTAAAGGTAGAGCAGGTGAGAGGTAGAATATGTGAATATGTGGTAACAGCAAGGTTGGCCTTATAAATAGGTAGCTATAATCTTAGCCACAGGACTTGGGTTCAAATCCCACCTCCAAGCTAAACTACTTCTGTGATCTTGGACAAATCAATTGCATTTGGCATGTATAAATAAAGTTATGATCCTGGCTGTGAGAAGCCTGAAAAATCCCAAGGAGTAAACAACTCCACCGAAAGCATACTCTAAATTTCAAAAAAATACTTATGCCCAAGGAACCAAGAAACCAGATCACACTCAGTTACCTTGGTGAGTTTAGGTGATCAAAAGCAATGGACCATGGTCAATTTCCATTGCCAACTCTTGGCAAAATAGGGAGGAAGTAGAAATGTGTGTTGTTCACCTCTATTTCTGTATTCCTTTCTAATTTTTGCTTTTAAGAAATTTAAGCACGATTTATTGTTTTATTAAAAAAAATTTTTTTTTGCCTTTATATATCACAGTCACTTCCCAAACAAATATCCCCTCAGATTGACAATTCTCCTGTGACAAAGAAAAACAAGCAAAAATCCCCTCTAGAGAAACCTTATCTGGCAATGTGTTTTTCAGTGTGTTACCATTGTGTTTTTTTATGTTTTTCATCCCTCTGTTGGGTTTTTGTTTCATTAGCTCAATGCTCAATACATAGTGAGAACTTACTAAATGCTGGTTAACTGACTGACATCAGCGAACTTGCCTTTCCCACAGCCCCTCTTTCCTGTTGCCACTTTGGATCATCTTTGCCAGCTTCTATGGAGTGGGCTAAAACTTCAACATTGTTTCAGATCTTCTGTTTGTTCATATAATATTACCATCTATCAGGGAATGATAGTTTCTTTTTTTTACTTTTTCAAACCCTTAACTTCTATCTTAGAGTCAATACAAAATATTGATTCTAACACAGACCAGAGGTAAATGTTAGGCAATTGGGGTTAAGTGATCTGCCGAGGATCATACAGCTGGGAAGTGTCTGAGGCCAAATTTGAGAAGGACCTCCTGTCTCTAGGCCTGGTTCTCTAACCACTGAGATACTTAGCTGCCCCTATTATTTAGGTCTTTTAGGCCTCTGATGCTCTCTTTTCCTTCTTGTTGTCACTCAGATAATATTTGTGCTTTTCATTAAAATGAAATCAAACAACAAATACTTCACATATACACACCCATTCATGCCTCTCCTAGCCTTTGTCAATATGCAAAATGGTAAAATAAACATTTTATTTCTCTGGCTTTAATTAGTATGTGAAAGTTTCAAAATTTTTGCTGTTTAGTCAACAAAAATCAGATGATTTTGGGATTTTTTACAAGTATGACTTTACTTTTTGCTCAATTTCAAGTTATTGTTGCTATCTAGTTTCAGATTTTTCATGATATGTTATTTGGAGATGTCAGCATATGTCCTTTGTTTTTAGAACTTTGGTTTACTATGACCAGAGAAGAATGTTGTGCTATCCTGATAATTTCTCCTTGGAATTTGAAGAGTGTAGTTTTTCCTTATTGTCTGGAAGGTTTGTTCTTTGATGTTTAAATTCTAAAATGTTATTACAATATTGCTTGGTGAGTTAAACTTGGAGTTTCTTTTTATTAAGATTCTGTAAATATACAATCTGAATTACTCTTTCTGCTACCCATATTTTTGATTATTCTTTACCTTTCTCAGAAATTTTGAACTCCGTTTTCTTTCTTGAGAAGCATTTATCCATAAAGATGGGTCTTTTGTTCAAATGATTATTCATTTCTCCTCCTTAATCTTTTTTTGTCTGTTTGAACCAATCACTCTGTTGATTTATTACTATGTACTTCCTAAAAATGCATTTATACTAATTCATTGCAGAAAACTCAATGTTATTGTGCTCCTTTCCCAGCCTTTGCTACTGTTCTATGGTTCTCTTGACTTAGACTCTCAGGTTCAAGTGAGGTCTGTTTCCTTCAAGGGCTTTAAGGTTGGACAATCACAAAAATTTCTGCAAGTTTATTCTTAGTAATCACCATAAGAGGAACTATTCTCTCCTTTTACCAGTCCCACACAGCTGAGTTCCTTTGTCCTTCTGAAATGGATTTTCTTGAATCTCTCCTCTGTTCTCTGGGTTTTGGAAATGGAAGATTCAGAGTATTGTGCCCCTAGCCACTTTCCCAAGGGTTACTCTAAGAAGGATTTGCAATTGAGTTTTTTTACTCTCCTTCTTTTCTTTCTTCTACTAGGCTCTGTTTCCTCCAGGGCTGTATTAATAACTTTTAATCAGTAGTACCTCCTGGTCACTTTCCTTCTTCATTTCCTGCCAACTCCATTCCTCTCCTCTCCCAATCCATCCTTTTCCATAGCCATTCTTCCTCTTTGTGGGATTTGGCTAGCTGAGGCTCAATGATCACACTAGTCCCAAGTCCCAGGGAGGATTCCAGAGCTATGAATCCTCCATCAGAAGTATTCACCAAAGGGGGCAGCTAGATGGCAGAGTAGATAGAGAGCCAAACCTAGAGTTGGAAGGACCTGGATTCAAATCTGATCTCAGACACTTACTAGCTGGATGACTATAAGTTACTTAACCTTATTTGCATAGCCCTTGCCCTTATGCCTTAGAGTTATTAATAAGATAAAAGGTAAGGATTTTTTTAAGTGGGAATACTCATACCAGAGCTATGAAGCCAAGTTATACCTGGCATACCTAAAAGAGAATAACTTCAAAAGTCAAGCATCAAACATTATAGTAGTCACAAAAATTATACGACTGCCCTACCATTCTGTTCATGTTAATAGTAAGTCCAGAGCCAGCACAGAAATAAAGGATAGAGTAGGAGGTTGTTCTGGCTCAACCTGGAGCCAGAAAGACTTGAGATCAAATATATCTCAAACTTACTAACTGTGTGATCCTGAGTTATTCACTTAAATTCTTTATCCCTCGATTTCCTCATCTGAAAATGGGAATAACAGTTACACACACTAAACAGAGTTGCTGTGAGGATAAAATGAGATAATAATTGTTCTTATCATTGGTGAATCTCATGATTGTGCAAATCCCTAAGCCAACTGATAGGAAGATATTTTTTGAACAAAGCAGATCTTTCTGGAGATACTCAGATGATAGATGCTCAGTGTCCAATTAATTACTCCAGCTATGTATGGAGCCAGCTCTTCATCTTCCCCTCTGTTTCTTTTTCCCTTATATCTGTTCAAAGGCCTTCTGCAAAATGGCTATATAACTATGGAAGACAGTGTGATTCATCCAAATGAGAACTTACTCTATTGTGAGTTAAGAAATATGAGTCCTAATCCCAAATTTGTCATTTATTAGCTGTGAAATCTGGGTCAAATTATTTCATTTCCTTAATTTTCTTCACTGTAAAGTGAAGAGCTTAAATCAGAGGGTCTTTGAGGGACCTTCTATTTTGATATGTTACAATATGATTCTAAACTTAATCCTAAAGCAACTAAAATGCAAAACTATCCTCCCACAAATACACACACACGTACACACACAGGTACACACACACACACACACACACACACACACACTCCTCTTTCAGAAATCCCAAGGAATGTATCTTCTTCCTTTCCAAATTGCAGAGGCTTGAAGCAAACCACATATATCAGCATAAGTGGGATTTGAGAGCTAAGCAGAGTGGATCACACTCCCAGAAGATGTCAATATGCATTCATATCCATGTGTGGGCCAAAGTCTGATTTTCTCTACTGAGAAGCCAATGGACTCCATCAGAGGGGCATAATTATTTTTATGAAGTTACCTCAATATTTTCAGCTCCCAGGCTGTGTGCTCTTTTCTAGGCTTTTAAATGGTATAAGTGGGAAACCTCAATTTCAATAATAGATGTTTCCATTTTCTCAAAGGCTCATTAAAATAAAAAAAGCTGTAATTCAAAACAAGTCTAAGGTAGAGTAGGTAGTCAAACCTATATGATGATTTTTAAAACAACCTTCCTTCTCCTCAAATGGTGACTAATATTATAAAATTCACTATTAGATAACTATAGAATGTTTGGGATGTTAAACATCATCTTATCTAGCCCTCAACACTCCCAATTTTACAGGTAAGAGCTAAGGAATTTTAAAATTCAAATTATCTATGGAAAGGTAACATATTATCTCCTAGTAAAATAATTAGCCTCCAGGAAGTGATGCAGAGCAAAAGGAGCAGAACCAGGAGAACACTGTACACAGAGACTGATACACTGTGGCACAATCAAATGTAATGGACTTCTCTACTAGCAGCAATGCAATGATCCAGAACTATTCAGAGGTACATATGAGAAAAAACACTATCCACATCCAGAGGAAGAACTGTGGGAAAAGAAACATAGAAGAAAAACAACTGGTTGATCACATGGGTCAGTGGGGCTATGACTGGGAAAGTAGACTCTGAAAGATCACCCCAGTGCAAATATTAATAATAAGGAAATGGGTCTTGATTGATGGCACATGTTAAACCCAGTGGAATTTTGCATCAGATACAGGAGGGAGTGGGCAGAGGGGAGGGAAGGAACATGAGTCTTGTAACCATGAAAAATTATTCTAAATCATATAATTTAAATAAAATTTTAAAAAGTTAAGCTTACTCTGTTTATTCACTTAGATGACCAGTTGAGAAGAGTTATGGAACATCTACAAGAGCTATAGAACAATATAGGTGAGTTTAACTAGAAGAAGCATTGTACCAGTAAGACTGTTGTTTGGGTTTTTTTTTCTTTTAATGGGATACTGTGGGCAGCTTAAGGACAGTGTGAAAATACCATATACCACAGTGGGGTACCAACAAGAAGGATCAAAAGATAATTTATAGAGATGAGGAAGAATACCTGAAATAAACTTCACCCAATTTACAATTATCTAGGGATGGCTCTGGTCCTACTAATAGAGTGATTTTTATTTTGAAAAATTCAGACTACTGTACTTAACAGTCTTTAAGAGTGACTTATTGCTATTTGTCCAGGCTAACATAGCCAATTATAAGTATTTGAGTCAGGACTCAAACATTGGTCTTCCTAATACCAAGTCCATAAGGCATGAGAGACATCTCAGAGGTGAAATGTAACCATTAGCATGCACCTGGTTAATGATGAAAACCCAAGCCTTCTAAGTTAGATGTAACCCATTTTATAACCCAAGGCCCAGAGCTCCAAGGTCCTGACCTACCATATTTAGTGTTGGAGACAGCCATCTTAAACTTTATCTCTTTGATTTGTTTGGCACCCATTCAAAATTTATCTGGGAAATCTACAAATGCAGGTCATCTCTCAGACTCCAAAGATAAAGGGATCTCCTACTTCTCATACAAATGCTCAGAGTAATAATGTACATATGTATGAGAGAGAAAATACTGAAACCACATAAATAACACAGAGTAGCCTATCAACAATCAATAAAATTCCCCTCCTCCATGGTGAGTCCTGCCTTCTCCTGGTTCTAAAATTCTCTACAGTCCTTCAGACAGGCTAACCTATGGTTAGAACATCTCTGAAAAAAGAAATACATTTGAGGTTGCTACAGAAGCCAACTTGCTCTTCTCCCAACAATATTCTGGGTTTGGAGTCCCACTTTCATACCAGAAACTCATAAAATCTCCAGATTTATGGGTCTAAGCTGAGGGTTTAGAATTCTTCCCTTTCCCTCCAATGCCCCCCCCAAAAGAAAATAAATCAAACTTGAAGTTACTTAAGAGGCAGTTTTTTCCTACTAGACCTTCATTCTTCAAATAACTCATGTTAATAGCTATTCTACTCCAACAGGACAGCAAGCTGTATTCACCATTGGCCCCAACAAAGTTTCAACCTTTGTAAAGTAAATGCTTCCTCCTTCCACAATTTCCATTCCTCCCAGTTTCCACACAATGTGTCTGGCACTTTCATAAGAGCTCAAGATAATACAGTTTCCTGCTAGACTAAAGGGGGGGGGGGTCAAAATAGAACCTGGAGTCCCTACAGTATAGGTTGGGAGCTGCTAATCTTATGTTACATGTTATTGTCATTTGGAGTTTCATCAGTTCCTATTCCTACAAGATGCCTCAGCATCCCTCATATTTTCTTTGAGCTTTAGATTATTGTTTAGGAAACTCCTAAATTTGGTTACCTGTTAGTTGAAAAATCCCTTGTATCTTCCCTAATCCTTCTTTCTTTCAAACACTGTAAACAAAATCAAATAAAGCTATATCAACAACAAACTTTCCAACTATACCAGATGGATTCAATCTATCTCTATAGATAATATCTCATAAATGATTCATTGCCATTGTTTTAACCTAGAGCCTTTTGTGTTTTGCACATCCAAGAGAATAACCATTAGTAAGCTTTATGCATTGTACTGTGTAAATTATCTTTTATCTGTCATTATCCAGGATGTAGTACTGATATTTGGAGGAAAGGTCCTCTCTAATTTTATTTCCATGCTGTATTTCTTCCTCTGTCAAAAGCTTTAGGCTATGCAACAGGGATTCGACTCCCAACTAATCACCTGATGTTCTTCTTTAATGTTTACAAATGAAAACTGCTTCATACCTAATTCTTTAATTTCTTAAGCAAGTGAGGAATGTTGTTTATTTTTTTTCTTTCAAGCCCTAGAGAGGCAACATGGAATTATAGTTAGGCTGTTGTACTTGGATTCAAGAAGACTTTGTTTCAGACTCCACCTACGATACTGCTTTCAAAACCTTGAGTGACTCCCACAGACCATCTACTAAGTTATAGATGGTTTATACTCTGCATCAGTAGAGGGAATTCACATAGCAATGAAGTTGCAAATCATTAATATAGTAATACTTACAAAACCAGATTTATAAAATAAATACAGTATATGAGTAACAGGTACATCTATGCATTACTGCATGAAAAATATTGTTTAAATACATAGTCCTTTTTTTTCCAGGGAGAAGGTTGTGGTCAATAAAAGCACAGCATAACCCAGTGTACTCTTCCTCCTATTTAATTCTGGTCCCATCTCATTTATATACACAGTATATACTCAGTGTATATGTACTAATGAGCTTTGCTCATCCACTGAGTTCTTCCTATATGGATAGCTAGAGTGAATTATTTTTACTGACTATGATCTCTAGACATCAAAGTGACAGATCCATACAAATTATGATAAACACTTAAATATAATCCAAAAGAGATAGCTTGGTGTGTGTTTTAATATTACCCAAAGCATTTTTAGTATAAAATATAATTTTTCGGGGGGACTTCCAGTTAAGATGGTGGCTTAGAGAAAGCTAAAGTTCAGATCTCCGGAAAACCCTTCCCGACCAATCTCAAACTACAAGCTCCTAAGGCGCTGAAATTCAAAACGATCAACAGCACAGACCCTGGGAACCCTCCTCCTGGACCTGGACCCGGTTCAAAAGGTACGGCTCCCCTCAAAAGCCAGAACCCGAGATCACTTGTACCTAAGGGGTAGGAGCACAGAGTCCAAGGCTCCGGGAAGCTGCAGCCCGGCCAGACTCAGAGAGCAGGGTCCTCGGAACAACAACCCTCAGGGCCTTCTATCCGAGTCCCAGTGAAAGTTACTGCCTGGGGCTCCCGCTGCAGAGAGCAGGGTCGAAACAACAGCAACCCTCAGGGCGGGCAAGACAGCCTCACGGGCTGGATCCTGCTATCCAAGTCTCAGTGAAAGTCCCTGCCCTCGGAGCTTGGGGAAGCTGCAGCCCATCCCCCCGCAGGCCAACGAAACAGCCTCATGGCCAGCGATTCTGAAGGCAACTTCCGGAAAGCAAGCCGGGGGGAGAGTGTGGCCTCGTGGTCCGACCCTTCCATTCCAGTTCCAGTGAGGCATATTCAATTTAACCCAGGGAAAGCTCATAGAACCGACAATCTGCTCAGGACTAAAGGCTCTGAACACCAGACAGAGATAAGAAAAGCTAATCCTCCACATCGAGAGATGGCAAACTCCACAGAAGCACAGAAGCCCCAAAATACCAAGAAAAATAAGAAGAAAGGGGCGACTTTGGACACATTCTATGGAGCCAAAATACAAAATACAGAGCAGATAGAAGAAGATACACAAGAAAATGCTCCAAAATCTTCCAAAGGAAATGGAAACTCTCCACAAACCCATGAAGAATTTGAATCAGAAATGACCAAAAAGATGGAAGCCCTCTGGGAGGAAAAGTGGGAAATAATGCAAAAGAAATTCACGCACCTACAAAACCAGTTTGACCAAACTGTAAAAGAAAACCAGGTTTTAAAGCAAGAACTAATAAAGCAAAGCCAAAACACCAAGAAATTAGAAGAGAACATAAAATATCTCACCGACAAGGTGATAGATCTGGAAAATAGAGGGAGAAGAGAAAATTTAAGAATAATTGGACTCCCAGAAAAGCCAGAAATAAACACCAAACTGGACATGGTGATACAAGATATAATCAAAGAAAATTGCCCAGAGATTTTAGAACAAGGGGGCAATACAGCCACTGACAGAGCTCACAGAACACCTTCTACACTAAACCCCCAAAAGACAACTCCCAGGAATGTAATTGCCAAATTCCAAAGCTATCAAACAAAAGAAAAAATCCTACAGGAAGCCAGAAAAAGACAATTTAGATATAAAGGAATGCCAATCAGGGTCACACAAGACCTTGCAAGTTCTACTCTGAATGATCGTAAGGCATGGAACATGATCTTCAGAAAGGCAAGAGAGCTGGGTCTCCAACCAAGAATCAGCTACCCAGCAAAACTGACTATATACTTCCAAGGGAAAGTATGGGCATTCAACAAAATAGAAGACTTCCAACTCTTTGCAAAGAAAAGACCAGAGCTCTGTGGAAAGTTTGATACCGAAAATCAAAGAGCAAGGAATACCTGAAAAGGTAAATATTAAGGAAAGGGGAAAAATGTTATCTTCTTCTTTTACTCAAACTCTCTTCTATAAGGACTACATTTATATCAATCTATGTATACTAATATGTGGGGAAAATGTAATGTATAAATAGGGGGTAAAGAAAGACCAAATAGAATAATCGTTCTCACACAAAGATTCACATGGGAAGGGGAGGGGAAGAAAACTCCTATAAGAAGGAGAGGAAGAGGGGGGGGTTACTAAAACCTCAATCTCAGGGAAATCAACTCTGAGAGGGAAAAACATCCAGATCCATTGGGATCTTGAATTCTATCTTACCCAACAAGGGTAAGGAGAAGGGAAAACCAAAGGGGGGAGGGGGAGAGGGAGACCAAAAAGGGAGGGAAAGAGAGGGGGGAGGGGGAGGGAAGAAAAAGGGAGGGACTAAAAAGGGAAACATAAAGGGAGGGGACAAGGGGGACTGATTCAAAGTAAATCACTGGACTAAAAGGTAGAGCCGAAGAAGAAAAGGTTAGAATTAGGGAAGGCTATCAAAATGCCAGGGAGTCCACAAATGACAATCATAACTTTGAACGTGAATGGGATGAACTCACCCATAAAACATAGACGAATAGCAGAATGGATTAGAATCCAAAACCCTACCATATGTTGTCTTCAAGAAACACACATGAGGCGGGTTGACACCCACAAGGTCAGAATTAAAGGATGGAGTAAGACCTTCTGGGACTCAACTGATAGAAAGAAGGCAGGAGTGGTAATCATGATATCTGATAAAGCCAATGCAAAAATAGACCTGATCAAAAGGGATAGGGAAGGTAATTATATTTTGTTAAAAGGGACTCTAGACAATGAGGAAATATCATTAATCAACATGTATGCACCAAATAATATAGCACCCAAATTTCTAATGGAGAAACTAGGAGAATTGAAGGAAGAAATAGACAATAAAACCATACTAGTGGGAGACTTAAACCAACCATTATCAAATTTAGATAAATCAAATCAAAAAATAAATAAGAAAGAGGTAAAAGAAGTGAATGAAATCTTAGAAAAATTAGAATTAATAGACATATGGAGAAAAATAAATAGGGATAAAAAGGAATACACCTTCTTCTCAGCACCACATGGCACATTCACAAAAATTGACCATACATTAGGTCACAGAAACATAGCAAACAAATGCAAAAAAGCAGAAATAATGAATGCAGCCTTCTCAGATCACAAGGCAATAAAAATAATGATTAGTAATGGTACATGGAAAACCAAATTTAAAACCAATTGGAAATTAAACAATATGATACTCCAAAACCATCTAGTTAAAGAAGAAATCATAGAAACAATTAATAATTTCATCGAGGAAAATGACAATGGCGAAACATCCTTTCAAACCTTTTGGGATGCAGCCAAAGCGGTAATCAGAGGAATCATTAGAAATTACTTTGCCCAATTATATGGCAATAAATATACCAATTTAGGAGAAATGGATGAATATATACAAAAATACAAACTGCCTAGACTAACAGAAGAGGAAATAGAATTCTTAAATAATCCCATATCAGAAATTGAAATCCATCAAGACATCAAAGAACTTCCTAAGAAAAAATCCCCAGGGCCTGATGGATTCACCTGTGAATTCTATCAAACATTCAGAGAACAGTTAATCCCAATACTATACAAACTATTTGACATAATAAGCAAAGAGGGAGTTCTACCAAACTCCTTTTATGACACAAACATGGTACTGATTCCAAAACCAGGCAGGTAAAAAACAGAGAAAGAAAACTATAGGCCAATCTCCCTAATGAATATAGATGCAAAAATCTTAAATAGGATACTAGCAAAAAGACTCCAGCAAGTGATCAGAAGGATCATTCACCATGATCAAGTAGGATTCATACCAGGGATGCAGGGCTGGTTCAACATTAGGAAAACCATCCACATAATTGACCACATCAACAAGCAAACTAGCAAGAACCACATGATTATCTCAATAGATACAGAAAAAGCCTTTGATAAAATACAACACCCATTCCTATTAAAAACACTAGAAAGCATAGGAATAGAAGGGTCATTCCTAAAAATAATAAACAGTATATATCTAAAACCAACAGCTAATATCATCTGCAATGGGGATAAACTAGATGCATTCCCAATAAGATCAGGAGTGAAACAAGGATGCCCATTATCACCTCTACTATTTGACATTGTACTAGAAACACTAGCAGTAGCAATTAGAGAAGATAAAGGAATTGAAGGCATCAAAATAGGCAAGGAGGAGACCAAGTTATCACTCTTTGCGGATGACATGATGGTCTACTTAAAGAATCCTAGAGATTCAACCAAAAAGCTAATTGAAATAATCAACAACTTTAGCAAAGTTGCAGGATACAAAATAAACCCACATAAATCATCAGCTTTTCTATATATCTCCAACACAGCTCAGCAGCAAAAACTAGAAAGAGAAATCCCATTCAAAATCACCTTAGACAAAATAAAATACCTAGGAATCTACCTCCCAAGACAAACACAGGAACTATATGAACACAACTACAAAATACTCGCCACACAACTAAAACTAGACTTGAACAAATGGAAAAACATTAACTGCTCATGGATAGGACGAGCCAATATAATAAAAATGACCATCCTACCCAAACTTATTTATCTATTTAGTGCCATACCCATTGAACTACCAAAATACTTCTTCACTGATTTAGAAAAAAACATAACAAAGTTCATTTGGAAGAACAAAAGATCAAGGATATCCAGGGAAATAATGAAAAAAAACACATATGATGGGGGCCTTGCAGTCCCAGACCTCAAACTATATTACAAAGCAGCAGTCATCAAAACAATTTGGTACTGGCTAAGAGACAGAAAGGAGGATCAGTGGAATAGACTGGGGGCAAGCGACCTCAGCAAGACAGTATATGATAAACCCAAAGACCCCAGCTTTTGGGACAAAAATCCACTATTCGATAAAAACTGCTGGGAAAATTGGAAGACAGTGTGGGAGAGACTAGGAATAGATCAACACCTCACACCCTACACCAAGATAAATTCAAAATGGGTGAGTGACTTAAACATAAAGAAGGAAACCATAAGTAAATTGGGTAAACACAGAATAGTATACATGTCAGACCTTTGGGAGGGGAAAGGCTTTAAAACCAAGCAAGATATAGAAAGAATCCCAAAATGTAAAATAAATAATTTTGACTACATCAAACTAAAAAGCTTTTGTACAAACAAAACCAATATAACTAAAATCAGAAGGGAAACAACAAATTAGGAAAAAATCTTCATAGAAACCTCTGACAAAGGTTTAATTACTCATATTTATAATGAGCTAAATCAATTGTACAAAAAATCAAGCCATTCTCCAATTGATAAATGGGCAAGGGAAATGGATAGGCAGTTCTCAGATAAAGAAATCAAAACTATTAACAAGCACATGAAGAAGTGCTCTACATCTCTTATAATCAGAGAGATGCAAATCAAAACAACTCTGAGGTATCACCTCACACCTAGCAGATTGGCTAACATAACAGCAAAGGAAAGTAATGAATGCTGGAGGGGATGTGGCAAAGTAGGGATACTAATTCATTGCTGGTGGAGCTGTGAATTAATCCAACCATTCTGGAGGGCAATTTGGAACTATGCCCAAAGGGCGACAAAAGAATATCTACCCTTTGACCCAGGCATAGCACTGCTGGGCTTGTACCCCAAAGAGATAATGGACACAAAGACTTGTACAAAAATATTCATAGCTGCACTCTTTGTGGTGGCCCAAAACTGGAAAACGAGGGGATGCCCATCAATTGGGGAATGGCTGAACAAACTGTGGTATATGTTGGTGATGGAATACTATTGTGCTAAAAGGAATAATAAAGTGGAGGAGTTCCATGGAGACTGGAACAACCTCCAGGAAGTGATGCAGAGCGAGAGGAGCAGAACCAGGAGAACATTGTATACAGAGACTAATACACTGTGGTATAATCGAACGTAATGGACTTCTCCATTAGTGGTGGTGTAATGTCCCTGAACAACTTGCAGGGATCCAGGAGAAAAAAACACCATTCATAAGCAAAGGATAAACTATGGGAGTGGAAACACTCAGGAAAAGCAACTGCCAGAATACAGCGGTTGAGGGGACATGACAGAGGAGTGACTCTAAATGAACACTCTAATGCAAATATTATCAACAAAGCAATGGGTTCAAATCAAGAAAACTTGTAATGTCCAGTGGATTTACGCGTCGGCTATGGGGGGTCGGAGGGGGAGGAAAAGAAAATGATCTATGTCTTTAACGAATAATGCTTGGAAATGATCAAATAAAATATATTTTAAAAAAATATATAATTTTTCAACCTAATGGGTGCATTCACCTGACAAAAGTCTGAAACAAGGATAAGCCTTCCCAAGGCAAAATTTTCTTTATACAACAGTGCAGCAATCAAGCAAATGTACCATGGAGCATCTTCTATAAAAATCCAGGTATCTTTTCTCATATCAAAGGCCTTTAATTTTAACTATTCAGTGTAATACAGTTCAACATCATTTTAATGGCTGTTTACTCTCCTCATTAAGGACACTTAATAAATTCTTTTTGAACTTAATTTACTCAAGATTTAAGAAAAAGTTTAAGGAAAGGTAACTAAAAAGTGTGATCTGGTAAAAAAAAGTAACACCATAATATAGTAGAAAGAGAACCATTTTGTAAATCAGATGAGAATTCAAGTCTCATCTCTTCTACTTACTGACTGTCTATAAGCAGATCACTTAACCTAATTGATCCTTCATTTTCCCATCAGTCTAGTAGGGAGAATACTTCTACAATATACTTCACAGAGTGAGGAATAGTCAGTAAGATAATGAGAGGAAAGGAAAAAAAGTTTGGGTCTTTGAGTTATATTTTGGGCAAAGGGATGAAATTTTAACCATTCAGGTACTGCCAGGAAAAGTATGAACATTTTCAAATGAACTGACTCTTGCCCTGGTTCTGAAGGATGTTGATAAATAAAATAAAAGTGGCTAATTAGCATAAGTAGGGCTTTTAACAGCATAACCCCCTATAAGTCATTTTATAGTGTTCTTAACAAAGTAAGTACATTAATAGAAATATATAATATTAATAAATGATTTGGATACAAGCCTAAGATATACATTGTTGGGTCCATTTCCATGGCCTTTATAAGAAATGTGTCTTAAGTACAATTAATTGCAAAGAGAATGAAGTCAGGTAAGAAAAGCCTTTTTCTCACTTTATAAAGAAAAGTCATACAGTATTCTAAGGGACAATAAAGAATGGAACATAGGGAAATGGGTAGCAGTTTGCCCTAGCCTAGCCATGCTATACTCACTTCGGCCCACTGAGACCCATCCATCCAGGTCCAGGATGATCAAATATGGTATTGTCATGCACCACCATCAAATGAGAAAATGTGTGATCAAAGTGGAAGAAGGATTCTCCTTTCTCATCATGAAAATCATCTGTAAAATGGTAAACTGCGGAGGCAAGGAGGGTTACATAGAATTATCTCCAAGTTCTTTTTTTCTAACAGCTTTCTATTGAGTTTTCCTGAAAATAAACACTTTGGCTTTCATTTTTTAAAAAATCCTACAGTCATTCTACTTAGAAAAAATTTTAAATTGAGGCCCTAAAGTAAAATGACTAGGGACCAAACAAGAGAAGGAGACGCAATTGTCAGCGGGCTAAATGGTCAATAGATTACATACATATTAGAAGGGAAATCAATGACTTGAGGAAAGATGTGATGGAGGCTCTGACAAGGAACCTGATATATAACCCAACTCTGACACCTTATTTTAGTCTGAGAAGTGAGAAGCCCTGAAGATGTCAAGATACCCTCCTGTGCTTTATCCTAATAGAAATACTTCACTTAAATAGAACTTTACAATTATGAAGCACTTTGCCAAAATAATCAATCAACAAGTATTTATTGTGCACTTAGTACAGTATTAGGTGCTATAGGGGATATACTTAATCTAAGAAACACTCCTGAAAGATGGGTGTATCTCTATCCCTACTTCACACAAGGGAGAGGCCAGGAAAAAAAAGGATGCATTATTATTGAGTTTCTTTTTATATTGCTAATGTCCTCAATTCCCATTAGTTAGCTCATTCAAGAAGCCTACAGGTGGAAAAGACCTATAGGGAAAAGGATATAAGAACTGAAAATGGATATTCAATACATTTCAAATTCTCCAAAGAAGAACTAGCTGCACTGAAGAGAACACTAGAAAGCATCTATTTCCTTCTTGTCAATATGGTGACTCGGGTGCTCTATAAATTTTACCAAGGATGGTGAGACTCTAAGATTAGACAGACCTGACAGACTACCTTCTCAGAGAAGAGTGATAGATTCAGAATACAGAATGAAACATGGCCAATGTAAAAATTGGTATTACTTAATCAAATATAGGAAAGTTCAGAAGAAAGATAATTTGGGAGGGAAAAGGTAATAAATTCTGTTTTGAATTTGGAATGTCTATGATATATCTGGTGCAAAACATTCAATAGGAAGTTTAATAAGGGATTGGTACTCAGGAGAGAATCTATGTTCTGGAGGTCATCAGAATAGAAAGCATCATTGAAGTCATAGGATCTGATATAGTAATTAAGTGAGAGAATATTTAGAAGAAGATCCTGAATCCCTAGTGGGGTGTACCATCAGTTAAGGGGTAGGACTTGGATGATTATCTAACAGTTAAGACTAATAAGTGGTCAGATAAGTAAAACAAGAACCAGTGGGTGTTACAACCACCCATAGAAGAGAGTCAGCAGTGTTGTTTTATGGCAGACTTAATTAAGTCAATCAATTAGCCAACTAGCATTGAGTAAACACCTACTATTTAGCAGGTGCCATGAGAAGCTTTGCAGACATGAAGAAAGGCAAGGGAGGAAAAAAAATAATGACATTGGAAGCCATTAATCTAGACAATAAGTATTCTTCATCCCCTTGCATATTCCTATGTGAATTGTTACGCCAAAATCTTTTTAGCGGTTATGAATCTCATCCAGAAGTTTTTGTAGAATCAGCACAATATAATCTACAAACAGGAGCAAGTAGTGCTCTTCATTCTTCAACTTGGACTCTACAATGACAGTTGCCACATACTGTCCAATAATGTTCCATTTCTGTAGTGTCTTTGTAAGACCTGCAGCATATAAGTAGAATTAAATTTAGAATTACCCCCTTGAGGAATCTATGTGCTATAGGGGATAGAGGGTTGGGTCTGGAATCAGGAAAACTTGACTTCAAATCCTGACTCAGACGTATTAGTTATCACATAGCTATGCAAGTCATTTAACTTCCATCTGCCTCAATATCCTCATCTGATAAATGAAGATTAAAATATTTCCCAGGGTTGATGTGAGAATAAAATGAAATAGTATCTATAAAGTGCTTTGAAAATTTTACAGCATTATATAAATACTAGCTCTTCTTATTATGCTTCAGTTTTAACAGCTAAAGGTAATTTAAGTAACACTTTATCACAAGTATTCACCAATCAAATTAGTGATTGACCTTTTCTTTATAGTAGTTCAAACATGAAAAATTCAATCATGCTTGGGAAATTTAAGAGAAATAACATTTGTGAAAAGCTATTATGATTAGTTGTAAACCTCAAATTTCCTTAGACTTATAATTGTTGAAAATTTCACCATTGGGATATTTCATACTTGGAAAATTTCTTACTGATAGTCTATTGGAATGGGAACTCCATTGGCATGGGAGGTTCCTTCTCTTCCCTTCTTAAGATTACTTTAGGACAGAAACCCTTTGCTGAACAATGGAAAGGACTTTGACCTATGCTTGAGCATAGAACAGGAATTTCTTTGAGTCTTGATTGATTTTAGAATTGATACAATGGAGATACTTGGAATAAATCTCCACCCTATTCAGTCCTAATAGGATTGAGTAAGGGCTGCAGCCTAGATCAAAATTTAATTATTCCAATCTCTACCATACTCAAGTTAACAGGATTTAGAAAGGGCTGTAACAAAGGAGTATAGATTTAATCATTGGAAAATATGACCTTCAACAGACATGTGCAAAAAGCCAGAAACCTCTGGGCGGTCCTGGGTTAAGCGAGAGCCTCCATTGACAGGGAAATTGATGAAGAGTGATTGGTAGATGTGAGGACTGAGGGGAGGCAACTTGGATGGTTTCCTTAAAGATAGGAGGGTCTGGAGACTCGAGGTGGTGGTTGTTGAGTTTTTGGGTCGGTGTGGTTGCTGGTCTCTGAGGAAGCTTGCTCTGAAGGAAGCTGAAGGTGGGGGCCTCTGAGACTGTTTCTCCATTTTGGACACGTGAGTAATAGGGACTGATCTCTTTTCTTTGCCCCAGCTATCTAAGGGCTTGGGCCTTTTGGCCCAGCCTAAACAGAAGGGGTATTTAAGCCCTATTCCCTTCTCTCCCCTTTCTCTCTCTATATATATCTCTAATTCCTTTCTTGCTCCTATTGTAATTAAACTCCAAAAAAGGCTGACGGCTGACTTGAGTTTTTCATTTAGGAATTACATAGCTGATTCCTTGGCGACCTTAAATTAATATATATCAGTCTTTTAAAGTGATTCCCTTGTAACATTGTGGCTGACCACACGGGAGTCTAAAGAATCCTCTCAATAAAACTTTTTCCTTGCCTTTTTACTATACTGTTTCACCACTTAGTTCTTTTTTTTTTTTTAACAAAAAAAACTTGGCTTAAAGACACAGCTGCTAGAACACGTGAGTATAAAAAAACTTTTTCTCTTTTCTCCTTAAGTTAAATTGGAATCAGCAGTTTTTTCTTTTTCTTCCCTTTAATCTTAAGGGACAGCTGGGTAGCTCAGCGGATTGAGAGCCAGCCCTAGAGGCAGAAGGTCCTGGGTTCAAATCGGACCTCAGATACTTCCCAGCTGTGTGACTCTGATAGACAGAAAACAGCTGTTTTTAAATCTCAGCAACAGGACTCTAAAGTCCTGGCTGGAAGAACTGTTTCTAAATATCCTTTCCCTTAAGGAACAACCTCCTGGATTAAAAAAAAAAAAACCTGTGGAAAGTTTGTTGCTTTGCCCTGCTCCCCACGTGTTTTGTGAAATTACAAAATATACATATAAAAATGAGTACTACATTCTTTGACAATTATATGGCAGCTGAAGAAGTAGGGGCATTGAGGAATGAAGGATACCTCCAAATTTTTATATTAATAGGTACTGTCATTTTTGTACTCCTCAATACTATATTTAGAGATGAAAAAATAAAAAATATTGAGGATAAAATAGAAAAAAATGAGGATAAAATAGAAA
Organism: Monodelphis domestica; assembly: GCF_027887165.1. Classification (NCBI taxonomy): domain Eukaryota; kingdom Metazoa; phylum Chordata; class Mammalia; order Didelphimorphia; family Didelphidae; genus Monodelphis; species Monodelphis domestica. The sequence continues at coordinate 149,207,767 of NC_077230.1, forward strand.
AAATTGAGGATACAATAGAAAAAATTGAGGATACAATAGAAAAAATTGAGGATAAAATAGGAAATATTGAGAATAAAATAGAAAAACTTGAGGATAAAATAGGAAATATTGAGAATAAAATAGGAAATATTGAGGATAAAATGGGAGATATGGAAGATAAAATAGGAAAAATTGAGGAAAAAATGCAAGCCCAATTAGAAGATCTAAAATGTTTCTTACAGGATCAATGGGCAAACACCCACTCTACCAGAAACAGACCTGTTTCTGAACCTTTGAATGAGGAAATTTCCTTCCCTGAAATAGAGATGGACAACACCTTCCCTATAGCCCAGTTAACAGATTGCTTCTCTCGTGCAGTGCAAATCTTGTCTGAATTTAATCCCCAAAACCCTTCCCCTGCAATCCCAGCTTCTCATGTTCCTTCTCCTACAGAAAACCAAATTCCAATGCAAGGGAGATCTTGTCCTCCTAGAGAAACCTGTCCTTGTCAAACTGACCCACAGGTGCAAAATTCAACTAGAGGCCTGTTTCCTCTAAGAGAAGTACCTGAAATAGGACGAAATGGGGATGTGGTGACTTTAAGACATAGGATACCGTTTACTCCCCAAGAAATAAATGAATTTACACGAAATATCCCCACATATGAACAAGATCCTTTTCTAGTAACAAAAAAGATGGGAGACATATTTTTTCAATATAATCCGTCTTACAAGGACGTTGAGAGCTTACTACAGGCTTTTTTAAGTGAACGTGAAAAAAATAAAATAATTGCTCATGTCAACAAAACCCGGGGGCGTAATGCAGCACATTGGCCATCTCAGGATCCCGAATGGGACTATAATAATCCTGAGGACTATCTACAACTATACCGTTGTAGAGAGGCCATCCTCACAGCCATGAAGGAATGTGCGGACAGTACAGATAAGTGGATGGAACTGGAAAAAATTAAGCAAAAGGAAAACGAAACACCCTCCAGATTTATGGACAGAATTATCGAGTTTGGGGACAGATACTTAGATTGGGACTTAAATAAAGAGAATAGTTTAAGACAAGTTAGAAGAATCTTTGTAAATAATTCATGCAAAGTAATTAAAAATTATTTTAAAACACAATGCCCAAGATGGTCAGATATGGACCTTGAAGAATTGCGAAAAACAGCTATATATATTTTTAAGGGAAACGAAGAAAAGGAGAAAGAGAATAATGATGACATGGAGGAAATGAAGAAAAAAATGAGATGTGTAATAGATAGGATAACTAAATTAGAAAGTGGGCATGATAATGAACCAACGACAATTGCCCCTCTCCAGAAATCCAATTATCAATCCATTACTTGCCACTTCTGTGAGAAGAAGGGCCACAAAATGATGGAATGTAGAACCTTTCTTAAGATGTTTGGAAGGAATACACAGTTTAATAATGGTTTTAGAAATAATAACTATAGAAATTATGATAATGGTTATAGAAACCAGAATTCTAGAAATTATAATAATGACTATGGAAATAACTATAATGAATATAGAAATAAGAACTTTAGAAACCAGAATTATAGAAATAGGAATTGGGAATTTAATGACAATGCTCAAATTGAAGAAAATTTTAATGATAATACTCAACAATATATGAGAAATGGCGCTCGTCCAAAAATTACTCGAGGTACTAATGACCCTCAGAGAGGTGCCCTTCAGGGGGGTGCCCAAGGAATATCCCAAACACAATGATGGTGCCCGGGGGGGGCTGGGGCACAGGAATCAGAGGATACAACCTTTGATTTCCCAGACCCTGATGTCCTACTACCCGTTGTCCCTATCCACTGCCCTCCCCATACTAATGAACCCCATGTTACCTTAAAAGTGGGTAACACCTATTATGATTGTCTATTAGACACCGGAGCTTCCTGGTCTGTATTAAAGAGAACACCTGATTTACAATGTTATTCTATTGGCTCAGAGAATGTAATGGGAGTATCAGGAATAACCCAAAGAGTTAAAAGACTTCCTCCTAGAATGGTGTCTGTAGGACCCCTAGAGGTACAACACTCCTTCCTTTTGATGCCTGACTCCCCTTTAAATTTGCTGGGGAGGGACCTTCTATGCAAACACCTTCTTTTGGAATTGCACAAAAGAGGACATAAAATCTCTAAGGATAAAGTTCAATGGTGTCTCCAAAAAGTAGAATATTTGGGATTCATCTTGACTGCGGGTGCTCGTTATATTTCTCCAAAACGAATTGAGAACATTCAAAAAATTGAGTGCTCCTACCACTAAGAAACAGCTGAGAGCAATTTTAGGAGCAACAGGGTTTTGTAGACAATGGATTCCTTGCTATGGGGAAATCACTAAACCCCTTATAGCATTAACAAAGGATTCAGTTCCTGAACCCCTCAAATTAGAGCCTGAACACTTGTCAGCTCTAACAGATCTGAAAAAGGCTATCATGTCTGCCCCTGCTCTAGGCATCCCAGATTACAACAAGCCATTTACTTTATATGTGCATGAGCGAAGAGGAGTAGCCTCTGGTGTGTTAACTCAGACTTTGGGACCTTCTCAGCGCCCAATTGCTTATTATTCTGCCCAACTAGACCCAGTAGCAGCAGGAGCACCACCATGCCTTAGAGGAGTAGCTGCTACAGCCTTACTAGTAACAAAAACCGTTGATTTAGTATTGGGATGTCCATTAACAATAATGTGCCCACATGAGATTGAAGCATTATTGGTAAAACATAGAACACAGGCATTCTCGGATCAGAGAATTACAAGGTATGAAATAACCTTATTAAATAGTGAAAATATTACCTTGAAACGCTGTTCAACTCTTAACCCTGCCACCTTGCTTCCAGATTTACCCACTTCAGGAGAACCACTACATAACTGTGAAACATTAGTGTCCATGGCAGAAAAGCCTCGAGATAATCTCTTGGACACTCCCTTAGACAATGCAGATCTGATTTTATTTACCGATGGTTCCTCTTTTATGAGGGATGGCATACGTTACACTGGAGCTGCCGTAGTCTCAGAATTTGCCACTGAATGGTCAGCTTCACTACCTTCTAACATTAGCGCTCAAGGAGCAGAACTCATAGCTCTAAAACAAGCTTGTATAATTGCCAAGGATAAAAAGGCAACAATTTATACAGATTCTAGATATGCTTTCGGCATTTGTCACTCAGTCGGGATGCTATGGCTCCAAAGAGGATTTTTAACCTCAGCTGGAAAATCCATAGCTAATGCAGAAATTATTAATGAAGTTCTTTCTGCTCTCAAACTGCCTAAAGCCCTAGCTGTAGTTCATTGCTCTGCCCATACAGGTGGCTCTGACCCTGTCTCTAGAGGAAATGACCGAGCAGATGCCGCTGCAAAACTAGCAGCCATAGAAGGACCTGGATTAATTTTAACATTAACAACCACTGATAATTTAAATTTATCACTCTCCTATAATGAAAAGGAAGTGGAAAAATGGAAACAAAAATTTAAAGCAAAACAAATTAATGGAGTATGGGTGTCACCTGAAGGAAAACCCCTGCTCCCTAGAAGTTTCTATAACCAAATTTGCCAATCTATTCATAAAAATGGTCATTTTGGCACCCAGGGCATCGTGGACTCTGTCAAGAGAGTATGGATAGCCCCTGGTATAACTACTGTAGCCTCTAAAGTATGTTCAGCCTGCCCTATTTGCCAGGCATATAACCAACATGCATATCGTGGAAAAGCCTTTGGGGGACGTCCTCTGGCTTACACACCTTTTGAACATCTACAGATAGATTTCATAACAATGCCAAAGGCTGGACGTTATAAATTTTGTCTAGTAATTGTAGATCAACTAACCAGATGGCCAGAAGCATTTCCTACGACCCGAGCCACAGCAGATTTTGTTGCAAAGATACTTTTAAAAGAAATTATTCCTCGTTTTGGCCTACCAGCACGTATTGACTCCGATAGAGGGAGTCATTTTACCGATTCTGTCTTAAATCAAATATATTCTTGCTTGGGGATAACTCCAAAATTCCATGTTCCATATCACCCCCAGAGCTCAGGCCAAGTGGAGAGGATGAATAAAGAACTTAAGACTATGATTGGCAAATTATGCACTGAGACCCATTTAAAATGGCCTGAAATTCTCCCTCTGGCCCTATTTTATCTTAGAAGCAGGCCGAGAGGAGACTTACATATTTCACCGTTTGAGATGCTTTTTGGACATCCGCCTATACAGGCTAAGCCTTTCTCCCCGGCTTATACATCGCTATTAGGGGGAGATATTACTATTGCTTCCTATATACAGGAGTTACAGCACAAACTACGTGAACTTCATGAATCCGGAGCTGCAGTACAAGCTGGACCATTAGACTTTTCTCTGCATGACCTGAACCCAGGAGATAAAGTTTATATCAAGAATTTCAAGCGAACTGGAGCAACTGAACCTTCCTGGGAAGGACCATTCCAAATATTATTAACTACTCCAACATCTATAAAGATTGGAGAAAGAGACTCTTGGATTCATTGCTCACATGTGAAGAAAGCATCTTCTGCTGAGACTGATTGACTCTATCCTATCATATAAATTGTGACTCTATCTTATCATAAGAATTGGAGATAATAATCCATAGACAAATGGATGCTGTTTTTCTTTCAAGAATATATTGAATTACTGATTTTTTTCTTATTTTTTCTTATTTCTTTTCTTTTATTTTTTTTTTCAGAATATTTGATTTTTTTCATGTTTTGTACTGAAGGTACACATAATTAATATTAATATTATTTTTTTCCCTGCAGTAATACAAGTTAATATATATACTCTTGCTATAATATCAATATATGCCTAAAAGCTTTAAACTATGGGAACCTGCCATTTATTGATAAAATATTATAGGGCTGTGATTAATGTTTGTGTCTGATTACAGGAAAAGGGATAAAAACAAGGAGCACAGACTAAACCTGAATAGTGCCAATAGAGCACACATGAAATATTAAAGTGAGACTCAAGGTTGCGACGCTTAACTTATGTTTAAGTCGTAGGACTTCCTTGTATCTACACTCCTTTCGAAGTACTCAAACAAGTACAAAGCTTGACTATCATGCTGGCTCCCTATATCTCTGAAGGAAAAAAAAATCAGACAAGGGAATGACATTTCCCCATCAAAATAGAATTCTAATTCTTTTCTTCTTATATTATGGCAACTTCCTGTAGTCTTGGCTACAAATGGCTAAGTGAAATATTACTGCATTCTGTCCTACATACTTGTGGGATAGAAATTATCTGGGTCTGGAATCAGGAAAACTTGACTTCAAATCCTGACTCAGACGTATTAGTTATCACATAGCTATGCAAGTCATTTAACTTCCATCTGCCTCAATATCCTCATCTGATAAATGAAGATTAAAATATTTCCCAGGGTTGATGTGAGAATAAAATGAAATAGTATCTATAAAGTGCTTTGAAAATTTTACAGCATTATATAAATACTAGCTCTTCTTATTATGCTTCAGTTTTAACAGCTAAAGGTAATTTAAGTAACACTTTATCACAAGTATTCACCAATCAAATTAGTGATTGACCTTTTCTTTATAGTAGTTCAAACATGAAAAATTCAATCATGCTTGGGAAATTTAAGAGAAATAACATTTGTGAAAAGCTATTATGATTAGTAACCAAAGTTACTCTCTGTGATGGATAGTACATCTTATGAATTCTCTGGAATTATGAATGGTCATTTGTATTGGTCAGTTATTATAGCTTTTACAATCATTTGCCTTTAATGTACTCTTGTGTGAATCACTCTCTAGATTCTATCCATTTCATTTTTCATCAGTTCATAAAAATTCTCAAAATTGTATATTTTCATATTGCCATTTTTGTATAAAATATTTCTCTGATTCCTTTCACTTCACTCTGAATCAGTTGATATGAGTTTTTCCGTATATTTTTGCAGTCATCTATCTGCTCACTTTTAAAGCACAGTGGTACTACAGAACATTCACACACCACAACTTATACCACCATTCTTCAGTTGATGGCTATTCTCATTTTCTAGGACATTTGATCTTTACATATCTATTCTCTTATACACCAATTTAGCATTACAAACCAAATCCCAAGAATAGATTCCTTGAAAGCATATGTTCACCATATGTCAATATGAACAATAAGGAAGTAGTTTATTCCTACTTCATTATAGAGTACATCTCAGTATTAATAAATGGAAAATCCATGGGGGCAGCTGGGTGGCTCAATGGATTGAGAGCTAGGCCTAGAGATGGGAAGTCCTAGGTTCAAATCTAGCCTCAGATACTTCCCAGCTGTGTGACCCTGAGCAAGTCACTTAACCTCCATTGCCTAGCCCTTACCATACTTATGTCTTAGAACCAATGCACAGTATTGATTCTAAGACAGATAGTAAGGTTTTGTTTTTTTTTAATGAAAAATAAGTTCAATTGAAGGTAATGAGTTAAAAAGAAAAAAAAACCTTAAAGATGAGGTAAAATGAACACACATGATTAGAAAACTCCATTTTCTATAATTTGTCCCTTAGATAACCATGGTCACATTAATAGTTTTATAGTCATAAGAAATGATTTGCTATTTTACTTTGAGCCTCTGTCTGAATTACTGCTGATGTGGCAAAATGAATATATCTAATAGACAATAAGCAAAGAAAGATCAGTGGCTCAAGGATTCAAACATTTATTTCCTGTTATTTAAGTTATTTAAGCCATTTCTCAAATTGACAATTCACATGATACATAAAAATTATCATTCTGTGATCCTTTTGGTAGGGATTTGTTGCCTGACGTTCATTTGTGTGAGTATGTGTATAAATGCATGAAAAGTCACCTTCCAAACATCCTAGTTAATTGCATTTAAATGAACTAAAAACAATCACCTTTCTCTCCCCCCCACACACACAGAAAAAGATTGGTCACATCTGCAAGCATCCATGATAAGCTCCACTTCCCTGCTAAGAACCCCACTGTTTTAGGAACTTAATTGCCCAGCACCCTACTGAGACTGTGTTCTCAGAAGCACAAACAAAGCTTTTTCTGTTGAGATTGACTATGGTATACCAAAGGCTAATCTTGAGGTTCTTGGAAAGCTATTAAAATAATGAATTTGATAGTTTTCAGGAAAAAAAAACAGGAGACACAAATTAAGAACAAAGTATTCATCTTATGCCACATATATTCCCATTTTCAGCTGTGTTCCTAGCACTGCAGGTGAAGGGGACAAATATGTGGTCCGACTGACTCATTGGGAATTACATTACCACTGCATAAGACTTCTCATTTCTGTAGACATGACTCAGTTATATAGGTGAACTACAGGCAATCAAGCCTGGATTCCCAGGCAACTAATGGGCTCAGTGGATTGAGAATCAGACCTAGAGAAGGTAATCCTGGGTTCAAATTTGACCTCAAACATTTTCTAGTTACATGACCTGGAGGGAAGTCAATTAACTCCAATTGTCTAACCACTACCACTCTTCCCATAGAATCAATACTTAGTATTAACTCCAAGACAGAAGGTAAGGGTTTTTAAATAAATAAGTAAATAAAGTACCCTCTAATCAACAATTAGTGATTGAATGGGAATCTTACTATTTTCAACACTATATTGTTATCATTGAAAACACCATGCCAGCTTTATCCAGTAGGATGGAACATGTGTAACTTAGCAATGGCACTGGAAGAAACAGGAGAGAGCAGTGAATAGAACAGGGGTTCTCCATGGGCCAAAACATTTAAAAACTATCCTCATCTTGTTCAGGTAGCTACATGCTCCAATGGATAAAGTGCTGCGCTTGAAGTCAGGAAAACTTCATGGTGAGTTCAAATCTGGCTTCTGACACTTACTACATCTGTGAACCTGGGCAAATCATTTAACCTTGTTAGCCTCAGTTTCCTTTTTTTGTAAAATTAGCTGGAGAAAGAAATGGCAAGTCACTACACTATCTTTGCCAAGAAAATCCTAAATGAAGTTACAAAGTGTTGGACACAACTGAAACAACTGAGCAACAACATCCTCATCTTGCATGGCATGAAAAAACAGGTGGTAGGGTATATTTGACAGACTATAGTTTACAAAAAACATTCTTCCTTCACAGACTATAAAAAAATTAAACAATGGGCTAGATTGTTGAACCCTGAGATGAAGCATCACATAATTCACACAGTTTCAGATTTAGTAGACCCTTTTCTGGCCAAATAGTCTAGTCCACGCTCCAAAAACTAGTCTCCCAGAAAGTTACTACCTTTCCAAGACAGTCCGTTCAACTCTTGGATATCTCTAATCATTGAGGGGGTTGCTTCTTCTAATTGCTGTTTTTCCTTACATCAAACCTAAATTTTCTTCTCACCCACTCAAAGCAGCAGCTCCATTCCCTTCTCTTATCCTCCAGATTTCCCCAATAAGGCTACTAACAAGCAAACAAGCAAAGAAATCACCATTTATTTGTTATCTTCAGCTTTCCTTCTGAGTTCCCACATCTGAATTTTAGTATGGTCTGACACTATACTTTCAGGATTGTTACATGATTTTATATTCATTCTTTGTTATCTTCTCTGAACATTTCTTTTTAGACTTGATTTCATGCCCTGCTTCTGACACTTAAAAGTGATGCAATCCTGGAAAAATCACTTAGCTTTTAAGTGTCTTGAGAAATTCCCTAAAAATTATCTACAAAAGCAAAAATGTAGTCACTGTTGGTGGAGGGAGTTTCCACACCAAAAGTTGTTCACGAAGTCAAAGTCACTAATGCTTCAAGCATTTTTGTATTGAAAAAAGAGGCCACCATGTCAGCAAAGCCAGACACACAGATATATTTTCCTGAACTTTGAATTTCTAATCCAAGACAGGTAGCAAACATTCTTTGAGCTAGAAAGTTGTTTTACTTATCTACATGGTTGGCTTAACTTGCTCAGTACTTTTGACAATTGAGTAGAGATATATGAACCTATTTTCTAGTCTCTTGAGAATCTGTTCTTGCTCTTTTGATGCTGTCAAACAGATATGTTGATGTTTCATATGAAAAGCAAATAAATGTGTTGTTATCCTGTTATGAGAATGAGGTATATTTTGAAGACATAAATGTCTCCAGAAAGAAGGAAGAGACAAAGTATTTATTAATAATAAAAACTATGCCAAGAAAGGAAGACTTTGGTGAAATAGTCTTTGCTCTCTAGAACTTACATTCTAATATGTATACATAGTACATAAGTGTATTCACAATAAACACAAAATAAATATACAATAGTTTAGAAAACATTAACAACAAGAAGAAATCAGGAAATATTTCATAAAGAAAGTAGTGTTTGAGCTGAGTCTTGAAGGGTATTCTAAAAAGAAAAGATTTGGGCATATAAATCAGATAAATGCTTTGCACTAACAATGAGTTTCAAATTTTGATTTTTATATTCCAATTGTCAGCAGAGTAGGACAATAAATTAACATTTAACTTTTACCTTCATAGAACTAAGTTATTCTCCACCTTTTTTAAAGGTGTAAGAACTTAATACAGATCAGAAAAAATTCTGGGGGCATCCGATTATTATACTTATGTTGAGTCAAAAATCCAAATGCTTATGTATCTCTCTTTTCTTTTTAAATTTTATAATATTTTATTTGATCATTTCCAAGCATTATTCATTAAAGAAAAAGATCATTTTCTTTTCCTCCCTCTCCCACCTCCCATAGCCGACACGGGATTCCACTGGGTATCACATGTGTTCTTGATTTGAACCCATTGCCATGTTGTTAATATTTGCATTAGAGTGTTTGTTTAGAGTCTCTCCTCTGTCATGTCCCCTCAACCGCAGTATTCAGGCAGTTGCTTTTCCTCAGTGTTTCTACTCCCACAATTTGTCCTCTGCTTATGAATAGTGTTTTTCTCCCAGATCCCTGCAGATTGTTCAGGGACATTACACAGCCACTAATGGAGAAGTCCATTACGTTCGATTATACCACAGTGTATTAGTCTCTGTGTACAATGTTCTCCTGGTTCTGTTCCTCTCGCTCTGCATCACTTCCTGAAGGTCGTTCCAGACTCCATGGAATTCCTCCAATTTATTATTCCTTTGAGCACAATAGTATTCCATCACCAACATATACCACAATTTATTCAGCCATTCCCCAATTGATGGGCATCCCCTCGTTTTCCAATTTTTGGCCACCACAAAGAGTGCAGCTATGAATATTTTTGTACAAGTCTTTTTCTCCATTATCTCTTTGGGGTACAGACCCAGCAGTGCTATGGCTGGATCAAAGGGTAGATATTCTTTTGTCGCCCTTTGGGCATAGTTCCAAATTGCCCTCCAGAATGGTTGGATCAGTTCACAACTCCACCAGCAATGAATTAATGTCCCTACTTTGCCACATCCCCTCCAGCATTCATTACTTTCCTTTGCTGTCATGTTAGCCAATCTGCTAGGTGTGAGGTGATACCTCAGAGTTGTTTTGATTTGCATCTCTCTGATTATAAGAAATTTAGAACACTTCTTCATGTGCTTATTAATAGTTTTGATTTCTTTATCTGAAAACTGCCTATCCATGTCCCTTGCTCATTTATCAATTGGAGAATGGCTTGGTTTTTTGTACAATTGATTTAGCTCTTTATAAATTTGAGTAATTAAACCATTGTCAGAGGTTTTCATGAGGATTTTTTCCCAATTTGTTGTTTCCCTTCTGATTTTAGTTACATTGTTTTTTTTTTTGTACAGAAGCTTTTTAATTTGATGTAGTCAAAATTATTTATTTTACATTTTGGGATTCTTTCTATGTCTTGCTTGGTTTTAAAGTCTTTCCCCTCCCAAAGGTCTGGCATGTATACTATTCTGTGTTCACCTAATTTACTTATAGTTTCCTTCTTTATGTTCAAGTCATTCATCCATTCTGAGTTTATCTTGCTATTGGGTGTGAGGTGTTGATCCAAACCTAATCTCTCCCACACTGTCTTCCAATTTTCCCAGCAGTTTTTATCAAATAGTGGATTTTTGTCCCAAAAGCTGGGATCTTTGGGTTTAATCGTATACTGTCTTCCTGAGGTCGCTTGCCCCCCAGTCTATTCCATTGGTCCTCCTTTCTGTCTCTTAGCCAGTACCAAATTGTTTTGATGACTGCTGCTTTGTAATATAGTTTAAGGTCTGGGACTGCAAGGCCCCCATCATTTGTGTTTTTTTTCATGATTTCCCTGGATATCCTTGATATTTTGTTATTCCAAATGAACTTTGTTATGGTTTTTTTTCTAAATCAGTAAAGAATTTTTTTGGGAGTTCAATGGGTATGGCACTAAATAGATAAGTTTGGGTAGGATGGTCATTTTTATTATATTGGCTCGTCCTATCCATGAGCAGTTAATGTTTTTCCAATTGCTCAAGTCTAGTTTTAGTTGTGTGGAGAGTGTTTTGTAGTTGTGTTCATATAGTTTCTGTGTTTGTCTCAGGAGATAGATTCCTAGGTATTTTATTTTGTCTAAGGTGATTTTGAATGGGATTTCTCTTTCTAGTTTTTGCTGCTGAGCTATGTTGGAGATATATAGAAATACTGATGACTTATGTGGGTTTATTTTGTATCCTACAACTTTGCTAAAGTTGTTGATTATTTCAATTAGCTTTTTGGTTGAATCTCTAGGATTCTTTAAGTAGACCATCATGTCATCTGCAAAGAGTGATAACTTGGTCTCCTCCTTGCCTATTTTGATGCCTTCAATTTCTTTTTCTTCTCTAATTGCTACTGCTAGTGTTTCTAATACAATGTCAAATAGTAGAGGTGATAATGGGCATCCTTGTTTCACTCCTGATCTTATTGGGAATGCATCTAGTTTATCCCCATTGCAGATGATATTAGCTGATGGTTTTAGATATATACTGTTTATTATTTTTAGGAATGACCCTTCTATTCCTATGCTTTCTAGTGTTTTTAATAGGAATGGGTGTTGTATTTTATCAAAGGCTTTTTCTGCGTCTATTGAGATAATCATGTGGTTCTTGTTGGTTGTATCTCTCTCTTTTTTAAAATTTTGACTGGCATTAAATACTCAGTGTAATAGTGAAAGGAATCGTTGCTTTGGGGGAAAGTGCTCCTTCCACCAGGAGGATGCAAAAAAAAATAACTTCTAAATACAAACATCAGAATTCATAACACAATTCTTGGAGGGCAGGCTATAGGAGAGGAAAGATAACAAGTCAGGAATAGGTTATTTCAACCAAACCAATGGTTATTTTGAAATTTTTCAAAAAGTGTTGCTTAATACATTTAAATAACTAGTTGTTGATTGATTCATACAAATTGCTATTCGTAAAAAAAAAAATTGGTTTGTTAGTAGACACACCAATAATGCACTATGTTTTGGTTTGGACAAGCATTCTTCATGCAGTGGGAAGTAGTATATTACAGGGAAAAGACTACTGGTCTTGGAAGAAGAGAACCTGGATTTGAATCTCAGCTGTTACTCCTCTGTGTAACCTTGGGCAAGCATTTAACCTTTATGGGTCTCTGTTTCTTCATCTGCAGAAGGAGGAGATGAGATTGCTGTTCATCCTTTGTTTCAAAGAGGACCAATGACATCACTAGGTGATATCTTGACTTGCATATGAATTGGATTCAAGTGGGACAGGGTTACCCAAAGTCAGCATCCTCACTTTTTCTTCTAGTCATCAAAGTCCAATAGCAAAACAAAAGTCAGGATGACTAGTGATGCCCGGGATGCAATGGATGAACTTCGCATCTTTGATATCTTACCAAATCCAAATTCTAAGTGTCCCACAGCACCTGTTTCAGCCACATTCATGATCAATGGGAAAAAAAAACTGTTCTCATGCACTCATTCCATTGGGAAAAGTCTTTACATGCTTGGGGTAAGTATCCACCTAATTTATCAATGAGTTTGAGATTATGTAATATCTAAAGTCCCTTCCAGAATGAAATCTCTGATCTATGAAATAGTAGTACCCACTATCATCACATCCATAGAACATTCTTTGAGTATTTTCCTAGCAATGAAAGCCAAATATATTGAATCCCTCATATAGTCCTATAAAGATTAAACTTAACTCTTCCCTGATGGAGAAAATGGAATTAATTAACTCTCCCCTGATTATGAAGATTATATTGTAACCCCTGCCTATTTTTAGATTTAACCAACAAAAGTATAAACATCCCACTTAATGATTAAGTGGGAGGTCTGTGACCCATATGTGCAGTAGTAGGTGACAAATCAGAATCGACTGACTGCCTCCCGGGAAGTCCTAAGCAATGGTTTAGACTATGATTTATCCACATAAAAAGTGCAGGAAGACATGGGAAGTTATTCAAAAGAAAGTGTCTTTAAAAGGTAGTTACAACTTCCTGAAGGCAGTTCTACTGATAGTTATTTCTTTCTTTGGAGTGGAAGCTGGTGGAGAATCTACTGACTGGACCCGAGATGTGGTGAGTGAAAGGCTGACTCCTTTCATATTGGATTTTCTAAAGAGACTAACCTTAGGAGAGATTTCCCCAGGGACTAATTCTCCGTACCCTGGTTGAGTCAGGGGCCCAAAGTAAATTACTTAGTGCTTAGGCTAGATATCTTACCCTATTCTCTTTCTGATTGTCTTACTTCACTCTTTCTATATTTTGTAAATAAATTGTAAATAAATCTCTTTGGAATTAATATAAATTCCTGGTGACCCTATTTGTAAATAATTCAGTCAAAACCTTTTATATAAATAAACCCCTTCCCCCCAACAGTCTTCAATGTAATTAATTGCATGCATTTATAAAATGGCTAATAGATTTGGATTGAATTAAGCTATAACTGAAAGACAGTTTCCTCTATATAAACTAACCCACCATATTTCCTTGATTTGGGTAATATTTTACTTCCCAGATTTTCTTCTCATTACTACTCTACTACATACTTCTCTTTCTCCTGTGCTGATCTCTCTTTTTTTTCCATCCTTGAGGGTTTTCTCCAAGGTTCATGTCATCTTTTGAGTTAACTGATCCTTTTATAAAAAAGTTGTATCTATGCTGACAAGAAGTCAGCTAGTGTTTCCCTTCTTCTCTAGTGACAATCTTATACACTGTAGCTACACTAAACATCCTAAAACATTGCTTTCATCATGTCACCCCTATGCTTAGGAAACTATAATAACTCTTTATTTGCTTACAAAATAAGATCCAAACTCATTATCTTGGAATTTCAAGGCCTTTCTAATTCTGACTCCAATGCCTTTTCAAGCTTTAATTCTTACTATTCCCCAAAACAAATTTTTATTATTGTTTTTGAGTCATTGTCCAACTCTTAGGGATGCCATTTGGGATTGTTTTTGTTTTCGTTTTGGCAAATATACTAAAGTAGCTTTCCCTTGTTTTCTCTAGCCCAGTTTCCAGTCAAGGAACTGAGGCAAACAGTATAGTGACTTGCCCAGGATCATACAGCTAGTAAGTGAGGCCAGATTTGAAATCAGAAAGATGTCTTCCTGATTCCAAGATCTGTGCTCTATCTACTGCACCACCTAGCTGTCCTAGGACTTAAATTGTTGTTCAGTTGTTTCAGTCATATCCAACTCTTCATGATCCCATTTGGGGTTTTCTTGGCTGTAGTACAAACTAATGCAGTAGTTTTCCAATTCCCTCTGTAGCTCATTTTACAGATGAGGAAACAAAAGCAAACCAGGTTAAGTGACTTGCCCAAGATAAAAAAGCCAGTGTCTGAATCCACATTTGAATTCAGGAAGATGAGTCTTTCCAACTCTATCCACTGTGCCTTCTAGCTGTTCAAAACAAACTTTGTGTCAGGCTGATCTCTTCACTGTACTCTAAATAAGACAATTATTCCCAACTCCAGACTTTCACACACACACATAGACTATTCCCCACCTAGAATGCCCTTCCCTCTCCACTATACTTATCTGAATCTTCCCCTTTGGTTTAGAGCCCAGCTCAAGTCCCACCTCCTCCACAAGCCTGTCTATCCCTAGCTACTCCAACCCACATTAGTGTCTCTCCCTCATCTAAATGCCTATATATAGTACCTATCATCTGTACCACTCATTTTGGTACTTAATCCTATATTGCCTAGAAATGCTATTTAACTACTTCATATATGTATGTCTTCTGTTCCCAATTATATCATAAGGTCCTAGATGACAGGATTTCCTATATTCCTCCTATATCCCCTTTGGTACCTCGTTCAGTACTTTGTGGAGCAGCTGGGTGACACAATGGATAGAGCACCCAGCCAAGAGTCATGAAGCCCCACATTCAAATCCAACCTCAGACACTTATTAACTCCGTGACCCTGGACAAGTCACTTAACCCTGTTTGCCTAAGTTTCCTCATCTTTAAAATGAGCTTGAGAAGAAACTGGCAAACCAAATGGGGTCAGGGACATGACTAAAATAATTGATCAACAAAATCAGTAATTCACATATAGTGTGCATTCAATAAATACCAGAATCATTACCTTTTAGAACCTGAAGAGACCATAAATATCATCTGTTACAGATGAGGAAGTTAAGGCATCTAAATGCAAACTGAGGTATCTAAACTCTCCAAAGGGGAGAATAACATCCATTGTCCTGTTTTCCAAGGCTATAGTCTTTCCACCATACTATGCTGATAGAATCAATGAATCCCAGGACTAATTTTTATTACTTTTATGTGTTAGCCACCTGAGCAGCATATGTCAGTATCTTCCAATTTTTACCTGGAATTCTAGTCCTATGTTTTGTCTATAGAAAGGCTTATATGATACTCAGCAAATTTCACACTTTCTCTGTGTGTCAAGTTGGATATTATATTGGTCAACTCTCAACTTCCCATACATTCACATGTGAACTCATTCCAACAAAATATTTGCCTTGAGACACTAAACAAAACTTTGCTCCACAACAGCTTTAAATTGTTCTTAAGGTGCTCTCAAAATATGTACTCAATCTCCAAACCACAGGAAATTAAAGATTTTAAAATGCAGACACCTAGTAGAAGAAATTAAAGTTATTCAGCAAGAAGATATGGCACACATCTCAAAAATACTTTTAAGCAAGTCTATTGAAGAATGTAAGTCTCAAATTTTTATTCAAATGCCATAATTTCTTCCCCTTTAATAATAATCCATAGAACATTAAGTATAAAAGAATAATAGCAGAGCCTTCTACCTCAGTTCCACTCTAGAAGATGAGAATGAGACAAATATAGTGACTATAATAATTACACCCTGAAACTATAACCCACAATCCTAGTGGATAAAGGAGAAGAGCAACAATGGCCATGTGGGGTGCTATTGAAGATTCCGTATGCTCTGAGACCACTACGGTAGCTGTGAAGGCCTGGAGGAATCCTTAAACATTAGCCACCTGAGACATGACAACACTACTGATTGGGCTTACACCATGGTCACCATGACATAACTGTTTATATGAATCTAAGAAATAGCCAGAGTAGCATAAGAATGCATTTTGAGTTTACTTAAAACCATCATGATAATCAGCTTGACATAGAATCAAGTGATAATCTTTCCTATTCTGGACCACAGAAAGGCAATATTCACTGGGATACATGAGAAATACCAATAAGGCACCTGCTGAAAAAGTTTTGATGAAGATAGCACTGACCAAGAAAGCTACAAAACTATAAAAGCCCAAGAAATGGGCTGAAAATATGAACACTTTTATTATGTGCAAAATAACAAAGTTGGAAATTTTGTTGAGTCATTTTTCAGTTATCTCTGGTTCTTCATGACGCTGTATTCAGGATTTTCTTGGCAGTGATACTGGAGAGACCATTTCCTTCTATAGCTCATTTTGTGGATGAGAAAATTGAGGCACACAGGGCAAAGTAATGTGCCTAGGGTCATACAGCTGTAAAATGGACATTTGAACCCCAGTCTTCAATCCCCAGAAGTCCTTGGTACTTCCTAGAATTCTCTATAATCTCACCTGAGTCTCCACCTGGGAGAGATCACAATTTAGTATTTAACGGGCTCTCTGCCTCCCAAGACTCTCTCTTCCTCTACTCAGCGATTACAAGATGTAGTGAGTAAAATGCGAATGGGCTAATCATCAGCCTCTAGGCATGTGTTTATTATTTTTTATCCTTGATTTCTAATAATCTTTAATAAACCTCATAAACTATAATACTTTTATTATTAGAAACTAAAATTAATTTTTACACAGTTAATAAGTATCTGAGGATAGATTTTTAACTCTGGGAGATGTCTTCTTTACTCCAGATCCAATGATCTCTACTATACCACCTACCTGCCCTAAAATTAGAAATAGATCTTTCCAATTATTGTAGAGCCTTGACAATGATTTTTATTTAAAAATATTCTAATGTATAAGGCAGATCACAAGAAATAGCTTCATTCCTAATGACAATCTAAATGAAATATGCATGGTCACTGAGATATAACTTGAATTTGATAAAGAAAAGCTGAAGAATCCAAAGGTAATGTAATCTACACTTATTATAAACTCTAGAAGTGCCACCTAATAATGAAATGAGTGGCAAATAAAATGCTGATGGTTTGGTGTTAATGAAGGTGAGAGGAACACACTTAGAATGAAATTTTGAAAAGGCCTTTTTTAGTTTGAAGACATTAATCAAACTAGTAGACCACCTATACCAAATGTAAAAATTAAATTATATCTCTAATAAATTGTTATGTTTTATTAAGGATCATTAGAAATCAAGGAATAAAGAGAATGCAAAATAAAAACCACATGCCCATGGCTGGTTAGCCATTTCAGCCTTCCTCACCTTACCACCATACTTGCTGCATCATTGCAAAGGAAGAGAGGACTTGGTAGGCATTACTGCCAGTTAAATACCAGTCGTGATCTTGCCAACATGGAGAAGCAGGAGAGATTATAGGGAATTAAATACCAAGGACTTCTAGGGAATTAAGTCTAAAATTTAAAATCTCCATTTATATATTCCCTCCTGATACCTGTGGAAGACTAGTCTCTCCAGTGGTTCTTGTAAACATACCAGCTATGAAATTGTGATAATTTGAGGATAAGAGGAAAAGAGAACAAAACCAATAATTGCTAGGCACATTAACAAAAAGCCAGTTAGGGGACAATTCCCTTTGACATAAGTGTATACATATAAAACAAATGCATTCATACCCCACATAGTTCAAATCACACTCTGGTGCAAGTGGTTGTCTGTACAAGCATCTTAATGGTGTCTTCTCCAAACAGTTCACTTTCTGGATTCGGAGAGGTAACATGTTTCTTAACTTAAAATGACTCTCAAAAGGAATTTAAAATTTGCAATTTAAAATTATAATAATTATACATACCCCCCTGGAGAGGATGATTAAAAAACACAGGGATCACTTAGAGATGCATGGTTGAGTTATGAGGTATATGAATTAATTGTCAAGAGAAATCAAAAACAGCAAAAAAATCCATATAAAAAGTAACTTCTAGATAAAATATAGACTATCAAAGTATTTTGTGTAAAAATTCTAAGTAAAGGAAAAATAAGTCCATAATAGATCCTTGAATCAGGGTCCAATTCAAATGATTTAAGCAATTATGCATTTACCCAATCAGTAGCCAAGACTATAGAAAATTTACCACACCATGAAAGACAGAAAAGGGACTGGATTATAGGAGCCAAATTTGAGATACTTGGTAGAATGTGGGACAAGAAAATCCTGCCTTTAACACATGTTAAACAGCTGAAACCTCAAACCCCAAACAAATTCAAGTCTTCTTGTCTTGGCTCAAAATTGTCATCAATCCCATCAGGACTGGTTGGTCTCTTTGACCTGGTGCTTGATTGGCAGGAGTAACTGACTCTCTTAAGGTAGCCAAATGCCTCATCACCTAATTAGTGACACACTTGAATAGATGAATGAGATTCCCACTGCCCCAACCTACTATCTGGCGAAACCAGAGCCAAGGGAACGGACTTGGCAGAATCAGCGGGGAAAGAAGACCCTGTTGAGCTTGACTCTCGGCTGACACTGGGAAGAGACATGAGAGGTGTAGAATAAGGAGCCCCCTGGTGCCCCTTCCAGGATCGCCCCCACCCCACCCCACCCCCGTCAGTGAGCAAGCCTTCTGGGCCCCTACCATTACTCTGATTGTTTGGTCGTTTTTTTCACTGACCCAGTGATGGGGGGATGGGGTGACAAGCCCTGAGGGGCTCTTGCTTCTGCCACCAAGCGCTTAGTGCACCTCCAGGTGCAACCTACTCAGGGACAGTGTCAGGTGAGGAGTTTGACTGGTGCGGTACACCTGTCAAACCTTAACGCAGGCATCTTAAGTCTAGCTCAGGGAGGACAGAAACCTCACGTGGAGCAGAAGGGCAAAAGCTCACTTGATCTTGATTTTCAATATGAATATAGACCATGAAAGCGGAGCATCACCATCCTTCTGGCCTTTGGGATTTTAAGCAGGAGGTGTCAGAAAAGTTACCACAGGGATGACTGGCTTGTGGTGGCCAAGCGTTCATAATGACCTCGCTTTTTGGTCCTTCGATGTCAGCTCTTCCCATCATTTTGAAGCAGAATTCACCAAGCCTTATATTGTTCACCCACTAATAAAGTGAAGAAATTCAATGAAGTCTAAGGTTCAAAATCTCCATTTACACAAAACAGTATAATTCAAATATGTATATATATATATGTATATATATATATATGTTTAATAAGTGAATTCTCTCACAATATTCAATTCAAAGTATAAAAATAATTTTGGGACATATACTCCCCAGTATATAGCACATCTCTTCCCATATATAAGGTCAGGCATTAAATACTAATATTGGTAGAAATAGCTTATGAAAACTGATGAAGACCTGGTTTAAGATAGTGGAAGAAGATATTACTCCTACCTTTCCAGTCTTCTTAACACACCTTCCACAACCTCATACTTTTTGATCCAGTGACATTGGGTTTCTTACTCTTCCTTGTATGAAAAACTGCATCTCCCATCACTGAGCATTTTCACTGACTGTCTCGTATGTCTGAAATTCTCTCCCTCCTCATCTCTGTCTTCTCTCACTTTTTTCAAGTCTTAACTAAAATCTGGCCAACAACAAGAACTTTTCTCAATGCCCCTTAATGCCAATGCCTTCCTTTCATCAATTATTTCCATCTCATCCTTTATTTACTTCCTTTAGACATAGTGGTTTGTATGTTATATCTGCTCTAAGACAGCATGCTCCTTGATAGCAGAGACTATTTTTTGCCTTTCTTTGTGTAAAGGTGAAAATTAATGGTTGGACAATAATTTTATGAAATTATGTGATCACCGATATTTATTATATCTTGAGTCAGAAATGTACTTACAAAATAAAGAGGAAACAATAAAGTAGAGGAATGTGAATGGGATAGAAAGGTTATCTATCCTATCTTAATCCAGGCAGAGATTAATTAGCTCTCAACCAGGAAGGCCAGTAGTGAGTAATCATGCAGCCACTTCCAATATGGAAGCTAGTCTCTCCAGAAACTATGAAAGGAGTCAGCCTTCTCACTCACCCCATGAGGTAGTCCAGAAGTCAGAATCCAAGTTGAAGCTGAGCTACATGGCCAAGATCCAAGCCACACTCTCCAACAAAGCTCCCTCAAAGACTATCTCTAGGAGACACTCTCTTCAGAAATCTTCTCAAAGACAATCTGCCTCAAATCAAAGGATTTCATGGCTTTTATGGTGGCTCCTTGTCCTTTCCCCTCTTCATAGGGGCCAATCACAGTTTCCAAATTGTCTAGCTCTGCCCATGGGGGATCAACTTCTCACCTTCTGAAGCTTAAGTTCTCATCTAAGGGTGTGAATTTTCTAAAATTCACCTTCTGGAGAGGTGAATACTCATCCTGGATGATTGAGTCTGAGGATGTGAATTCACTAAATGGTTTGCTTGCTCCTCCACCTAGTTCAAGCTTGTTGATTCAATCAAAAGGTAGACAAAGGAGAATTAATCCTGTCTTCACAATCTAGAGAGGTACTTAAATTAGTGTTAACTCCAAATAGACAAAGGGAATAAAGGATGCCCTTTCACAAGTGTAAATTCAGAGAAAACAAAGAATTCCCTTTTACATTTTTATCTTTAGCACTTAGCACAATTAATTGATGGAACATAGTAGTTGCTTAATAAAAGGTTATTGATTAGCTGAAATCAATATCTAGCTGACATCCACAGTGAAAACCCTGTAACCACTGAAATTTTAAAGAGACAGTATTTATTAATTTTAAGTTAATTTATTAATTTATTAACAGGCTACTCAAAAAATATAAATGTAAAATAGCAAATAGGCTCCCTTCATAATCCAAACAGGCACCAACAAGAGAAGATGGGGCAAAAGAACAGGGCCCAAGTTAAAAGAGAGTTCACCAAAAGAATTCTTGTGACCAAGAGAGAGAATAGCAACTTCCTAGCCATATATCCCTGTGACCTTATCACTCAATCCCTTCCCTGGACATCCCAGGACATCTCTGAGATGGACTGAGATGAAAGGAGATAGACTTAGAGACTCCACCTCCTCCCTTAATACTTTATGGTATGAAGAGGTATGGCCCAAGAGGTCCTATTCTTCCCTGACACATGACTAACTCATTGTAATAGAAAATGGTGTCCAGCAATTGCTAATTTCATTACCTAATCTCTCAAGTAGGTCTAGTGGCTGCTTGGCCCTAAATCCTGTTATACTTTCAAGATCTAAATAAAAGAAAGGAGGACCTAATCCAGGTTCATATCTTTGATTGTAGAAGTGGTGTGAAAGGGTTCTGTTACTGTCTTAAAATCAAAATGTTCTTGCAGAGCTAAATAGGAAATTATTTCACAAAAGATATCACAATTCAATATTAATGTTCTCCAAAGCTAAATACCAAGTCACTTAATTAAAAGTAGCAAGAAGAAGTATGTTCCAAAAGTATGCTGAAAACCAAAATCTAGTAGAAAATTTTAAAATTCTTAATCTAAAGTTGAAAGAAAAAGTCAAAAGGTTAAGGTAATTCAAGGAGCCAAAGCAGAGCAAAGAACAAAATAAACAATTTACCATCAATCAAAAACTATATTACACTTTCCCTTCTATGACTTCAGTCCTTGGGGAGAGTTGGTTCAAATTTAAACTGCTATGAACCTTTCTTCTAACAAAGTTCACTTCCAAATGAGGCAGGTCCAAAGGGCAAATCATTCTCTTTCTTGTAAAATGCAATAACTTTAGTTACTGGTTCCTTCAGTTCTGGGCAAAGTCACACAGATAGCTTTTTTGTATTAGGTTGGCTTCTCACCCAGCTTGGCTGTGGTAGCAATGACAGTCTCTGTCACAAAGTCGTTGTGTTTCTAATACTACTTTACCTATAATTAGGAAAGAATAAACAATGGGAGCTGCGGAGCCACCCACTCATATAGTGGCCTGAGTAGGGCCAGAAGAGAGTTCTTGGCAGCATCTGTCACTGTCTTCTTGCCTCCCAAATTCAACACTTAGTCTACTATAATGACACAGTAAAACACAGATGTATTTCAAAGATAATCTACTAGTTTTTAAATCCCAAAGGGGAGATTTGGTTGACAGTGTGCAGAAGAGAGAGATCAACACAGAAAATAATCAGTTCTTAACTGATTGAGAGCTGCTTGTTTATGGATGATACAAGGGAAGCATTGAGAGAAACCATAGAACATAGTGTCAAAATAACCAACCTTATTGCTGTTCAATAACAAGTCAGAATAACAAGTAAATTGAGAGAATGGATTGAATGAGATTTGAAATTTATGATATAACTTAGTAACTGCTGTTGCATGGATGAATGGAACAACGACATTTAAAGGCAATCTTGTTACCTGTGATAGATTGGTTGTCGGGCATCATTTCTGAACAACCACAGTAAGCAAGGTTACCTTTATATTACTTTAAAACTGTCAGAAGAATGGAGAGTAAAATTAACTTAGTTCTCTTTCACAGGAGTAGATTGCTCTTCTAGATGAAGGAAAATATACGTGATGGCTCTAAGATTAAAAATGAATTTTGTTATAAGCACTGAAAGTTTGTGTTCAAAGAATGAATTTTTCCCATTTGGCAATATTATAGGGAATTGATATATTATAGCTAAGAACCAAGAAAGAAAATGGAACAATGATATAATTTCTACTAGACAGGAGTACAGATACAGAGGTGAGTACTGTCTACTCTTAAGAAGCTTCCTTTTGAAAGAAATGTCAAATTAAAAACGCATACACACTGAAATTTGTATAGAATTGTTTGCAAATATGTTCTGTTGGTGCTTCTTTTATTTTCACAGCAGTTTATGAATCATGAAACATAACATTAGCATTGTGAAGTACTGTAGAAGGAGCAAAAGCTGTTCCCACATTCATAACCAGTCAGATAAAAAGGAAAGTCAAGCTAACTGTATACAGTTTGTCCATATTACATCAGCTACCTGGACATATTCAAAACATCAAGGCTTTTTGCAAACACAATTTTATTCCAAAATAGCATTCAACAAAGAATAATTCAAAATAAAGACAGGTAAATGGGGGAAAAGGTCATTAAGTGATTTAGCCCACATCTAGGGGCTGTTTCATTTAAGAAATGACTAAAATAGATTTAAAAAAAAAACATTACAAAGATCATTTAAATTCCATTTCACTTAGAACATTAGGGGGAAATGGTGAAAAATGATAATGGTGGTGTTCCAGTACTGTCTTTTAACCAACAGTATCACTTTGATCACAAAAATAAATTATGGAATTTAAGAACCCACAGTGTAGGACTCTTTTTATTCTTTTAAAAAAATGAAATCTTGAATCAACTTTATACAGTAAATAGAGCACTAGTCACTGGGACATTTCATCTTTTAAATATCCATTAGGAGCTTTCCAAACAATGAAGAAAGTTTTCAAAAATGGCTCTGAAACTATAATTCTGTTAGATGAGGAAGGTACTGGACCTCGGCAATCCTCTGGATTACTGTGCCTCTAATCCATTAGTTGACATTATATAAAATCAGATGCAGAATTATCCTTTTTTTTAAAGTTTCATCTAGTTCTTTGGTTACAAAGCAAACTGACCCCACCTCCTTATCTTATAGCCAAGGATACTGAAGGAGAAAGAGGGGAAATTATTTGACCTAGGTCACACAGTCATTGAGTGAGCCACATCTTAAACCCAAATATTCTAAGATTTAGCTCACTACTCATTTCACCCTGAATCTTTATTGTTCCCTTCCTCTTTGACATTCACTGAGGACCCTACTAAGTAGAGAATTTGTTGTTAACTTGTGGAATATAATATTGTTCCACACTATATTAAGCATCATACAGATAATAATGATGATAAAGTTTATATAATGCTTTAAGGTTTGCAAAGCACTTTACATAAATTATCTCTTTTGATCCACAAAACAATCCTATGAGGTAGGTACTAACTACTATTATGACTAATTTACAGATGAAGAAAACTGTGGCTAAGAGAAGTTAAGAGATTTTTCTACTGCTTGAGACAGGATTTAGACTCATGTCTTCCTGATTCCAAGTTCAATGACTTGCCCCCATGCTACCTAACTGCTTAATGTAAAAATCTAAAATATAATGCTTGCCTTCTGTGAACAGCCTCAAGTATAATGCTCACTGCTAAGAATGCATGAGAAGAAGAAAGTAACAGCTGCAACTCAGTCTGTGAAATCAAACAAATATTGTCTTAACCTTGTTTGAAAATCTAATCACAGAGGTGGCAGAAATTCTCAGCTTCAGAATATACATTTGCTAGTGTAAAATCATTTTTGACTTTTCATCTCTAAAATTGCTCATAAGTAACAAGTTATATATCACATTCAAGATTGAAATGGAGATAGAGATTTATCATGATCTAATTCAAAGACTTTAAAAGATTTTTCTGTATACCTAGTGAAAATAAAAAACAAAAAACCCTACATAACTCTTTGACATTAATGGTCACAATTTTGGACAAGTAACTAAAATCTCCCTGACCCTCAGATTCCTCATCAGTTAAGTGAGAAAGTTAAATTAGTGGATTCCTATGGTACCTTCCCACTTTGAATACTTTGAACAGGAAGACCCCTATCTCTACTGTGAGAGCTTGCTGAGCTTTTTTCAGGGTTGGTCATCTATCTTGAGTGTCACCTGTGACCCAACTCTCACCTATGGCTCCAAGAAACTATAGAATGCTCAGTGGATACACATCAGTAAAATCCTAAAGGCAGATGGACTAAACCAGGTTAAAGGTAATCAATGGGTCTTCAAAGTATCTTGAGTTGGGAGATTATCTCAAGCAGAATTTGCAGGTGAGAATGATTGGTTCCAATGGTCATGAAGGCAACTGAAGCAGGCTCTGTGGAGCACTTAGAGCTTGGTCAGATATCAAAGATGCCAAGGTCATCCACTGCACCTCAGGCAATTACTAGACATCCTGACTTTTTTCTTGCCACTGGACTTTGATGGCTTTGGAAGAGTGAAGCCAACAACTTTCTGCAAGTCTGCCACACTTAAATCCAAATCATGTGCAAGTCAAGACATTATACCACAGTCATTGGTCTTATTAAAAAATGAAGAATCATTCAAAAGACTAGATATCATTAGAATAAATTAAACGTTCCTCAAAATAATAAATAGCATCTATCTAAAAGCATCAGCAAGATTAGTTGTAAAGAAGATAAGCTAGAAGCCTTCCTAGTAAGAGAGAAATCCCATTCAAAATAACTGGAGACAATATAAAATACCTGGGAGCTTACCTGCCAAGACAAATCCAAGAACTATATGATCACAACTACAAAACACTTTGCTCACAGATAGGCAGATTTAAATAATTTGGAAAATATTGATTGCTCATGAGTATGTCAAACCAATACAATAAAAATTATAATTCTACCTAAATTAACTTATTCAGTGCCATATCAATCAAATTATTATAGAATTATTTCATTGAACTAGAAAAAAATAATAACAAAATTCATTTGGAAGAGCAAAAAATCCAGAATACAAGGGAGTTAATGAAAAAATATGAAGGCAGGTGGCTTAGCTATCCTGGCCCTCAAACTGTATTATAAAGTGGCAATCATCAAAACAATTTGCTAATGGGTAAGAAATAGAGTGGTAGACCACTGGAATAGATTAGACATTATCTCCAGTAGTAAATGACCAAAGCAACCTAGTGTTTAACAAACCCAAATACCCATGTTTTGGGAAGAATTTACTATCTGACAAAAACTGCTGGGAAAACTAGAAAATAGAATGGCAGAAATTAGGCATGGATCAACAACTACTGCCATATACCAAGATAAAGTCAAAATAGATTCGTGATTTAGGAGTAAATAGTAATACCATAAATAAATTATGGGAGAACAAAATACTTTAGCTGTCAGACTTTTGGATAAGGGAATAATTTGTATCCAAACTTTATAAAGAGAATACTATAGAATGTAGAATAGATAATTTTGATCACATCAAATTAAAAAGGCTTTGAACAAACAAAATCAATGCAAACAAGATTAAAAGGCAAACTACAAACTGGGGTGAAATATAGCAAATGTCTCTGACAAAGGTTTCATTTCTCAAATATGTAGAGAACTGATTCAAATTTATAAGAACACAAAGCATTTCTCAACTGACAAATGATCAAAGGATATAAACAGGCAATTTTCAGAGGAAGAAATTAAAACTATCTTTAATCATATGAAAAGAATGTCTCAAATCATTATTACAAAAGTATAAATTAAAACTACCTCAAACCTATTAGATTGTCTAATATTACCAAAAAAAAAATAAAAAAAGGAAAATGATAAATGACGGAGGATATGTGGGAAAATTGGGACACTAATACACAGTTAATGGAGCTGTGAATTGATACCACCATTCTGGAAAGCAATCTGGAACCCCGTTCAAGGGTCATAAAATTGCATTGCAATACCTCAACTAGGTTTATCTCTCAAAGAGACTAAAGACAGGGAAAGGGCCTACTTATACAAAAAATATTTCCAGCAGCTCTTTTTGTTGTGACAAAAACTGGAAAATAAAGGGATGTCCATCAATTGACAAGTGGTATCTGACTATAATAGAATACTATTGTTAAAAACTAAATTAAACTCCAGTCTTTAATTTCCTATAGAGTTTATTAATATTTACTTGAGTAAAAGAAGGCACACAGATGTAGAGAAAAGCCCATTTCTAACTAGCCACGTGAGTACTTCTCTACCTGGTTCTCTTAGCCACCTTTCTTTCACCACATGTCTGACCAAATAGAGAGCCCCCACTTTCTGGAACCCCCTCTTTTATATTTTCTTGTTTACACCAGATCCATAGCCTGATTCCTTCTGGGTCATGTCCATAGGTCACTGTCCCATGTCCCAAGCTGGAATATGCTGACGTGACATAGGGCTAGTAGTACCGGGACTCAGGTAGGACCCCAGTATGTGATCCTGGGAGGGGGGGTCCCTAAACACACTATTGTGCTTTAATAAATGACAAATGATCACTAAAATGTCTGGAATGACTTATAGAAAGTGATACAAAGTGAAGTGAGCAGAACCAGAAGAATGATGATCAATCATAAATGAACTATTTTCAACAAAGCAAGGATCCAGGACAACAATAAGGGACTCATGATGGTGAAAAGGCTGTCCAATGTCACAGAAGGAACTAACAGAATATAAATACAGATTTAAACATATTCTTCCTCATTTTATTTCCTCCATCATTTTTCTCTAGTATAAGCAATATGTGTCTTGTTTTATAACATGATGAACATGCAAATATGTATTGTATGATAGACAATACATGTATAAGCCATAGCCTATTACTTGCCTTAAAAGGAAAAGTTAAAGGGAGAGAGGAAACAGATTGTAAAATATAAGAAAATAAATATTAAAACTTTTATTGACATGTAAAAATAATTCAAGGAGAAACAACAACTTTGATTCTAGGAATGATCACAGTCTAAAGTAGTAAGATAGATAAGATAGGTCTTAGCTGAGATCCAATTATTTTTATATGAGGTTTTTGTGATGGTTAAGAGCAATCATTTCACATTCACAAGCCTTCAACTGGTCTTATTAAGCATTCTACAACACAAGACAGCTTCTGCTGGTCTACATAGGTGAGAAACAACAGAGAAAATGGAACTGTGTATATATTAAGGTAAAATGCGATTGGGCATTATATAAAATGATTTCAATCCATAAGGTGCTCTAGTAACTTGTATACTAAGACAGATGATATTGATTTAGGCTCAGAAATAACACAAATTCAAGCTCTTACACTAGTCCACACTTACACTTTTCTCAACGTGCATTGCTATCATGTCTCTCTAAACCACCTCTCAGCTTCCTGCCTCCTTTATCCCTGTGACCCACACCTGTCTACTGAAGGTAAACCCTTCTTGCAATCTCTTCCTTGTTCTCATTCTATGTAACATAGTAGTTCATAACCTTTTGTTTGTCATAGACTCCTTTGACAATCTGACATCACTTATGAACTCCTTCAGAATGTTTTTAAAATCATAAAATATATAGTATTACAAAGGAAATAAATAATACTGAAATAATTGTTATCAATTTTTAAATGGACCTGGGCTTTATATACTAATGATAATATTGAATTGAAAACACCCGACTTTAAAATGACCCTGTGGCAAAAAATTGGAAAACGAGGGGATGCCCATCAATTGGGGAAAGGCTGAACAAATTGTGGAATCTGTTGGTGATGGAATACTATTGTGCTCAAAGGAATAATAAAGTGGAGGAGTTCCATGTGAACTGGAACGACCTCTAGGAATTGATGCAGAGTGAAAGGAGAACCAGGAGAACATTGTACACAGAGATGGATACACTGTGGTATAATCGAACGTAACGGACTTCTCCATTAGTGGCAATGCAATGATCCAGGACAATTCTGGGGGACTTACACAACTGCTTGATCACATGGATCAATGGGGATATGACTAGGGATGTAATCTCTAAATGATCACCCTAGTGCAATTATCAATAATATGGAAATAGGTCTTGATCAAAGGCACAAGTAGGGGGCAGCTGGGTAGCTCAGTAGATTAAGAGCCAGTCCTAGAGACAGGAGGTCCTAGGTTCAAATCTGGCCTCAGACACTTCCCAGCTGTGTGACCCTGGGCAAGTCACTTAACCTCCATTGCCTAGCCCTTACCACTCTTCTGCCTTGGAGCCAATACACAGTATTGACTCCAAGACGGAAGGTAAGGGTTTTTAAAAAAGGCACAAGTAAAACCCAGTGGAATTTCATGTTAGCTATGGGGGGAGGGGGGTGTTGGGGGGAGAACATGAAACATGTAACCATGGAAAAATATTATAAATTAATTGATTAAATAAAAATTTTCAATTAAAAACTCAGATAAACCTTTACCCCAAAAATGAACAATAAAATAAAATAAAATGACCCTGTTCCAGGGGTGAACAGGTAGGTGGCTCAGTGGATGGAGAGCTAGGTCTGGAGGTAAGAGGTCTTGGGCTCAAATCTAGCCTAGATACTTCCTAGCTGTGTCACCCTGGGCAAGTTACTTAACCCTAGATGCCCAGCCTTTACCACTCTTCTGCCTTGAAAACAATACTTTGTATGGATTCTCAGACAGAAGACAAGAGTTTTTAAAAAATGATCCTGGTCCAGAACCAAGGCTCTCAGGATGATCCAATACCTCTACTAACTCCATCCAAGGGGCTATATAAAAATATTAGCTATTTTTGTTGTTGTTAATGTCACATCCTTTCTCTTTCTTTGAATACTGTTCATTTTAAGTGAACTGCAATTGTTGTCATTTTCAGTCTTGTCTAACTCTTCATGACCCCATTTGGGATTTTCTTGGCAAAGATACCACAGTGGTTTGGCATTTTCTTCTCAAGATCATTTTACAGATGAGGAAACTGAGGCAAACAGAACTGTGAATTGTTCAGGATTAAACATGTAGTAAGTGTCTGAGGCCAGATTTGACTTCTGGTCTTCCTGATTCCAGATCAAGCACTCTACTCAACCTAGATGTCCCTCTAATGAGAAAAGCTTTCCTTCCAATGTGACATCATGGAGCAGCTAGGTGGTGTAGTGGATAGAGTATGCCAGACCTAGAATAAGGTAATAGACTCCTCATTCTGAGTTCAAATCTGACCTCAGACACTTAGTATTTGTGTGACCTAGGCAAGTCACTTAATTGTGCTTACCTTGGTTTCTTCTTCTATAAAATGATCTGGAGAAGTAAATGTCAAACCACTCTAGTATTTCTGCTAATAAAACCCCAAGCAGGGTCACAAAGAGTCAGACACAACTGAAAACAACTGAACAACAAAATGACACCATGTCTTTCTCAGTCTACTCTGATAAAGGTCATTCCTCTGTTAAAGGTCAACTCCCCAAAATAAGAAATGCTTCTTCCACACTTTTATTTGATTACCATCTTTTAACAATTTCTTTTTTGAAGTACATGGTATTTGCTTATGTAGTCTAACTGAGCATAGAACATCCAGACAGGGTGTTCACTCACCAAGTTTTGGAGCAAAATAATGATGGGGAAAAAATAAAGACTGAGCAATTTAAAAGGGAGGATGAGCTCAAAGTAGAGAGATAAATGTGGGAAAATGGCAACTAATGGATTCTGTTCATTTTTACTATCTGGTCATTTAGAATTGAAAAAAAAAACATTATAAAAAGAAATCCCTTCAGACCTACGCATCTGAAAGGAGTTAGAGACATGGCCTCCTGCAAGAACAAGAAAGGAGATGGAGAATGGGAATCATCTCCAGTCCAGATTTCTAGCAAGGAACAATTTCAGGAGAGTCAACAAGAGGAAGAGGCTTAAGTTATGGAGTCATTTCTATTAGCTACTAATGGATGCCCTGGAAGATTTTTCTGTGAGTAGCAACAGTTTAGAGTTGACACCCTACTTACTGAAGAGAAACTCAGCTTTTTGGTTGGGGCTTTTCCAAGGGGACTTTACCTGGTCTTGGGATTAGAGTAAGATGAGATAGGTGGTTGTCCATAGCACCTCTCTTAAAACAACCTCCCTGCATCTTCTTCACTATTATCTACCAATGTCCCAGAGAAAGGTATTGTTGAATGCTTGGAGTTAAGGAATAGATAATGAGACTTTTCTAGTAAAATAGCAAGCTGGACACTTAGAATAAAGCAGTGAGCCAGATTTAGGGTAGTAGCAGTGAGAATAAAGAAATAGTAAAAGATATGAGAACTCTTAAGGAGATGAAATGCACATACTTGGTCATGGGGGTGAAGACCAGGTTCTATAGGAGTTACAATGTGGGGGAGAAGGAGAGATGGAAGCTGCAGCCAAAGCAAATTTGAGAGTTTAAGATCTTAAAGATAGATCAGTTCAAATTTATGAGAAATTCCAAGGTGTAGGTAATTTTTAACCAGGTGAAGTGAGTAGAGATGAAAACCATTGCAATTAATATTTGAATCCTAACAAATTATTTCCCAATATAGTGAAAAATGGGCAGATGCCATTGCTGGCCCACTTTCAATAAAATCTGAAAGATTATAAAGGACATAAAACTCTTGTTTCAGTTTTTGAAAAAAGAAAGAGTTCTCAAGCTTGAGGCTAGTGAAGACCTATACTTCTGGCAAAATTCCAGAACACATTAAAAGGATAGTAAGAGCACTT
The DNA here is from genome assembly GCF_027887165.1 of Monodelphis domestica. Lineage (NCBI taxonomy): Eukaryota > Metazoa > Chordata > Mammalia > Didelphimorphia > Didelphidae > Monodelphis > Monodelphis domestica. Next base: position 149,239,337 of record NC_077230.1, read on the forward strand.
AAAATGGGAAGAAGTGGTTACTACATAATTTCATCAAAAATAGGTCAAACCATTTTGTCAGTTTTGCTTCCCTTTATTTGACAAGGTTACTACACTAGTGAAATAAGAGAATACTATAACCATAGAATACTTAAATTTCAGCACTTCATTTAATGAACTAGTGTAGATAAAATGGAGAAAGACAGATGTAGTGATAATATAAGTTCGCTAGATTCCGAACTTGTTAAATGACCAACACCAAAGACTAGCTAATGTTGACCTGGAAGGATCTCGTTAGTCAAGTTTCTGCCCTTGGTCCTTTTTATTAATGACGTTTAGTAGGATATATGTGCGTGTTTGTCAAATTTGTAAAGGATAAATAACATATTGGATAACAAGATCCAAAAATATCTTAAGAGGCTAGAACAGGATCCATTGAATAAGGTTGACTTTGAAAGAACAACTTCATTAGTAAAAGATAAACAATGCATGGAGAGACAACATTTGTTTTGAGAAAGATCTCAAGGCTTTAGCAGACAGAAAGTTCAGACTGGCAGCAGAGAAATATGACTATCAACAAACCCAGTGGAAATTTAGGCTGCTTCAGAGAAGTTGATTATATACAGGGTGATAACGTCACTGTATTTGACTATATCTGGATTATAGTAGTTGGTTTAGATACCACATTTTAGGATGCCTAATGACAATCCAGACTACATCCAGAAGAAGGAGATCAGAAAAGGAAAGTGTACCTACAATATGCTATAGGAAGAGCAGTTGAAGAAACTAAGACTGTTTAGTCTATACAAGAACATATTTGAAAGTAAGACAATTGTCATCAAGTATTTGAAGGGCTAACATGGTGAAGATTTAAACTTGTTCTACTTGGCCCCAGAGGGTAATGAGTGAAAGCTGCAGAAAGACAGATTTACTCTTAAGGAATGAAGAGCTTTTGAATAATTAGATTTATATCAGAAGATGACTGGCTACTTGTTGAGGATACTGCAGGAGTTTCTATACAGTCAAGGTTAGACTTGATGATCTTTATAATCTATTCCACTTCTGAGATTCTATAATTCTTATCCTCTTTCCCACCTTTCTAATCGATCTTCATAGTCATCTGAGTCATAGTTCCTGCCATTCTTTTAGGTGATGTCAACATCGAATTAATAAATATTCAAACATGTCTACCTCAGATTTTTACAACCTCAACCCCATAACCTTCATCTACATTCCCCTTCCATAATCAATACCATGGCCACTCCTTAGAATTTGTCATCACTTAGAACTACTCTATTCCCAAGTTCTAGAATTCTTGAATTCTTTCTTACCACTCTTATAGAATATGCTCTGTACCAATGACAAAGTCTATTCATTCTCTCTTCACAATATTTCTCACACACATTCCTTTTCTTCTATTCTCATTGCTACTGCCCTAAGTCAGGCCTTCAACATCGGTGTAAACAAGAATTCAGACAGCTTTCCCTATGAGCAGAGAAATAGGAAATCTAAATTCGTGATTCCTGGGAACTGTAGTTCAGGAAATCTGACTGAACTTTTCTTTCAGTCTCCTGTTTTCTTTACCTTCTAATTCCCCCTACAATATACCCTTAAAATGATACTCCAAAGCACAGTTTAAATCATGTTAATTCCTTAAAAAATAACAAAACAAAGAGCCTTCAACAGCTTTCTGTTACTTACATAACAAAGTCCAAACTTTTTAATATGTCATTCAAGACCCTCCATACTTTTGTTCTAACCTACCTGTCCACCAATACCTTTCAGACACGATATATTCCAGTCAGACTGAACTAATTTCTATTCTCCAAATATACCTCACATTTAGGCCATTTTAACCCTTATCTTCTGTCTTAGAATTGATATTAAGAAAGAAGAAAGGCAAGGGCTAGGCAAACAGTGGTTAGGTAACTTGCTTGGGGTCACACAGCTTGGAAGCATCAGACTAGGCTTGAACCCAGGCTTGGTGCTCTCTCCACTCTGCTCTCTAGCTGTTCCCTTTTCAGTCTTTTTTTCAAGCTTATTTTCCCACTGAAAATGACCTTTCCCTCTCTGTTCCCCTATCCTAATCCTATCCATTGCTTAAGATCCATCTAAAATGCTACTTTCTCTTCAAAGCTAGGACTGATCTCCCTTCCTCTGTGCCTTTAGGACATACTGCATTGGGACCATTCCTAAAAACACAACACATTCACTCTTGTGTTAGAGTTATTTGACTGCTGCATTAGAGTAGTCGTGTCCATGTCCTCTCTAGATTATAAACAACACAAGGGCAGGAACTCTATTATTCATTTTTCCATCCTCCAAAGAGACCCACCATGGGAAGCAATGGATATTTCCTGAGTTGCGATGAACATGTGCATTAACTGCAATAATAACAATGCATTAGGTACAAACAATGGAGCAAATGCATCTTGTGTGGTAGTACTGAATAGAAAGACATAACTGGAACATGTTTAAGCAAAGTGGGGTTGGAGGAAGATTAAGGCTCTGCTTTTTCTGCATAGCCCAGAGAGCGCCATAACTCCATAGCCACCCACTAGCTAACCGCAAGCCAGCTAACCAGAGGCCAGCTCCTCTCTCAACAGCTTTATTTAGGTTTCTAGGTGTTTCGCCCCTGAACCCTGGCCAGACAATTCTCTGCCAGTTAATGGATGCTTCTGTTCCCTCTCTTGTAGATGAGAGCTTTAAAAGAAATGTCCTGTGTAAAAGAAATAAGAAAATATTTTTAATGTCTTAAGAAACATTTTTTAACAACTGCTTGATCACATGGGTCAATGGGGATATGATTGGGGATGCAGACTAAACAATCACCCTGGTGCAATTATCAATAATATGGAAATGGGTCTTGATCAATGACACATGTAAAACCCAGTGGAATTGCTCATTGGCTACAGGAGGGTGGGGCCGTTGAGGGAAAGAACATGAATCTCATAACCATGAGAAAATATTCTAAATTAATTAATTAAATAAAATTACACACACACACACACACACACACACACACACACACACAAAATTTTAAGGATTCTGAATTCAGCGATTTATATAATTCTTCCATGCTTCTGTGATTTCCAGTGGACAGATCTGGGCTCTGGTTATGACCCGTGTCTTACAGAGATCCTGGGAAGACCATAGATTTTGTTGCTGTTGTTCTTAAATGGCATTTCTTCCATGGGAATTATTTTTAAATGCCTCCAATCCTTGGCGTACCTGTGACAGGGAACTAAGTTCTGACTGAGAGATGGAGAGCCACAGACTCCGATTTAGGCAGCATTCCTATCAGTAAGAGATGAAGGAAGACTCAGCCACATCATTCTACATGTGACCCACGTCCTCTACTGAGAAGGCATTGAAAGTCAAGACCATTTTGGCTCTTTTTTCTCTTTTCTGCCTCTGCTCCGGTGCCTGTAAAGCCTGGCCTGGAAGAATCATTTCAGGTGCCTAACAGCTCAGTCAGTCTTGGCTGCCAACTCTCCCTTTCCTGAGTTAACTTTTTTTTTTCCTATTGCTGTAAAGACTTTTTCTAATTACTTTTTGGATTAAAACGCTCCTCATAGCAGAGGGAGCTGGCTGCTCCTGTTCCAGCAGGCCCAGGCCTGGAGGATGCCTTTGTGCTGTCTGACAGCTGGGCTGCAGCCAGGTGCATGTGAAGACCATGCAGATTAGGAGCTGTGTGGGGAGCTTTGTAACCAAGGACATTCCAAATGCACACTTAACATCCATCCCCCCGGGTCTCTGAGAACTGGGGAAGGAGGGAGGGCCCTTTCCAAGGATCTTTGTTCCAAAACACATCTCCTTACGCTGCTTTTGCTCCGGGGGTAAAGTTCTCCTTGTAGAGACAGCCATTAAGAAGCCATCACTTTCTGTATGTGGTGATCTGTTCACTCTCTTGTGAAGTTCCCCAACCCTTTTCATTTAGGTTCCAAACTCAAATCAAAACAGAAATAGTGCCAGTATCCACTACTCTGCTCTGCACTGGACCCCAGTCATATAGCCTTGTATTTGTTCTGGGATGCTTCTGCTACATCATGGAGGTCTTTATAGCTTTTGTCTAGGATGAAGTTGAAAGACAATGGTTCTCTCGTGACATCTCTGGGTTAGGACCATCCAGAAAATGTTTGGGGAGCAATTGTTCATCCATCTTGCACCCAGTGAAATCTCATGGGCCTCCATTCCTTCCCATGTGAAAAAGAAATCCTATGATGTTTCATCAACCTAAGAATGAATAAATTAATATGAATGAGAAGGGAACAAGCATTTATTAAGCATTTACTCTGTGGCAGACACTGATTTAAAGTGCTTTACAAATATCATTTGATTCTAAAAACACTGAGAGGTAGATCTTTTTATTAATCTTCATTTTACAGTTGAAGAAACTGAGGCAAGTGGAGGGTAAGTCATTTGTACAAGGTTACGTGGTTGGTAAGTATCTGAAGTTAATTAGAATTGAAATCATCCCGACTCCAGACATGAATGAGGAATTTTTTGTTTGTTGATTGTTTTTTTTTTAATGTGGCCATTTATTGTTTACTATGTGGCCATGTATTCCTTTAAGGGCTAGAAATTTAAAAAAAAGCATGACGGATATTTCATTAAAAATCTCATGTTCTATTATACTACATACTATATACTTCATTATACTATATATATTTCAGCAATAAGAGAAGAAGAAACTGAAGGGAATTAGGATAGGCAATGAGGAAATAAAGCTGTCACTCTCCACAGATAAGAGAATCCTAGATAGTCAACCAAAAAAATAATCAAAAACAATTAACAACTTTAGCTAAGTTGCACAATATAATAAATCAGCCCATATAAATCATCAGCATTTCATTATACTACCAATAAAGTTCAATAGCAAAAGCCAGGAAGAAAAATTCCATTCAAAATAACTGGAAACAATATAAAATATCTAGAAGTCTACTTGTCAAAACAAATTTAGTAATTATATGAACACAACTACAAAACATTTTTCACAGAAATAAAGTCATATCTAAACAACTGGTAAAACTGTAATTTTTCATGCATTGGTCAAAACAATATAATTAAAATGATAATTTTAATTAAATTAATTTACCTATTCAGTGCCATATCAATTCAATTGTCCAAAAATTTTTTCAAAGAGTTAGAAAAAATATTTATCTAGAAAAACAAAACCCCAGGATATCAAAGGAATGAATGAAAATATATATATGTAGGAAAGAGGCCTAGCCATAGTAGATATCAAACTTTATTATCACATGGCAACTATCAAAATAATCTGATACTGGCTAAGAAATATTCAAAAGAATAGATTATACATTCAACATGAGGTAGTTAATGACCATATAACCTGGTGTTTGACAAGCCCAAAGAGCCAAGCTTTGGGAAGAACTCACTCTATGGCAAAAGTGGCTAGGAAAACGAGAAAACAGTATGGTAGATATAATAATATATAGATATAATAAGGCATAGACCAACAATTCACACCATATACCAAAGTAAAATCAAAATGGATATATGATTTAGAAAATATAAGGTGAAACCATGGACAAATTAAGGAAACTTGAAAAAGTTTACCTATTATACCTATGATAAATGAGGAATTTGCATCCAAATAAGTCATAGATAACATTATGAGATGGAGAATAGACAACTTTCCTGTATTAAATTAAAAGGGGGTTGCACAAACAAAACCAATGCAACCAAGATTAGAAGAAAAATAAAAAACTAGGGAAAGGGGATTTTACAGAAATATGTCTGACAAAGGCTTCATTTCTTAAATATATAAAAAAAAACTGAGTCAAATTTATAAAAATACAAGTCATTCCCCAATTGACTAATGATCCAAGGATAGGAACAGGTAATTCTCAGATGAAGAATTAAAATTTTCTTTAGTCATATAAAAAGTTCCAAATCACTATTAGAGAAATGCAAATTAAAAACTCTGAAATACCACCTCATACCTATAAGATTAACTAATATTATAAAAAACAAAAATGATAAATGTTGGAGAGGAATGCAAAATAATTGAGACACTGATACCCTGTTGGTGAAGGTATGAAATCTGATTCTACCATTCTGGAGAGCAATCAGAAGCCATTACCAAAAGGCCATGGAACTATACAAACTCTTGGACCCAGCAATATCACTACTAGGTCTATATCTCAAAGAGATCAATGATAGGGGGAAAGGACCTACTTGTACAAAACAATTTATAGTGGCTCTTTTTGTGGTAGCTAAGAACTAGAAACTGAAGAGATGTTCATCAATTGGAGAATGGTTGAACAAGTTGTGGTGTATGATTGTGATGGAATACTTTTGTGCCATAAGAAATGGCAAACAAGATGGTCACAAGAAAACCTGGAAAGATTTACATGGAGTGATGCAAAATGAAGTAAGCAGAACCAAGAAGATATTGTACATAGTAAAGGAATAAAGTATAATGATCAACTGTGAATGACAACAATTATCAGCAATGCAAGGTTCTAGGACAACTTCAGGAGACTCATGACCACAAAAGCTATCCACTGCCATAGAAAGAACTAACAGAATCCAAATGCAGATTGAAACACACCATTCTTTACTTGATTTCCTCCATGTATGTTCTTTCAAAATGTGATGCCATCTTGGGTAGGGCAAGTGGTGAGAGAGAGGGAGAGAACGTGGATAGTAATATGCCAGAAAATGATTATTAAAAATTGTATCAATATGTAATCTGGGAAAAAATAAAATAAAAATTATAAATCTCATATTCTAATCCTCAGTGAATTATTCCCAAAAACATTTGATTGGTGCATAAGAGAAGAGAAATTCTATAAAAAATAAGGATTAAGACAGATAAGATAAAACAATAAGTGATACATAAAAGAAACAGAAAAAATATGATCTTGCTCACTTCTTTCCTCCATTCAGGTGGTATATTTACATTAGCATATCAGAACTTTATACTATATAATGATTACTCTTGAGTTAAATGTAATGTTTGGGATTCTACTTGCTGCTGTGGCTAATATCTTTTTTGTTCTTCTACACAGAGACATCATGGCACAGTAGAAAGAGGACTTGGCCCCAGCATCATAAAATCTAGGTTCTAATCCCACAACAAAGATTGATTTACTCTATGACCATGGTGGGTTCACTTAACCTCTATGCCTTGCAATTTCATTATTAATCAAATGGGGATAACAAGACTTGCCCATCTCACAAGATCGTTGTGAAGTAATCATTTACCAAACAAAGTTTTCTGAAATGTGAGCTACAGGTATTCACCTTCACAGACAACATGAGCATGGACTGTCACAGCTACCATCTTACTACTTCCAAATTGACTATGCCAATGGTCTTCTAGAACCATCCAGAAAAACCAACCACTCAATGCAACACAATAATACTCCTACTTAAAATTTAGAAGCCATTCTGGGCCTTTTCTATGCATGCTCTGAGACCTATACACATCTCATCATAATCCAAATGTAAAGGTCAACCTATAAATTTCCATGAGATTTCATTCATGGTGGTGTTAAAAATTATGACTTAAAAAAAAAAAACCCTTACCTTTTGTCTTAGAATCAATATTAAGTGTCAGTTCTAAGGCAGAAGAGCCTCAAGGGCTAGTGCCTTGCCCAGGGTCACACAGCTAGAAAGTGTCTGAGTCCAGATTTCAACCCAGATCCTCCAGAGCCTAGGTCTGGTGCTCTATTCACTGTGCTACCTTGCTACCCTGAGATTTCATTTTTCTTGATGTAGCTCCACTTTAAGGGAGATTAAACTCCTTGGTCAACTTCGCAAAGCTTCAACAAACTAGAATAGAATTACTATCAATGAATGCTATAACAGTGCCCAAAGAATGTTATAAAAACTAGAAAGGGGTTTCCAGTGTGGTGGGTAGATTTTCTATTGAGGATTTATTGGAGATCATAGACAAACATTACACACAATGAGAAGGCATAATCTGATTGTGACCTATGCTAACAGATTAGTAGCCACATGGATGAGATCATACATCCAATTTAAGTTCTGAAATAAAAGCAGACAAAGGCTTTATATCCATGGAAATGGGTTCAGACATCATTAAAAAAACATGACAACAATCGCTCACTCTACTTACTTAGAAGGAGAAATCTGGACCCCCTGCCCATTTTTTATTTTAACATTAATTTAATATTTTAAATCTCTATTTATATCATCTTGAGGATTTTTTAAAATCAGCTTTTCATTTATGTGCACATTCATTCCCTCACTCTAAAATATTAGTGTCCCAGGAAGCTCTTAATGGCATTGGATGAAGTCATAATAAATCGTATAGATAAATCAAAGCTACCTTGACTATATAACACCCCTGAAAGGATTTACCTCTAAACAAAACCAGATGATGCAATGACTGAAAATAACATTAGAATATTTAATAGGACATTTGCCAAGGTCCTTAAGACCTCTAGATTGATTGAACTTGGCATCTGTCTTACTTAATAGACCTTATCTTAAAGAATTCAGCTATTCTCTTATCAATTGCTACTACAGCTTGACATTTTAACACCTTTATTAGCATCAGACTAGAAAGGGTCATAATAGACACAAAAGGATCTTTCCTTTCCACTCTTCCTTTTCAGGGTTTTTAAATAGCTAGGTTAGGATGATGGAAAGGACATTGGCCCAAAGGACAGAGGGTTTTTCTTTAAAGAAAAGTTCTCTTGAACCCACTCTTGAATCTTAATAGGAGATATTTTAAGTAGTCTTAGGTTTCCTTTATCAGATAATAAATAGAAGCAATTGCTCTGAATTGGGGCATAGAAAGTGATGAGCTTTTGTCATGGGTTAGGTAAATATGTGTATAGTAGTGTTCTAACCTCTGAAAGATAATTGATTGTTCAGCAGTCCCAAGTTCATTTTAACTGATGTATTTTTGAAGTTATTTTATGAGGTTAGCCCATTTAGCACCTTGGAAGGCAATTGGCCAGTGAGTTTCATCCACAGTCCAGTCCATATTAGTGAACTGAGCCAAACACACTCCCGGGAGATAATCCTAAAGAAGCAGCATTCTAATGATCCAAAGGCAATTGAAAGGATGACTGTATAGTGTTTCCGTTTAGCATCTTTACCATAGCATCCTTATAAAGAAAGTACATAATATTATATAAATGCATATATGTCATCAAACATCTACTATGTTAATACTAGAACTAAGAGATGAAAATAACTCTAAATATGCATTAGTCCAGGGGTTATTAATCTGGGGCCCGTGGACACTAAAAGTAACTACATTTCAAGGTACCTGTGAATTTCTTTTTGGGATTTTTTTTAACATATAACTATATCTCAGTGTAATTGGATTTCTTTGTAAGCCTTCACCATTCTGGTTAGTCAATTTTCTTCCTAAAATGAGATATTTGCAACTATACAATACTCTAGATGTGGTTGGTCTGGCCACAGAAGAACATATCAGTAGTATTACCTTTTTATTCCAGGGCACTGTTTCTACATGCAAGGTAAGATTGGACTAGCTTTCTTAACTGTCATATCAACTGTTGATTCAGACTGTTTACAAATCACAAAAGTCCCCAGCCTTGGTATATCAAAATCTGATCTTCTCTGCCCACATAAAATCCATTCTGACAATTCAAACTTAGACAAGAAGAAAAATAATAATGTGCCACAGAAAGTACTTAAAGAAGGCATACTGTGAAGGGGAAGTTAAACTTTAATAAAGGGAATGACCAATCTTTGTACCAGAGAACAGATAATGAAACATAGTGGAAAGGGTAAGGAAGAGAGTGGAAAGTTATACAGATTATCAGAAGTAATCACCACATTGATTGTTTTGATTTGTCTTGCTTTTCTCACAAGGAAGGTTTCAATGTTGAGCATGGTAGGGCATGGGCATTAAGGTTATATCAAAATTATGTCATATAAAAACAAAATGTTAATCAAATAGTTTAAAAGAAATATTGGTAAAACCCATATTTAGAGGAAAGACATGTTCTTCAAAATTTCATCCCCGTCTCTGTGAATAAAGTAGTCCAAATCTTATATCCTTTACAATAAGGAAATTTTCATTTCTAAGCTAAATCACTTTGCTTTCAAGTTAGATTTATGGCTTATCCTCAGTAGAAAGAAAATATTTTTATATTCATTCTTTTCATTGATGTTAAACAGTTATCAAGGCTTCATCCTTCCAATATGCTCAATAAACCCAATCCATTTAGCTTTTTTTTTTAATATAGAACCCCTCTCCCAGGTCTTTCTTTAATTTTTAGTGTTACAAGGACTAGAAAACTAGAAAAAGACAGAATTTATCTATTCTATTTCTTTGTTTTATATAAATTGAGGCCCTAAGAAGTTAAATGATTTAATCATATAACTAATAATAGAACTTCTCTAAGTTCTCTCTCTCATCCTAGAGCTATAGATCCTTAACTAAATAAAATTCTTTCCTTAAAAATCTTATTTAAGCCAAAAAAATAAGTAACCTGAAAAGAATACATGTATGGGTGCAATGATAGGTTGTCTATTCTCCAAGAACCCATCTAGTCAATAGGTTACATCAGCAACCTGCAGCCTAAGTTACAGAAGATAATCTGCACTGGTGATGGAAAGTACCAGCACATGAAATCACAGATTCTTGATTCTTGGGTGCATGTTAAATAAAGCAGTAAGTATGACTTCAGAATGTCTGATTTCTAATCCTATAGCCAATATCTTCCTTAAATTACATGCTACAGCAATACGAATAATATTTATCTGAAAAGGCAGCATGATGGAGGGACTAGAGGAGTGGTCTTAAATTAGAGTCATGAAAATTTATATACAAGTCTTGTCTCTGACACATACTAGTTACTTGATGATGAGGAAGTCATGTAAACTCTCAGTGCTCCGGGCAACTATCTAAGATTAAAGGTGTTTTATGTATTTTAAGGGAGTTCCTGAACCAAAAAGTCTATGTGCTGATAAAAGCAGAGACCTAGACAAAAAAAAAAGTTAGATCATAAGTTTTCATGCAGGCAAGGACCTTATCAATCATCTCGGCCAACTACCTTTTATTACAGCTGCAGAAAATGAAGCCCACAGTAGAGAAATTATTTGCCCTAGGTTATAGAGGACATATAAGGTAAGATTTAAGCTCAGATTCTCTGGCTCTTAAAAACAATGATTTTCCTACATTCACATCGGCCCTCATGATCAAGTCTATATCTAAATCTTTCTTTATTAAGCTTATAAGAATTCATTACTCCCCACACCTTATTTTGATTAGTTTGTTTTTATTTCTGAAATCCTAAGACCTGTGATCCAAGGTATAAACATTGTAGGAATGGCAAATGAAAGCAACTATATGGTTGGTGTAGAGGATAGGATAGACAAGTTTAAGAATTCCACATCCTACTAAAATAGTACATGACTTTTCAATTCAGTAGTGAAATTGCTTTATAAACAGGTTCCGACAGTGCTGATTGCACCAAAGCCTAGTGTGATGATTAAAATGTTTGGGAGCAAGGGAAATATATATATCAATTATGACCACTGAAATATGTTTTCTACTGTGTCTTGGTTTTATATAAATATAAGATGGTCGCCAGGGAATATATTCCCAATTTATGAATATGCCCAAGCCAACTGGGTTTTATAGAGAAATTTAATTTATAATACACTGATTAATCAATAGAAAAAGAGAGAAAGTAAGAAATGAATAAGAATGAATAAATCAGTCAGTTGGTTTTATCACTCACCCAAGATCTCTCTAGGTAAGGCTTCTCATGCCAACCTCAGGCTCCACCTTCAAGAGAGCCTTCTTTCAAGAAATGTTTCCAGAGAATTCTCCTCCTTCAGAGCCAGCCTTCTCTCCTGGTCCTCCAATAGAGCAACCTCCTCAGTCCTCCTTCAGAGCCACCTCGCTCAGAGCAAAACCTCCTCCTTCTCTCCTCAGACCCCACTATCTTTAAGGAAACCATCTAAATCCCCTCCCCTCAGTTCTCACATCTACCAATCACTGTTGATGTCTCCCCTGTGCCAATGGTGGCTCTAGCTTAACCCCAGGACCACCCAGAGGTCTGTTTCCTTTGCACATGTCTGTTGTAGGTCATATTCTCAAATAATTAAATCTTGATCTATGTTTCAGCCCTTCCTAAATCCTGTTAGACTGAGTAGGGTGGAGATTGTAAGTTCCTAGACCTGGTTCTGTCATTCCAAGTATCTCTATTGTATCAATTCTAAAATCAATCATGACTCAAAGAACTTCCTGTTCTATGCTTAAGCATAGGTTAAAACCCTTTCCATTGTTTAGCAAAAGGTTTCTGTCCTAAAGTAGTCTTAAGTAGGGAGGAGAAGGATCCTCCCATGCCAAGGGGTTTCACATTCCAATAGAGTTCTTACTATCAGTAGGAAATTTTTTCCAGTATGAAATTTCCCAATGGTGAAATTTCCAACATTCATAAGTCTAAGAAATTTTCAGCGAACTTCCTATCTACTCAAATAGTTAGTTGGGCCTGCCAACCTACAGAGGAAAAACTAATTGGATAAAGAATGTCTGTTTTAAAAAAAATTATGATGTATCTTTGGATGGGCAGCTCATTGAAGATGGACAAGAAGCTGGGTCTAGAACTAAAAAGGCTAAATTGAATTTGGAATAGCACAGAGTATTTTCAATAACACCAAGCTGCTCCATGACATCAAAAGTCATCTTGATAATGCAAACATCCAGAGATACCATAGGGATTTACATGGTGCACCATCCCACCACAAAAAAATTCATACTTTCAGATGACCCAAAGGACAGTGAAGAAATGCCAGCTGGGTGGTTACTACAGAAGACCAATGCTGACTTGCAGACACAAAGTAAAGAAATATGACCCAGGAAATAAATCCACAATAAGGAAAGGTAGTGATGAGACAATCATGTTTCCAGAACAAAAGATTACAAATAAACAACCTAAGTGATTCATCAGTATGTACATTTTTTTAAAACATAGACCTGAATGAAGTCCTTCAGCACACTGAGTCAATCCTCTATGAAGTATTTATGGAAGGAAATAAACAAGAATTATATAGAATGAAAAGGCACAGACCTGTTGTGATCTCCTTGGAGAGAGTACTCACTTTGATAAGATCACAAATCCATTGAAGTATATGGTTCCTTTTCCTGGAGCAACCAAGGAGAATTTGTATGCAAATATTAAACCTTCTTGGGACACCTTTTATCTCTATCATCTATGCCCAAGAAATGCCTTAAAAAAAAAAAAAACCTACTTCCATGACTAGAAGCCAGTCATATCTTCCAATGCAAGGGACAGTTTCTACTTTTTAAAATATTGACCCTAGCTCAGCAACTACCATATACATCTATAAACATGCTATCAAAATCAGAGAGAGATTTATTTTAAATTAAGTCAGGAAACTGCTTAAAGCAAAAGGGTATAGGGAAATCTGGTGAACAAGATTTATGCTACTGAAATCAAATAGCTGATGCTATTTTTATGATCATATACTGTACTTGAAAACATCTAGTTAGAGAAAACAGGAAAGGTTAAGAATTTTAAAATAACATTTTGAAACTGCTTTGTTCTAGTATCTGTCACTACAGCTTTTGTCAGATGTTTGAATACTGGTAATTGGTTTGTGCCAAAAGAAAGTGGACAGTTATTTCAAAGCTTTTCCTCTCCATGGGCCATTAAATTGCCAGAAATTACAATCACAACAAAGTGACACATAATTTAGAAAGAATGCTATGCATGCTTTTAATTAAACAAAGAAATGTCCCTAAATTGTTTGGAGATGCTAGATGCAATGTTAAAACCAGAGGTAAACAATTAACAAAAAGATAGGTAGTTGACATGGACAACAATGAATGATAGATTCATGGGCTAGAAGTTGGTTTATTCCCTTTGGAAACATGACTGCAAATGTAAATTGCTGGACTCTTGAAACACTGTAGCTATTAAACAATCAATATAAAATCCTCCCATTTCAGAACTGTAAAAGGGTTATTTCAGGCAAGAAACCCAAGAGCAACTGTAAAGCTGTCTTTGTTCATATCCTTTGAAATATAAAACAGTGAACTTGGACCACCAAGAACTGCAAGGAATGCCAGCTGATGTTTACTACAATGTTGCCTTCATGTTCTTCATATATGACTTTCTCATGCTTTATTAAATGTCTGTCAAAAAGTAAATTTAACTTTGATCTTTCAAATACAAATTCATTATATTTCACTTTCATTCTCTGTTTTAACAGGTAAGTAATGAAAATAATTATTGGTATTCTTGCTTCTCACCTCAGGCTCTCTCTGTATTACATTGAGTTCTGCTGAGGTAATTGAACTGGTGTTTTGTTTTTTCTCTGATTAGTATGAAGTCTATTGAAAGGCAGAAATGTCATCTAAAATTGGATTAAAAAGAATTTACTACATACCTGTTAATGGCAAATGAAAGAGATTTACAATTACTTATAAAGGGCAATCCATTTAAAATTGGCCCATTTAATGTAATACAGATTTAAATAGGATCTTTAAAAAAAGAAAAGGAGGACTTTAGATATACATGAAACTGTGCATTATAGCATTCATTATAGAAGTCTTTTTTGATGTTTCCAGTAATAAAATCCCCAAAATTTTCTAACAACTAGCCCTGTACAAAAATGGAACTAGTTGCCTCATTGGGTGATGAGTATCCTATCATTCAAGGGGTCAAGAAAGAACCTAAATGACCATTTCTCTGGAACCTTATAGAGGAGATTTTTTGCTAATAATTGAAAGAATGGAATCAATGACCTCTCAAACCCTTTCCAAATATAATAGTCTACTAATATATGTAATCTTACATATATCAAACAAGTCCATTTGCAAATTAGCAGATTGGAGAGATCTTAACTGTTAAATAATATTAAAGACATTAACAAACACTGAAATTACTTTAAAACAGTTTTTATTAAGTTTAAAATAAGTTAATTTAAAGTAGTTAATTAAAATGTTACTTTTTAGTTTAAATATTTAAGATTTCAACTTTTAACTTCAATAGTAAATGTTACATTAAATTATTTAATTTTGAATTTATGATTTTTAGTTCAATTGAAGTGGAATTAAAATAAGTAATCATCACCTTTCTATGAAATCTCTGATTCATACTTGGTATTAGGGAGATCTCTTCTAATTTTCAAAAAAGCCGTTTTCTCTCTATAAGCGTTAACATTTTTATTACATACATTTCCTCAAAGGTTCCTAGCTCTTGCTCAATATCTTGACAGATTCTGCCCTACTGATGGGCCATTCCAAGCCATATGAACTGGGCTACCTTCCTGACTGCACATCATTATCTGTTCAGTAAATATTATTTTATCTATTTGGTTTTCCCTATATGGATTATTAGGTTGAATTCTTTTTTTTTTTTTTTTTTTTTTTTTTTTTTTTAAATATATTTTATTTGGTCATTTCCAAGCATTATTCGTTAAAGACATAGATCATTTTCTTTTCCTCCCCCCCCCAACCCCCCATAGCCGACGCGTAAGTCCACTGGGCATTAGATGTTTTCTTGATTTGAGCCCATTGCTTTGTTGATAGTATTTGCATTAGAGTGTTCATTTAGAGTCTATCCTCTGTCATGTCCCCTCAATCTTTGTATTCAGGCAGTTGCTTTTTCTCGGTGTTTCCACTCCCATAGTTTATCCTTTGCTTATGAATGGTGTTTTTTTCTCCTGGGTCCCTGCAAGTTGTTCAGGGACATTACACCACCACCAATGGCGAAGTCCATTACGTTCGATGATACCACAGTGTGTTTGTCTCT
Organism: Monodelphis domestica; assembly: GCF_027887165.1. NCBI lineage: Eukaryota > Metazoa > Chordata > Mammalia > Didelphimorphia > Didelphidae > Monodelphis > Monodelphis domestica. The sequence goes on from NC_077230.1 coordinate 149,255,083, forward strand.
GTGTACAATGTTCTCCTGGTTCTGCTCCTCTCGCTCTGCATCACTTCCTGGAGGTTGTTCCAGTCTCCATGGAACTTCTCCACTTTATTATTCCTTTTAGCACAATAGTACTCCATCACCAACATATACCACAGTTTGTTCAGCCATTCCCCAATTGATGGGCATCCCCTCATTTTCCAGTTTTGGGCCACCACAAAGAGCGCAGCTATGAATATTTTTGTACAAGTCTTTGTGTCCATTATCTCTTTGGGGTACAGACCCAGCAGTGCTATGGCTGGGTCAAAGGGTAGATATTCTTTTGTCGCCCTTTGGGCATAGTTCCAAATTGCCCTCCAGAATGGTTGGATCAGTTCACAGCTCCACCAGCAATGAATTAATGTCCCTACTTTGCCACATCCCCTCCAGCATTCATTACTTTCCTTTGCTGTTATGTTAGCCAATCTGCTAGGTGTGAGGTGATACCTCAGAGTTGTTTTGATTTGCATCTCTCTGATTATAAGAGATGTAGAACACTTCTTCATGTGCTTGTTAATAGTTTTGATTTCTTTATCTGAGAACTGCCTATCCATTTCCCTTGCCCATTTATCAATTGGAGAATGGCTTGATTTTGTGTACAATTGATTTAGCTCTTTATAAATATGAGTAATTAAACCTTTGTCAGAGGTTTCTATGAAGATTTTTTCCCAATTTGTTGTTTCCCTTCTGATTTTAGTTATATTGGTTTTGTTTGTACAAAAGCTTTTTAGTTTGATGTAGTCAAAATTATTTATTTTACATTTTGTGATTCTTTCTATATCTTGCTTGGTTTTAAAGCCTTTCCCCTCCCAAAGGTCTGACATGTATACTATTCTGTGTTTACCCAATTTACTTATGGTTTCCTTCTTTATGTTTAAGTCACTCACCCATTTTGAATTTATCTTGGTGTAGGGTGTGAGGTGTTGATCTATTCCTAGTCTCTCCCACACTGTCTTCCAATTTTCCCAGCAGTTTTTATGAAATAGTGGATTTTTGTCCCAAAAGCTGGGATCTTTGGGTTTATCGTATACTGTCTTGCTGAGGTCGCTTTCCCCCAGTCTATTCCACTGATCTTCCTTTCTATTTCTCAGCCAGTACCAAATTGTTTTGATGACTGCTGCTTTGTAATATAGTTTTAGGTCAGGGACTGCAAGGCCCCCATCATATGTGTTTTTTTTCATTATTTCCCTGGATATCCTTGATCTTTTGTTCTTCCAAATGAACTTTGTTATGGTTTTTTCTAAATCAGTGAAGAAGTATTTTGGTAGTTCAATGGGTATGGCACTAAATAGATAAATAAGTTTGGGTAGGATGGTCATTTTTATTATATTGGCTCGTCCTATCCATGAGCAGTTAATGTTTTTCCATTTGTTCAAGTCTAGTTTTAGTTGTGTGGCGAGTGTTTTGTAGTTGTGTTCATATAGTTCCTGTGTTTGTCTTGGGAGGTAGATTCCTAGGTATTTTATTTTGTCTAAGGTGATTTTGAATGGGATTTCTCTTTCTAGTTCTTGCTGCTGAGCTGTGTTGGAGATATATAGAAAAGCTGATGATTTATGTGGGTTTATTTTGTATCCTGCAACTTTGCTAAAGTTGTTGATTATTTCAATTAGCTTTTTGGTTGAATCTCTAGGATTCTTTAAGTAGACCATCATGTCATCCGCAAAGAGTGATAACTTGGTCTCCTCCTTGCCTATTTTGATGCCTTCAATTCCTTTATCTTCTCTAATTGCTACTGCTAGTGTTTCTAGTACAATGTCAAATAGTAGAGGTGATAATGGGCATCCTTGTTTCACTCCTGATCTTATTGGGAATGCATCTAGTTTATCCCCATTGCAGATGATATTAGCTGTTGGTTTTAGATATATACTGTTTATTATTTTTAGGAATGACCCTTCTATTCCTATGCTTTCTAGTGTTTTTAATAGGAATGGGTGTTGTATTTTATCAAAGGCTTTTTCTGCATCTATTGAAATAATCATGTGATTCTTGCTAGTTTGCTTGTTGATGTGGTCAATTATGTGGATGGTTTTCCTAATGTTGAACCAGCCCTGCATCCCTGGTATGAATCCTACTTGATCATGGTGAATGATCCTTCTGATCACTTGCTGGAGTCTTTTTGCTAGTATCCTATTTAAGATTTTTGCATCTATATTCATTAGGGAGATTGGCCTATAGTTTTCTTTCTCTGTTTTTGACCTGCCTGGTTTTGGAATCAGTACCATGTTTGTGTCGTAAAAGGAGTTTGGTAGAACTCCCTCTTTGCTTATTATGTCAAATAGTTTGTATAGTATTGGGATTAACTGTTCTCTGAATGTTTGATAGAATTCACAGGTGAATCCATCAGGCCCTGGGGACTTTTTCTTAGGAAGTTCTTTGATGGCTTGTTGGATTTCAATTTCTGATATGGGATTATTTAGGAATTCTATTTCCTCTTCTGTTAGTCTAGGCAGTTTGTATTTTTGTATATATTCATCCATTTCTCCTAAATTGGTGTATTTATTGCCATATAATTGGGCAAAGTAATTTCTAATGATTGCCTTAATTTCCTCCTCATTGGAGGTGCTGTCCCCCTTTTCATCTTTAATGCTGTGAATTTGCTTTTCTTCCTTCCTTTTTTTAACTAGATTGACCAGTACCTTGTCTATTTTGTTTGTTTTTTCAAAGTACCAGCTTCTTGTCTCATTTATTAAATCAATAGTTCTATCACTTTCGATTTTATTAATTTCTCCCTTAATTTTTAGGATTTCTAATTTGGTTTTCTGCTGGGGGTTTTTAATTTGATCGCTTTCCAGTTTTTTCATTTGCATTTCCAATTGATTGATCTCTGCTCTCCCTTGTTTGTTAATATAAGCATTCAGGGATATGAATTTACCTCTGATTACCGCTTTGGCTGCATCCCAAAAGGTTTGGAAGGATGTTTCGCCATTGTCATTTTCCTCGATGAAATTATTAATTGTTTCTATGATTTCTTCTTTAACTAAACGGTTTTGGAGTATCATATTGTTTAATTTCCAATTGGTTTTAGATTTGGTTTTCCATGTACCATTACTAATCATTATTTTTATTGCCTTGTGATCTGAGAAGGCTGCATTCATTATTTCTGCTTTTCTGCATTTGTGTGCTATGTTTCTGTGACCTAATGTATGGTCAATTTTTGTGAATGTGCCATGTGGTGCTGAGAAGAAGGTGTATTCCTTTTTATCCCTATTTATTTTTCTCCATATGTCTATTAATTCTAATTTTTCTAAGATTTCATTCACTTCTTTTACCTCTTTCTTATTTATTTTTTGATTTGATTTATCTAAATTTGATAATGGTTGGTTTAAGTCTCCCACTAGTATGGTTTTATTGTCTATTTCTTCCTTCAATTCTCCTAGTTTCTCCATTAGAAATTTGGGTGCTATATTATTTGGTGCATACATATTGATTAATGATATTCCCTCATTGTCTATAGTCCCTTTTAACAAAATATAATTACCTTCCCTATCCCTTTTGATCAGGTCTATTTTTGCATTGGCTTTATCAGATATCATGATTACCACTCCTGCCTTCTTTCTATCAGTTGAAGCCCAGAAGGTCTTACTCCATCCTTTAATTCTGACCTTGTGGGTGTCAACCCGCCTCATGTGTGTTTCTTGAAGACAACATATGGTAGGGTTTTGGATTCTAATCCATTCTGCTATTCGTCTACGTTTTATGGGTGAGTTCATCCCATTCACGTTCAAAGTTATGATTGTCATTTGTGGACTCCCTGGCATTTTGATTGCCTTCCCTAATTCTAACCTTTTCTTCTTCGGCTCTACCTTTTAGTCCAGTGATTTACTTTGAAACAGTCCCCCTTGTCCCCTCCCTTGATGTTTCCCTTTTTAGTCCCTCCCTTTTTGTTCCCTCCCCCTCCCCCCTCTCTTACCCTCCCTTTTTGTTCTCCCTCTCCCCCTCCCCCCCTTGGTTTTCCCTTCTCCTTACCCTTGTTGGGTAAGATAGAATTCAAGATCCCAATGGATCTGGAGGTTTTTCCCTCTCAGAGCTGATTTCCCTGAGATTGAGGTTTAAGTAACCCCCCCCCCCTCTCTTCCTCTCCTTCTTATAGGAGTTTTCTTCCCCTCCCCTTCCCATGTGAATCTTTGTGTGAGAATGATTTTTCTATTTGGTCTTTCTTTACCCCCTATTTATACATTACATTTTCCCCACATGTTAGTATACATAGGTTGATACAAATGTAGTCCTTATAGAAGAGAGTTTGAGTAAAAGAAGAAGATAACATTTTCCCCTTTCCTTAATATTTACCTTTTCAGGTATTCCTTGCTCTTTGATTTTCGGTATCAAACTTTCCACAGAGCTCTGGTCTTTTCTTTGCAAAAAGTTGGAAGTCTTCTATTTTGTTGAATGCCCATACTTTCCCTTGGAAGTATATAGTCAGTTTTGCTGGGTAGCTGATTCTTGGTTGGAGACCCAGCTCTCTTGCCTTTCTGAAGATCATGTTCCATGCCTTACGATCATTCAGAGTAGAACTTGCAAGGTCTTGGGTGACCCTGATTGGCATTCCTTTATATCTAAATTGTCTTTTTCTGGCTTCCTGTAGGATTTTTTCTTTTGTTTGATAGCTTTGGAATTTGGCAATTACATTCCTGGGAGTTGTCTTTTGGGGGTTTAGTGTAGAAGGTGTTCTGTGAGCTCTGTCAGTGGCTGTATTGCCCCCTTGTTCTAGAATCTCTGGGCAATTTTCTTTGATTATATCTTGTATCACCATGTCCAGTTTGGTGTTTATTTCTGGCTTATCTGGGAGTCCAATTATTCTTAAATTATCCCTTCTCCCCCTATTTTCCAGATCTATCACCTTGTCGGTGAGATATTTTATGTTCTCTTCTAATTTCTTGGTATTTTGGCTTTGCTTTATTGATTCTTGCTCTTTTACACGATCGTTGTCTTCTAGCTGCCTGATTCTGGCCTTTAAAGCCTGGTTTTCTTTTACAGTTTGGTCAAACTGGTTTTGTAGATGCGTGAATTTCTTTTGCATTATTTCCAACTTTTCCTCCCAGAAGGCTTCCATCTTTTTGGTCATTTCTGATTCAAATTCTTCATAGGTTTGTGGAGAGTTTCCATTTCCTTTGGAAGGTTTTGGAGCATTTTCTTTTATATTATCTTCTGTCTGCTCTGTATTTTGTATTTTGGCTCCATAGAATGTGTCCAAAGTCGCCCCTTTCTTCTTATTTTTCTTGGTATTTTGGGGCTTCTGTGGTTCTGTGGAGTTTGTCATCTCTGAATGTGGAGGATTAGTTTTTCTTGTCTCTTTCTGGTGTTCAGAGGCAGTCCTGGGCAGATAGTTCTATGGGCTTTCCCTGGGTTAAACTGAATATGCCTCACTGGAACTGGAATGGAAGGGTCGGACCACGAGGCCACACTCTCCCCCCGGCTCGCTTTCCGGAAGTTGCCTTCAGAATCGCTGGCCGTGAGGCTGTTTCGCAGGCCTGCGGGGGGATGGGCTGCCGCTTCCCCAAGCTCCGAGAGCACAGACTTTCACTGAGACTTGGATAGCAGGATCCAGCCCGTGAGGCTGTCTTGCCCGCCCTGAGGGTTGCTGTTGTTTTGACCAGCTCTCTGCAGCGGAAGCCCCAGGCAGTAACTTTCACCGGGACTGTAGAAGGCCCTGAGGGTTGTTGTTTCCGAGGACCCTGCTCTCTGAGCCGGCCGGGCTGCGGCTTCCGGGAGCCTTGGACTCTGCGCTCCTACCCCTGAGGTCCGAGTGATCTCGGGTTCTGGCTTTTAAGGGGAGCCGTACCTTTTGAACCGGGTCCAGGTCCAGGAGGAGGGTTCCCAGGGTCTGTGCTGTTGATCGTTTTGAATTTCGGCGCCTTAGGAGCTTATCGTTTGAGATTGGTCGGGAAGGGTTTTCCGGAGATCTGAGCTTTAGCTTTCTCTAAGCCGCCATCTTAACCGGAAGTCTGTTCATTAGGTTGAATTCTTTTGAAGGGTCATAGCTTTATCACATTCTACAACCTTTATACAACCAACACTATGTCATTTGCTAATGGGGATATCTGGAAGATTTCACCATCTATAGGAAACTCCCCTTCCAATGGGACTCTGTGAAGGACATTCTTAATGATGGGGGGTGAGTATTTTCAGCAAGCATCCAATTTTATGACTCACTTGATATTGACTTGATAACCAGGGAATTTTTTAAAAGTTCTCTTTCTAGCTATATATATTCAAGGAATCTTGAATATTATGAATATATCCATGAGAGACACTACAGAAGGCTTTGAGGATTAAATACTTCACTCTGCTCTCCCCAAACCATTTTTAGCATTTATCATTGGACAATAAACACAGGAGAATTCTGTTTTTTTTTTAAACTTTACCTTCCATCTTAGAACCAATACTGTGTATTGGTTCCAAGGCAGAAGAGTGGCAAGGGCTAAGCAATGGGGGTTAAGTGACTTGCCCAAGGTCACACAGTTAGGAAGTGTCTGAGGCCAGATTTGAACCCAGGACCTCCTGTCTCTAGGCCTGGCTTTCAAACCACTGAGCTACCCAGCTGTCTCCTAGTATTCTGTACTCTTGACACCCTTCTGTCAATCGCACAATAGTACAGACATTGTGCATTACCAAAAACTACTTTTAAAAGCTTTTTTCCTTCCTCAAATTTTTATCCTGAATACCCTTGATGTATGTGTAGCACATGTTCATATTTTATACAGATGATAAATCATTAAATGACTTGATCATTGCTGAAGTCTTGATCATTTTGTCTTCTTTCTGCTAATTATACGATCTTTTTTCCCAGCTGATTAGTATCTTCCTCTCCTCAAGATATCCTGAAAATGTCACTCATTGATTTCAAAATTGCATTACCTCCAGCACAGATTTCTTTTCTGCCCCTATAGTCTTGGCTAACCAGTTTTCTTGATTTCACTTTTTTAATTGCCATTACAACTTCATGCTATAAGTCCATGGGGACCTGAGATGTCAGAACCCTGAAGCCGTGGTTCAGTTGTCATCAATGATGAGAGTTACAGAAATGCTAAAAATTTGCTCTTTTGTCAACTTGTCATCCTCCTTCAAGGAGCGGATAATTTTCATCAGCTTATATTTACTGAAACATTCACAAGAAAATGGTCATTCTACTAACAGTAAGACAGCAAACTAGTGTAGATATGTCAACTGTCCCCTCAATATAATTAATTATGAAGATATAGAAGCTCTACAAACTAAGAAAAGATATCAGGCTTGGGCCTACTGATTTCTCCCACTGGCTTGGTTTTCCTTGGCACTGAGCAGCTGTTGGCAATTCTCTCTCACCACCTAAAATATGATAAAGGGACTTATCCATCTTCTTTAGTGATGATCTCATGGAAAAAGAAAACATTTGGGAAATATTTCCACACATCCTAATTTATAAAAATATTTAAGAATACATAGTCTGTCTATCGTTGGTTCTCTTTTCCAAAAAATAAAAAAAAAAACATATTCTTAAATGGGAACCCTGCTTTGGTTCACTGTATGCCCTACACAAAATATACGTATCTACCAGCTATGCCCATATTTCTTGGCCACAAAAAAAGGCAAGGATCAAGGAAAACTGTCCTTGCTTAATTCACTGCTAAACTGAATCTTCAGGAAAGTGTGACACCTTCATATAAAGAAATTACTCTCCTTCCCAATCAAATGCTGCCTAGGTCTTGAATACCTCTCCCCTCCCCTTGTGGCCTTTCTTGTTTTCTTCTTAGCTCAAATAAAAGATGCGATCTGGAAAGATGAAAGACATCTTTGACTTGTAAACATACCACAGAAGGAAGGCATGAAGAGTCTTTTTTTCTTTAGCTATTCACAAGCTGACAACAAATATTTACTTCCCATTACATAACCCTTGTCACTGCTCAGTGAGATTGAGTGAGATAGCCTGAGTTTAATGTGGTATAACTCCAAAGGGGCCTTTTTAAAATGAATTTCTAAAATAGCCCCTCAAAACCCCTTACAGAGCCACCGGCTTAAAGAAACTACTGTGCCTCAAACGCATTGCCTTTTATTCTTAAAGAAAAGAATCAAACACTTCTCTAAACAGGAATTCCAAAAGAGAGGCAGCAATGGTAAATCGACTATGGGGCCAACCTTGGAGTAAGGAAGACCCAGGTTCAAGTTCTTACTCCAGCACATATTAATTTATGTGACCATTGACAAGTCCTTTAAATTCTCAGTGCCTTAAGCAATCTCTAAAACCCAAAGTTACAAATTAGCTATCTCCTTTGAGGGAGGGAACTTTTACACTGATAATTCCCTATGCCAATGAAATTTAATAATAATGATAACAAAAGCCAGCATTTATGCAGGATCTACTCTGTGACAGGCTTTGTGCTAAGCACTTTACAAATATTAGGTCATTTGATCCTATAACACCTAGATGCTATTATTATTTTCATTTTCTAAATGAGGAAACTGAGGCAGAGTAATTTGATCACAGTTCCATATTTGAGACTGGACTTGAATTCAGGTCTTCCTAATTCCAGTCTAGCACTCTCTCCTCTGTGTCTGGTTACTTCCCATCAAATAATCATATTCTTTATTTCCAATAGTGCTTTTAACTTTTTCAAAAACACTAGAATGAGATTCCAGACTCCTGGTTTCTAATCCCAAATATGAAACTGAATAATTATATAAGCTTGGGCAGGACATTTCACCTCTCTCAACCTCAGTACACTTCTTTGAAAAATAAAGGAATGATACTAGATAACCTCTGGCTTCATCGATAAAGAAGGGTGAGATTTTAAGGGATAAGACAAAGATACCAGGGGTCAGTTAATTATGTGATTACTCTAGTAAGGTTAATTATCCATTCTCTAGCTTCTGTAATACTCCTCCTAAAATGGATCTATCGTGTCAACTGATGCAATAATTTAAAATTTGTTATTAATATCTTATAATATATCCTATCTGTGTAAATATATTTTAAATAAAATAATTATGAACAAATACAGTTTTACTTTGACATAAACATTTTTCTTCCACTATCTCTAGGATGTGCCATTGCACTAAGCAAATTGACAAAACTTGGTCCTTCAAATTCCAGTTTTTCTTAAAGCATACATGGACTCATCTCTTTATATCTATGTTAAGATTTATAAGTATATCTATTAATACATATAATTACCTATGTATCACATTATATCGCTATAGAGTTCCCTCTATATATGTATCTAGAATTGATCAATATATTATATGATAAGATATACCAATATAGGGATATATAGTATATATGTACAATAGCAACATATATCTATTATGTACATATAATATCGATAGACAACATTTCTTGTAATAGTATATATGCTATTATCATATAACTTTAGTATATATTTGCATGTGTTTTAGTATAGTCACACTAGCATGGATATGACTATAAGTATGTATATATGAAATCTATACAAGTTTCGAATATATAGCAATATTTAGGCATAATATAGTATTTCTATTTACACAGAAATATACTAAAATAGTTATATGATTCCTTATGTGTATAGATCTACTATTATAGTTATACACGTGCATACATATACATATACATTAAATATTTATACACACTCTAATAGTATACATATATACTGTATAGTATACATAATAGTATACATATATACTATTAGAGTGTGTATAAACAGCATATATATACTATTATATATTGCATAATTATGTTATATACACACTGCTACATATACATGCATTCACACACTCACAAACCATAAATCTACCAAGCACATTTCTATTGGTCACTACAAACATCTATGCTGATAAAGCAATCTCCACCTTGCATGTCATGTCACACTCTCCTAATAGTCTCCTTTTGTTTACCCAAGAACTGTGAATGATTCATGAGTAAGGGATCCCTCTTGCTTCATTCACCATTTGTCCAGTTTTCTGTTCCCTGTATGTAGGAACAATGAAGCAATGGAGAAAAAGCTATCAAAATACTCTCTTCCACTCTCCCTCCTTTCACTTTTCCTAGGTAGAAAGATGACAGAATGAGGATTCCAAAAGATCTTGTCTAGCTGAACGAGTAGAGTAAAATATATAAGATGAAATGTCATAAGAATAAATGTGGAGTCTTATGTCTAAGTTCCAAAACTCAACTGCATAAATATAAGATGAATATTATCTAGAGCTATTGTTGGATTTGATAAAAATCAATTTTAAAACCCAATATAATCTTAATGTACATTAACAGAAGTATGGTTTCCAAAATAAGGGGGTGAAAGCCCTTCTAAACCCTGCCCTCTCAAGGTAGGGTCTGGAATATGGTGTTCAAGGATATTCAATGTATTTTAGAAAAGATACTGACAAACTACAGCAAATCCAGAGGAAGGCAGGAATTAGAAATGATGTCAATGGGTTGAAAAAACTGAGGTATTGTAGAAGAGGGATTATATGTTTTGACTAGTCAAGAGGTAAGACCTAGCACTAATTTGTGGAAATTACAGGAAATCAGATCTTGGCTTAACATAAGGAAAAATGTCCAAACAATTAGAATATCTAAAAATGGAACAGGTTGTCTTGGGAAATGATGAGTTTCCTGCTCCTGGATACCTCAGATTTAAGTGGAGGTTAAATTAATATTTGCCAGACATATTTAGGTAGAATTCATGCTTTGTCTAGAGCAAGAGTTCTTAATCTAGGGTTCATGAACTTAATTTCTTTTTTAATATTTTGCTAACTACATTTCAGTATATCTTGGTAATTGGTAATCCTATATATTTTATTTTACACATTAAAGAACATTACTCTGAGAAAGGTCCATAGATTTCATCAGGCTCCTAAGGGGGTCCATGACACAAAAATAGTTAAGAACTTTTGGTCTAGAAATTGGATTAGATGACCTCAGTAATTCCATGATGCTTTGATCCCCTATTTAGGAGATGGTGAAACTTTGAATCAAAAGGTTAGTGACTTCGCTAAGTCTAGCAATTTAATGTTCAACCCAGGTTTTCTAGCCCTGTGAATTTTCTAACTGCTGCCTAATAGATTATAGAAATCACTCTAAATAAATATGCAAATAATTATAAATGTATTACTTGACTGTTAAAAGGGATTAAAGGTTAGCAATAATGAATTCATAATAGCAACACCAACATTAACTGTACCACTTGACAGAAATTTAATATGAGTATCACAAGCCATATGTGAAGAACACTGTTAAAATAATTTACATTGGAATTTCACGGCACGCACAAGCCACACATTCACTCTTGTGTTGGAAATAAAAAAGTCAAAAATATCTATAAGGTCCAGTTCAGGTGCCACTACCTCCATGAAGCCTTCCATAATCTTACCAGCTAGACATATTTTTTCTTTCCTTGGACCTCTGACTGCACTTTGTACCTCCCCTGAACATTTATCATATCCTAATTTGCATTAAAATATGTTTACAAGGCTCAATCTTCTCAACTAGACTTTCCAGAAGTCTTACTCCAAAGCTTCCCAATGGCAAAGCTGTGGCCCTGCATTCTTGAAGGCTTTGGCAGTAAAACACAAGTCTTGGTAAAGTCTACAAAACTGTTAAGATTTAAAGTTATGGCCCAGCACATGCCTGCATGATTACACTCTCAAGTCCCTCCTTGCTAAGGTTGCAAAGGTCTTTCAGCTGTTGTGAATAAATGATGAAATATTTGAACAAAAGTATTCTAGTTAATCATGTTTGGCATAAATGTAATAAAGAGAGCCTAGAGATAGAGAGAGCTGCAGAGTGACTGTTGAGTAATACAGGAGGTGGCTAGAGCCTGGTCCATGTGGATAGTTGTAGGATTGAAAAAAAAAAGTGGGGGGGAGCTGAGATGTGCAGGTCTTGCATGAGGCCAGCCATTTATGAGGGGGAATCTGAGATATTTTGCCTAGTTGGAGTTTATGGATTCAAATTTGGTCTCAGACACTTCTAAGCTATGTGATCCTGGTCAAGTCACTTACATCCATTTGCCTAGCTTTTTCCCTTCTGTCTTAGAGTTGTTAGTGGGACAGAAAGTTAAGGAAGAAGAGGAAGAAGGAGAAGGAGGGGAAGGAGAGGAGGAGGAGGAGGAGGAGGAGGAGAAGGAGGAGAAGGAGGAGGAGAAGGAGGAGAAGGAGGAGGAGAAGAAGAAGGAGAAGGAGGGGAAGGAGAGGAGGAGGAGGAGGAGGAGGAGAAAGAGGAGAATCCTCAGATGGCTAGATTAGCAATTAGAAAGAAAATGAGCAGTCGGTGCAGGAAGTGATGGTTTTGGAGTCATGTCAATGGGGAGTGAGGAGTGGGCACTTACAATCATGTGACTTAAACTGCAATGGCATGAGAGTAAAGTGTTTTTTGATCTAAGCCCTGGGATATGTTCCCAGGTATAGGGTAAAGGTGACAGGAATAAGCACTGGGAGGAGGAGTGAGGGAGAAGGGGAGAGAAATAAAACAATCATAAAATGCCCAACAAAAGTACGTGGTGTTTAGGAAACCACAGAGGAGAAAAATTTTAAGCTGGGCTAATCTACAGCATGAGGAAGCTAGATGACTCAGTAGATATATCACAAAGCCTGGTGGCAGGAAGATCTGAGTTCAAATATGGTCTCAGAGACGTAATAGCTGTGTGATCCTGGGCAAGTTGTTTAACCTCCATTTGTCTTAATCTTTCTTTTTGAAGAGAAGCAATGACATCATGAGGATGATGTCTTGACTTGTGCACAAGTTGATTTAAGTGAGGCAGGGTTGTACAATCTCTTTAGCTAAAGAGTTTGCACAACTCTGCCACAATCCCCCTTTCAGGGTCATTGAAATCCAGTGACAAAAGTCAGGACAACTGGCAATGACCCAGGATGCAATGGATGACCTGGGCTTTTCAATGTCTGACTAAGCTCTAAGCATTCCATAGCATCTGACTCAGCCACCTTTATGGCTGTTGGAATCAATTATTCCTATCTGTCCATCCCACCAGAGGAGTCTTCACATATCTGGGGTCAACATGTTCCTAATTTACAATGGATCAGAGGCCAATCAGTTACCCTCAAGTCCATTTAGCCCACCTACCAAAATAGTATTATTAGTGTGTGCCTGTTGCTCATGCTATAGCTTCTTGGAGCCATAGGTGAGAATTGGGTCAAAGATGGATGAGCAGCCCTGAAAAGGTCTTGGCAGTCCCTCACAATAGAGGTGCTGATCCTTCCAAGATACTCAATTACACCCCTCAGTTTGCCTTAATCCACTGGAGAAGGAAATGTCAAAAGACTCCAATATCTTTGCCAAGAAAACTTCTTTGAAAGTATCGCTGTGCTATGGTCCACAGGGTCCCAAGGAATTGAACAGGACTGAATGACTGAACAATCATTTACAACATTCAGTTCAACAGACTTAGAGAAGGATGCAATGCAAGGAAGCAATACTTAAAGAGAATCATTTCAGTGGTGGAATAGGAATGGACACACAATTGTAGGAGATTTGTAGGTAGGAAACCAGAAAATGGACAACAAAGATGAAATCAACCCCAAATTACACAATGCTACTTTTCTAGGGAAAAAACCTACACCTGATTTAAAAAGCTATGAAGCTTCTCTTTAATTGTTGGAAAAGGAGCGATCTGGGGGTCTATCTACAACCCTTAAGAACCTCTCTTCATTTTTCAGGTGCACATTAATTAGTCTGGCAGTTGAGCCCAAGGCAAATACAAGTTCTAGGGTTAAAAGACCAATACATATCATTTCTCCAACAGCTGCAGAAGGAAAGCATCTGCCACCTCACAGATGTGAGCTTCTCCCTCTCCCATCTCATTGGTATGACTGAAATGAAAGCCAGTGCCGAAGAGTACATTATACATGTCATATAACCTTGACTGTTTTGAAGGACATTTTCTTGTTTTCCAGGATGTATGGAAAGTCAGTAGAAGCAGCTCAGGGTTGTGGATATGGCACTAGCCTTGTTATAAAGGACCCTTGTGTTCAAATCCCATCTCTGACATTTTCTAGTTGTCTGACCCGGGACAAATCATTTAACATCTGTGAACCTTATATAACCCAGACATTATCTAATAAGTCGTAGATGAGTTGTGATCTGAGTTGGCAGAGGGAGTTGCCACATCAGAGATCTTTATCTCAACAGAATCACAGATCCTTTCCATTCAGGATATCTATGATCAACCCTGGAAGAACCCATAGTACCAACAACCTCTTCTGGAATCTGGAGAAGCCATTTTTCAAACTCCAAAGTGAGTAATTAGTTTTCAGCATTTCAACTGCCAGATTCTTGACTTTTTCCTGATACTATTATATATATGGTGATGTTTCCGTGGGAATCATCACTGTGACTAGTCATAATAAGAGTCTCAAGCCCTATATGCTGACCATTAAGCAAAGCCCTAATGTCTCATTCCATTGCTGTAATGTACCCAAAAAATAAAGGCCAGGTATCACTGCAATATTCAGTTAAGTAGATGGAAAAAAAACCCATTTAATCTTTTGGTATTGTGTCTGTTAGTGACCTGAATGACCTACTTTATTTTCATTAAATTCTATAGATATTTACAGTTTTATAGTTCCCTGGGTTTCTTGCCTCAACTCATTAGTAATTCTCAAAGTGGTAGAACTAATGGAAAACACACTAGCATCTTTGCTACCCTGAAAATATCTGCAACAAGACTTAGTTGAGCAAAGAGGATCAGGTGGATTTAGAATGTGTACTAGTTCTTCAAACTCAAATGTTCTTTGGAGGAAAAAATAAAAATGATGTTGATTGTACAGTTTTGGCAAGGGCTTGCTCATTTGCAGGAAAACCATATTTTGCACCACATCCTCACATATTGATATGTTGAGGAAATAAACAGCAAACATCATTTCCCATCCATCTGCTAAGCTTGTTAGAAAGATGAACACCCAGCGTTCAGATGTTTTCCCCTCAGGTTCGAAATTCCAAAATCAGCATAATTTGCTTTTACTTTACAAGACAAATTTTCATCCAATATAAAGTGAGTGCAGCTACTTGGGTGAAAATAAAGAAAACACATGAAGAAAAAAGGCAATGTGTCTTGGATACCAGTCAACAGATGTCTGCTATTGGGCTTCCATTGTGACATAAGCATATGTGATGATTCTCACAAAAAACAAAACTCTGCCCCCTTTTTCTTATACAGAAGAGTGTTAGTGACTATCTTTTACTTTTTTAATAATGGAATAAAAGTCCCTGATGAAATACTAAAACCTGAAGAAAGCACTTAATTTATTATTTCTAACAAACTATTAGAAATTTACTGACAAATGGTCAAAGAATATGAACTGGCAGTTCTCAGATAAATTAAAACTATCTTTAGTCATATGAAAAATACTTCAAAACACTATTAAATGGAGAAATGTAACTTAAAACAACTTTGAAGTGCCACCTTATACTTATCAGATTGGGCTAACATTACAGATAAAAAGGAAAATGATAAAAATTGGAAGGGATATGGGAAAATTGGGACACTAATACACTATTAGTGGAGTTGTAAAATGATCCAACCATTCTGGATTGGAATTTGGAATCATGCCCAAAGGGTGATAAAACTATGCATACCCTTTAACTCAGTAATACCACTTCTAGGTCTATATGCCAAAGATATCAAAGGGGGAGGAGGGAAGGACACATTTGTGCAGAAATATTCGTAGCTCCTTTTTATTCTGGTGACAAAGAACTTGAAACTGAAGGGGTATTATTCAATTGGGGAATGCCTGAACAAATTGTGGTATATGATTATAATGTAACATTATTATGCATAAGAAATGACAAATAAGATGATAGCAAAAACCTTGAAAAGATTTATATGAAGTGATGCAAGGTAAAGTGAGCAAATACAGAACATTGTACACAGAAACAGCAATAGAGTATGATGATCAACTATGAATGACAATTATTATCAATTATGTAAGAGTTCATAATAATTCCTAGGGACTGGACAAAAAAAAAAGCTATCCATTGCTGTAGAAGGAACTGATGGCATCTGAATGCAGAATGAAGATTCCATTCTTCACTTTATTTCCTCCCTGAATTTTTATCTAGTTTAAATGATATGTGTCTTCTTTCACAATATGATGAACTTGGAAATATGTATTTTATAACACATATATGACTTATATTGCCTGACATCTTGGAAAGAGAGGAGTGTAGTAAGGAGTGAGAGAACATGGATCACAAAATGTGAAAACAATTATTAAAAACTGTATCAACAAGCAAAAAATGAAATTTTATATTTTTTTTAATTTATACTCTTTAGGATTCACATTGGCTCTTTGATATCTAGCAAAGAAAAATTCATATGAAACAATAAAATTCAACTAAATGAAAAGAAAGTTAGCAAGGGTGGGGAAAATGCCCACTAGTGTTTAAGTCAAATGTTCCAGTGTAAAAATACAAATTAGAAAGTTCTGGGATCTCTCCATAGTTACTCCTCCAGAAAATTTTATTTCCTGAACTTCTACTCATATTCTAGCATTTTAGGGATAAGTTGATATCCTCTTCTGCAATTATTTGATTTTGTTCTTCATCTAGCAAAGAGGTGGAGCTGATGGGGTTACAAATCATATGTCAACAAGAGAAAATATCAATAAAGCAAAAGCACAACTTAAATTTAACAAGGACAAGAAATAGCATGCAACAAAACCCCCTGCAGCTGGTACATAAAATATTTGTACCATTCTAATTAATGTCATTATGTGGATATAAAAACATATTATGGAGATATCATAGGTTATTACTTTGAATAGGAGATTCTCTACATCTTGTATTAGTGGGGAAACTGAAGAAGGAACCAAAGTTCCAGCTACTTGGGAAATAGGTATAAGGTAACACTTGTTTCCTTCCTCCCCTTTCCCCAAGTGTGACTGTTAACAAATGAGTCAGTTCTGACTGAACTAAAGGGGAAAGTAAGATTTCCCCTCAACCTCCTTCTTGAAATGATGTTCTTTGAAGCTCCCCTCCTAACATATTGAGTCTGATTGATGTCTCTATTAAAAATCAAGATGTCTATTTATTTAGGTATAAAGTGTTGAAAGGGTAATGAGGAAGGGGGAAAAGGAAATCCCTTGCTATTTCCTATACAGATCTGGGGGTTTGAACGAGGGTCTTTCTTCAGGATAAGCTCTGAGGTCCCCCTAAGAGACAAAGGTCTTTATCCTAAAAGTGTCACCAGTTGAAAGATAAGATTTTCCATGGCTCAGGAAAAAGGATTGAGGAAATGGGCATCTTCACAGGAGAGGTTTAGTTCCTTCTCCCCTCAGCTCCAGGAGCAAAAAACCTCTTCCAGTTTTATAACTGCCCCCTCCTGAGCTTGGCTAAAAAGTTCCATACCATCCCCCGAAGTCAGCTGGGGTACCATTTCCTCTTCTCCTGAGATAGGTTGTCAAAATTCAAATTTTTCCATTGCTTGTGGCCTTTCTGTCTTATACAATCTTAACCCACTGTTTTGCAAAATAAGGTAAGCTACTGAGTTAAAACAATTCAACAAATACAGATTAAATATCTACTGAGCTACTGTGTGCTTAGGACTCACTAAGCCTTAAAGGAACCCACTAGGCACATGAAGCTAAGACATAGCTCCTTACCTTATTTGACCTATAAGCTAAGAAATCCATATCAAACCCCACAAAGGGGTGTTGATTCCTGGATGTAGAAGAAAGATTTCATTATAACATAAGCCAATGCTCTACTCAAATTCAGATATGGAAATCTAAAATGAAGAAAGTCTCATTGAATCTAGAAAGTACATGAAGAGATCACTTAGTTTAGCCCCCTGCCTACAGGAATGTGAAAGCATCAGCCAGTCTGCAAACATATATCAAATACCTTTGATATGCTCAGCACTAGACCAGACACTACAAGGATATTAAAAAATCATAATATCACATCTTCCAATCCTCAAAAAACTTACCATGAAGTTCAGATGGTAAGATTAACATATATATGCAGACACACAATTTAAAGAATTCTGGAAAATAGTATCAGTCAGTCAGTGAATGTTTATTGACTTCCTACTGTGTGTATGATGAGGGGGTGTCCACTGATTGGGGAATGGCTGAACAAATTGTAGTATCTGTTGGTGATGGAATGTTATTGTGCTCAAAGGAATAATGAACTGGAGGGATTCCATGTGAACTGGAACGACCTCCAGGAATGGATACAGAGTGAAAGGAGCAGAACTAGGAGAAACTTATACACAGAGACTGACACACTGTGGCACAATCAATTGTAATAGACTTTTCCACTAGCAGCAATGCAATGATCCAGGACAATCCAGAGGAATATTTGAGAAAGAATGCTATCCACATCCAGAGAAAGAACTGTGGGAGCAGAAATGCAGAAGAAAAACATAGGATTAATCACATAGTTCGATGAGGATATGATTAGGGTTTTGGTATTAAATGATCACTCTACTGCAAATATGAATAACATGGAAATAGATTTTGAACAATGATACACGTATAACCCAGTGATACTACTTGTCAGCTCCAGGAGGGGGGAGTTCAGAGCAGGGTGTGTGTGGAATCATGAATCATGTAACCATGAAAAAATATTCTAAATAAAAATTTTAAAAATGATTTTTCTTTCATTCATCAGACTATTAAATCACAATATAAGGCAGACCACAATCACCCTATGAATGGGAAGTAGAATAAGTAATCTAAGAATTCTCTGCAGGGAAGACTATATATAAATAAGTGAAAAATTGTGTTATACACATCAAAAAATATGAGCAAAAAAGGAAAATAATCAATGTTGAAGGGCATATGAAAAAAATGGAAACACAAGTACACTGTTGGTAGAACTATGACCTGACACAACCATTCTGGAGAGCAATAGGGAACCATGCCCAAAGGGCCATAAAACTGTGTATACAACTAACAGAGTTCAGAAACAAGCGATAGAAAGAGAAATTCTCTTTAAAATAATCCTAGACAATATAAAATACCTAGGAATCTACTGCCAAGAAAAACAGGAATTATATGAACTGTAGTAAGCAAAGGAAGATTGCAAAATGATTCTGCAAAATGAACTGCATTTGATTGACAGAGACATGTGACAGACAATCACATGGGAGCCTGGATCAAGATTCTAAGGTCCCAACTGAAAAAAAAAAATAACAACAGACTTCTGGGTGAAGCTTTTGGGAGTTAGCTGTGATCCATCTTTTCTACAAGTTTTCTGGCCCTTTCTGAGACACCAGCTTGAGGGGAGAAATACTGCTTTTACTGGCTACTGGCAGCTGGACTGAAGACCAAAGAAGAACCGTCCCTTCTCTGCTGGATCTACTTTGGACATTACCTCTGGGATCTTGGCTCATTTACTGGACTCAGTTTGTGAGGTTCTGTTTGGAGGAACTTAACTTATTTAGCCTAGATAAGTTAGCCATTAGGATATTATTAAGGGATTTAAGTTTGGGGATAAGATTAAGAAATTTTCCTTCTCCCTTGTTGCCCTCCTTCCTCTCCCTTTCCCATCAATAAACTTTAAAAAATTTTAGATATTTCCTTCTTGTCTCTTTCCCATTAACAATCCCACCATAACAGAACACAACTACAAAACACTATTCATACAACTGAAGTCAGATCTAAATAATTGGGAAAATGCTAATTACTCATGAATAGGCTGAGTTAATACAATAAAAATGACAATTTCGCCTAAATTAACTTATTCAGTAACATACCAATCAAACTACCAAATAATTATTTTATAGAACTTGAAAAAATAATAACAAAATTCATCTGGAAGAACAAGAATGTCAAGGGAATGGAAAAAATGTGAAGTGCAAGTGGCCTAGCAGTACCAGATCTCAAACTGTACTATAAAGTAGTAATCAAGAAAAAGGTCTGGTGCTGAATAAGAAAAAAAGGGTAGATCAATGGAATAGATAAGACATTATGATATTCAGGGGTAAATTACTTAGCCACCTAGAGTTTGATAAACCCAAAGACCCCAACTTTGGGCATAAGAATTAACTATTTAACAAAAACTAATAGGAAAACTGGAAAACTATATGGCAGAAACTAGGTATAGATTAATATTTCATACTCTATACTAAGATAAGGTCAAAATGGGTACATGATTTATATATAGAGAGGAATACCATAAGGAAATTAGAGGAACATAGAAGAATTTAACTGGAAGATCTATGGAGAAGGGAAGAATTCATGATCATACGAGAGATAGAGAGCATTTTAAGATATAAAATGAATAACTTTTATTATAGTAAATTAAAAGGCTTTTGTACAAACAAAACCAATGTAACTAAGCTTTAGAAGGGAAAGAAAAAATGGGGATATTTTTCTGTAACAGATTTCTCTGATAAAGCTCTAATTTCTAAATTATAGAGAACTAAGTCAAATTTATGAGACTACAAGTCATTCCTCAATTGACAAATGGTCAGAAAATCTGAACAAGCAATTTTTAGATGAAGAAATCAAAGCTATCAATAACCACATGAAAAAAATTCTAAACCACTCTTGATTACAAAAATGCAAACCAAAAGAACTCTGAGATACCAAACATCTATCAGATTGGCCAATATGGCAGTAAAGTGATAATTATTGGTGGGGACATGCCCCAAATGCAAAATTGTGACACTAATGCTTTGTTGGTGGAGTTGTAATCTGATCCAAACATTCTAGATGGCAATATGAACTATACACAAAAGGCTATTAAACTGTGTGTACTCTTTGAAACTGTAATACCACCAGTGAGTCTGTACACCAAAGAGATCATAAAATGAGGGAAAGGACGTACTTGTACAAAAATATGTACAGCAGCTCTTTTTGTGGTGGCAAAGAATTGGAAACTGAGGGGGTGTCAATCAATTGGAGAACAGATGAGCAAGTTATAGTATGTGGTTAATTCAGAAAAACCTGTAAAGACTTATATGAAGTAATACCAAGTAAAGTTAGAACTAGAAGAACAGTGTATACAGTAACAGAAATATTATCCGAATGATCAACAGGACTAAACTATTATTAGCAAAACAAGGTTCCAAGATAATCCCAAAGGACTCATGTTAAAAAAAAAAAAAAGCTATCTACAGCTAAAGAAGGAACTGTTGTAGTCTGATTACGGATCAAAGGATGGCATCTTTTATTTTATACATGAGATTTTTTTATTATATGTATGTGTCTTCTGAGGAATATGAAAATATGTCTTTCATGAAAGCACTGGTATAAACTGTATGAGATCATTTACTGTCTTGAGTAGGAAAAGAGTGAAGGAGAGAGAGAATCTGAATCTCAAAGTGTCTGAAAATAATTTTTAAATCATTTATACATGTAATTTTTTAAAAATTTAAGTCGAAAAAATAAAATATAATCTTTGAAAAAAATTTTGTGATACAGACTATATATAAGCTATGGGAGTAAATAGAAAAGGAAAATCAATGAGGGCTAGTGTAGTTAGAGCAGTTATCATGAAAGACCTGGGAAGGATGCATAGGATTTGTTCATATAGGTGGAAGCAGTGAAGATGGCATTCTAGGAAGAGTGTAATACCAGGAGCAACAATAGAAATGAATACGGCCTTATGGTGGGACCTTGAAAAGACCATTATCACTGTAATGAAGGATATATGCTAAGGATCAGTAGAAAATAAGGTTAGGGTAGGATGAGCTAACATAATAAAAATAACAATCCTACCCAAACTAATTTACTTATTTAGTGCCACACCTACCAAACTACCAAGAAACTTTTTTACTGAATTAGAAAAAACTGTAACAAAGTTCATTTGGAAGAACAAAAGATAAAGAATATCAAGGGAAATAATGAAAAAATGTGAAGGAAAGTGGCCTAGCAGCACCAGATCTTAAACTGTACTATAAAGCAGTGGTCTTCAAAACAATATGGTACTGGTTAAGAGACAGAAAGGAGGATCAGTGACATAGACTTGGGGTAAAAGACCTCAGCGAGACAGTGTATGACAAACACAAATAGCCCAGTTTGGGGGACAAAAATCCACTATTTGACAAAAACTGCTGGGAAAATTGGAAAACAGTATGAGAGAGATTGAGTTTAGATCAACATCTCACACCCTACACCAAGATAAACTCAGAATGGGTCAAAGACTTGATTATAAAGAAGAAAACTATAAGTAAATTAGGTGAACATAGAATAGCATACATATCAGATCTATGGGAAAGGAAAGATTTTAAGACCAAGCAATAGTTAGAAAATATTACAAAATGTAAAATAAATAATTTTGATTACATTAAATTTAAAAGGTTTTCTACAAACAAAACTAATGCAATAAAAATTAGAAGGGATGCAACAAATTGGGAAAAAATCTTTATAACAAAAACCTCCGAAAAGGTCTAATTACTCAAATTTATAAGGAGCCAAATCAATTGTACAAAAAATCAAGTTATTCCCCAGTTGATAAATGGGCAAGGGACATGGATAGGCAATTTTCAGATAAAGAAATCAAAATTATCAATACACAAATGAAAGTGTTCTAAATCTCTTATAATTAGAGAAATGCAAATCAAAACAACTCTGAGGTACCAGACACAACAGAAATATCTATATTTAGGAGCAAGGAATGGAAGGGTTTTGGGGGTAAGAACTGAGGGTCATGGTACTTACAGGGCCATGAGGAGATAGCAAATAAGACATTTGGAAGGGATCAAGATGTAATTTCCAAGAACAAACCTATGTACAAATCCTGGTTCTGCCACTTCTGACCTCTCTAAGGCTTACTCAGGGAACTGGCTCTGAGCTCCAAATTACTATCTTCCTTTAGAACCCACACAAATGACTTTTGTTTTTTTTTAATTTAGTTTTTGTGTTCATATTGTTGTGGGGGGCTGGAAATTAACCCTTGGTCCCAGGAGGGAGCCCTTTCAAGAATGACAGACGCAGATGGAAACCCTTTAAAGATAGAAACATTTATTTAGGTTGAATGGTCAGAAGGCATCATGTAGGACCAACTACCTCCCTGAACAGAGAAAAGTTCAGTGTTTTTATATCCCGAAGGGAAGGATGGGAAGGGGGATGAGCAAGTGAGAAAAAATGAAGAGAATAGGTAACAGAAGTAGACTGGCTAAAATGACAGCAAAGGAAAATAATAAATGTTGGAGAGGATTTAGCAAAATTGGGACATTAATGCATTGCTGGTGGAGTTGTGAATTGATCCAACCATTGTGGATGGCAATTTAGAACTATGCCCCAAGGGCACTAAAAGACTGCCTGCCCTTTGATCCAGCCATAGCACTGCTGGGTTTATACCCCAAAGAGATCATAAGGACTTGTACAAGAATATTCATAGCTGTGCTCTTTGTGGTGGCAAAAAATTGGAAAATGAGGGGATGCCCTTCAATTGGGGTACATGTTGGTGATGAGATACTATTGTGCTCAAAGGAATAATGAATTGGAGGAATTCCATGGGAACTGGAACAACCTCCAGGAATTGATGCAGAGTGAAAGGAGAAGAACCAGGCAAACGTTATACTCAGAGACAGATACACTGTGGTACAATAGAATGTAATGGACTTCTCTAATAGCAGCAATATAATGATCCAGGACAATTCTAAGGGACTTATGAGAAGGGACACTCTCCACATCCAGAGAAAGAACTGTGGGAGTAGAAACGCAGAAGAAAAACAACTGCTTGATTGCATGAGTCAATGGGGATATGATTGAGGATGTAGACTCTAAATGATCACCCTAATGCAAATATTAATAATATGGAAATAGGTCTTGATTAATGACACATGTAAAACCCAGTTAAATTGTTCGTGGGCTATGGGAGGGGATAGAAGGATGGGAGAGAAAGAACATGAATCATGTAACCATGGGAAAATATTCAAATTTTATCAATTAAATAAATAAATTTTGAGATTAAAAAAATTAGAAAAGAAAAGAAGGCTGGATAGGTGTAAGCAGGAATTGGGGTTAATTTTAAAAGGGTTGGACTTGATTACTCAAGAGTGTGGTTTCCAGAAATGTAATTAATTCCAAAGAGATTGTACAATTTATTTACAAAATGTAGAAAGAGTGAAGAAATCAGAGAAAGGATATGATATCTAGACTAAACACTAAGTAATTTACTCCCAACCTCTGGGCAGTGAGAGTTAGTTCTTAACTGGAAGGGCCTCGGCCCTTGTAGTGTAGGTCCTGGGAATGCAGGGAATCTCTTCAAGAGAATAGGTCTCTCCTGAAGTTAGTCTCTTCTGAATATCCAACAGTTTAGAATCAGCTTTTCACTCACCATGTATCAGTCTAAAGAACAGGTATCAGGTCCAGTCAGCAGATCCATCTGCCCCTCTTCACCAGCCTCAACTTGAAAGCATGAAGAATTGAATCCCTTCAGGAAGTTGTCACTCCCTTTAAAAGACATTTTCTCTTGTGTCACTTCCTGTGTCTTCCCCTAATTTTACATCTACCAATCACTGTTAATGCTCTGCTCTAGGACTGCCCAGAAGGCAGTCAGTTGATTAAATGGGATGTTTACACTTTTGGTGATTAGATCTAAAAACGGGCAGATCTCCATATTCATCTTTTAAGTAAGGTGTTCTAAAATTAGTCAGGGGTTACAATTTAATCTTCACAATCAGGGGAGAGTTAATTAATTTCATTGTTATAATCAGGGGAGAGTTAAGTTTAATCTTCACATAGGTAAGATGGTCCCAGATCATGGAGGGCCTTAAAAGCTAGGAAGTAGAGTTTAGACTAGACATAGGCAGAGACAGGCAGAAGGCCATCCATCCAGTTCTTTAAAGAGTCCTGCAATGCAAAGGTTACAACTTCCTTTGAGAACCTACTGATATAGGGGTTTTTTGATTGGCAGTTTTCACTTATTTTTCATTATCTCTTGCTACAATTTATACTCATTTCCTCATTTTTTTTCCCTTTGTATATGGAGAATAGTTATTCTCTATATATGATCACCCTTCTATCACTTGAAAACAGTATTAAGCCTCCCTTACCTTTCTTTATTCTAAGCTACATAGAAAAGCTACCATTGGTCCTTTTCTTCCTTGGAATGCCATTTTTTAAAAAATTCTTTGTTCACAGTCAACTCAACATGGCTGCCATTAAGGATATGTACCACCAGAGCTAACAATGATGCTCACCTACCCTACTCATGCTTTTGGTCACACAGCCTTTTCTGATATTTGTGTTTAAATGTCATCATTACAGTGCTGGCTGATTCTCAAACTTGTGGTTCACCTTCGTGGCCCAGACTCTTTTTCTACTACAATTTTTATTTTTCTTCCCTGATCTTTTGTTTCCACTTTCTCCCTCTTGCTAATTAGTGTATTTGGAGAAGGAAGAGTATTTGGAGGAAACTAGCTTTGTTCTTTCAACTGTAATTCCAATAGAATGTTAGATTTACAGTCCAAACCATCTCCCATAATGGTACTATCAGTAGGTCAAAATTCCCACTCAGCTACTCCTTTATATTTAAAGTCCTGGAGGTAGCTGTTAAACTGCCAGTGCTTTTCAGAAGGGATGACCATAATGATAATTAGCTTATTTGGCTATGGGAGCAGCTAGTTCCCTAATGTAATAAAATAAAAAAAAAACTGGAACTTTTATGAGGAAGGTCATATTTAGAATATGGTAATCTTGTGGGAAAGACGGCTAAGCAGCAAGAGTGAATATTGCTGAATGTTATAACAAGGTATCTGGTGATAGGAGCAGGAAGATGTTAAAGGGAAGAAGTTGCCTAAAAAAGGAAAAAGAATGAACTGAAATCTTACTATTTATCTCTGTACCAGTCCTCCTGTGAATTCTGTTGAATTAGCAACTTAAGGTAGAGTGACTGAGAATATAATAAACTGACTATGGGATAAAAAGACAAAAATGAGAGATAGTCCTGCCTTCAATGAGTTTATTATTCCCTGTAATTCTTCATATCTTTTCTTGAAACTCAAAACTTTCCCACATTCTAAATTTTAGTTATTATTGAAATTATGGATTCATTTCATCAATATTCTTTATTAGTAGGTTGCATTTTTACTATGTAAAACATATTTACTTAGAAATACTATCCTGAGTCCTTATTTTTATGCTTACCACATCTAGAGAAGGTAGATAGCCTGTTAAAACATTTTCCTCATTTTATAAATTGGGGAAACAAATATGAAGAAGATAATGAGAGCTAGATTTTCTGACTCTTAGACCATTGCTTTCTTGAGAGAACCAAATTTTCTCTACAGGGTGGAAAATATCAAATGATTCTCATGTTTTAAAGGATTCTACAAGGAAATAAGGGTAGGCCACACGTCCACTGTTATGAATCCTTCAATTGGATTTCTTGCCAAAAGAGTTATTGGGACACTTTAATTTATTAAGAACAAATATCTAGGAGGATCTGAAGGCAATTTTCTTCTTCAGGATGGACCAGAAGCTTAGCTTTTGCAGGAATTAATCTGTATGTGTTACTCAGAGTTGTTGACTTGCCTCAAGACATGTAAAAAAAATGGATCATTTTTCACTTCTTTTCTTCCAGGATCAAATATCAGCTTTGTTAAAAATCAGAAACATGCCACTTTCCACATGATAAAAAAGGGATGATCCAACCCCCATGTATAAAGCAATTGTCAATAGCAGGAAATCTCCCAGACTCAACCCTGAAGCTATAGCATACCAAATCTGAGATGTTCAACTGCTTTCTGATGCCCTGAAATGTCTGAGCTGGCCTTTACATTAACTAGGAATAATTCAAAGAATGGTATTTTTGAGAGAATCAAAAAGAGATTTCTCACGGACTCTGAATCCCCAAAGTTTAAAGTATTATTGAATAGAGATAGATAGAGAGGAGAGAGGGAGAGGAGAATGGGGGGGGAGTAGAGAGAGGGGGGCTTAGAGGGGGGGGGGAGAGAGAGAGTCAGAGACAGAGACAGAGAGAGACAGAGAGACAGATTCTCAGAACCTTAAACCACCATGAATCCTCTTTTCTACAGTTCTCTCCTCATCTCCTTTCTGAAATATCCAAGTGAACAAAGTATCTCTATTATTAAAGCAATTAACAATATTCCTTATGTCCTTTACCATGCGTGGCTGTATTCTCAGAAAAGGAATAGAGTGATAGAGACTCCACTTGCTCAGTCCAGCTTTAGGTCTTGACTCCTAACCAGTCAGGGGCCACCATCTCCATTTTCTTTGTCTGAGTCTTTTCTGGAGACCCAGGAGATCGTAATCCAATACTTTTGTCTGCATCTGCTGCTAAAAGCCTTTTTCCCCAGCCCTGCCACAATTCCCAAGAGACTCATTAGGCACATTTACATTTGGCTCTTAAAATCTTAAATAGCCCATTTCACGCCTAGGAATGGCATATTGATGAAAGAAGCACTCAGCTGATGGCCTGTAGGATGAGGGCAAGAGCTCCTTTTGACTCCAGACATCTCTCACAAAGGATTTTTACATGCTGTTAAGGACTTAAACAGAATCAGGTAAGCAATATACTGCAGTTAAAGACCAACAATATGAAGGAGGGAGTTATTTAGGATTAAAAAACACTACCAAAATTTCCTAAACTAGATGCCATTGACTGGGGTGAAGGGGGTGAAGGGAATGATAGCTCTAAGATGAATTAAAAGAAAAAAAGAAGGAAGGAAGGGAGGGAGGGAGGGAGGGAGGGAGGGAGGGAGGGAGGGAGGGAGGAGGAAGGAAGGAAGGAAGGAAGGAAGGAAGGAAGGAAGGAAGGAAGGAAGGAAGGAAGGAAGGAAGGAAGGAAGGAAGGAAGGAAGGAAGGAAGGAAGGAAGGAAGGAAGGAAGGAAGGAAGGAAGGAAGGAAGGAAGGAAGGAAGGAAGGAAGGGAGGGAGGGAGGGAGGGAGGGAGGGAGGGAGGGAGGGAGGGAGGGAGGGAGGGAGGGAGGAAGGGAGGAAGGGAGGGAGGGAGGGAGGAAGGGAGGGAAGGAGGAAGGGAGGGAGGGAGGGAGGAAGGGAGGGACGGAGGGAGGCAGGGAGGGAGGGAGGGGGAGAGGGAGAGGGAGAGGGAGAGGGAGAGGGAGAGGGAGAGGGAGAGGGAGAGGGAGAGGGAGAGGGAGAGGGAGAGGGAGAGGGAGAGGAAGAGGAAGAGAGAGAGAGAGAGAGAGAGAGAGAGAGAGAGAGAGAGAGAGAGAGAGAGAGAGAGAGAGAGAGAGAGAGTTGTCTTTGATAGGCAACTTCTTCCTTTAACATCTTCCTCCCCTGCCACCAGATACATTCAGGGAGAAAATACTCTTGCTGCTTAGACTTGGATCTAAATTTTTAGAAATCATCCACAGTGTTATCAGAAAAAAAAAATAGGACAAAAGATTAGGAGCATTAAAAAAACTAGTATCTAAAATGAATGCAAAAAGATATGTCAGGGTCACTTAAGAAGGGCTAAGGGAAAAGAAAGTGAGAAAATGGGAAGAGGAACAAAAGATTGAGTAAATAATCTTTCACTTTCAAGAACCTTTCTCCTCAGAGTAAAATCAATTTGTTTCCCTCTAATTTCATCTCATGGGACCTTACCAAGCATACAATGAAAAGGATGCCTGTAGAAAACCTCTGCCACAGAGGATTTTAAGCCTGCTGTGGAGTTAGCACAGCAGAGTGGAAGGAGAGGTAGGGCTGGATAGTTGAAAGATCTGAATGTGAATCTTGACTCTGCCTTAATTTGGTGCCTTTTTTAAAAATTGGAGCAATAAAACTCATGCAATATTGTATCCTACATACTAGACATGTGGTAAAGGTACCTTGTCAACCACAAAATACATTCTTTTTTTAAGCATTTCCACAACCCCAGTTAGTTGGATAGAATGATGGACTTGGAGTAAAAAGGATTGAATTCAAATCCTTCCTCAAGACACTTTCTAGCTGTGTGATCTTGGGCAAATCACTTAACCTAGGCCTTCCTCAGTTTCTTTATGAATAAAATGGACTAATTATAGTACCTACTTCAAAGGGTTGTTATGTAGATAAATTAAATAATATTTGTAAAGTGCTTTGCAAACCTTAAAGCACTGTATAAATACTACCTAAATACATATATGTAATATATTTAAGTACTAGCTTTATCTAAAATATAGATAGTATTGTGTATCTATATTAGGTTTTATAATGTAAAATATACCATAAATTATATATAATAAATATAAATAATTATAGAAAACACCCATTATTATTATTAATTTCTACATATAGAAAGTATGTAATAGAGAGACCAAAGTATAACATAGTTTATAGCCATGTAATGCTAGCTATATTTTTATATAACCTCTACTATAAAGTGGAAAAGATAATAATACTTGTAGTACCTACCTCAAAAGGTTCTTGTGATATTAAATAGGGAAAAGAGCTTTGAAGTCTTTAAATAATTATAGAAATGTCATTTGTTGTTCCTACTTTTCTCTCTATGTTCTCAACTAAATTCAAGTTCTTTGAATGTGATATACACCTTCCTTCGCCCATGTGACAGGGCAATACCAAAGGAACTAGCAGTTGATTAGAAGATGGATACACAAGAGTATCCCAATCTGTCTTTTTTATTTATTTATTTTTAACCCTTACCTTCCATCTTGGAATCAATACTGTGTATAGAGTGGTAAGGGCTAGGCAATGGGGGTCAAGTGACTTGCCCAGGGTCACACAGCTGGGAAGTGTCTGAGGCCAGATTTGAACCTAGGACCTCTGGTCTCTAGGCCTGGCTCTCAATCCACTGAGCTACCCAGCTGCCCCTTCAATCTGTCTTTTTAAATAGTCCATAATCAATACATGTTTATTGTTATTCAGTCATTTTAGTCATATTCAAGACTTCAGTCTCCATTTGATAGACAGACAGAGAGAGAGAGAGATAGATAGATAGATAGATAAATAGATAGATAGATAAACAGACAGACAGACAGACAGACAGATAGAGATATATTTAGTATTTTAAGAATTGGAAAGCTCTTTATTTTTCCCCACATTATTTTATTTTTTAAAAGAATATTGTTCCGTGGTTACATGATTCATGTTCTTTCCCTCTCCTCTTCCTTCTCCCCTCCCAGAGCTGACAAGAAATTCCACTGGTTTATACATGTTATTACTCAAGAACTGTTTCCATATTTCATTTGGCATATTCTTGACAAAGATACTGGAGAGGTTTGCCATTTCCTTCTTCAGCTCATTTTACAGATGAGAATACTTGGGCACACAGGTTAAGTGACTTGTCTAAGATCGCACAACTTTTGTAAGTCTAAGGCCAGATTTGAACTCAAGAGAATGTCTTTCTGACTCCAGACCCAGTACTCTATCCACTGTGCCACCTAGCTGTGATCCCTACCATGTGCCAAGAACTGTGCTAAGTGCTAGGGATACAAATATGAAAATAGATAGACCCTGCCCTCAAGTAGCTTACAAATTCAATGTGGAGAAACAACAGGAAAAAAAAACTGCCAAGTGGGAAATAAGAATAGTCAGAGAAGGACCAAAGTACTATAGCCACAAGGAAAATAAGATACAATAGACTGTTAAAATTCCTAATTAATCAATATAAATATAGTATATTCCTTAATACAATGTCAAAGTTCTAGGTTTGTATATTTACTGTCTAATTTTTTTCTTTCATAAATCCTTTAAGAAAATTAGGTCTTAAAGTTTATGTGAGACAAGCATAATAATAATAATAAAAATATTAATACCTGTGCCTTTAGCAATATAAGGTTTATTGAACACATTCTCCCTAATGAAGGGAATAGTACTCTAGTATTTGGTCAGTAAGGAAACTGTCAATCAATACAGAATTGCAGTTTTCAGTCTTAAAGAGTTGCAAGACACACTGAAATGTTAAATGATTTACTGGAACAGTCAACATATGATATATACATATATACACATATTATATATATCTAAACATTAAAATATAATATAATATACATTATAATATAATATATACATAATTATATTTATTAATATATAATTGACAAAAATATATATTAATAATTATATATATATAATTTAATACTCACAACAACCCAGGAAGGTAGGTGCTATTATTGTCCCCATTTTACAGATGAGGAAAATAAGCTAGACAATAAGTTCTATGCCTTTTCCACAACTGAAAAGTTTCTGAGGCTACATTTAAGCTTGGGACATCCTGACTCCAGACTTAGAACTCTAACCACATTGCACCATCTGACTACTTAGCTGATTAAAGTGAGTACTGTATCTATAGAGAAAAAAAAATATCTCTCCTGGCAGACGTCAAATCTGGGTTTGCCAGATCCTGGGCATAATCACCATGATTGGTGATTAAGAAATAAAGAAGCACAGAAGGTATTTTTAAAATTCCCCAACCTATATTCCCCAAAGAAACTCTATCATATACCTCAGTGAAAGTCATCTGTAATGTCTGAACACCCCTAATAGGGAAGAACCCCGTTCCTGGGGAAATCCATTCCACTTTTGGCCACTTCTAACTTGGGGGTAACTTTTTAATTTTTGTTTTTATTTTTCCAATGTCAATGCTAAATTTGCCTCTTCTCGATTTCTACCCATTGTTCCCCCCTAGACTCTCTATGGCTAAACAGGATAAGTTTAATCCCTCTTCTATGACATAAACTTTCAAGGAACTTGATCTTTTTAGAAAGTTGCACACTAAGAATCCATATATAAAGCATCACAACGAGAGAATGCAAGAACTGCATATTGGGGTGGGGAGCTCATTCCAACATCTTCTTTTTACAAATAAGGAAATGGAAGCCCCTAGAGGAAAGATGATGAGCCCTAAAGCCTGCGCCTAGACTAGAAAGACAAACCTCCTCCTTCCAGTGCATGCCCTTTCTGACATGCCACATTCGCTGTCCATCCAGCTGCATCTCTGAGCATCCTGAGTTTTAGGACTCTGACTGCCCATGAACACACATTCTCCCAGACAGGGAGACACACAATCCACAAGTACCAGGAATTCTCTTTGCCCAAGAATTGGGCTGAGCAATAACAATCTGGATGATATAAATGTTCCCAGCTACAATAGTTTCCATCAAGTCCCAAAGGTCTACTTGTACTCTGTATTCTTTGGTGTAAATGACACCTTAACAGCACTTCTTTTCAGTTTGACAATTCAGATATGAAAACATTTGCCAAAGATAACAGTAAAGTAAAAGCCTCCAAAGAGAAAAATTGCATAGGTTCACCTCAGAGAACATTATTCACTTCAATTAGGCACAGTTGGCAGTGTCTGCTTGGGAGACTGAGCACTGCAGATACTCAATTAACTCTCACACTTAGAGATTTCTATAGGTCAGGGCAAGAAGGGAGAGATGCTTTCTTCATGATTGCCTGCCTGGAGTCAGGCTAGAATGGTAGCCAATTTCCATATTCTTGCCTCGCTTTTCCATCAGAATTTAAACTCTTTTAAACAAATTAACAATAAAAGATTACTAAATGGGCCCTTACTAAACAATTTTATTTTGTTATCAGTCATATAAAGACTTTAGATTATAAAACCACTTATCTATGATACTTCTCATCTGAAATGGCCAAAATGTTTTCAAATTGCCAACCTTATTCTCCTAGAAATATTCCAATGATGTAAGTGGGTAGTTGGTGTAAGAGTCAGAAAAAAAAAAACTGGGTGCCAGTCCAGTCCAGTGTGATATTGGGCAAGTTGCTTAGTTTCCAAGTGGCCCCAGGGAATTCTAAACTATATATTTACTGATGATCTGCATTAGAAGAGAGAGTTCTTCATTTGGAATGAGTGATAAAGCATTAATTAAATTCTTACTATGTATCAGGAAAATGCAGGAGATACAGACACAAAAGGAAACAAGATAACCCTTAGAAATAGCCTATTTGGGGGGCAACTGGATAGCTGAGTGGATTGAGAGCCAGGCCTAGTGATGGGAGGTCCTAGGGTCAAATCTGGTCTCAGACACTTTCTAGCTGTGTGACCCTGGGCAAGTCACTTAACCTCCATTGCCTAGCCCTTACCACTCTTCTGCCTTGGAAACAATACACACAGTATTGATTCTAAGACAGAAGGTAAGGGTTTATTTTTTTTTTTTTTAAATAGCCTAACTTATAAAGCACAAGCCCAGCCACAGTCAAAAATACCTGTCCAGAGCAGAAGCCTCCAACAAACAGGAAGCAGCGTGAGAGCATCACAAGAAATGGAAAACTCTTGAATGCCTCTTGTCTAAGAAGAATGAGGACTTTGGCCAAAGAAGTGCCCCACCTCTGTGCCTCACTGTCAGTATACACTAAGTTTGTGCCCACTCTTTCCATGGATATTGGGTAAGAGAATACATTCCAGGTTTATAGGGGAATGTTTTGCAGTTACTGCTTTTACTATGCCATTTTAGTGAATGCTATTGCTTTAAACTATTTTTGTCTACTGTCTACCTTTTAGAGGGAAATATACTTGTGGGAGCACACAGTTTGTAGTTTTAGAGAGTAGAGTCCCAGAGTATTGCTCCTAGAGTTCAATGGTGTAAGTATTATCTCCTGAATTCTTTTGCAAGTCGTGGAAGGGGCCCTTAGAGAATATCACATAAATTTGTAGAATAATCTAATTTTAGAGCTGAAATGCACCTTAGAAATTATCTCATATAGGACCTTTGTTTTAAAGATGAAGACAAAGAGTAGTTAAGTGACTTACCCAGGGTCCCATTTGTCAAATACTTAGTTGAATTCCAGATACAATTGGTCTATGTATGGTACTATTTTTGATCTAACAGTCTAGCAACCCTGTTGGGAAAAAAAAAAAGAAACTAGCTCCATTTGAAATGACTACTTATTAATGGACCTATAATGGCTTCTAATATTCAAACCATTTTTATCTAAATGCAAACTGACATTCTCTCTGATCATCTTTTCTAGGGTTTTGAGAAGAATAGGAATTAATTTTGTTTCTAAAATCTTTTTTTCCCCAAGTTTGACCATCAGAATATTTTCCCATCCCTGGTATTCTAGAACTCTCCAGTTTTCAAAGACAGTAGTTCTGTGATCTCATCTTTGGTTTCTTTCCATTCTTTAGGATGTACTTGTATAAGCTTAAGAGAGTGAACTTTAAAGCAGCTAAGAGTTTTCCTGCTACCACCTCACCTACCTTGGACTTCAATTGCCTTTTTATCATGTTTGTTCTACCCTTAGATGATCACTGTCCTTGATCCAGGAGCTGAGAGCAAAGTAAGGGATTGAGTAGCTTTATTTTCTCTCTGTCATCCCTTAACATGACAACATCTGCCCCAAGCAAAAGGCCCATCCCTTACTTGTTCTTTCTCTAAACAAAAACCCTTTTCATTGTCCTCAACATGTTTCCCAACCCAAATCCATTCTGGCCTTTGCATGTTATCTGATAATATTCTTTTAGTTTATTGACACTCTTTTTTTTTAATTCAACCTTAGTTATATGTCCCTCCTTACATCTTTTGTGACTATCCTTTTAATATCTTAGCCCATTAAACCTGTGCAGCCACTCTGGTTTCTTCAGACACCATTTTCTAATCGTTATCTATCTTTGATAATGATAATTATCTAATTTATGACTGTATTGCCATAATACAGTTGTTACTAATTCCACTGTCAGAATTTCAATTTTGATAACTGCTAATCCCTTGAGACATTGTCCTTTTTAGATATTCTAGTCACAGACCCATACCTCCCTTTCTTCTGGACTTTTTACATTCCAATTTCCTAAAATCTAGCATATACATCTGACTAAATTCTCTTCCTTTGTTCCTATGAACTCTAAGATAACATCATTCTCTCCCAAGGTTCCTATAACTTCCTCTTACCCAACTATAGCATCCTTAACCATCAAGGATAAATTGAATGTAGAAATTTCCCTTGTGGCACTATTAGCCTTCTAGGTGATATAATTGCTAGTAATGCCATCCAAGAATTTTTCAAATGTTCTTTCATATGTCCACATGGTTAAGGTTCCCCACCTCTAAAACACATTGCTTCTCTGCTAGTTTTGTAATCTTTATTTGGAAATCATATATTCTACGTGGCTGGGCAGGCTGCAATATACTCCCACAACAATATCACTTTCATTCTTTGCTTTCTTTAATCCTCATTCAATCATCAAGCATTTATTAAGTGTTTATATGTGCTTATAATACAGGCATTGTATTAAGTTTCTTTCTGTCATTCATACTTCCAAGGACTATATGGGGAATATCTTAACCTCTGGAGAGAGAGAAATACTATATAAAGTCAGATCAAAGAGGCCACTCTGGTTCTGATTTTATTTTGCCTCTTACTACCATTTCTAATTTCCCCGCATGCACTAGTGCTAAGACATATAACCAGTAATAATAGCCAAAATAGCCAAGAGAAAGTGAATCCCTTGAATGGAAACACAGCTAGTAAGTGTCTGAGATAGGATTCAAATTCAGCCCTTTTTTGATCATAACCCCAATGCTCTATTTACCCCAGAGTTTAAAGTGATGTGGGTATTACAGGCAAATGGAGTATTTTGTGGAATTCTAACCTTCTTAGCTGACAGCTTTACTTCTCTTTGTTACTTAACAAATATTAGTGAAAGAATGTCATTTAGGAGATGAGAAATATCCATTGAGGTAGTCTGCATTATGCACATTTCCAGAGTTGTTTGTTATGTTCTAGTGACTTCTTTTCCTGACAGTTAGCAGATCTCTTTAGGAACCAAACATCAGCAAGGAAAACAGTCTGAAAGCTTTCCCTCATCAACATGGCAGGCAGACCAGCAGGTAGTCTTGGCAATGGCCAACAATTACTGAGAGTGGATTGAGCACTAGGCAGTGTGGAGGAACACGAGAGAAAGAAAAGTTGCATTTTAAACCTTCAATGACCTTACAGTCTACAGGGGACCTAGGACAGAAACAGGAAAGGGGTGTGAAGCATGGCCTTCACAGAAGCATATTAACAGATATCAATTACATACATTGAAATTGAAAGATATTAACCCCTTATCATTTTTATGGTTTGGCAATAGGCACCCACAAAAAAGTCAGTGATCCTCCCCAAGAGCAGCCCTAGGCAAAACCATGGAGTAAATGAGGTTACTTCATTCTACTTGGGTAACTAGACTCTATCTTTTTCTTTTAATGCCCAACGGCTCTAGCATGGAATCTCAGTGGTGCGATATTTTCCAGCCAAACTGACTGATTCCCTTGAAGTATTCTCTTCAAACTGGATACCTTTGCTACAGTGCTTTCCATACATAGAATGGACTCCTCCATCTTCACTTTTGAAACCCTTCCTTTCCTTAAGTTCCACTTCAGTAGCAGTCTCCTCATGAAGACTTCCAAGCACCTCCTCACCCCAACCAGCCTCAGGTGAAAGGGCTCTTTCTCTAAAAAATGTCACAGAATATTCCTTGGACCTGCCCCTTGCATTGACCTCACTCCAGCTTGTATCATAGTTTGTATAGTCTAACTTCCATTGGAGTGCAACCTCTTTGAAAGGAAGGCCCGAGTCATCTTTGTATCCCCAGCATATGGCACAGTGTCTTGACAAAGTAACTATAAGAATGATTTTTTTAAAATTATATTGCATTTTAAGATTTCAAAGTGCTTTCCTCTAAAAAAAGCAAAAACAAAACAAAACCAAAAACCCTGTGAGATAAGCAATGCAAGTATGGATAAAGAAAAACTGGAGTCTCAAAGAGATCAAGGCTCCAGGATCACAGATCTTCCTAATAAATATTTTTTGGCTTACCATAGTAATGTGTTGACTCTGCCACATGACATGTGCATCATAAGAATAATCTTCTATGCCTTAACCCAAATAGACATCCGCATAAAAACATCAGGACTGTAACCTGCGGCTGAGGGGTTTCACTAATCTGAGTATTTTATTAAAAACAATATGTTATGGAGCTGTGGAGAAGCTAGCCACAAGACCCTTTAAGCATATCAAGTTGAACTCATCAAAGGAACTCTCTTTATCAACTTCCCAGGTAGCCATTCCACAAAGGCTTGTGAATGAATAAGTAAATGTAGGTCTGATAAAATTATAAATAACACCCTGATTGTGATGGTCAGTAGAGTCCAATGTTGGATAAGAGTGCTTTTCAGAGTTCTTAAAATCATGCCATGTTAATCTCCTATTTGTAGCTATCAAGATACAGGACCAAGCCTGACCATCATTCTATCAAGTTCTTAAACTTCTGAAAGTTTAGAGGGGGAAACACAATGGTACCAGCAGGGAGCCAAAAACAGAATCCTGAATACATACACTAGATTCATATTCATCATTTGGTTGTGTAGTCTTTTAGAAATACAATGGCACAATTTATTCGCAAAAGTGGGTTTGTACCTGTGACTAAATGTAAGTTAAGGTTAGCTTAAACACTGTAATCTCTTTTCATGCATTTTTAAAATTTTAATTTGTGTTTAAAATATTTAAAGGATTCCTTCATGCTCATGAATAAATAATCTTGTATATGCTTTTTTGGATGGGGAACAGAAAACGACTGATCTGCATTTTAATCCTTTATTATCCCACCAAGAAACTTGAAGATTCTCTAGTACCTGAGCAGAGAGGAGTAGTCATAAGATGGGGAATGGAAAATCTGGTTTCCCCCAGTGAAGAGACCTTTCCCAGTTCCCACCAGTCCCTAGAGTCATATCTAGTTCCTTTCCTCAGTGATTACTTCCTATTTATCTCCTGTTTATCTTGAAGGTTGATATTTTCTTACATACCAAGTCCCCCATTAGAATGTGAGCTTCTTGAGGACACAGATTGTTTTTGCCCCTTTTTTGTACCCTAGGGCTTTTAATAGATTTGCTTTTAATAATATATGCATTTAATAAATACATGAAGATGATGATGATGGTGGAGGCGATAATTATAGTGATGACAATAAAATAAATGGAGATGGGAAGACAGAAATATATGACAAGCATGGAAAACAGTGCAGCAAAGGAGTGTGAGTAGGAGAAAATAGGATGAGAAAAGGAATAGAAAGTCATTCATTTTAGTTCAATAATAGGGTGCCAATAAAACACTACATTGAATACCATGAGTATTTAAAGAAATGGATGAGGGCACTGGACTCCTTGGAATGGACACTTTGGCATAGGAAATTCCTAAAAGAGAGTGAAAAAACCTCTCATACCAAAGATGGCTCCAAGAATAGCAAAGCAGTTAAAATCTGGGAAGAAGATTCCATCCTAAGGTAAAACAGTTTCTTGCCTCTGGAGCTCAGTTTTCTTATAGAGGTCATTAACAGAGCTCAAGAAAAAGCTGACATTGGTGTATTTCCCTAAAGGGCCAAGAACTAGTCTGATGTGAAAGCCCTTTGGAGACATCTCTGTAAGAAAAGTGCCCTGGGCTTGACTGGCTCAGAAACAGCTGAGATGCTCTAGAAAGAACACAAGCAAAGAGCAGGTTGGACAGAGAATGGTGTTGATTCAGCACATCAAAGTTTTAGGTCTCTAAGGTGGTACTAGCATTACTCAAAGAAACAGCTGGAGTCCAATTTGTAGAACAGGTTTATTTTTGTATATGCTATATCTGATATAGGTGACCTGAATCAAATCTTTTTAAAAAGATTATATTAAATAATTAAGATTTTATAACTATTCAATAGTCATTTTAAAGAGACTTCTCTCCTTTCTGAAACTTTAATAAAATTTATCCTTATTCAAAATTACAGAATAAACACAAAATTCAAACATCAGTTACACAAATAAGCATAGACACTATTTGCTCTCACTTATCCATGTATTTCATCTTAAAAATCAAGCAAATAAATCTGTTATTTCATATTAGACACATTAACTGAAATTAGGCAACTGCTGCCAGTGAATGACCCTTTATTTGACTGGTTGGTTTAAAGAGAAAGAAGTATCCTTTCTTCAGATATACACTTCAAAAATTTGAATTTTCTAATTCATATTGTTTTGGGTTTGGGTTTTTAATCATTAAAAATGGAACTCTTTAAAGCAGAAAGTAAGATATTTTAATGTCTATATTTTAAAAAGTTAATTAAGGTAAAATATAAAGAAACAACATCAGTGTACAATATTGGTACCTTTCCCAGTAATTTAACTGTTATTATACAAAAATTAATTAGATTC
Organism: Monodelphis domestica; assembly: GCF_027887165.1. Classification (NCBI taxonomy): domain Eukaryota; kingdom Metazoa; phylum Chordata; class Mammalia; order Didelphimorphia; family Didelphidae; genus Monodelphis; species Monodelphis domestica. Next base: position 149,294,052 of record NC_077230.1, read on the forward strand.
TTAAACAAACTGTAAATTGGTTTCACCCCAAAAACCTAGGTCTAAAAAATTGAAAAGTGTCATAAAAGAAATAATGGTTCCAAAGTGACAATTTTAATTAAAATGAAGAATATAGTTGATGCCAACCTTTGAACTCGGTATCAAGAGTTAGAAAATGTGTTTTATTTATCAAAGTTCATTTGCTTGGACAAAGTAATATCTATTATTCTAATTCTTCTTTTCAGTTTGGTAAGAATAGATATTGTAATTATTTCTCCCACAGAAGAGGAAAGAAACTAAAGGACAAAAAATAAGCTATAAGAAGCTTAGTAAATATTATTGAATATGCACCAGGAGAAATCTCTCTCTCTCCTACTGAAGTGGCTTACCTCCTATGAGTAAACATAATAATAATAATGATGATGATAATGATAATAGTTAACATTTATATAGTGCTTAAAATGTGTTAGGCACTGTGCTAAGTACTCTACTATTTATTTGTGCTAAGTACTCTACTAGTTATTATCTCATTTGATCCTCACAACAACCCTGGAAGGTAGATGCTATTATTATTACTCTTTTACAGATGAGGCAACTGAGGCAAATAATGTGTGTGTGTGTGTGTGTGTGTGTGTACATAGTTCTACAACCAGACACCAATAATCTTGAGGAATGGACTTCTCCAGTCTACAGTTCAGGAGTCAAGTGCCTGCTGCCCAGCAAGAGCTGATACTGCAATACCATAACTTCTTAATGAAGTGTTTCACTACCAGATCTGCTTGGAGAAAATCAATTAAAGAAAACCAAAGTCATGTCTGGATGGCCAGGAGATCTAGTCCTCGAGAGAGCTAGCAAGTGAATATGAAAGTGGAATAGCTGTCCTGTCATCCCCAAACTTGTCTTTCCTTTAGAGAAGAATGAGTGCCATGAATCTTTTGTGTCTTCATATTTGTTCATCTTTTACTTAGGAGGCTTTTGTGCTTTGAGCATTTTTTGGTAGTAGAGAAGGAAATGAATAGCTGTCCTAGACTCATTATTCATATTGAATACCTTTTCTATAAATTAGCTGGTTATCTAGATTTTGGAAAGACCCTAGCCATGAGTCATACCTCAAATCTATTTTAGAGATTTCCTAAGAATATTATTTTGGGTTTAGGTCATAATAAGTCAGAGGAAAAGAGAAAGAGAGGGGTAACCAAAGAGATCAAGAGAGAAAGAAATAGAAAGAAAGAAAGAGGGGGGAGAGACAGAAACAAATAAAAAAGAGGGGGAAGCTGGAAAGGGGAAAAGAGAGAGAAAAAACACAGCACCTCGCCCTTCATCCAGGTAAAACAGGTCCATTTGAATCTAGAGAGTCCATTCCCATGTTGAAAGCCCTGAGCCATGATACATAAATTGAATTATTTCTAAATCTCACTCAGTTATGGATAAGAGTTGCAGTTAGAATGCAGTTGTGACTTTCAGTCTGGCACTCCTGGCTATGGCAAGGATACTCGCTTAGGCTGCCAGTTTTCAGTCATGAAAGGCATCATTGCTGGGACACTGGTGAAATGCTGATCCATGTACATGCTCTCTGACTCAGCAATACCACTACTAGGTCTATAGCCCAGAGAAATCGAGGACAGGGAAAGGACCTACCTGTAAAAAGATATGAAGAGCAGCTCTTTTGTGATGGCAAAGAACTGGAAACTGGACGGATGTCTATCAATTGGGGAATGGCTGAACAAGTTGTGGTATATGATTATAATGGAATACTATTGTGCCATAAGAAATGATGAATAGGGGGAAATTGGGTTGCACATTGGCCTGGAGCCAAAAAGTCCTGGGTTCAAATATGGCTTCAGATACTTCCTAGCTGTGTGATGCTGGGAAAGTCACAACCTCATTTACCTAGCCCTTGCTCTTCTGTTTTAAAGTAGTTACTAAGACAGAAAGTAAGGGTTTTAAGAAAGAAAAGGAATAGCAAGAAAGCCACAAACACAATCTGGAAAGACATCCAGTGATGCAGTGAAGGCAGCAGAACCAGAACATTGGGCACAGTAACAACAATAATATATGATGATCAACTGTGAATAAATTAGCTATTACCAGAAATGCAAGACTCCAAGACAGCTCCAAGAGATTCATGACAGAAAAGGCTATCACCTATCCACTGCCACAGAAGAAAGTGATGGAGTCTGAATGCGTGTTGAAGCTTACCATTCTTCTTTTTATGAGTTTTTTCTTATATGTGCAATATGTCTTCTTTCACAAAAATATGGAAACATGTGTTGCATGATAGTACTTGTACAACCTTTATCATATTACCTGCTGTCTTGGGTACAAGGGAAGGAAAGGAGGGAGGATGAGAGCATAGATCACAACAATTCAAAAAACAATTTGTTAAAAATTCTATCAATGTAAAAAATAAAAGAAACGCTGCGGCAAATGGGATACACATGGATAGTTTTAAGAACATGAACTGAAAATGACATTCCTGGTATCATAGAATGATATAGTGGAAAGAGCACTGAACTGGAAGTCAGGACACGTGAACTCTAATTCTACCTCCATCAGCTGTATGACCTTGGACAAGTCACAAATCTCTTTGAATCTATATTTCCTCTTCTGAAAAATGAAATGGTGGGTTCGATGCTCTAACATCTCTCTTAAGTCCTAATACCCTCTGATTCTAAATGAATACAAGCTCATGCTTATACAAGATATGACTATAAAGTGACAAGACCAGTTTTCTTATGTTGTTTCTGCAAGCAGAAGAATGATCATAGCAAGGACATGTTTCAACTCATAGCCATAGCATGTTGGTGTAAAAAATGATTGATATTTACATCAAAGAATTAATATCAAATTTCATATAGAATTATTAAATCTTCCAGGGAGGCATCTCGCATGTCAAAAAGAACTTGCAGGGATGAAGTCATGTGAAGATTAAGAATTTTTAACTGGTACAAGACATCTCAGTTGAAAAAAATCACAGAATATCAGTTGGAAGAGACTATAATGGCTTCCTAATCACACTCATTCCTGAACAAGAATTCAATTCATGATATATATGCTACAAATAGTCATCTTGGAGACCTGAAGCAAGAAGGAACCCATTTAATCCATTCAACTTTGAAACACCTCTAGCTCAGGGTCTCTGTGTGTCATAGATATACCCTTTGGCAGACAAAAAAGTCTATGAACTACTCAGGATCATAATTTTTTACATTTTTAAAATTTTTATTTTTATTAAAAAACCTTACCTTTCATCTTGGAATCAATACTGTGTATTGGTTCCAAGGCAGAAGAGTGGTAAGAGCTAGGCAATGGGGGGGGGGGGGGAGGAGTCAAGTGACTTGCCCAGGGTCACACAGCTAGGAAGTGTCTTAGACCCAATTTGAACCTAGGCCTGGTTCTCAATCTGCTGAGCCACCCAGCTTCCCTCTTAGGATCATGTTTTTAAGTGTATAAAAATAAAATGAATTGGATTATAAAGAACAATTATGTTGAAATAAAGGTGTCATTTTTCTTCATCAAAGTTCGTAGATCTCCTGAAATCCATCAGTGGATCCCAGGTCAAGAATCCACATCATAGACTATTAGAAAGTGATTTTTTTTTCATCATACATCAAAATTAAATATTCCTCTTCACAACTTCTACTCCTTACTCCTCATTTCTGGCATCTTGACCTAAGCACAAGTTTAATACTACTTCCATGTGTCAATTCTCCAAATACTTGAAAACAACTACAATGTCATACAGCCTCTAAGAACCCTTTTCTGCAGACTAAACATCCCTAATATTTCGGCCAATTTTCATAGCTCATGAACTTGGAGTCCTTCACCATCTTGGCTGCCCCACCTTTAATACTCTTCAGCTTACCAATATTCTTTTTGAAATAAGAACTTCATGTGATATACCAGGTACAGTTTATATACCAGTGATTAGTTTGTCTCATCATGTCGTTCAAGGAAGAGGCCATCGTTGTCCCTTCCAAATGACTTTCTGTGATTCTTTTCAACTGAACATACCAGTCAAAAACTCTTGCTCTTCACGTTATTTCATCCCCATAAGATGCCTCCCTGGAAGATTTAATAACTGTATGTGAAATTTGATATTAATTCTTTGATGTAAATATCAAACTTTTTTCACACCAACATGCTGGGTCTGTAAGTTGAAACATATTCTCCTGATAATCATTCTTCCTTTACCCAATATACCAGTATATAGACCAATAAGCCAGAAGGCAATAGGATTAGCAATTCCTTATTGCTGGAGACAGCGCCCCTCATAAGGAAGCCTCAGAGACCATGAGCTTCCTTGACCACCATATCACACATTTGGTTCAGATAGAGACTGGGGTCCATTGAAATCCTTGAGTGTTTTTCATATGAATTGAAACCCAGCCAGGCCATCTTCATCTCCTATTCGGGGTGCTGATGTTTTTTAACCCAAATGTGAAACTTTGGTTCGGGAGAAATCTCAGTCATACATTTTGTGTGATGATAAAAAGGGAAAGATAAAATATTTGTTCCAATCTTTCAAGGAAAGCCAAACAAAACACTTTGATTCTGAGGGGAAAAAATAGCCAACAGTGACTAACCATGGTGATTCCAATGATGACCTAGAAACACCGTATCAGATCCACAACAGCTACTCCAAGAGTCCTGAGACCTGAGAAAGTGAGCAGATTGAAATCACAAGTAAAGATAATGTTGGGTGGCTGCTTTGGCATGGGTGATAGCATTCCTGGAGAATTTATACCGCAAGTTAAAGCCAATACAGCACAATTCCTCTAATGAAGCAATCCTTGGACCTTTAAAAGAATCCATACAACCCAAACTGTTGTTCTTTGTTTGGCATCTTTACCAGGATTACCATTCTGGCTCTTAGAGTACTTTCTGTAGAAATCAGCTTTTGCTCAAAAACAGTATTCCCCAGGCATCCAGGTGGATGGAGTGCTGGACTTGGAATCAGGAAGAGCCAAGGACAAATGTATCAGAGACCCTAGCGGGTTGGGTGACGGTGGGCAAGTCCATTCACTTCTCCCAGGCTCGGTTTCTTTTCTCTGTAGAAGAAAGATCCACAACAGCATCTACCTCAAAGGGCTGTTGTGAGAATCAAGGAGGGTAATCCAAGTAAAATGCTTTGCCAACCTTAAAGGACTCCATAAAGGATCGCTTTTATTATTCGCGACTCAACTTATTTGCCAGGATTAGTGCTGACTGACCTTGGGCCACTTCAAAAAACCAAAGCTCCTCGCAAAGGGCAGGTCATTTGCGACATTAAAAGCCCTCTCCATTGCCTCTGACGGCAATCCCGGGAGAGTAAGCTGAAAAAATGTTATGAACAATGGCAGCATCAATAGAATAACTGTGCAGATTCCCAAGGGAACAACATACTTGACAAATGAACATTAAGTCCCAGTATATTTGTTTAAAAATATAAGTTTTATTACTTACTTGGTGATCATATCTTGGATATGGATGTTATTTTTCACATGTTTCTTTCACTTGAACAGGCTTCAAGAAGCAAATAGAGTCAAATGTGTCATTAATTAAACCATGAAAAAAAAAACCTCACAGAAACTAATAAAATATCAGAACAAAGCTATGTAAAAATAGCAGCCTCATCTGGTCACCCCCGGGAGTTCTGCCAGGCAGACCATGTGTGTGAGTTGGGTGGGGGTAGCAAAGAAGTCTGCAACTAGGAAGCAATGCTATTCCCATGGCTACTCCAGATTTCCCTCCGGCTCACACCAGGCCTCAGCCGCCCACCACAAGAGCGTCAGGAAAGAGTCAGTGAACCCACACATAGAACAATTCTGTTGCCTGCACAGCAAACCAGCTCAACTGGGCTCCTTTCTCGCAGTCTACCTAGACATTCTGAGCAGTTCTCCCCCCAAGACTCCACAAGGAGAACAAAGAGATTCGCTGCACATGAGGGTGCAGAGTCAGCAACCCCAAGCAAAGGCAAGGAGAGCGTCCAACTCATTTGTGCATGCGTTTTGGTTACTAGGTAGCATCCATCAGCAATCAGGTAATCAGGAAATCGCTTCTTTAACCTGAGTATTGATACTTTATTTTACTTATTTCTTTTGTTTAGTGGCTTGAGAGTCAATGTTGAGTTGGTAGCTATGGGTCAGAAACCATGAGCTCGGCTTCTACTTCTAATAAGTCTATGTGACTGTAGGCAAGTCACTGAATCTCTTGATACGTCCAGAAAATTAAAAATGTAGGCTGGGGGCAGCTAGGTGGCTCAGTTAGATATAGAACCAGGATTACAGAGGGGAGGTCTTGCGTTCAAATCTGGCCTCAGACACTTCCTAGCTGTGTGACTCTGGGAAAGTCACTTAACCCCTATTGCCTAGCCCTTACCTCTCTTCTGCCTTGGAACCCAAACTAGTATTGATTCTAGGATGGCAGGAAAGGGTTAAAAAAAACCTATAGGCTAAAGGTAAATTGTAACTTCCTCTGTATACTGATGAAATCATGGATCCTATATTTAAAGACAGAAGGGAACACAGTAATCATCAGGTCCAACCCTCTCATTTTGCAGATGAAAAACTCAAGTGTAGAGAGGTTAAGGAATTTGCTTGAAGTCGCTCAAGTTTCAGTGCTCTCACTCCATATTCTATTCCCTTTCACCATAGTAGTGATGGCCTCTGTGACCTCGGGGATCACAGACTTGATGGTTCATCTCCCATTTCCATTCCATTCATTTTATTTTGTAGCCCTTTGTACCTTTTTTGCAAAGAACTTTTATCTCCATTATCTCCCAATAGCTGTCAGTAGGCAGATTGGTCACTATGACCTTCAGAGGAAAGTGAAGACCTAAAAGGTTAAGTGACTTGCCCAAGGTCATCCAACAAGTCAGTGGCAAGTCTATAACTAGAAAACAGGTTTTGCATTATTGTACTCCATTGCCTCTCAAGTTTCTGTTCCAAATGAAATAGTTTATTTTACTTTCCACATTAAGCTTTTATGTAAACCCAAAGGGGAAAAAAATAATTAACATCAGGAACAAAAGTCAAAATAAGCTCATATTTTACTTGGCCAACTTCAACACTAACATGAAAGGAAGGAGGAAGAGAGAAAGACAGACAGACAGGCAAACAGAGATTGTATCTATCAAATATTGAAACTATAAGGTTTAAAATGGAGACTCAGCAGAGCTAGACATGATCTCTGACTTTGTCCAATGGGTAGCACAAGCATCTAGGAAAGGTGAAGTTAGCCTCTAAAGATTCCAGGTAGTAGAAAAGAAAGGCAGCAATTCCATGATGCTCCAATCATAATAAATACCCTTTTGGTTTGTTTTTTTACAATGAACTAAGTTACATGAATCACTTTATCATCATTATCAAAGTCTCAGCTAAACTATTAATGTCCTTGCCAGAAAATTCCCTCCCATTCCAGGGATATTTTCAAGGACTGGGAATGAATCCACTGATCCACCTTCCATTGAACAATATGCAGTTTCTCAAGTTGCTGATTTTGAATCTTTCCTGCATTCCTGAAAAAGACAGACTGACAAGTCACACTGGCAACCAGAGCCAAGGCCTCAGGCCTCGGTCTTTCTGTTTCATTTGTCCTCCCAAGCCTAGCATGAATGCGGAGTGACAGCCTCTTCCAGGAGCTATTTCCAAGTTGCTTCCGTCCCTTCTAAATGTTCAGTTTTCAACAGCTGTGCTCAGCTCAGAGAGCCCCACAGCCTTAAGAGGCCAGAGCTGCCACAGAAAGTATAGCCTTGGGGGATGTCTCAAAAACCAGGTTTGGGTAATGAAGAAGAAACAATGAAAAGTGTAACATTGCACGTTAGACTGACTGGCCATACACTTCATTAGCTCTTCCTCTTCCCACATTCACACTCCTTAGAGCAGTGAGTACCAACCCCAATTTTACGATGTCCCAAATTCTGAAAACAATCTTAGTGTTAATTCACTTTAATTTTAAAAGTGCCACCCAGCACTTTTAAGAGGAGTGGGAGGGTGTCATGAAATCAAATGATAGGGTGTTTGCAACTCCAAAAAGGTTGAGAATTGCAGCCTAGGAGGGAGATATTTTGATCCAACTCTGCTACCCAAACTAGCCAGTTCAGAAATCTTCCCACTACTCTCAATGCCACAGAGATGGGGAACTGGATGGGGGCAGAGGTAGAGCACCTTTAAAAGAATGAGGCCATTTCAGGGTGCATTGGGCAGGGTACTAGAGGGATGAGAAGAGAGTAATGTTCCCAAAGAGATAATGGACAAAAAGACTTGTACAAGAATATTCATAGCTGCACTCTTTGTGGTGGCCAAAAACTAGAAAACGAGGGGATGCCCATCAATTGGGGAATGGCTGAACAAATTGTGGTATATGTTGGTGATGGAATACTATTGTGCTAAAAGGAATAATAAAGTGGAGAAGTTCCATGGAGACTGGAACAACCTCCAGGAAGTGATGCAGAACGAGAGGAGCAGAACCAGGAGAACATTGTACACAGAGACTAATACACTGTGGTATAATCGAATGTAATGGACTTCTCCATTAGTGGCGGTGTAATGTCCCTGAACAACTTGCAGGGATCAAGGAGAAAAAACACTATCCACAAGCAGAGGACAAACTGTGGGAGTAGAAACACCGAGGAAAAGCAACTGCCTGACTACAGCGGTTGAGGGGACATGACAGAGGAGAGACTCTAAAAGAACACTCTAATGCAAATATTAACAACATGGCAATGGGTTCGAATCAAGAACACATGTGATACCCAGTGGAATCACGCGTCGGCTACGGGGGGGTGGGGAGGGAGGAAAAGAAAATGATCTTTGTCTTTAATGAATAATGCATGGAAATGATCAAATAAAATATTATAAAATAAAAAAAAAGAAGAGAGTAATGTTTGCAAAGGTGTTTTATTCCCATAAGTGAATTTAAGCTTCAACCACTATTTCCTAATATCAACTTCTCAAACCTGAGAAGAATCAAAATTAATTACTCAATCCTCTCTCCTTGGAAGGACAATGAAGGTTTCAAGATTAAAAAGAGAGATGAATTCTTACACTTATCCAATATTAAGAGACTACTGATGGGTCCAGGGACCTGGGAAACTGCACCCACTCCCGTTGCCTAAGGAACTCCTGCTCTAGAGCCATGGTCACCGTCCAGTCAGGGTCCAGGGCTGAGGCACTCTGACTTCTACTGAGAAGGGACTATGTTCCTTTCTCATACTCTGGTAAGTAAGACCAGATACCGAAGGCATATTGTCTAAGGCATATTCCACTGGCTCATGTCCAGATCTCCCCAAAGGGAAGTGTGAAAAAGGTAGTTTTGCTGTTGCTTTTGTTCAGTCATGTCTGACTCTTGATTATACCGTTTGGAGTTCTCTTGGCGAAGACACTGAGCTGGGCTGGCATTTCCTTCTGAAGCTTATTTTATAGATGAGGAAACTGAGGCAAACAGGGTTAAATGACTTGGCTAGGGTCACATGGTTAGTAAATGTTTGAGGCTAGATTTGAATTCAGAAAGGGGAGTCTTCCTCTGCTGCTTAGTTGTCCCAAAAGGTAGCTGTTATGCAATATAAATCAATTATGAGATAGGCACTTATTTACTATACATGAGCAATGCTAAAACACAAAAGACTTGAAAGCACTCATTGACATAAGAACTTAAGCAGGATTCAGCAGCATAATTTATAACTACTGTTATAATCTCCAAGGAGGCTAATCCTTAAATGTCATCAGAACCTAGAAAAGCTAATGAGATTGTTAGTTAGGCCTTTTACATTTCACCTTAGCACTGCACGTGTCCAAACAAGTCCCAATACACAAAACAGGTCCGTCTTAGCCAGAATTTAAGAATTTAATTTTAAAGTTGTCCCTCAGTGAAGCCTCAATTTTAGAAAAGAGAAGAATCAAGAAGGACATGATCATTCGTCTTCAAGGATTTTGAAAGACAGTAGAATAGAAGTGGAATTAAACTTGTTCTGCCTGGCCCCAGAGAACAAAATTTGCAGTCATGGAGGATGTAAGTTTTAAAGAGGCAAACTTTGCCTTTATGTCAGAAAAATAATCTAACTAAAATTACCTATAAGCGGAGTGGGATGCTTTGTAGAGTAACAAGTTTCCTCTCATTTGAGATCTTCATATGCGACTAGATGTTATCATCTAATGCAGCTACTATGCTGTACTACTATGTTGTAGTACAAATTCTTTTGGGACTAAAAGTTGGACAAGATGGTTGCTTTAAAATTCTGTTATTCCTCTTCTCCAATGCTAACGCTTGCCTTGCCACTATTAAATTCCATTCATGAGACATATGACTCCCAGAATTCTGGAATTCTTGAAGTCTTCTCCCAGCTTAGATATGTTTGCTGGTAGGTTGTTTGGTCACCTACTCAGAAAGAAGGCAAAACAGCAACGGCAGCCTGACTCAGATAAAAGCTCACTGAGGTGAATTCATGCTTCGTGCAAGAGGAATGAAAGAGAACAAGACATTCACCAGGAGTCTAGACAATGCTGGAAGATATCTCTTCTTCTGAAAGGTCAACTGAGTCATCAGCTCAGCAGCCAATGAGGGTATCACTTTGTAATTTCAAAGTGCCCACATCCTTCAGTGTTGAGCCACAATATGGCTAAAAGTGGCCAAGGAGTTCATCATTTCTTCCTCATGCCCATGCGCCAAGCCAGCCTACATGGCCAGCTGAAACCAGGAAAGGTGACTCTGTGCATGCTCCCTGGAATGGCCCTCATTACAAAGGAAATAAATAATAGCAATTCGCCAGAACCACAGGCAACAGTAATGGAAGTTTTAAGAACAAGGACTGTTTTTTGTCCTTTTTTTTTTTTTGCATCCCAACACTTAGTATAATGCCTGGCACTTACTAAATGTGTATTGACTTGAAAGTGAGCAAGGAAGAACCTACTAAAGACATTAAACAAAGCATGCCTATAGTCTGACTTCTGATGAATGATGATTTGTACTTTATCCTCATGATGTGGCTATTATACTTACTGATGCTTGGAACAGTTATGGGCTTATGATTCTAGCTTTTGCAGGACTAATTGACAGTCCCAATATGGAAAGAAGTCCTTTTTGTTAGCATGGTATCTAAAAGAGAAAATCTTATCTTTGGTGTACATTAGAGCCTCAGAAAAGCTCTCTCAATGACAAAAGATCAGCGTGTTCTATAGAAATCAACTAGGAGGACATTAAATAGAGTGAAGACACTGAGTGCAGTGTGAGTATCCCTAGCCATCAGGAGTGCTTCCTGTACTTAGCCAAAGGGAAACTTTGAGACCACCGGGCCCCAGACTGAAATTTGGAGGTGAAAGTGTCCTTCCTGGAGTTGTTTTTGGATTTGCTGTAAATGTAATGATTGGTCTTCAGTGTTTCAAAAGTCCCTTCCCAACCCACATCAGCATGTTTGGTACAATTCAGGGTGCGTGGGTATGTGGAAAGCTGGCTGGGTCCTTTTCAAAACAGTTTATTAAAACCATATGTGGTGATAGACTGAAACAAGTTGGGCAACAGAGGAGGTAGTAGGGAAAAGATATTAGAAAGGGTCAGATTATATTGTTATAAAATCAATTGCATCCCATTTTTTTTAAGATTAGGGAGGATATTGAGCCCAGAACATAAATAATTGGTCCTCAGTTAATGAAACATTTAGTCTCTCTTCTTTCAAAGGGACATGGATTGCCTTCAGACCTCTTCCCCAAGGGAGACCAGCATTGTCCAGTACCATAAAGAATAGGGTCAATCAGTGATTCAACTGGGCCTCTTTGGGCCAAAGGGACCCAGGGGATCTGCTAAGGAATGGGCTAGAGAGCCAACACAAATCCCAATAGCAACAACTCCTCATCTGACACAAAGCCACGGGAAAATAAAAATGTGGTCCTGACATACTTCCACTCGTTCTTTCCTGGTAGCTTTATCGATAGAGCATTGACTACCAGCTGCCTACTAGAGTAAAGGATCACTCTGTGGGAAGGGGTAAACCCAATGTGCCCATGAAGGCATATGGAAAAGTTATAGACAGAAAAATTAAAGAATCAGGCTCATTGTGCCAACAAAACCCTACCCTCCATATTGGTATAAAACAAGGCAAAAGTCATTAAATCTGATCTGAACTAGAAAACTAGTATGCCTGGAACTAATTACTTATGTGAGTAACTTTCAAATTACACACCTAAAGGCAGTTGGAATGGATGGAAAGGGTTCTTAATGAGAAAACAAGAACCCTGATCAGAGCTAGAATTAGGTGTAGCCAAAGTAAGCAGTTGTCTAGATGGGTAGCGGGTGGGGGGAGGCAACACAATGAAGGATATTTTTAAATATTTGTTTTAATATCAAATTTTTAATTGATATTAAATATTATTTTTAAATTTATATATTTATTTTAATTACCAGAAAATTTCACTCTACTTAATGCACAGGTGTTTATTTCAAAGTAATAAGTCAAATTGCATGTGTTATATAGAAGTTCAAAGCCTGTAGTAGACAGGAACACAGCAGTAACAATTTTCAAACCCTGGAGGTGAGGAGGAGTGGAGGATGCAAACTATGATTAAGGCACACACATTTCTTGTCTGTCCCAATTCTTTTCCCTGGATTTAACTCCAAGTTTTGTCATTAAGTTGCTGTGAAGCCTTCAGCAAATTACTTAGCCTCACTATTCCTCACACATTTCCTCATCATTATCCAAAAAATGGGGATAATTTATAATTATCATTAATTGAGTAGCTAGAGCTTTAGTCCTGGGATTAGGAAGGCCTGAGTTCAAATTTGACCTCAGACACAAATTAGCTGTGTGATCCTAAGTAAATCACTCACCCCTTTTTGCCTCTGTTTCCTCATCCATAAAATGAGCTAGAGCAGAAAATGGTCAACTGACTAAGCATCTTTGCCAATAAAACCCTAAATGAGGTCAGAAAGAGTCAGACAAAAATCAAAACAACTGAACAATAAGAACGATGCCTATTTTCCCAACATCATAGGACTGAATAAGCAAATAGACGTGAAAGAACTCTGAAAAGGTGAGAGTGTTCTGAAAATATAAGGGTTTTGCCTGGGTGGTGGATCAGCTTGTAATCCCAGGTTGAAATTGGTGGAGTTCTAAATTGTAGCTGTGGTGCTAAGCTGACAGGTCTCCATGCTAAGTCTTCAGGCTTAACAATAGGATGAGCCTCCAAGAGCAAGGAGCCACCAAGATGGCAGGCAGTGGTAAAGAGAGGCAGACCGGCCCAAGTTAGAAATTGAGTAGGTCAAAGTTTCTGTGTCAGTCTGAAGTGCGATTCAGCTGGTAAGTAGTCATGCTCCTTCCAGCCTGGGAGAGAAAGGGATACCCAGGATCCAATCAATCAAAGAATAAATAAAGATGAACAGACAAATTGAAAGATAAATAAAGTTTTTGTTGTGGCTATTTTTATTTTTAGAGTTGGGCAACCTACTGCCTAGAGCCTTTCCAGTGATGAGCACTATTTTGATTAAGGGATTATACACTGCCTGATTCTGTGAGCCCAGCAAAATCCTCAGCAACTGTGCTTGCCCATAAGGTCAGTCTAGCTTCGTAGGAAGGAATTTTCTCCAGTGGTTCAAACTGAGGTTAACATCCCATTCCTTTGCAATTGGTAAATCCCCAGGCCACTCCACCAAACTGGTGATACCTCCATACTTGGTCATGCTGCTCTAGCACCAGAACATTCTCCAAGTGCATCTGAGGAAGCCACAGAGAGGGCTGCTGCACACACTCCATCTGGAGATATCCCCCAACATTCGATCATCGCACCTGACCACAGAGCGTCTCAACACGTTTCACATCCTACCTCACTCTTCTCTTCAGTAAAGCCACGAAATTTTCAAGATGCCTCTTCTTGGGTCTTGTTCTACTAATGGGCTGCAAAGAGACTGGGAAGGTTGGAGGAATAGAGGGGAAATGAGGAAGAACAACAGCAAAGATCAAAAGGTAACCAGCCATTAAAGTAAAACGTGTAATCCAAAATGAGTACAAATTTGCTTTGGAATACATCGTCCTAGTCTTCTTTGGAGCAGATTCACCTTTCTAATCATGTTGTGTTTAGGCAACTATTAAAACTGAATCTCCATTCTCTGAACACACACCATCTGACAACAGGGGCAGGCTGCCTGTGGACTGACAATTTCCCATAGATTATCTAAATGTGATGGATCTACCCAGGGATAATAAACAGTTCACCACATAAAATGTCTCCATAAAGCTGGTGCATTTAGGTTGTATTTGCACAGACCTAAAGGTAACCATTTAATCTTTCAGTAGAACCCTGTTAGATCCAAAACTGAAACCTACCATCCAAGCTAAATTAAAATCCATCATCCAAGCTAAATATTTATTCTCAAGGTCACTTTGGAGTTTGAATTTATAGAATAAAGACTTGTTGTCTGTCAGTTTCTTTTCTTTTTTTTAACCTTACCTTCCACCTTAACATCAATACTATATACTGGTTCCAAGGCAGAAGAATGGCAAGGACTAGGCAATAAGAGTTAAGTGACTTGCCCAGGGTCACACAGCTAGGAAGTGTCTGAAGTCAGATTTGGACCTAGGACCTCCTATCTCTAGGCCTGACTCTCAATCCACTGAGCTACCCAGCTACCCACTGTCTGTCAGTTTTTAAAGTATGGTGAGATTCTTTTTTTTAAACCCTTGCTTTCTGTCTTAGAATTAATACTATGTATTGGTTCCAAGGCAGAAGAGTGATGAGGGCTAGGCAATGGAGGTTAAGTGACTTGTAATTAGGTTCACACAGCTAGGAAGCATCTGAGGCCAGATTTGAACCCAGGACCTCCCATCTCTAGGCCTGGCACATCATCCACTGAGCTACCCAGCTGCCTCTGAACATTTATTTTTATTGGGGTGCTAATGCCATTCCCAAACTGCCTCCCCATTTAGCTGAAAACCATTCTGAGATATGAGATCCAATCCTCCCAAAAAGCTTTGGCATTGGTGAGAACTTTCCTATACCAATATTAGGAAGGCTGATTATGTCAGGTATGCTCAGGCAATTCTATCGATTGGCTAATTCCTCTTTCCTCTGGCATGGAGCTTTGGATCTGCTTAGTGGGTTGATCATGCTTGTGACCAAGAGAACAGCTGAGGTGCAGCATGGTAAATGATCTGAATCAACATAAGGCAACCAGACGCTCAGTAAAGGCAGCTTTGGAAAATATTGAATAAGTGTCCACAACCAATTGTAGTCTCTCTTTACATGCCACAGAGGAAATACAAACAAATCAGCACCATGACATTAACTTTCCATCAGTGGAAAGGAATTTCCCCCCAGTTTCCACTCATGAATCTTACTAAAAATTTTGGTTCTGGCCGCAGGGACCCAGTTCCTTTGCGATCTAAACCATAAACAAGTATGCTCCTGATTTCTATCTTTACTGAAGCTATTCTGAACCCTTCGCTTGAAACTTCCTTCCTTCCTCTCCCTCCTCACACTGAGATTTTCACACTCAGAAAAGCAAAGTAGAGAGAAGAGGAAATGAGGTCCTACCCTGTGGGTTCCTTGGTCTGATAGACACAGAAGAGCCTCCTCGTTTTGTTTCCCAGTAACAGCTTTAAAGACCACTTCAGGCTGAGAAGGGTTATGTAAGCGGCAAATCTGGAATTTGAATTGAGATGTTCTAAATCTAAATCCATAGTTCTTTCCACGGCACCCCATCGCCTCCTGGATTCAAATCCTGGTTCAACTCTTTAACGTGTGACTTAGGCATGCGTCTCTGTGAGACCTGTTCTCCTATATAAAATGGGGATAGTAATACTTGTATTCCTTCCTTCAGTGTAATGGTAGGAGGCCAAAATTAGGTAACAGATAAACCACTCTGTAGACTCTAAAGTGCTAGGCAAACATAACTTAGTAGCTAAAACCAAGAGTGAGTGTTGGGGTTAAGAGAATAGCATCAGTTTCCCAGTTAAATGAGTACTGAAATACTTGTCAAAGGCAGGACTCGGATACAGGGTCCAGGAGACTCTTGTAAACCAGACTGTTTTCTGGCTCCACGGTGATGAGGAAGGACAAGAAGGTGACTGACAGACCAGGGGGAGGAAGCAGGCACTATATGCAGCTGTCCCATCAAATCTAGAAATATCCCAGTGCTTCTGATGCCTGACTACGTTGGAATGAGGCCATCAGGACCAAGAGCAAAAGAACCAGATTCATGACCTTCATTATTTATTGAGTGCCAGTGGCTATGTGGTCCTCCTCTAGGGATGTACAAGACACACCAGATTTGGAGTCAGAAAACCTGGATTCAAATCCCAGCTGCTTACATGAACATGAATAAATTTCATTTCTATGGATCTCATTTTTCTTAGATGTCAAAAAAAAAAATCCTAATCTCAGAAGACTGTCATGAGGAAAGTGCTTTGTAAACTATGCATTTCCACATAAAGATAAGTGATTGTTATTATTTAACAAACCAAACATGAGAAGTAGTGTAAAATTGTGGGCAGAATCAGGGCAAGCCCCTGAATTCAAATCCCACCTCTGACTCATTCTGGCTGAATGATCTCTGGCAAGGTGAGGAAGATTATAAGCCGCAGAACAGTCAGAGATCTGCATGAAAAGAGGGGGTGTCCTCATCTGGAGTTTCCTCTATCAATAGGCTGGCAGATCCAGACCAAAAAAATCAATCCATCGATCAAACAATAAGCATTTATTAAATGCCAACTCTGTGCCAAGCATTGTGCTAAGTACTGTGTGTTAGTAGTCTCTCAGTAACCGAGGATGATGATTGTCTTTGTGCGCTTTCATCTGTGATGTAGATGAGTGTGCACAAAGATACTTGTGTGTGAAGGAGATTTAAGTGGAAAAGTCGGTGCACAGAGACAGTCCCACTCTCTCGGCCTTGGAAGCCTGGGTCCAGTGGCATGAAAAGTCGTTACACCTGGGTATACAAAATAGCAAAAGACAGTCTCTGCCCTCAAAGAGCTTACCATCTAATGGAGAAATATGCAAACAAGTATATAGGAACAAGCTATGTAAAGGATAAATAGGAAGTGATTCAGAGATGGAATCCAATGGAAATAAGAGCGACTGAGGGAAAGGTATTTTTTAAAAAGACAAAGTATAAAGTAAACTCTTAATAAGTTGTGGAGAGGCAAAAGAAGATCTATAAACAGAATTTTTAAAAGAGGATTTATATCTTCTTTGAGGAACAGGGCAGTGGCTGAATTTGTTTCTACCCTTCACGTGATGTTAGGAAACCAGGGAAGCAAAGGCTGCACTATGCAGAAAAGTGAATATCCTCAGGAAAGGGAGAGAATGGTAGGATAAACAGAGAGAGGGAGAGAAAGGCCTGAGACAGGAATAAGAGTGCAAAGAAGAGCGGACTAAGGAACAGCATGCAAAGATAGAAACAAAAGTGACAGCCAAAGAGTCCCATGAATCCAGATTCAATTCTCCTGCCAGCTGCTTTGGGTGACTCCAGCTTAGAACTCCTATGCTTGGAAGTCAGCTGGGGACTTAGGGGTGGTGAATAACAGGGGGGAAAGAGGGAAAGCCTAGCTATTAAACTGGCACTCACACTAGTCTCTTGCCTCTGTTCCCTTGGCAGATTCCCAACTGCCCTGACCTTCCAGGCTCTAGTCTGTTCAATTAAACTAGTGCTCATGGTTTTTATTTTCCCCCTTCCCCACAGTGAAAAAAAATTTTTTTCTCTCTTCTACGAAGGGCCTAGAATAATGTGAATTGATTGATTCCTGCATTAATCTATGAGTTGATTCTCATGTGACCTAACACTAAATCATCCACTAGATTGCTATGTCTCTCTGCCTCAGTTTCTTTCTAAAAGGCCCTCTTCTCCACTCTGGCTTCCAATGTCACTGTTCAACTGAAAGTCCCCTCTCCAAAGATCCCTTAATTGTCAAGCCTAATGGCCTCTTCTCAATCCCCATCCTTCCTATCTCTGCAGCCTTTAACACTTTTGATTACTCTTCTTCATATTGTTTTCCCTAGGATTTCATGACACTGCTCTTTTCCAGTTTTCCTCTCTGCCAGATTGCTTCTCTTTTGCTAGATTTTTTCTAACCCTTATCTTCCATTTTATAATCAATACTATGTGTTGGTTCCAAGGCAGAAGAGCAGTAACGGCCACGGAATAGGGGTTAAAATAGGGGTTAAGTGACTTGTCCAGGATCACACAAGTAAGACGTTTCTGAGGCCAGATTTGACCCCAGGACCTCCCATCTCTAGGTCTGAGATACAACCCACTGAGCTACCTAGTTGCCCCATCTCTTTTGTTAAATCTTAATCCAGGTAATGTCCACTAGCTGTGGGTGTGCCCCAAGACTCTGTCTGGACTCTCTTTTCTTCTCTCTCCATACTGTTACTATGTAATAAATGCTTATTGACTGATTCCCTAAATTGTGACAGGACCTCAATACTCCATAATTCTGGAGTGAACCAATCGATGTATTAATTTTGTGTGTATATATGCGGGAACTTGGATAAAGCTATAGACGTGAAGTTAGGAAGACCTGACAGGATGTTCATCAATTGGGAAATGACTGAACAAGTTGTGGTATATGATTATTATGAATATTATTGTGCCATAAGAAATGACAAACAAGATGATAAAAAAACCTGGAAAAACTGACATGAAATGTTATAAATCAAAGTAAATAGAGCCAGGAGAATGTTGTGCACAGTAGCCATAACAATGTATGATTATCATCTGTGAATGACAACTATTATCACCAATGAAAGGATCCAAGACAATTCCAAGAGACTCATGAAAAAAACTATCCACTGCCATGGAAGCAATAGAGTCTGAATACAGATTTAAACATATCATCTTTTACCTTATTTCCTCCATGAATTTTTCTCTAGTGTAAGTAATATGTCTCTTCTTTCACAATGTGATGAACAGAGAAATATGTATTATATGATTATACGATATAGATTTCTGAACATAGCTAATGTAAGAATTTGTTTCTCTTGTATAAGCATATTTATTATAATTTATTATATATTGTATATAATATTGTTACATACTGTATTTTTATATATAAAAATTAAAATATTGTGGAAGAGAGAAATTGGGAAAGCCTGCAACAAGACAGGAATAGCTGGGACTGATAACCTGTCATTCAAAGGAGAGCATTCTGTTTGGAATGTGACCGGGAGAAGCAGTTGGAGGAAGGGAGCAGACCAACTGAAGTCTGGACCTTTTGACTTGAAAGACAGAAGAGGTCTGATGTCTCTTGGCTTTTGGATACTGAAGCCTGAAGGGTGTATTTTGGCTTTGAAGACAGAAGAAAGAAGGGCAAAGTCCAGCTCTCTCTGATTTGCCCTGTTGTGATAGTGACTGAACTTCCAGACCTATCAGCCATTTTCCCAAATTGAACTATATTTCACCATCCTTCAACCTAAGACTCATTTTAGTGTTAGGGAAATCCCATACCCTCTCTCCTTCCATTTTGATCTTTCTTTCTTCCCCAATAAACCCCTTACTTAATTTAGAGAAGAGAAGGAGGATTTATTTGCGATATAAAACTCATCCTGAATTGATTTAAAAGACCAACAGAAGGAGGATAAAGGGAGGGAAGAAGGGAGACTGAAGGGAGGAAGAAGGGGGGAAGAGAGGAAGGAAGATTAACAGCCTGATCTGTAGTTATCACTTACCATTCAAAATAGTCCCTTATTACAATATCCATACTTTTTTTAAAAGTAAGAACTGAGTAATTCCTACCACATATATTTATTGCTTGTGTGATCCTGAGCAAGGCATTCAATCCCTCTCTTCCTCAGTTTCTTTATCTGTAAAGTAGGACACCTGCTGCCCAGGGTTAATGTGAAGATCAATTGAGATACAGTATGTGAAGTTTTCACAAACCTTAAAGTGCTAGTTATTATTATTGTTATTATAGCCCTTGACATTTATCAAGGAAGAACACAATTCAGTAGACTCTCCAAATATGGCCTCTGATGCCTGATGGGGGAATTATGATGTCTTGGGGATGATCTGGAAGAGGTCCTGTACCAGAACAGGAACTAAATGGAGAAGTGAGGCTGTTTGACTAATTCTCATACTAAGAATGGGGAGTTTCCAAATTCTTGAATTACTTGGAAAAGGATTATTGGGCTGCTCCAGCTACTCTCAAGCAAGATAAGAAGCAAATACAGTTCTCAAAACATATAAACACAAGGGAGGAAAGAAACAGATGATGCACAAAAATTTGTTGGCCAAGAACCTACCCTTATCTCTGTCCAAGAGGATATTTGCAGCTGTCTGGAGAATAAACCTACCTGAATGTCCTAAAGTAGCCTCAAAAGCCACCCAGCCTTCCAAGGTCCAGCACAGATTGCACATCCTCTCTGAAGCCTTGGGTTCACATCATTCCCTCCTCTCTCTGAATGCCCCTTGAACTTACAGTCAGTTACCTTTGATTTCATACTCAGCCCTCTTATAAATTCAATCAATCTTTTTGCCCCTTGAATCAATTTTAGGACCCTGCAAAGCAGGAGCTTTGGTAATATTTTTGTTTTACCCAATAAGAATAGTTGTTTAATTCAGTTGTGTTACTTTTAGTAACTCCATTTGGATTGTTTGTGTGGGTTTTTTTTTTTGCCAAGATACTGGAGGAATTTGCCATTTCCTTCTCCAGCTGACTTTACAGATGAGGAAACTGAGTCAGGCAAGGCCAAGTAACTTGCTCAGGTTCACACAGCTAGTAAATATTTGAGACTAGTTTTGAACTGATCTCCTAACTCCAGACTGGGCATTCTATTCACTGAGTTCCCTAGCTGCCACCTAACAATAATAATTTACATTTAAAGTTTACAAGAGGGTTAAATTATCTCATTTGACCCTCATAAATAAGTACTGCTATTATTTCCCCTAACCTCATTTTACAGATGGGAAGATTGAGACACATAGAGACTAAATGACTTACCAGAATCACACAGCTAGCAAATATGTGATGCCAAACTTGAATACAGGTCTCCTGACTCCAAGTCTTATACTTTTCCCACTAGATCAAATTGTCTCAGATCCCTCACACTGCTTGTTGCCTGAGCACATGATAAGTGTTCAAATACTTATTGATTGCTAAGAGCTCTTTGGAAAACCCCTGGATTTAGAGTCAGGATATCTGAGTTCAAGTCCAAGTACTACCACTTCTTTGCTCTAGGATCTTAGTCAAATTAATCCACTTCTGAGACGGTCAGGTTCCTCACATATCAAATGAAGGAAATGATCTCCAGGAGGCTTGAAATTCCTATGTTCTAGAGTTTTGTGATGCTCTCTCTTCTCCTATCTTTTTTCTCCTGCAGCCAGAATAGCTTAGTTGATTAAGTCAAAGGGTGCCGTCCCCCAGGGAACAGGATGAAAGGTTGCATATAAAATAGGGAACAATATACTTGGGTAATATTTTTTTGCTTCATCAATAAATTCTACATGTAGAAAAAGAGCACAAGTTTACAGGATAAACTCATGATGACATATAATCATCTTCTACCTCATATCATGGTTCCAGGCATAGGGAAATCAATGGAGTTGAGAGTCCAGACCTCAGATGTATTTCCAACTAGGGAACAGAACATGGCAGCCGGGTGGTACAGTACAGTGGATAGACCACTGGGCTTGAGGTCAGGAAGTCTGATTTCAAATCCAGTCTCAGATAGGCACTAGCTGTGTGATTGTGAAGCATCTAAACTTCTCTCTGCCACCACTTCCTCACTGTAAAATGGGAATATAATAGCACCTTTTTCACAGTATCAAGTGAGGTAACATTTGTAGAGTCCCTGACACACAATAATCCACAGATGTGGTATTGTGTGCTTTTCACCTCAAATCCCCTCAGCTACCAGCTAGCTTCATGAAAGCCACACCATTTCATCACTATGGGCCTCAGTTCCTTCTTCTCCAGAAAGTGAAGGGGTTAGACAAGTTGATTTCCAAGTTCCCTTCCATAGCCAAAAATTCTGATTCTAAATAATATTAGAATTCTGAGAATCGCATGTGGTCATTTCTGGAATTTACAGTAGATAACCTTAAATACGATCACTGGAAATGAGAGTCAGAAAGTTTATTACAAACCCTAGACACATTCCAAGCTCTGCACGATATACTAAGCAGCAGGCACTTTCAAACAAAACTCTTTAATGACTGTATTGCGTGCCTTGTCAGCTGTTGATTTTCTGTTAATATGTCCCCCACCTCCCTTCACCCTTCCTTCCTTTTCCCTCAACACTGTGAAGCAAGAGGACGATCTACTGAATTTCAACCCTAGATTAATATCCATCCCATGAAAAATCTTCTCTATGCACATCTGCAAAATGACCCAGTATAACACATTATACACAAAAATGGAAGAGTTTTCCAATAGCTCAGTCTATCTGCAAATTGAGGTAGATAGATAGATAGATAGAACTTATTCTATATGGGTATTATAATGACTAATCAAGCTATATGTGTGGAGGCACCCTGGGATCCTTGGAGAAAAGGTGCTATATATGGTGAATTTAAGGACTAAGATTATTGTCCCTTAATTATTTAAGATCAGTTTCATTTAAAAGATAAATCCCATTTATTCATGAATGTCTGAGAAAAGGGATGTGAAGTACCAAATTACAATTGAACAATACTCAATTGGTCTCCCTTACAGACTGGAGGAGTTATTATGACATGAAATTTTGCAGGATCCCCCAAAACTCAGAAATGTCAATGAAGCTTCAAACCCACATTATTTCCATTGAAATGTTGGTGAGTCTATATAAATCTACTGTCTCACTGTGACATAGAGGTGATCCTGGCTTCTCCCCTTTGTGAAGCCTCACCTGGGTTAAAAATTGGCAGTGATTACAATCTCCTCCAGAGAGGCCAAAGGAGGAACAAATTTGCATCCAAGAAAGCATAAATCAAAGACTTTTCCAGATCAGTCCAAGTGTTTCTTTTGGCTAAGAGAAAGAGGAAGTTGGTTTCAGGAGGGCAGATTAAGACCAAAAGACCAACACCAAGTCAGGTGGTAAGATACAGGAGTGCGTTGTTAAGTTTTGTTTTTTGAATCAACCTGACTTCTAAAACCTTCAGGTTTGGGGATATAACTGTTTGCATTCCTCACCTTGCCCTACAGTTGGCATGTAAATGGAGTCAATTTTGTCATGTGCCATCCTGATGATTCAGCTTTGCCAGTAAGAGCAGATATTCAGACAATAGAAAGTCATCAGTCAATAAACATCCATTAAGCACCTACTATGTACCAGGAAATGTGCTATCCTGTGAAGGTAAAGGCAAGAGTCAAAAATAGTCCTTAAACTCAAAAAGCTTATTAGGAAACTTCAGTTAGATTGTAGATTTTGCTATAGATGTGTGCCTACTTTTATTGTGTGAGGAATACAAGAAGCCACTTGGCATAGTAGGAAAAGCACCTAAAGTCAGGGAGAACTAGGTTCAAATCTGGGTTAAAATATTTGCTAGTTTTGTGATGCTGGCCAAGCAACTTAATCTCTCTGTATCTTGATTTCCTCATCTGTGAATTGGAAAATAATAATTATACTTGCCTTCAAAGATAATTATGGGTGTTATGTGATGATATAGGTACGGCCTTCTTCTTTTTTTTTTTTTTGAAAAATTTAGTCAATTTAGAATTTTTTCCTTGGTTACAAGAATCATGTTCTTTCCCTCTCCTCCCCCCCTCCCCATAGCCAAAGTGCAATTCCACTGGGTTTTACATGTGTTCTTGATCAAAACCTATTTCAATATTGTTGATGTTTGCACTAAGGTGATTATTCAGAGTCTATATCCTCAATTGTATCCTGACTCATGTGATCAAGCAGTTGTTTTTCTTCTGTGTTTTTACTCCCATAGTTTTTCTTCTAGGTAAGGTCTTCTGCAAAACTAAAAGAACTGAATATTTTTCATAATACAAAAAAAAAATAAAGACAGTTAAATCAAGAAAAGTTCATCACCAAGTGATGAAATTTTTGTCCATAGCAACCCATGAAATTTTAATCTATAAACAATTCTAATAAAAAGTAAATAATAAAAATGTAAAAGTACAACAGCTTCTAAACAATTATCTAAAACTGTGTAAGAGTTTCTCTGTAGTACTTCCTTCTCTGGAATTGGGTTCTAATTTTCCAAATGGAGTTTTCTCAACTGGAATTTTTCTTCCAATAGATAACTTTACTCCTTAACTATGGAATTCCTAAATAGTTTTCTGTATTTATATATAGCCAATAGAGGTATGACTTGGTCTTTTCTACCAATTTCAAAATATTACCTGATTTGATCTTCTCAACCAATCACAAGACATATCCTGTGAAGCAGCATCTACCTTTCATCCTATGATCAAAACCCTATATTCCTCTTGTACTAGTTTACACTTTTGATTAATTCAGTTGATATATCTGGGTCTTCTGTGACCACAATCATTAGAATGGGGGTAGAAATCCTCTTACAACCACATTTGATGATGAATGGTCAAAAGCATCAGCCCTAATAACGTCCTGGGATAGCATCAGCAGCCCATTTGGAAAGACCACTGGCTTGGGGTCAGGATACCTGGCTGCACCTCTAGGTTGTGCCACTTATGAAGCCACATGACCTAGGGCAAGTCATTTCTCTTGTTATGCTCTCCATTTCCTCATCTAAAAATGGAAGATTTTTTTTTTCCTAAATGATTCCTGAATTCAAAATTATAGTATGACTCTGAAGAATAAACTAATCAACTCAGGTAATTATGTTATCCTTTCTGCTATAGTGGCAAAGGCAGGAAAATAGTGACTACCCAAAGGTTTCAACATTTTAAAAGTAAAAAATTCCATATCTAGCCAGCATATCTTTACATACCATTCATACTATACAGCTATATCTGTATATAAATATTCTATATCTGACAGCTGCCAAAGTCACTTAAATATCTAATTTGGGCTAAGATTAGTGCCACTCTGCATATCCCAGTAGAACTGTAAGGGACATTAGAAACCATCTATTCAAATCTCTTCATTTCATGCATGGATGAGGACATGGAGATTCTAAGAAAGGAAGAGACTTGTCTATGTTCACACAACTTATTAATCCTAACAGATAGGCAAAGATAATCCTAGAACAAGGTCCCATCCTTCTCAGAGACAGGAATCAACAAAGAACTTCTCATTTTGTTGGAATTAGGGAAAAGAGCACACTCAGAGACAAAAGAGGCAACCAAATTGAGCTGGAGAGGGTAGAAGGAGCCATGATTAAGGGTGGGAGTTATGCCACAGTTAGAAGGAGTATAAAAATATGACCAAACTCTTAAAGGTTGTCATTCACAACTGGCTTATGAATTAGAATTTTATCATGACTATCATCTCCATATGACAAGGTAAAACTAAAGCTAAAGACCCTTCTAAAATTACAAAATCAACTCTGAACAGAATTAAAAGAACTAGATCTCCCAGAAACACCCAAAGACTCCATCCAGGGGATAGCTTATCAGTCCATATTGTTGGTCTACATAGCCATAGAGCTCAGAGGAATCTTAGAGGTTCAATCTGGAACGCTGCTCTCCTAATTGGTGACTATCTTCCCAGTTCTCAATTTCAGAAATGCCTTTATCACCTTGCTTCCATTCACATTTTTCTCTCTGAACTCCTTCTCTCTGACCCTGACAACTTGTTTCTACTCATATCAGAGTCCATGCTACTCTAGAACCCTTCTCTCCTGATATTTGGCTATCTCTTCTGGATCACTAGATCAAGAACGCCCAAATCATGATTTGAATGTCTCCCTATTCTCCAGCTCTCTCTTCTACTGTCTCAACCACCAATCTTTATTTCTCCTAACTCCATATCCTTCCAGTTCTGGAATCACGAGCCATGTTCAAACCAGCTTTGTCGTTGTCCCTGGATGCGATGTGTCCATCTATTCCCCATATGTCCCTAGGGACTATGCCTGTAACTTTCCAGATTGAAATATCACTTCCTGGACACTATTCAACTCTGTGTTTTGTTTTCTCCATTAGAATGGAAGCTCCTTGAGGAAAGGAGTTATTCTTTCTTTGTTTTTATATTTGCATCTCCGCTCTTGGAACACAGAAAACATTTAAATGCTTTTTCATTCATTCAATCAATCATCCAGTGCAAGGATGTCGTCTACAACATCACTGACAAAGGATAAAGTATTTACTAAGCACTTACTATATGTAAGAGGCAATGTCCTAAGTACTAGGGATACGAGTACAAGAAATCCAACATGTTTCTGCACTCAGTAAGCTGACATTTTAACTAGGGAAGGCAACACATAAAGAGAACTGGAAAGAAGATTAAATATTTGGGCCATGGCTTGGAACTATTTAAGAAGCAGAGATTGAAATGGAGGCTTGTTTCTAGGCAAGATAAGGAGAAAGCTCACCTACAAGAGTCCAGGATCCAAAAGGCAAAATTCAGGCTCAATAGGGAAGAGTC
This sequence comes from Monodelphis domestica, assembly GCF_027887165.1. Lineage (NCBI taxonomy): Eukaryota > Metazoa > Chordata > Mammalia > Didelphimorphia > Didelphidae > Monodelphis > Monodelphis domestica. The sequence continues at coordinate 149,320,424 of NC_077230.1, forward strand.
TGAGGAAGATGAGAAAAATGGTCAGAGAGTAGGCATCATAGTATGGAAATGACCAGACATGATGGATATTCATAGATCGGCAGTCTATTATTCCATTGTCGATGAGTCTAGTTAGGCTAAAATATGTCCCTCTTCTCAGCTAACTTCAGCTCATTAGTCTGGTCCTCTAGGGCTGCTACATAGAATAAGTCTAGGCCATCTTCAATATAATAACTTTTCAAAGATTTAAAGACAATTACACTGTCCTGTCCCCCACTAAGACTTCTCTTTTCTAACCTCCATGTCTTTTCTCCTATAACATGGTTGCCAGATGCTTCCTCATCCTTTGCATACTTTCTAATTTGCCAATGTCTCTCTCAAACAGTAGCACCTCAAGTGGCCCCCAATTCTCCTGTGCTTCCTTCCTTTTTCTAGTTATTAAATATTTCTTGACGTAGTCTAAGATCACGCTGCTAGTTTTTATTTATTTATTTTGTGGATAGCCATATCATACTGTGGGCTTCCCATAGTGGGACTGAGGCCATGCCTTAAACTAAAGATGGAGGGCAAGTGGACAGAGATTCTGGATCCCAGTAATTCACTGCCTTTCATTTATAGCTCACCCTTCTTATTGGCCCCAAGCAAGATGGAGTGGAAATCAATAATCTCAATGTTACTGAGACTTACCTTCTCTTTTCCCAAGAAACAGGTGTTGTTGCTGTTACTGGCAGAAGCAACCGTTGCAGAAGATTTTGGGAGGGGAGACCAGGAGACAAAGAAAAGCAATAATAATAAAGGCTGACTGAGTTAGTCAGTATTAAAGGGTGGTGGGATGGGAAGAAAGGATAGACCTCCCAAGACACACGTAACAGAAAACTTGGCCTCACAGTGTTCTCTTGCCTCTCGTGTCTCCTCCTTCTCTGATTGCCTCCCTTCAAGCCCTCGTGGGTCAAATCTTGTGTTCCTGGCTCTGGCTCCCATACCATTTCATTTTCCAAAAGCTGAGGAGGAATTAAGGTGTAAACAAGCCTAGGCTTTGCTTCCCTGATAGTTCGCTGTGTGGTTTCTCCTGGCCTCCATCCCCAGAACCAGGGTGGTACTGGAATCAGATACTGAAGAGAGCAATGCCATGAGCCTTTAGCCAAGATTATCCCCAGAACACTGATCCTCCCATACCGGGAATAGACATCTAGGAGTGTACAGCAAGCTTTTAGCCACTCCAGACTGAGTTTTCAGATTTGAATTACTGGTTGTCTACAGATATATTTTCTTTTTTTTCTCTCAGGAAATAGACTAGTTGAGTGAAGGAATGGAAGAGAGCCTAGGGATACAAGGATTTCAGTACTTAAAGGATTGAGAAGTGCTATTTTTAGAATGTCCAACACACTATACAAGCCATCATCACCTCAGGCAACCCTGTAAAACTGGTTCTCTGCAATGACAGGTCACTTCTCTGATCTTGAAAAAGCATCAGTCAAAGGATCTGAGTTCAAATTCTGGTGTGGCTATTTACTACTAGGTGATATTGGACATATTATGTTATATCCTTGGACCTCAGTCTCTTCAACTAGAAAATAAAGTAATTGGACTAAATGATTCCTTAATATTTCCATCATCTCTAAATCCCAAGTTATACAATCCCATTTCACAAACCTGACTGATAGATTCATGCCCCAAGTTTCTTTATAGCTGGATTCTGGTGTACTAGGGATCTCGGGCCCACAATCAGCAATTAATACTCAGTATTTGTTGGAAGGTTCATAGATTTAGAAGCAGAATGGTTCTTGGAGATTATGGAGTACAACTTCTTCATTTTTCACACAAGGAGGGGTTAATTGACTTTCCAAAGGTCTAACTATCCATGTAATGGGGAGGAGGGAAAGGAGAACATCAGCAGAATCAGACCTTCCTGATACTGACTCCAAGAAACCCTGTCCTGTCCTTCCTGGCTCCTTGCTTTAGGGATTCAAACATCTGGTTGTCCCAAAAATGTCTTACTGACCACTTGGGACTACCAAGTTTGACATCAATTTAATGGTTTTGAATGTTTACTCATAGTTTCATGCTGTCAGCAAGTGCTGAGAAACAATGAGAATTTGACCAGATTTTAACAGATAGAAATCCATCCTAAGTTAGCCATGAAAAATCTGGCATTAAATTAAAGCATCAAAGAGCCACCAAAGGTCCAGTCGAAAATCGTGACATGAAAGAAGCACACTCTTTATTTTTTTTAATTGAAAATTTTTATTTAATTAATTAATTTGGAATATTTTGCCATGGTTACATGAGTCATGTTCTTTCCCTTCCCTTCCCCCCCATAGCTAACATGTAATTCCACTGGGTTTTACATGTGTCATTGATCAAGACCTATTTATTATTGATATTTGCATTAGGGTGATCATTTAGAGTCTACATCCCCAATCATATCCCCTTGACCCAGGCGATCAAGCAGTCGTTTTTCTTCTGTGTTTCTGCTCCCACAGATTTTCCTCTGGATGTGAATAGCGTTCTTTCTCTTAAGTCTCTCAGAATTGTCCTGGATCATTACATTGCTGCTAGTAGATAAGTCCATTATATTTAAGAATCATACTCTTTAAACAGAAATTACTTCTTTAAAAGAAAATATTTCATTGTCTTCAACCAAGCCTGAAGGCTGACCTATAGCAAGAGTTGTTACACTGAAACAAGCCTGGTTCCTGGAGACAAGCAGCACAGAGTATGAACAAGCTAAGTATGAAGCTTATCTTGGGCTTTGGACTTTTGGGGGATGCTTCTAATACTGCCCCTGAAGAAAATGACAAAAATCCCATTCAAGTTTGCTTCTCTGTCTCACTTTCGGTGATGGAGAGGCATTCTGGACTTTTGGAGACAGTGGACAGTAGTACAGGAGAGTCTTTCATGAAAAGCATTTCCACGAAGGGGCTCTCCAAAATGCCTACCATCTTAATTGAAATGACTTGCCAGCACATGATGCCGCCAGTAAATTGGTCAGATGTGAATCACAAACAGCAGAGGCACAGGCACCCCTCAGGCCTGAAGCAGCTTGAGGCAAAGACTCTCCCAGCCCTGAGAAAGAGTTGGATATAAATCTCACTCTTTGGCAATTTCTGCCGAAGTGCTGCCTGACACATGGCTAAAAGCCTTTCTCAGAGCTGAGAATAAATTCCAAGACAGCAATGACAGCTGTAACAATGATGCCACATGTTAAAGTGTTTAAAAGCCCTCAGCAGGAATAGTCATCCAACACAACATCCTTTTACTTAGACAGATCCTGTGCACTCGAAGACAATGATGGAGGGGAGAAAAAAGGCCTGATGCTAAAGAAGGAAAAGAAATTCTAAAAGTATGGTTCTTCAGACAGGAAGAGAATAGGGTGAGGTGTATGAGATTGGTAAGCAATAGCAGCTAAAGTCAGAACTAAGAAATAATGTCCTTCTTCTCTTTAGTCATTTCATCCATGAGCAGATGTCTATGGTATAAGAGAGAAAACGAGACAAAAAGGGATGTAGCATCACTTGAAGCAACATAATAAACATAAATTATGCTGCCTCTAAAAGGCTGAGCTTTCTTTTGCAATCTGGCATATTCCACGTGATACATTTCTAAAGAATTCAGGTTTGTTCTGGGCTAGGGGTTTTTGTTATGCCCGCATTGTGTCCGGGAGTGAGGCTTCTTTAAAGCATCCACACAAGAACATGTGCTCAGAGTTGTTTTCAGAGTCTTAAGAGCTTTGCATTAAAAGCAAAGCAAAAAAACCGGAAAGGTTTTGCCAGGCTTCTGAAAGAGCTGAGAACTGTCCCTTTCAAGCAGTTTGGTTTTTTGTAAAAATTTGCCACACATTTATTCCTTTTTTTCCCTAATCAACAAAAACCAGTGTTTTGGGGTGTTTTGTTTTGCAGAAAAGGAACCTGTCTTGAGATTTATAGGAAAGTCTGGCAACATGGAGCAACATGGGGGCCCTTCTTAAATTAAAAAAAAATCCCCCTATGATTGCTGGCTCGTGGATATTCTGAAAAAATGTCCTGGAATGGAGACCATCTGGACAAAGATTATTCCCACCCCACAAAACAAAATGTGAGTTAGAAAACAGGAAAAACACACCCCCACACAAAGCTCCACGCCAAGAACCCAAAAGATTGAAGGGAGGCTTCTTCACACAATGCCAATAGGAGGTGGGGCTCCAGCAAAACAAGGGAAAACAGGGGTATAGAGTCTTCGAGGGCATGTATCCTTGAATGGCTGGAGGAAGGAAAAGAGTTATTCCCCTTATAGGAAGTGAAGGTACTCAAAAATTGGTTCATCATAATGATCTGGAGAAGTAGAAAGTTGAAAGAGTTCAGTTACCTGACCATACTTTGTCCTCACCCCCAACTCATTCTGGAAACACTGAGGATTTGCAGCAGCACCAGGAGTTTCTCCTAGTTCCACTTAGAAGACAGGCGGGCCACTGTCTGGGACTGTACGGCCTGCCTCGCCATGTTTGCCTCCCTAAAGAGATCTGTAGAGCCTATCTGTTGGATCATATGCAGGGTTGATCTGCCAAACTTACAAATAAACACTTGAGACAATCCCAAAGGACAGTGAACTCTCGCTGGCATGAAACACTGTGCAAACTTAATTTTCTCAATCCTTTCCAACCCATTGCAATAATTTTTTAGATTCTTTAAAGGTTCCAGTCCATTATTTGCTTTCTTTCTTTGAAAAGGCTTTTAACCTTGGTCACTAAATTCATATAGATATAGTAAACATACTCAAATATAATATTTCTTTATTGAACTCAACTGGTTTACTTTCAGGGTGCCATAAGATGTCAGTTTACCATCAAACCTCCCTGTCAAAAAGAACTACCTAGTACAGTTGAAAATACAGCTCTGCTCAAGCATATTTGGCCCCAATATTCTCCCTCCTTATAGAATCAAGAGACTTCCCAGGCCTTCAGTCTCTCAATCTTATAGTTTACCCCCTCTCCCTTATATCCCAACCTTCCTTCCAAAACACGCCATTCATTCTCTTTCACTCTAATGTGAATATATTTAATCAACAGCAACCAATCTCTGTTCCTCTATTTTCTGGACCTTCTGGAGTATAAACTGTTTAATAGCAAGTAGGAATTTTGAAACATAGGCCCATGAAAATGTGGCTTGTGGCCCATGTTATCACCCCTAGATATAAATGTGGTAAAAGGGGAGAATAAGTGTTCACTGACTAATGAAATTTTACCAAAAAGATAAGCTCGGAATCACTGTGCTACCACCATACAATTTCTACAATTGTCTAAGCAAAAGGCTGTTGAAAACAGAAAAAGTAAAAAACTGTATGTCCATGCCAAGGGCTCTAAGGTCCTAGCTGCTAAATACCAGCCTCTAAGTTGAGAATGTGATATGGAGATTCAGCTTCTGTCCATTTAGGACATTGCCCAAGTCACTTTTTTTTTTTAAATGTCTCTTTAGCTTTGCCTAGAAAATAAGAGCTCTAAAACTGAAGGAATATAGTCAAGGACTTCATGAATTAATTTAGCACATGTTGAAAAGCAGAGATGCCATACTAATGGAGGGAAACAATATGAGGTACTAGAAATCATTGTCCTGAGATTGAAGAGACCTTGGTCTTGATTATGCCACACATTAGCTAGATGAGCACAGGGAAGACAAAATTTTGCAGACCTTAGTTTTCTTACCTGTAAAAATGAAGATGTTCATAGGATAACAGGATCTTAGATCTAGAGAGATCACAGAGGTCATCTATCCAACTCCCTGATTTTTATAGATGAAGAACCTGATTCCAAGGGAAGTTAAGTTATTTATCCAAGGGCACATAAGTATTAGGCATTAGAAACAGGATATGAAACCATGATCTCTAAATCCAAAGGAGTCATTATACCATAATTGAACTGGAAGATTTCTAAAGCCCCTTCAAACTAATAATGTTTAGTCCTTAATTTAGATATATTCCATATAATATCTTCTTTGAAGAACAATATTTCTTCTTCCAAGCTAAGAGTAACATTAATACAACCAAATAAGATGAATAATAAACAGATTTGGTTAAATCTCAAAACTTTGTTAGATCAGAGAATTCAGCCAATTCCAGATACTTGGTGAATGAATATTATTTCTATTTTTCAATATTTTCACCACTCTTCTTCACAATGTTTTCTTTTCTATGGTGGTCCATTACCAGTAAAGATAATTTTGCTACGCGACTCAAAAGAAATATTTTCTTATTCCTTGGGCATGTCTCAATGACTAGAGAACAGACCAGGAAAAATCAACCAATTCCATTCCCCAAGACTGTCTTAACTCGGTCCTAAGAATGAGCTGCAATAAATCCAACTAGCTTAATTTTTCAGAGTGGAAACTTCTACCCATTCTATCTTATCAGCATAGCTTCTGTAAGTGTGACATATAAGCATACAAATGTCTCAGACGTCCATCTTCTATCCAGTTCCTAGGGCTGTGATGAGCTTCACTATTTTTATATTTCCTTCCAAGGTTCCAAGTCCCACTCAACATGAGACAAATTGTGGTAGAAATGCAGCACTAGTAGAAGGGCTATTCTTCAAGTGAGTTGAATAAATGAATGAAGAAAACATTTATGCACTTAATATTTGCAAAGCACTAAGTCGTACAGTAGGGATACAGATAAAAAGTAAGAGAATCCTTGCAATCAAGTAGCTTAACCACCCAAAAGTTCCAACTTCTCTTAGCTCCTAATTGGGTTAATAACAAACATTCTGCTAGGGAATCCCAGAAGCTATGGATTTTTATATATATATATATATATATATATATATATATATATGTATGTATGTATATATATGTTGTATATTAATATGTATACACATATAAAGACAGGAATATGTATACACATATATAGTATATATATTGCTTATATTTATTTCTAGATTATATATACTCATATGTTTGTACATTTTATAAATATATATGTATTGGATTTATATACACATTATATAAATAATATGTATAGGACTTTATAGTTTTCAGAGTCCTCTTAGATTCATTTTATCCTAATAAGAACCTTATTAGATAATCTAGGGCAGGCATTTTATTGATTAGAAAACTAAGACTGAGATAGGTTCACACCAATCCCACTGAGACTCAAATCTTTAAGGAAAATGACTCATACACTAGTAATTAATTTGGGGGGGGGTGCAATCTACCATACTCACCAATGTTCCCCCCCCCAAAAAAAATGAAAATGTTGGGTTTTATTTCATAAAGTCAGATTTGGGTAATGGCCCTGGCGGCTCCTCTCCTTTAGGCGCAGTCACAGGAATGTAGGTCAGCCAAAACATTCTTGCTCATCCCCCAATGCTACATTCCAGAGAATTATAAATAGAAGGGTTTCTGTAGAGGTGGCTCAGGATTAGAAGGCCCAGTTCTTTTCCTGACAGCATTTCAAATGGGAAATTCATCAGAAAATTTCAGGTTTGGAACTTTTTATGGATGAGTTTATGAGTAGTACTAATGAAAAGTGTACTCAACTGGCATGAACCAGACCTCAAAACTCTTGTTGTGTTATGAGAGTCTTGGACCCATTCCTACAAAGCTATTGTCCTTACCTTTAAAGAGAATTATAAAAGCATAACCTTTGCTATGGTCTCTCTGATGGGAGGTAGATCTACTTGGAGATATTTTTGAGTTTTATTTCCACATATACTGAAACATAATTTGCATCATTTTCTACATATATTCAGAGGACTTTTGTCAAAAGGAGGCTAAGAATTATGTCACTTCTTAGAAACACCCTCTTTGCTCCCTTTCTTGTAGTTATTCCTTGTCATCTTCCCTCTAAAATATGCTAAATAATTCCATTTCTTCCCTTACTGTTTGCACCCTTCAGATGCTTGTATGTGGGGCTGTATAAATACTAACGAGGAAATCAGCCTTAGAAAAGTGCTAAATAATCACATCGTTGAAGCTATAACAGCAATACAAAGCACTTTCATTTTCACAAGTACATTTTGAATGTAATAAAATAAAGAGTGTTAGTTAAACAGAGACATTTGCACCATAGGAGGCTCTAGAACTATTCAAAGGTAGTGTTGATAAAGGCTAATATACAGAAGGCATGGTAGAGTAGATTTTTGTATTATTAAGTTAAAGTATTTATAGTGCTCAAGACTCGAGAGCAACACAACTTTGGCAATCTTATAAAAAAGCTTGCAAGTTTGTGATTCAAAAATGATATCCAAACAATATGATTTATATAATATTCATTAAAAGACAAAATGTTTCTAAAGTTTCCTATCATTATGTTTTGTTCTCCAAGACCATTCTAAGATTTGGAACATCATGCTTGGAATGATTCAACTTGGAAAACTTATTGGTTGAATTGGACCTAAATATATTCAGCAGCCATTGTAAGAGAAAGTTGGGTATTGCTTTGTATCAAACTTTTCATTGAAGATAACAGCAAACCAAGTATTCGCCACTACTCCAGATAATTTATAATTGAAATTAGTTCTAAAGATGGGAATTCCACTGCAACCATCAGGGATGACATCTAGAAAGTTTTAGTCTATAGTACTCTATAGAAATTTAATCCTATCTTTATCTTTCTTCCTTCCATCTTCTAAAATATCCAATATCCAATTTTGAATACTTACTTTTAAGTATATCTTATGTTGTATTCATACACATTTACAGCATTCAATCAGTAAACAATAGTTTATTGCACACTATATGCCAAACATTGTGCTGGAGATACAAAAGAAAGTCTTGGTCTCTGCCTTTAAGTTGTTGATCTTCTAATAGAAGAGACAATATGCAAAAAAAAATGTATAGGGGTGTATGTGTGTAAATGAAAGATAATCTCAAGCAGTAAAGGGCAAGCAGTAAAGGCAGAAAAATCTAAAAACAAGATTTCATATTGGATTCTTGAGGTAGGAGGAAACAAAAGCGTAACACTTTAGCCACTGGCTTAAAACCAACAGAAAGATCTCTTCTTGCATCATACTCCCCACTGCCTCTGATTTGATATTTTGTAGAAACATTATTTTTGAAGTTCAGTTTTAACCCATTCTATATATTATCTTTTATAAATGTTGCCTAGACTCTTGCTATTTTGATGCACCCCATTAATTCCATTATTTTCTTGCTGCTAATAATAATGCATCTCTAGCCTTATTCTCATCTTATTTCAAATATTTGTTTTGTCTCCCTGAGTAGATTACAAACCTTCAAGGACAGGGGCCATTTGGACTATTTCTTTATATTACCAATAGTGTGTAATAAAGCGCTTTGAACATAGTAGCTATTCAGTTACTGATTTTATTTTCAGAGTTTGGTCTGGTCTTTTAACAAATAGGTCTTTTATGTTAGAATGGGACGTAATAGAGTTATTTCACTTGGCAAAAGATTCCCATCATAGGCAGTCCATTCAGTTTTGAGAGAATGTAAATATCTTCTTGATCTGAGCAGGAAATTCAAATTTGGTTAGAAAATGCTAATGCAAAATAAACACAGTAATAAAGATATCATCATGATTGCAGTGCAAGTCTATGGAGACCCTGAAAATCCCACAATCGTCTAACAGTATAATTTCAAAATAATTTTAATGAGCATCTGTAGGGACTGTTATAATGCTTTTTTTCTAAAGATTTTGTAACATGACATGAACTCCCCACTGAAGTGAACTTCATGTTAGTATCCAATTTAAAACATTACAAAAAAGACATTATTGCCTAACATCTGTCTTATCATCTGATGATTCTGTTGTAAGATTATGATAGGGAAGTTATTTCAGCAGAAGTCAACAGAGACACTGATGTTGCCATTATCTTCAGATTACTTTCTTGACTGCTTCTCACTCTTCAGGCTCAGATTACCAAGTTAAAGAATCATTAAGCTGGGGAAAAAAAAACCTAAAGAGGCTATTTCACCCATTTTCTCCAATTTCCATCTTACCTCAAGCAGCCTAGAGCTGATTGTCCAATGTCCAAGCATTCTAGTGAAATGTTGCCAGGCTCAAATTCTAGAAGTGTAGAAGGAATCATTCTCTACTGATACCTTTCATGTTAGAAATTAAATATTACTTCATCCTCCCCACAAAGAGGTCATCTTTAAATTTTTTGGCCTTCCAGTGATTTGGGACAATCTGTTTACCAATATAATAAAAATACTCAACTTACCCCTCAGAAGACAGAGAATATATAAATATGATTATTCATTACAAATGAAAAACTATATTACTTTTTCCTCTGCATTTAGACATGCTATTCTGAGGAAATCTTGTTAACCAGACCCAATTTACTGTCCCAATTTCTACACACACGCACACACTTTGGTTTTTTCCCAAAAACTTAGACTTGTGTTTTCCTATATATCAGGAACTCCCTGTGAGGAAATTCCAAAGACTGTTGCTCTAAAACTTAGAATTTTAAGTAGGTATCTGGGAAACTGAAATGAAAAGGGATTTTCTAACGGTCATATAACCCATGTGTTAGAGATCGGAAAAGAATCCAAAAGAGCTTGATTCTAAAGCTGGCTCACTCTAACCACTAGGCTTCTTCCAGACAGGACTGTTTTAGGTCCTCAGTATAGCAAAATGTAATATACCAAGCTAAAGAAGCATCCGTTCAGATTCACAAAATTGAATTTTTTGGACCACCATCTCCCTGCAGAACATACAGATGGTTTCCAGAAGGATGATGACATGTATACCTGTAAAATTCCCTCAAGTAATAAGGAGCAGCAGCAACAACTGGGAGTAAGGAACTGCTAGCAGTCCATTTAAACACTTCTTCATCTTGACCCTGCTCACTAGTGTGCAGCAGAAGAAACATACCTGACAATAGTCACCTGAGGCCGATCAGCTCTTTGAAGCTACACAGCAGTGCCCTACTTTGTTCTAGTCTTGGTCATCTACGGTGTACAATAATAGTCCTTTAGAGTAGAAACAGATGCCTCCACTGTTGCAGAGAGGTTGTACTTTCCTAATTAATTTCTAGAGCTTAATTAATTCCTTATTACCCCAGCTGCAGAAGGGACGCCAACTGATTCTAGTAGAGGAAGTTTCCTGGTGAAGAATTCACTATGACAATGAAATTGCAGGTTCAGACCCCATTTCTTTTGTAAATAGGAAAACTTGGGATGAGAATGAATGGTTCATGAACTTACTCAAGATCACGTGAAGTCCCCACACTGTTTTTGTCATCGTTGTACTGCTACGTCTTCCTCCCATACTACCCACATTAGACTATATACTTCTTTAGGGTCTACGGCATATCTATTTTTGTGTCCCCATACCTAAAAAAAGCACAGACATGAAGTCAGTAATTTTGTCCTTGCAGAGAGCTACCATGGTGGAAATTCCCTCAACAACTGCAATCTGTCTATGACTTAGTAAATAAGTCCTGGGTTGTTGCCCAATGCATGAAAATTCAAAATGACTTGTTCAGGATCACATAGCTAGTTAGTGCTATGAGGAAGTACCCACTCAGCCATGCTCCTCTCCAACCTCACTTGACCTCTGACTCTCCAGCCTACTCTGCCTGATCAGGAACAACTTTTCTTTCCTTATACAGGTATCTCTTCCACATCATGACTTTCTCCATCTCAGTTTCAATATATCATGGGTTGGCATAAGAAATTAAATGGGAATTTTGGAGGAGTTTTGCAGAAGCTACAGATGACACAGAAGAAGTTTAGAAATTCAGAAATGCATAAAGGATATAAAGTATTTACAATATCAACATATTTAATCTTTTAATACCATAAATATATACAACTTATATATTACATTTAAAATAAGTAAAAAATTAATTTGTGAAAAGAATGTAAGAGCCAACATTTTATGCATATTTTCCAGATTTAAAGCAGGGGTACTGAGCCCCTGACCCCCAAGTTGTGGGATACCTGTTTTTGTGTTCCAGGACCTGCCACACACTAAAGGCTCAGGAAATGCTTTATCTACTCCAAACTCTTGTCAATTCTGATAGAATATAGGCTCCTCAAGGGGAGAAGATGCTTTATTTCCGTCTGTTTATCTCTGGTAGCTAGCACAAAGTGGATGTTTATTATTATTTAAATGAGAGACAGAGACAAAGAGGGAGGAGCTGATGCTTGGTCTTTGTGACTCCAAGCCTGGCACTCAGCTCTTCTAGGCTATCTCTGCCTAGCCTATGATAGGCACTTAATAAAGGTTTGTTGAGTCAGACCATTAATGAAGTGGTTGAGCTGACTTCTAGTTCAGAAGATGGAACTCTTGGTGATCAAGGTCATGACTAAAGCTGGGTAGCATCCTTAGAGGAATAATGTCTTATGAATATAACCACCCACATGGAAGCCCTACAAATAACCTATAAATAAAATAATTGTCCCATATGCTGGCTGCTCTTGGCCTTGGCCTTTACTTATGGATCTCCCAGAAGATTAGAGCCAGCACCAGACCGCTTAGTTTACTGAACTAACAAGCAGCAGCAGAAGACATCCTGAATCTCAGTAGGTAGGTTCTCCTATAGATTGGGTCATCACATTATGCCTAGGTTAGGGCATTGTAGCATGGGGTCAGGATATGAAAATGGATAATCCCAACAGCAACGTAGCGATCATGGATGGAGGAAAGTCCAAACATTCCTCTGGGGTCACGGTTGGACCAAAGGACATAATCTATACCTCTCCAGACGGGTCTTGTTTCAGCTTCCCATAAACTGCTTCTATTAGTACAACTTGCCTTCCTAGCTATTGCTCCCAACCTTAGCAAGCTGTTGAATTTCCTCGTGATTTCTAAAACTTTGTGTGACCCTGAATAAATCACTTAACTTCTCTGTGCCACCATTTCCTTGGTTATAAAATGAAGAAGTGGGATTTGATGGTCACTGAGATACCCTGAGGAAAAAAAGTGACAACATAAAGGATTCCATGTTCCAGGCACCTCTATATCCTTCTCCATATTCAAGATGAAGAATAGCAGAAATCACATATCAAATATGTCTTACCACCCCAAAAACTTTTTATCACTACCTTCAAAGTATCAGGTAGATATAGATAGCAGGAGAAATCTGGGAGAAAGTCAGATGATAGGAGAGTGGAATATGGAAGTTAGGGTATAAGCCACAAGGTATAGGGTCATGTATTGTGAAATAGATTATGTACTCTTTTTTTAGATATGGCTAAATCTCCAATAAAAGCATTAAAAATTAAGGCACTAATGTTGTATTAGAACTTTGCTGTTCATTATAGTAAATGATGCTTTGTTTGAAAATTTTAAATAAAAAGTAATTTCTTCAAACTTCACAACCACTTCCATCTAAGTCAAGAAGAATGCTTGCAATCATATTAGAACACTAGAAAATTCAGGTAGAAAAAGGTTTTTAAATGCAAATCAGTATAGAAATTCCATAAAAAACATATTAAAAGTCAGGACCAAACCAAAGTGCAACTATAGTTATTTCATTTTCTAAAACAAAAATTGAACTAAGGCTGGTGCATCAGAGAATCATCAATCTCCTCATAGGAAAAATAGAACATTCTCGGATGCAGCAGTATTGACAGGTAGATAAATCAGCCTTGTTTTGCTCAATCATTTCAGAAAATAATAGATTTGATCTCATAGCCCTTCTTGAGACTAAACTGCTCCAAACAACAAAGCTAGCATTGTTTGTGTGTATATGTGTGTATATCCATCTATATACATCTTTAGATAGACAGACAGACAGACACAGACAGACAGACAGACAGACAGACAGACAGACAGATAGATAGATAGATAGATAGATAGATAGATAGATAGATAGATAGATGGATGGATCGGCAGAAAGACAGACAGATTGACATCTATATTGACAGCTGAGTGGTACAGTGGATAGTACATCAGACTTGGAGAGTAAGGAAGACTTGAGTTCAAATCCAACCTTGGCACTTACTAGCTCTGTGATTCTGGGCAATACATTTAACCCTATTTTCTTCAACTTCCTCTGTCAAATGAATTGGAGAAGGAAATTGCAAACCATTCTAGTATCTTTGCCAAGAAAATCCCTAGATGTGATCACAAAGAGTCAGATGTGACTGAAACAACTGGAAAACAAATATAAGTATACATACATACATATAGATATGTTTATATAAGGTTTATACTTTATAAAATTAATTTATATTTGTACATGTATAATTATGTACAAATATACATTTGCATGTAAATGGAGAAAAGGGAAGAAAATGTATCAAACAGATGCAACTTAAAACTATATTCTTTTTTTTAAAATCCTTACTTTCCATCTTAGAATCAATATTAAGTATCAGTTCCAAAGTAGAAGTGTGGTAAGGGCTAAGTAACTGAGGTTAAATGACTTGCCCAGTGTCATAAAGCAAGCATATATCTGAGTCCAGATTTGAATCCAGATCTCCCATTTCCAGGTCTGGCACTCTATCTACTGTGCTATATACAACTGCCTTATGATGCGTCTTTCTTGATAGCACAGTGTGATGGATAGAGAGCAAGCCACTGACTGAAAAAAGTCCTAAGTTTAATTCCCATTTCTGACATATACCGGCTAGGCAACTCCAGTTAAGTCACTTACATTCTCAGTGACCAGGATAATTTTTTGGAATTGTTTATTTCATTTAACCCTTTAAAATGTTTACTTTTGCATGTGCTTCATGGTGTATGATGTTAGTTCTGTAAATGCAAATAATTTGTAAATAAATATATACATTTTGATGATGCATGCTCAAAAATGTTTTAGTCATAGGGGCATGTATTTTTAAAAGAATTAGAAAAGAATGATTTAGTAGACTAAGAATAAAGCATGCGTCTTGCCTCTTGTCAGAGGCAGTGGCCCATGAGTGAAGCATAAATACAAAAACATAGAGCAACTCTTCATGTAGTAACAAAGAACTAGAAACTTAGAGAGTGCCCACAAATTGGGGAATAGCTGAATAAATTATGATATGAGAATATAATAGAATATTATTGAACTACAGGAAATTATAAAAGAGAAAATTTCACTGAAATCTGAGATTTTGTGAACTGATTCAGAGTGAAATAAACAGTTAAAAATTTTATACAACACAACTAAATGGTAAAAACAAAAACTTAAGATCTCTGATGAACAGAATGACCAGCTATGATTCCAGAAAACCAATGAGTCACAGTCATGTCACATAGTAGCAGATCCAATGGATCAAAATGCAAAACTCTTTCCACTGAACTGCTCTGCCTAGTTACCATCCAGAACCAGGACAGAATTGCTACATGCAAAGAAGTTATTTTTCAATAAATGGTGCAAAAGCAAACTATGCGCTTTTGAGGCTACATAATAATCAAACAGAAGTGTCATCAAAAATTAAATAAGAAAGTCCAGTCACATGAGAGACACCAAGCTGGGTGGGATGGTCAGTGCTGCCAGTGGCTTAAGTCATTTTACTTTAGTTTCTTCATCTTTACAATGGGGATAACAAAAGCAGATGCCTCCCAGGGTTATTGTGAGGACAAAAATGAAATAATATTTGTAAAGTACTTTGCAAACCTTAAAGCAAAAAATAAATGATGGTACTATAGTGATTATTATTATCATTATCAGAGCCTGCAGGCAATTTGTGCAAATGGCAGAACTTTGGGAGTGTCAATATAGAAGGAACACAGTACAATTCCAGAGGTAATTCCTGTCCTTTCTATAATTTTCAAAGGGTCTAGAGCACATTTATACCCGGAAACTGGTGACATCCCCTTCCCCTTTCTCTCTCACCAACAGCAATCTGTCCTTCAGTAGAAAGTTTGTAGTTTCCTGAAATGATCCTCCTTCCCTCTCCCCACCAGCACTCCAGGTAAGCCTTCTCTGGAACTTGTCCTTCATACAACAAATTGTTAGTTGTGGCTCTGGTAATCGGCATCCAAAGACAGGAAGAATAGAGATCAAATAACATGCTAGCAAAGGCAGTTATGAGTGAGAAGAAAGAAGGGATGAGGTTCCTGAATATGAAATGGGAAGTAAAAGCAACCCAGTTACATGATGGTTAAGTAACAAAGCTGTGGTGATATTAAAAATCAAAGTGATCGGTTGCTAGGCATTTTACAAATATTATTTCATTTTGATCCTCATAATGAGCTTGGGAAAGGCAGGTGTTATTATGATCTCCATTTTACAGTTGAGGAAACTAAGGCAGGCAAAGGTTAGAGACTTTCCCAAGATGACAGAATTAGTAAGAGTGTTAAGATAGATTTAAACTCAGATCTTCCTAGTACCAGGTAATTCCCCAGTAATGGGGAAGGGAGAATTGGAAAAAAAATGAAAACAAAGAAAAACTTGCCCCTTCACCAAGATCTTCAAGTCTATTCACTGAGTCCTTAAGGGTGAGTACTGCTACATTATGAATATGAAGGGATGGTGCTGACTTTGGTGTTGAAGGGGGCTCTCCAGTTGCCTTTTCTGGATTATATCTGCCCTTAGTAGAGCTGTTGCTGCTGCTGCTTTTAAATGATTAAATAAATATGGCCAAATAGTGATGCCCCTAAGAGCTTACCCTGGCTGGAGGAGGAGCTATAAAAATTATTAGGAGAGAATGGCTAGTAGGATTGAGCCCAAACTGTGTAGGTTCTCAGAGTTAAAATAATGAACCACAAGTGGTATCCACAATTGATAATCAAATCATCTTTGTTTCATGAATAAAAAGACAGTAGATTGAGCCCTGAACTTAAGAGTAGAATCAATTCAGTTCAGATCCTGCCCTCTAGAAACTTCTTAGTTATGTGACCCTGGCAAAGTCATTCACCTTTTCTGTGACTCAATTTCCCCATTCACAAAATGAAGAGGCTGAACTTGAAAATGGCCTCTGTCCTTTCTAATGCTAAACCTATGACTCTAAGGCAGTTTAAGCAAGTTACAGACAAAAAGAAGAATTTCTAGACAGTGAGAGTCATTAAATACTGAATTATTTTCCTAAGGAAAAGTAGTTTACTCTCTTTTTAGAGATGAGAAAGTGGGGGGAGGTGGATGTCAAACAATGACCAAATTTTCATTTTTCTGGGATGATGGGTAAGGTACAGTCAAGCCTGAAGGCAGGATAATATGTCAAGGTTCTTTCTGGTCCTGCATTTCCACAGACCATAATTACATAATTAGCCTAATAAAATTTCTCTCCTTAAAGGTAGTGGGCAAAAGATAACATGCATAGTTGATACAAATTGCAATGAGGAAAAAGGTTTCTCGCTGTGGCCCATGCAAGAAAGAAGGCAAATTGTACTGTTCCATGCAACAGGTGTCAGTTGCAAGTCCTGAGCACCATATGTTTTAAATAGCCAGCCTGCACATGGAAAAATAATGTGGATTATTTCTTACAAGGTATATAAATACATCTTTGAGCAGAGAGGTCACAAACTTTCAGTTTATTGCATGCCTTGGAAAATGACTTTTGAAGGAAAGGAAGAGACAATTAACTGCATGATGGGTGTGAAGGTACATGCTTCCTGTTGTGCAATCATATTTTTCCTGTTCCTGAAATGTAGCAACAAGACTGCCCTCATTTCTTTAGGGCTGGCTATCTCTAATGAGGGCACTTTTTTGGCAAGAAGCCTCACCCTAAAGATCTGTATACTTCCAGCTGTTGACCTTCCTCCAATGCACCATCAAAAAGGAGTATTTTCCCAGGCCTGTATTTGATTTCAACACTCAATTATTTTCTCCAACCTCACCCACATGCCAGTACATGTCCAATAAAGTGTTGAAATTTTTTCTCTTTAGCTCTAAACACAGTACAAATCCAACTCCCACATAAACAATATCTACTGCAAAATCATGTAGCACCCACATATTTGTTTAATGAAACAAGGCCCCAAATGGAAAAGTTACAATTGCATTTAAAGTTTGGATGCCTGGGGACAATTTTGATAGTGTTTAGAGGTTGATAATTGTTGGGAACAGGAGAAATGAAAGATAAATATTGGCAGTGACTGAAAGAAAATGAAAAGGCTGTGTTAGAAACTCTGAGCAATGAACAATAAAGGGTATGATGTAAAAGACCAGGGATTTCATGAGTATTTAATGTATGGGTACGCATTATATTCAAATGTCAGGTGTCTCCTGCTATTCATAAGCACAATAATTTATGAAAAGAAGTAGTAAGTTCTATAACTGGAAAGAATTCTAGAATGGCCTTGCGTTTACAAAACTTGCTTCTAAGTCAGAGAGTCAATCTTTTTTAAAGTCTTGTACCTCTATCCAGTAAAGCCTATATAATATATAATGTTTTGTTTTGCTTCTTTTTTTAACAATTTATTCATTTATTTTTAAATTTTATTCCATGGTTACATGATTCCTGTTCTTTCCCTCTCCTCTTCCCTCCCCCCTGCCAGGGATGATAAGTAATTTCACTGGGCTATACATATAATATCACTCAAATCCTATTTCCTTATTGTTCATTTTTGTAATAGAATAATCCTTTAAAACTAAAACCCAAAATCATACACCTATATAAACAAGTGATAAATCATGTGTTTTCTTCTGGATTTCTACTCCCCGTGGTTCTTTCTCTCGGTGTGGATAGTGTTCTTTCTCTTAAGTCTCTCAGAATTGTCCTGGATCGTTGCATTGCTTTTAGTAGCAAAGTCCATTACATTTGATCTGGACTGCATAATGTTTTTAAATGCACAGAATAAAATGCACAAGGTTAAAAAGGAAACTAGTTTTATTTAAACTCACAGACCCCAGGTTAAGAACATTTATTTTCATTCTAGATTCTCATAAGTCCTTGGGACTTCTCAGAAGACAAAGCTGGTATATTAACACTGATTGCTCATATTAATGTGTTCTTTAAGGTTTGCTAAGCACTTTTAAAAGATTATCTCATTTTATCTTCACAACAATCCTGGGGCACAGGATTATTATGTTATTAATGCCATTTTACAGTTGAAAATACTAGCCTAAGAGAATTCAAATGACTTTTTCCAGAATTAAGCAGCTAAAGCTAGATTTGAATTCAGGCCTTCCTGTCTTCAGAATAAATGATCTAGTGTTCAAGACATTCAACACACCTAGAAGAACTTGTTTTCAATAACTCAAGAAAGCTATGTGAAAAAGATCATACATGAAACTAAAAGGAATTAAGCATTTATTAAGCCCCTATTATATGCCAAGCTTTGTGTTTATTCATTGCTAGGAATAAGAACACAAAACTGAAATGGTTCCTGATTTTTTGAAAGTAGTTTCTACTTGTCACCTTCTTCCCCACACCTCCCCACTTCCAACCCTTTCATTAAATTCCCATTGTTCCTATAATCCTTGGAATCACCGGGAGACTCTGCTTTTTGGTATTTAAAGCTCTTTACATCATCCCTGTCACTTCTACTTTACGTAGTGCTCAGGGGTGTATGAGGTATTTAGGGAGGACCAGTACCTCTGCTCAGAGTGTGCCATGCTCCTTTCAGGGCTGCTGACCCACCTTTGGTGTCCATCTTTCATTCAACTCTCACCTGTGGCTCCAAGCAGCTGTAGCATCCACAGTGGCCATACCCCAGGTAAAATCAACAGAAAGGCTAAACTAGGTTGAGGGTAAATCGAGGAATCTCAACCCATCAGGGACTTGGGGGGATGTCCGCCCCAGGCATATGAAGACTTCTCCAGGCAGAATGGATGGATGAGAGCAGTTTGCTTTGACATCCATAAAGATGGCTGAAGCAAGTGCTGAGGACCCTTAAAGCTTGGTCAGACATCAAAGATGCCAAGATCATCTCAAGCCATTGCTAGTCATCCTGACTTTTTTTCTGCCACTGAACTTCTATGACTTAGAGAGATTGAAACGATGACTTTGTGAAACTTTGCCTCACTTACATCCAATTCACATGTAAGTCAAGACGTCATCCCATGATGTCACCGGAACTCTTTGAAAACCAAGGACAAACAATCACAACTTCATGTTCATCGTTGACCATCTCACATGCCATTTAAATGTTTTAATAGTCACCTCTCAAGAATATTTCATCTCTTTTTCCACACCAAAGCTTTCTGTTTTACCTGGGTAATTTATTCTAGGGTACCAGCCACCACTGAATTTCTTTGTTCCTGCTGCATTGTATGTAACCAAGAAAAAGTCATAAAATTGAGCTGATTTTGTCCATTATATCACTACCAATTTATTGTGTGTAATTTCAGCTGAGCCTTTACCAATGCTCAAATAGTCTTTCTGCTCAATGATGATAGCATTTATGTGGAGTACTTTAAGCTTTGCAAAACATTTTACAAATTATCTCATCTGTTCATCCCAGCAACCTGTATGGTAGATGCTATTCTCGTTTATAGAAGAGGAAACAGAAAGTGAGAGGTAAATTTTACCCAGGTTCACAAAGTCAGTAATAGTCTGAGGCAAAATTTACTCTTATCAACTCCTATCTTGCTTCCACAGTGGCTATCCCAAACTGTGTCCTTATTTCTCCAAACCCTAGTCTTACATTTAGAGCATGTGACTTATCCTCCTACTTTAATGAAAAGAGAAATCCTCAAAACTTTTCAGCATCATCACTTGCTCTCTCTTTCTTTTCTCTAGTCAGAGGAAGAGATATCAAGCTTTCTCAATAAAACCAGTTCCTTTACCTTTCCTTTGATCTCATCCCATTCTAGAACATCACTTTGCTGTAAGCATCTTCTCATATCTATTCAACTTTCTCTTTGCCATGATTACCTTTCTACTTGAAGACATACTACCTCCCCACACACCCCCAAAATATCTTTCCCTGACCCATCTCTTTTTTCAAATGCCATCCTAGGGAGAAGAGCCGAAATGGTGGCTTAGTAGCAGCAAAAGTTGGAACTGCTCTGAGAATCCTGCAAATGCCATCCTATCTTTTCTTTTTCTCCTTTTCTTCACTGTCCAAATTCCTGAAAACCCTATGTACAACCAATGCTTCTACTTCCCCACCACTCATTGTTTTCTCGTATCTATATAATTTATCTTCCATCCAGGGGTGTGTAGAAGCCAAATCAAGTGAGTCACTATGATTGTAAAATTTTCAGTATGATCATTTATGACAAGAGTTGAATTTATGGTTTTATTGATTATCTTGACTTAAGAAAGTGGTGGAGAAAATGTTAATAGTGCAGGTTAAACTTCAAAGTATATGGGAGGAACATTTTTTTTTCCCTAGTCGTTGAACATTTACCAGCAAATTCCTGCTTCTGTCCCTATCATTCTAGGCAACCAGTGAATCCACACACATGCCTAGTTGCCAATTCCAATTTTTTCTTTGTTGTATTTATTCACTTTGATACATCTGCAGCATTTGATATTTATGACTCCCCCCTTCTGGATTCTACATCTTTGCTTTAGAAGCAAAACAATCTACTGGTTCTTCTACTTCATCTCTGATTACCCTGTTATGTCTCCTTCACTAAACACATGATCTCTTCTGAATTCTTTAAGTTATACATTCCCCAAGCATTAGCTCTTGGCCCTCTCCTCTATCCCTTTACAATCCCACTCACTCCCATGACTTCAGCTCTCACCTGTACAAAAATGACATTCAAATCCATATATCACTTGCCAAGTCCTCAACTTAGCTTTCATTAATTCCTCTCTTCTTTCTACTCATATGACAACCATTCTAATTCAGACTCCCATACCTTTTCACCTGGATTATTGCAATAGCATCCAACTATTCTTTCTGTATCTAATGTCTTCCCTCCTCAATACATTCTTTATTCATCTGCCAAAATGATATTCACTTTTTGGGATTTTTAAAATATTTTTTCAGTTACATGTAATAACAATATTTAATATCATTTTAAATATAAGTTCTAAATCTCTTTCTTCCATCCCACCCCCACTGAGAATGCAATCAATTTTATATAGATTATGTGCAGTCATATAAAACATTTCTATATTTAGCCATGTTATTAGCCATGTTATGGGGGGGAGGGGGAACAAAGACCAAAAACAAATAAATAAATAAATAAATAAATAAATAAATGAATGAATGAATGAATGAATGGTTGTTGTTGGGGTTTTTTTAATGTGCTTTGACCTGACCTCCATAAATTCTTTATCTGGAGATGGATAACATATTTTCATCACAAGTCCTTTGGAATTGTCTTGGATCATTATATTGCTAAGTCATTCACAGTTGATCATCATACAATATTGCTGTTACTGTACTCAGTGTTCTCCTGGTTCTGTTCACTTCACTTTGCATCAAATCATATAAGTCTTTCCAGGTTTTATGAAAGTATTCTGCTTGTCATTTCTTACAGTACAATAGTATTCCATTACAATTTAATACCACAACTTGTTCAATCATTCCCCAATGGATAGGTATTCCCTCAGTTTCTAATTCTTCGACACAAAAAAGAGGTGCCATAAATGTTTTGTATCCTTTTCCTTTTTTAAAAATTTCTTTGGGATAAGATCTAGTAGTGAGTGGTATTGCTGAGTGGAAGAGTTTGCGGAGTATTATAGCCCTTTGACATAATTCCAAATTTATATCCATAATAGTTGGATAAGCTCACTACTCCACTAACAGTGCATTAGTGTCCCAAGTTTTCCACTTCTTCTCCAACATGACCCATATGAAAATATGTTTTTCAAAATCATACATATATAACTTAAATAAAATTGCATACCCTCTCAGGGAGGAGGGAGGGGAAAAGGGAAGGAGGAAGACAATTTAGATATTATAATTTTAGAAAATATATGTAAAAGATTGTTATTACATGTAACTGGAAAATAAACTATTAAACAAAAAATTAAAATTAAAAATGATATGAAATATTCTAAGATTCTAAGATATCTGCTGCAAATGAGATACTGTCCTTTATTTTCACAAATCAGACCACCCCAAATTTGTCTGGTACTCTCTAGAACAGGGATGTATCATACCCAAACAGAATCATCCCTTCAGGATGTATATTGACTTATGAAACCACAAATTAACATTATCTACATACTCTGTTTTTATTTATTTTAATCTGGTTGGGAAGCACTGAAGAGTTTTGTGGGTGGCTTAAGACTGCAGACCTTGATTTTGACACCTTTGCTCTAGAGTAAACTATATTTTTCCATTAAAGGAGACTGGGACAGAAAAGGAAGAGTACTGGACTGGCAATCCTCCCCATCCCCTACTTCCCCATCACCACCATCAATATTCTTCTCAGCAATTCAGAATCATGAGAATCTACACTTCCTGCTCTAAGGAGTGGTTTGACCCAGCCCAAGAATCTCAAGTATTCAGTTCTCTACCACCCTTCTTGTCATCATCACCAAATAAGTAACCAAATAAGTAACCAAGGCTAGATGATTTGGAGCCCATGGGTCAGAATGAGCCAGAAGTCATTTTGCAATTAATTTTTAATGGGCTAGGTACCTGGAGCCAAGGAATCTAGCACATAATAAGAGGTATATCTGGGGACCATGGGTCATATCAGGGAAGAAGAAAGTCATAGTTATCAAAAAGGCAAGCCAAAATATATGTTCAAAAATTGAGGCAGAATACAGGAATTTATTTCCCTTAAGTATTCAATGAAAACTATTTTTCTCTTGGGGTAGAAAAAGGGAGAGAATAAAAAGAAAATCAAATATATTGTTCATTTAAAAAAATTAAATTACTTTTTTTTAAAAACCCAGTCAGTTTGTGCAAGTAACCTATCCTCTCTGGTCTTAGTTTTGTCACAAATAAAATGAAGAGGTCAAACTATTAAAAAGACCTCAGAGATCATGGAGTCCAACAACCTCATTTCATAGATGAGGAATTGGGAAGAGTAGGGAGGCTTAGAGACTTGTCCAAAGCCATATAAATGGTAATCATCAGAGCCAAGAATTTAACTCCTTTCTTCTAGAACACCTCTAAGGTATCCCCCAATTCTGATAGTCTACAATCCAATGACACTCCCATTAATAAGAAGTCAAGAAGGCCATGGATTCATGACTTATACATTGTTACCTTGGGCAAATCATCTAAATTTCTCTGAGCCTCAATTTTCTCACTTTGAAAATGGGAATAATAATTATATCCACAGCACCTACATCCCAGGGCTTGGTATGGGGATCCCAAGAGAACATGTACATAAAACACTTTGCAAAGACAGTTTTTAAAATTCTAGGCAGGTAGGGCAAACTATACTCTTTATTCTCCTTAACCCTCCCTAATCCCTTATGGAGAAAGTTGGGCAGGTGAGAGGGTGAGACACCAGGCAAGAAGCCTAGGCACCAACAAAAGAGAGACTTTAATAAATTAACTCAAATTTTATTCCAAATAAGAAGCTAATTGAAAATTCTTTTATGGTATTTCCTTCCCTTAATAAAAAGAAAAATCCAACCCAGGCCTTCAGAAGCCCACAAGACCAAAACAGATGAGACAATTTGGGCATTTCCTGACTAAAGGAAAGGAGGAAAGAATAGATCATGATACCCCAAATAAACATTCTCCTTCTAGAAACTGGTGAACTCACATTCTCATCTTCCCCAGGTTTTCTATATCTAGACATTAGCCTTCAGTGCACATAGGCAAGGCATCCCAGGCCAGAAAGAAAGCAGCCAAGAATACGTAGAGCTCCCAGCTTCCTGAAGGACAGGGGCTTAGGTATTTCATTCCAAATCTTTTCTTAAATCAAAAGTCTATTTGATCAAGTTTTATCAAACTAGGTAAATATATTCAACTATTCATAAAATAAGTACTGGTCCATTTAACTCTTTGCTTAGAAGATGTTAGAAAATTTAACAAACACAGGGAAATAATATTTTTTTTCCAAAAAGCACGTGCTCTATATTTCTCCTCGTAATTCCATTTTTGCTCAGTTTGAACGAATATCTCTTTGTAAAATCTCAGAGGATAATTTGCTGACAAAGGGAACAGTGAGACTATCTCAGTTGGTGAGCAATCAAACATTTATTAATGCTTTACTAACTAAAGTGTGTAAAACTGGGGAAAGCATAGCCAAGCATGGGCGGACCCAATGTAAAATATATGATATTGGGTAATCTGTTGTTTCTGGAAAATTTGCATTTGACATTTCCCATTTGAACTTTGAGAAAAAAAGAGGATCTAATAGATATGTAAGAATGTAGACACTCAGAGAGAGAGGTATAGGCAAAATATTATGAAATTCTAATAGAGAAGTGACATGGAGCCCTGTATTCTGGTTCACTGGTGCTGAAATGTATGGGGTCAGAATTACCCATAATTGACTGGGATAGAAATTGCACTAGTCTCTTCTGCAAAACGCCTGTGAGGAAGGTTAAAGGTTCTTTCACACACCCAAACTTAGTGCCATATGGTGTACACCCAAAGGTTTGCTCCTTCCTTCTTGCAACATTCATATCACCTTTTCCTTATAATTATTGGCCTCTTGCATACTGGTTTAGCCTAAGATTGCAATGAATACCATCTTGCATGTGATTTTATGATTCATCATGCTAAAGGCTTAAAATCCATGGCTAAAAGAGGTGATGTGTGAATAGAAAAAGAAATCTATTCTTATTAAGAATCTTCCTGCAGCATCTCAAAGAGGGTAATTGAAAATGACATACAACTCCCATGGCATTCTTGGACCAGTTTAGGGCTAGGGTTTCAAGGGACTTTTCCCAGAAATCTTGTTAATTTAATGGTAATGGACATTACAGGCCTGGGGAGTGAGGAGGGGGGAGAAAGGAAGGAAGGAAGGAAGGAAGGAAGGAAGGAAGGAAGGAAGGAAGGAAGGAAGGAAGGAAGGAAGGAAGGAAGGAAGGAAGGAAGGAAGGAAGGAAGGAAGGAAGGAAGGAAGGAAGGAAGGAAGGAAGGAAGGAAGGAAGGAAGGAAGGGTGGGAAGGAAGGAAGGGTGGGAGGGAAGGAAGGAAGGAAGGGTGGGAGGGAAGGAAGGAAGGAAGGAAGGGTGGGAGGGAAGGAAGGAAGGAAGGAAGGGTGGGAGGGAAGGAAGGGTGGGAGGGAAGGAAGGGTGGGAGGGAAGGAAGGAAGGAAGGAAGGAAGGAAGGAAGGAAGGAAGGAAGGAAGGAAGGAAGGAAGGAAGGAAGGAAGGGTGGGAGGGAGAGATGGAAGGAAGGGTGGGAGGGAGGGAGGAAGTATGGGAGGGAAGGGAAGGGAAGGAAAGGGAAGTGGGAAGGGAAGTGAAAAGAACAGGACAAAAGAGAGAAACAAAAGAAAAACAAAGCCCAATCCTAATTCTCAAAGTAATTTTTGCTTTGTTCTTTTGTTTTCATATTTTTCCTAACTGAAGATAAAGATTTATGTTAAATGTTCTTACTTAGTTATATATCATCTAAAAGTAACCACTCTTCCTTATATATCAAACCAAACTCACTGAAATTGAGGAGGATAATCTTTCATTAGCTACTTCTGTTAAATGTCTAATTTCATATAGGTTGCAAAATTTCTCTGAAATTCAAATTTAATCTCTTCTATGTTAATGAAATATGAAACACTTCTCCACTCACATATAACAAAGAAAAAAACTAGGGCTTTTTTGTTGCTTTTCCCCAAAAAAGCACACTACAAAACTTTGATCAACAACAATTCTTTGGAAGTATAGTGCAATACAGGAATCCCCTTCCACATCATAGAGATTAAGAGTGCCAGCACCTCTGTGTTTGGCTTGTCCTTCATACCAAGGAAAAAGTATGACTTTCCTTTTTTCTTATGTATAATTACAGTGCCATATCACAAAATTTGTAAGTATTTGGTCATAGGCTATATAGTTCCTAAACTTTTTTCTGTGTCATCTGCTGGCTTTTTGTGTCATCCACAGCTTCTGAAAAACTCCCTGAAAATTACCATTAAGTTCTTATATCTACTCCCAATATATTGAAACCATCATGGAGAGGGTCACAATGTAGAAGGAATACCTGTGCTTTTACAGTTAACTGAGGAGTAAACAGAAATCTCTTTCTCTTTAAACAGTTTCTGGTGCAATCCCTCTAAAATGTATCAATCAATTTTCCTGCCTAAATAATTATAATTGAATGAACAAAACTGATTCTTTGATGATGTAAAGTCACACAACTCCAAAGAGTCATGCTCTTAATCTTGGTGATTCTCACATAATACTTACTTGTATGCACAGACTAATAGTAATGGCTGTCTTGTGAAGTTTGCAAACCATTTTACCTGCACTATCTCATAAGATCTCAAAAACATCTCTGAGAGGTGGGCATTCTAGGTATTTTTTCCATTTCAGACTCTTATTAGTCATGTGAACTTTCTTCCTCATCTATAAAATGAAGGGATTAGACCAGATCATACCCTTTCTCACTCTAGAACTCTATTATTCTAGCTCTTGGTCATAACACACTAAAGTCAGAGGCAAAATTAAAATCTAAATCTCCATAATATCAAGAGATGAGATAAATTCGGGCTGACTCCAAGTCATATCCTACAAATATGTTGAGTAAAAATCATGATCTCAGATATATTAACATTTGCCTCTCTCTTTCTACTGAAAGAGAAACATAAGAATAAAGTCCAATTAATTGAAAATTTTGGTTAATTGAGGGCTTATTATAATATAGGGGAAAATAGTTTAAAGAATGAGGATGAGGAATGACTTGGGAAATCAGAAAGATCAATCCTTAAATACCTTTTAAGCTAATTCCATAGACAAACATGTTTTGGACTTCATATGTTCAATCTGTCAAACATTTTTTTCCCCTTTAATTATCCGATGGAACAATCTTTAGGCTCTACAAAGTCCTGAGGCAATTTGGCTCAAATTCATGTGACCTGTGCCTAATGAACAAAAGCCAACTTCATGAAATATTTAAGTATGATTTTCTACCTTAAGAAACAGCATGATAAAGTGGAGAAGGGGACAATCTTGGACTTAGGAAAACCTGGTTTCCAATCCTACTTTCAACAAATACAAGTATATAATGAAGGTCAAGTCACTTAACTTCTCAATGCCCCAGACAACTCTCTAAGACTAAGTTATAAACAAATCATGGGTCTGGCACAGTTGGTGGCAGAGTAGATAGAATGCCAGGCCTATAGTCAGGCAGATTCATCTTCCTGAGATCAAATTTGGCCTCAGACAATTACTACCTATGAGACCCTGGGTAAGTCACTTAACTTTATTTGGCTCAGTTCCTCATCTGTAAAATGAGATAAAGAAGGAAATGGCAAGCCATTCTATTATCTTTGCCAAGAAGACCCCAAATAGAGTAACAGAGTAAAACATGGCTAAACAATAACAATTCCATGTGCATTGGAGAAAGAGCCATCCCAGTAACTTTGTTCCAAATGGGGTCACAAAAAATTGGACACAGCTAAACAACAACACAAAGATCCTGACTGTGCCCTCTCTTCCTTACCCAGAAGACAACAAACTTGTCTTAGAAACTGTATATTTTTCTATGTGCTTTTATATGCTTGATCAGGAGAATTCTTGTGACACACCATTCCTCTGAATTATCTGAATAATCTATTTTTCCAAGTTAAGCCTCAAAAAAAATATTTTAATACCCTCTTTGTGCAATCAAATCAGAATGCTTAACAATAAATTTATTTTTTAAAGAAAAAGGTAAGCTAGGAAAAAAGAGAAAGACTAAATAAAATAAAGCAAGCATTAAGAGAAATAAAATAATCTTTTGAGATAGGTCTCTGCTTGGGCTCAAATGACTCACTTTGTCAGGCGGAGCTAACTAGTCTCACTGGCCAACTGCTTGAACATGAAGAGGTGGGGGATTCCAAAGGTCTTCTCTGGATGGATTCTGTATTATTTCACCAATGACAACATTCAACTTTTCACCTTTAATGATCCAAATAAAGTGAGAGGAATGGAGCCTCTCCATTTGCCTTCTTAATATCAAAGGTTGATTTACAATCCGTGTCTTGAGAATTGGATCAAGAAAAGCTCCTTTAGAGATCAAGGCCTCAGGATTTCCTCCCTCCCTTTCTGGTCATTCCATTCAGGGCATTGAGGTAAGAGCTTAGAAAGGGAACCCGGGGTGTGTTTTCCCTTTTCATCAAGACTGTGAGACTGAACAAGTACCAGAGCTGGGCAGCCTACTGAGTTTATGTCTAGCATTTAGCTACAACCTTTATCCTTTTATTGGTTACTTTTGACTTTGTGCTTGAATTGCAGCTAGCCACCCTAGTGAAGAGAGTGCTAGACCCAAGGTCAGAGAGTCTTGGACTGGCTGTGGGACCTAGCAAACCATTTAATCTCTCTATGGCTCAGGTTCCTTAATTGTAAAATAAGAGTAATAACATCACCCAGGGTTACTGTGACCATCGAATGAGATATCTGTAAAGTGCTAGCACAGTGCCTCCCACATGGGAGGCACAAAATAATCATCTTTCTCTCCTCACTTGCTTGTATGAGAACCTGAAGTAATAAACTGGGATCAGAATTCAAAATCACAAAATCAGTCTCAGATTTAGAAGGTTAATTCTGAGAATAGTTAGCACAACATGTATCCAAATGAGACCCTCTCTTCAACATATCTAACAAATAATAATGTGGCCTTTGTTTGAGGACTTGCAGGGAGGGAGAATCCTCTTCCCTCCCAAGGAAATTCATTTTACTTTTGTAGGCATTTAATTATTAGGATATTTTTCCTTACATCAAGCCTAAACTTTCTTATTTGCAAATCCTACCCATTATTCTAAGTTCTACTCTTAGTGGACAAGCAGAATAAAGCTCGTCCTTCTTCAACATGTCAATGCTTCAAATACTTGAACACAACATCATTACATCCTTCCTAAGTCATCTCTTCTCTGGAAGAAAGAGAAGATGAATGGACTGGAACCAAAATCTGTAATTTTGTGGCTCATTCAACAATCCAGCCTCTCACTATCATAAAAGTCCATCTTTTTATCACTAATGTTTTCTTAGAAATATTATATGGATGGGGGCAGCTGGGTGGCTCAGTAGATTAAGAGCCAGGCCCAGAGTTGGGAGGTCCTGGGTTCAAATCTGACCTCAAACACTTCCTGTCTGTGCATCCCTGGGAAAGTGACTTAATCCCCATTGCCTAGCCCTTACCACTGTTCTGCCTTAGAACCAATACACAGTATTGATTCTAAGATGGAAGGTAAGGGTTTTAAAAAAAAGAAATAAAAACTATATGGAGGAGAATTATGAAATACCAGGGTCTCTGAAAAATATAATTTTTAAAAGAATCTAAATAGTAATGGAAAGACTAGAGGTGAGACTAGAGGATATACAATGTTATTACAGGAAAAAAAAAGAAATATAAGATATAAGCAGAGAAAGTGGGTTAGTCAGAAAAGGAGAATGAGAGACATGTAGACAGAACTCCGCTCCCCATAATATACTAAAGAAGAAGCAGATATCTTACAGAAAGTCAGGTAAATTCTCTATGAAGTTTTTTAGGAAGGACAAACATTAATAAGAATGGATGAGAAGACAGGAAAGAGTTATAATCTGCATTAGTAAAAGGATAATGATTGCTGATGAAATTGCAAGTCAAAAGTACCACCCTCAATAAAAATAGTAAAGGAGGAAAAATATTAGTTTATAGTAGGATGTAACTGCATTATCATCATTTCCATTTGTTGATTTATCTAGCTCACGCCTCTCTCTGTAACAGGGTCATGCTGCAAGGTGTGAATTTCTCCAGTCCATCTACCACATTCTTATACAACATAGATAACATCCCACTGAAAGCTGTCAAAAGGACCTCCCTGGGATATTTTCCCATATGGAAAGAGTATTAAACAAAACTTCTACATCAGCTACGCAGAGGGAATGTTTATACTGTCTATAAATTCACATATAACATATAATAGTAAAAAGATGGACCAGATCTCACTTTGGTAATATATATGCTAAACCTTTCCCTGGATTCTTTGGACTTTTGAAGCCCAAAGATAGGTGCTTTGTCCCTACTGATCTAGATTCATTGTAAGCAAGTGGGTATGGCCAGATTAACATTCCTTGATTTCATTATTGTTTAAAAAAAGGTTGGGGTGAGGGGAAAGAGGGAGGGAATCCAGGAGTCAGTAGGAATTAGATTACACTATCCACTTTCACCAAACCAGTAACTAATACATTCTCATTAGGCATATTAGCGCATAAGGATGATTTCCGAGAGTGAGATCATATCATCAGCTAATATTGATTGGTCATATGTGTTACAGTTTAGGTGGCAGCCTGTCTCCTGTGTTGTTTATCCTTCAAGTAGCTTAATAAAGAATTATCATCAGAAAACACCCATGAAATGAGTTGAATACTTTAGTCTTGATTACCAAGGATTAATGGAAGGAACAATAAAAAGAAGATGGTTATCTACTATTATCTGGCTCTTACTTTCTAGCTATCATGAAATAAAAACTAAGAACAGCAATTGCACTACCACTCTATGACAATTATATTAAGCATATTAATACTTTTCACAAAAAAAAAATGATTGACAGGCATTCACAAAGGACAAATGGGTTGGAAGCTTGTAGAGATACTTTTGGAATGAGCATACACTTCACGAAGCATTAATAATAAAGGAAAACACCACTGGATTAGTCTAATGTAGCTAAAAGAGGTTACCTTCAAATGGAGTGAGAAAGTTGCTAAGACTCAAGAGCAGAACAAAAGCCTTCAATGGATAACTGAATCCACAGAATTCAGCTGAGAAACTGAAAAAGAAGCAAAAACAAAATGGGTATCATGCAAATTTTTTTCATTAAAATGAAGGAATGTGTGATAGCAATTCAGGACTCCCACTTCCACTAGAAATTACAAAACAGTTAACCTTAAGGAATTCAATCTTATCTTAGAACTTAGTCTTAACCAAGATCAAAATATGTTTATGCAAGGAAATGGTAGAAACTATGTAGCTCATTACTGCAATTATTGAATACCTAACTAGGCAGGAATTATTTGTTAGCTAGAATTAAACAACAGAAATTTATTATCTTTTGTACTTTCACTAACACCAAATCCCCATACTTACAAATATAGAACTAAAGTATTAGCATAGTATGAACTATTTCCCACAAACCTCTGAGCATAACATTGATCCATAAAAGCTTAAGAATCATGTTTTATAGATATAACCACACCAAATATTATAATCTTGAAGCTATGTGGATCAAAAACCTTTCAAAATATAGAGATTTGACAGAAGAAATCAAAATCAAATGCGAAAAGGATGAGGTAAATTTTATACTCCTATTTAATGCTTGACTAAGGATATTTTCAGTGAACTTATAAAGCATATTGTTTATCTACTCTAAAACTTTTACTCAACCACACAAAGAAATTCTTTCACCCCCCTATGAAATAGTCTATGGATAATTAAATATAAAATAGTTACAAGACAATGGCTTGTCCCAGGATCATTTATAATGTACCTCTTTAAAACTAGGTAGAAAGAATGATTTTCCTATAATGATAATTATTTCAAAGGCAATAAAAGTTCTCTAGGCCCTACCTCAAAAAAAGAATAATGTCAGCCAGGATGATGGGGAAATCTGAAATGCTAGCAAATTGGTGACTGGCCATAGCACTGTTTGAGTGTATCTTAGTGTAATGCAACTCTTCTTACAAGGGAACATGGGGTTGCAGACTTACCTTACTTGAAACTATTATAATAGTCAACTAGACACAGCTAACTATGGAACCAGTGGCACTCCTCCATGTTCTAGTACCACAGAAAGTCAAGATAAAGTGGAATAAATCAGAAATACCAACACTATATATACTTGAAATGCTTAATTCAGTACAAATAACCCCAAATCAATCAAACCACAAGGGTATATGAAATGGACTGAAGATATGAATGTTTTCATTAGGCACAAGAACAATATCATAACAAAGCTAGAATTATTTTACTAATGATAGGCCATGGCTACTACATTTCTTTCTGTCAATAGTGCCTTCACACAGCAAATTATTACGTACAAATGAGAATAATCTCAAGAAATAACTTCATTTCTAAACCCAGATTATGTTAAATTAGACCTGAAATCAAGGAGTTACTAAAATATTTCAAGGGAAAAACTAAAAAACCCAAGATCACTAAAAACTTCATGTTACACGAACTCCAGAAATCTTACCTAAGAACAAAACAGATTTTTAGAAATCCCAATGTCTAAAATTATCTTAGAGAGAAGATGAGCATACTTAGACCGGAATTTGAAAAAGTCCTCTGTGAGTTTTATGGCACCAATCCAAGAAGCAGAGCAACTATTCTACACTGGAGTAATTTTAAGAAGCTGGCATTTGCTATAACCATCATAAATAAACACATTATCCCACAATATTTGACAGAAAGTCAATTTCAGAATCTGCACACAATAATAGATGCAACAGATGTTGCTATTAAAGGAGCTATAGAAGGAAAGATGGAGCTATCAAAGAATATAGGCGTCAAATACCACAATGGCAGAAATGACAGAGAAAGTTATTGAACACCTTGAGGAAAGATATTTGAAACTTATATCACTATGCAGTTGGTATGTGCAAAAGGAAATCTGAATACTATAAAGGCCAATTAAATGCAGATAGATAGATAAAATCCAATGAAAGGAATACAGAAAACAAAAGCAAATTAGAAATTCCATATTCCCTTAATCAGCAAATGAAAGCAAAAATCAAAAGGTTAAAGTCATACAGGGGATAAAAATAGTTTAGATTATAATATTTTAAATTTTATATCAGTCAAAAGCTTTACTACAGTGTCTTAAGATATAAATAAATCACAGAGTGAGAGAATAACTGAAGGATAAAAAAAAATGTCTGGTTATCTCTATGGTCATAGAAGTCCAACACAATGAAAATACATGTTAGATCAAATTAAAAATAAGTCTGTACCATTAATATAATGAATAAAATAACAGTTATATCAAAGGATATGACTAAAACTCTGGCTTTGGTACAAAATGGAAGGCATTTGGAACCACATCTCAAAGTTGCTATGTATTTTGACCTACAGAGAGTACTACTAAGCCTACACCTTCAGAGTCCAAAGAAAGAGGGAAAGGTTCCATATATATATATATATACATATATATATATGTATATATATATGTATGTATGTGTGTATGTGTATATATATCAGCTTTTTTCCTTTGGAAACTAAGGGAGGAACCATAAATTGGAAAATAACTGAACAAATTAGAATACATGAATATAATGGAATACCATTGTGATATGAAAGGGATATTTCAGAGAAATCTAGGAAGACTAGGTAAAGTGAACAGAACCAGGAGAATAATTTATACAAGAAAATACCATTGCAATGACAAAACAACTTTAAAGATTTAAAAACTATGACTAACCACAGTTCCAGATGACCAATGACAAATCATTTTACTCACTTCCTGACAGAAAGGTGATAGATACAAGATACAAAATGAGACATATATTTCTGGTCATGACCAATATGGAAATTTGTTCTGTTTAGCTATACATATATGTTTCAAAGGTTTTACTTTTATGTTTTTCTAAAAGGGACAAAGAGAAGGAAGAGAAAACAAGTGTTTGTTAGTCAATAATAATAACAATGATAATATCTTTAATAGAAGGCAACAAAGCCTGATAAGATCCTTATTGGCCCAAATTCTTCACAGTAGCACATGAATTACTAGCAAAGCATTTTAATAGCTTCCTCTAAGATATAAATCTGACCCTATCTTTTTTAACAGAAGATATCACAGATAAATTATTCAATCAATCAATAATCATTTAGATGTGATTATGTGCCAGGCACCATTTTTGGTACTGAAGGTACGAAGACAAACATGAAATAGCCCTAGTACTCAAGGATTGTATATTTTATAGGGGAAGATCACGTGTACAAAAATGAGTGAAGTGTTAAATCAATACATGGCAAATATTTGGTAAGGGAGGCATTAGCGTCTAGGGAGATTAGGAAAGGCTTCAGATGCAGAAGGTATCTGCAGAAGGTGTCATGTATGTAGGCTTTTGAGAAGGAAACAGGAGATTCTACAAGGTAGAATGAAGGTGAGAATGTAGTCCAGAAATAGAGGACAGCTAGTACATAATTCCAGAGATAGGAGATAGAGGGTCCTGTGTGAGGACCAACAAGAAGTCTGATTTGATTATTATCAAAAGACAAGCTCATCAGTGGCCCTTTCAAATAAATTTCAATGACATGTTTGTGTGCTTTAAACAAAGGATTCAGAGATTCAAAATACATACATATTTTATAAATTTAAAGATTTTTATATTTTAAAGAAATCTATAAGATTTAAAGGAAAACAAGATATTGCCCAAGGTGGAAAAAATGGTATCCCAAAAAATATTCCTGGAGGTAAAAAGATAAATTTATTTAAAAGTGTGGTAAACATTGAACAAGATATTTCAGTGCAGCATAGTAATTATACTAACTTTATTATCATAAAACCTTTCATTCAGGTCCA
Organism: Monodelphis domestica; assembly: GCF_027887165.1. Lineage (NCBI taxonomy): Eukaryota > Metazoa > Chordata > Mammalia > Didelphimorphia > Didelphidae > Monodelphis > Monodelphis domestica. The sequence continues at coordinate 149,355,677 of NC_077230.1, forward strand.
CACTAACATCTTATTTATATACTGAACATAGATGAATACATGAACCAAACAGAGTGAGGATGTCCAAATGGAAAACTGTTCTCTCATTTTAAAAATGCCACCAACATAATAATATCAAAAACCATTGAAATAAACCATATCTTTTCAGGGAGATGGCATAAACTCCTGATGGTTCTGCCTACCTTGAAACTGATCATTACAAATACTGAACAGAACTGAGTATGGCTTCCAAGTTAAAGAAGGAGTCTTTCCAAAATAACTTATTAATCACTTAAAGTAAGTGGATTGCATCAAGCTAAATGACTCCAAGAAAAAGACATATTAAGACATCTCCTTGTGGAATATTTCCCCAGTTATATCAGATCCAAATAAAATTCTGATAAATAGTACATATGTGCTCAGAATTGAGAAAATGAAGGCTTTGTGCTTGAATCTAGAGGTCTTATTGAATCAATGAACAAAAGTGACACTCAGAAATATCTAAATCTCCTTCCCACAAGACACATAAATCTATCAAGGACAAAACTGTGGCAGTGTATGTCAAGACTTACTGACATATTGAATCAAAGCTCAATGAGATATCAAAATAAGTTTAAAGTAATTAACTCTGATGCAACATTAGTAAACATATACTTTTGAAATTGTAAACTAGACTTCAAAAATTTGGAAAGTAACAACAAAAATCGGCACAGTAATTTAACAAAACATAGATCCCATCACCTGTGGAAGTTATGGAAAGATCAATATTTTCTTATCAAAAAGGAGTAAGAGTGTTAAGAAACTTTCTTGGAGTTCCTGATTAGCTAAAAAATTATGGAAATAATTTTTATCTTTGTATTGTATTTTTTAAACAAGTAGACTTTATTTCACCAGGCAATGACAAAGGCTGACAATAGATGCATACCATTGTACTTTCTAAATGTAACCGAAGTTACTTTTGGATGGAGACTATGAAACACATATCCAATTTCATGCCAGTTCTTATCCTTTCTTCCTCCACAATGTCTCTCAGACTTATTCATCACTTTTTCTCCTCTCAAATAGCCAAGTTCTCTTCTCTCACACACCCAAGTTAAGCCCTCATCACTTCTTACTTGGATTGTTAAAACAGTCTTCTAATTGATCTCCCTTCTTCAAGTTTGTCTGCTCTGCAATTCATTCTCCCTTCAAAATTTCTCTAAATCACAGGTCATAATAATAAATTATATTGGCTTCCTATCACTTCAAGAATCCAATATAAATACCTCTAATTGGCATTTAAATCTCTTCACAACCCAGCCCTAACCTACTTTTCCAGTCTTATTCTGCATTACTCCCATTCATGTATATGATGGTCTAGCCAAAATAGCCTTATTACTATTCCTCATTCATGACATATTTCTATGATCCTATGCTAATGTTATCTCCTACTCAATGTCCTGCCTTCCTAGATGCTCCTTCTTCAAACCCAACCTTTGAGCCCCAGCTCAAATGCTCCCTTTTAATGAAATCCAGGAAAAACTTCTCTTTCTGTTATCTTCTCCAAGTGCTTTCTTTTTATCTCTTTAAGCCATTTATCACAGTCTTTCTGGTATTCATCGCTGTAAATCTTTGTGTGACTATCTTATATCCCCTAGCTTACCAGGGCTTAGAGAGCAAGGACCACATACTCAATAAATTGCTGCTAAAAGGAAGACCACAAGATGCAGAAAAAAACAGTGCTGAACTTGGAGTCAGATCACTTGGCTTCAAGTTCTCACACCAACAACCATTAGTGGTTTCAAAATATGACTACCCACCCCATTTTAGAGATTCAATGCTTAGGGTTCCTCTCTGCTATTTCTGAAAGCCATTTAAGTTCCTCATGGAGGTGACAAAGTCCTTGTTTGAAAATGGCAGCCTCACTAGCCACACAACCAAGACTTGATGGGCTCAGCCTTGTATCTTTCATGTGAAGACATCGTCTAAAATGTGGATGACCTGTGGCCATTGTAATAACACCACCTGAAAAAAAGAATCCTATCTCTATTATGTTAGTCTCTGACTTTTTGCTAGGTCTCAGAATTGAACTTTGGACATTGGCAGATGTTCTATGGCATTATATGAATTTCTTTACATAGTCAACTATAAATAAGTGAACTCTCCTCTCAGATATTAATAACAAATGATTTAACCATTACATGTTATTTTTCACACTTTCAAAAACAACCTAATTACACAGGATTCATTTACAATGGAACTCACTGTCTCTCTTACTAACTAAAGCAAACTCAACAGGGAATTGGCAATTACTAATTTCTAGTACTTGGACAAACCAACTTGTTCATCCTTTGTTTTTTAAAGAGGACCAGTGACATCACAGAATGATGTCTTGACTCATTCATGAATTGGATTTAAGTAAGGCAAAGTTGCACAGTCAGCCAACTTGCTCTCTCTTCCAAGGTCATCAAAATCCATTGGCCAAAGGAAAGTCAGCATGACTGGCCATGGCCCAGGATGCAGGGGACAGCCTTAGCATCTTGGACATCTGACCAAGCTCTAAGTATTCTACAGGCCCTGCTTCAGCTGCCTTCATGGCTGCAGTTTCTTTTGATATATCTATTGAAGGTATGTTTAATTCAGAAAGACTTTTCCAATCAATCATAGCCAGAAACCAAGTTAGTACCTAATCCACTTGGTATTAATGAGGTCAACTTTCCTACTTTCTATGGGTTTTTGTGTTTTTGATGTTGGTCCTGAGGCCCCTTTTAGCTAGTGAGTACCATAATGGCCAGGTCCTTTCTTCAACTCTCTTCTTAACTCCTCTTTGGGAAAAGGACACCTCATCTGGTGGCAAATAAACATTACCAACCAGTTCCTATTACTATGACCTGTATCCGATTTCTAATTCAGTGTTCTTTTCAGCCTTCCCCCAACCCCCACCCCATGTTAAGCTAAAAAGAGGCTTTGAGGGGAAAAAAAGAACATTAATGATACCAAGAGAATCACCCTATTTGAATACCTCCATGCTGAGGATTGTACATTATCAAAGTAAGTAACAGTCATTGCCCTCTAGAAGGTTACAATTGTAATGGGGGGAGGGGACTTAGAAAAAGGAAGGAACCACTGGACAGCTGTTAGGGGACTGAATTCTATGTGGCACTTCCTCTTTCACTGAGCTGGTTGTTATCAATGGAGTCAGGCAGTTTAGACTACAGGGTAAGTGTTCTCCCACAGCCTCCTTCTTAATTGATAGATTGAAATTCCCCTCCTACTCCATAAACTCTGAATCAATCTCTGGTATAACTCAAGGTGTCTAATTTGTTGGAGTATAGGTCTGTGGAAAGAAGAGGAAAGGAAGGAAAGGGCAGAGGGAAAGTGGAAGGCCCCTAATATTTTTTTTTCCTAATATAACTCTTGAGGATTGGATCAAAGAAAATTCTTCAGAGCTAAGCTCTGGGTTCCCCTAAGGGAAAAAGAGTCTTTATCCCAAAATTAGCTTCAGTAGATAATTGAGATCTTCATTCAATTCAAGCAAAAGGATTTTGAGATTGATACTTCTTCCATCCAGCTCCATGGAGTCCCAGATAAGAAGATGATTTTTCTCTCCGGCTCCAACTGCTTTTGAATCTTGGTGGAACTCTCCCATCCCTCACAGGTCCTATGAATGTTCCATTTGCCCCTCTTCTGAAGCATCCCTTCAAACTTCAGATTTTCTCTTTGCTCTTGATCATCCCCTTATTCACAAAATCGAATAACAAAAAAAAGAAAAAAGAAATGTAGGTTCCCCCTTCAAAAATAAAAAAGGATAAGGACACATACAGTTGTTTTTCATATTTTAGAAAATAAAGAAGAGAAAATGAATTAAGTATGGGTTTTGATCTAAGAGGGGAATGGATGGGGGACAAAAGGGGAGGGAAGGATTTAGTACAGATTCCCATTCTATATGCTATGAAATTATTTCAGGGTCTTACCCAATTAAAGTAGATTTTTTAAAGTTTCTATATAATTGATAAATGGGCATAATGTATAGCAGCAGAACTGGGGGAATCTCTCCTCCCCTGGTCTTCAGAGCCTCCCTCCTTTCAACTTTTCCCTCATCAATCAATTAGTCAACAATTGATGGACATGATAACAGTCCCCACTGAGGCAGTTAGGTGGCACAGTGGATGAGCCTGACTTGAGTTCAAATTCAGCCTCAGACACTTATTAGCTATGTGACCCTGGTCAAGTCATACAATCTGTTTCAGTTTCCTCAACTTAAAAATGGTTAAGGAACTATAAAACTTTAAAATAACAGCACCTCTTTCACATACTTGTTGTAAAGATAAAATGAAATAATATTTGTAAAATGCTTATCACAGTGCCTGGCACATAGCAAGTCCTTTATAAATACTTATTTCTTTTCTCCTTTTCCTTCTTTCCAATGAGCTTTTAAAAAGAGCCCACTGTGTACCTGGGCATAAAGAAAAGCAAAAAACAGTCCTTTTTCTTCATTAGCTCTCGTTCTAATGAGGAACCAACATGTAAACAAGCGTGTTATTACAATATATACAGAATACATTGGAGACAATCACAGAAGGAAGGCTCTGGCAATAAGAGATCTAGAAAGGCTCCCCAAAGTAAGTGAGATTTTTAGTTGAGACTTGAAGGAAGCAAGGGAAAAAACAGGAGGCAGATGTGAGAAGGCAGAGTATTTCCAAACATGGGGGACAGCCAGTGAAAATACTTGGAGTTGGGAGATAGGGTGTCATGTAAGGAACAGGAAGGATGTCACTTGATCACTTGATGCATGAGAATAAGATATAAAATGATTGAAAGGAAAGAAAGGGTGAGATTATGAAGACTGTTACAAAGTGAGGATTTTAGATTTGTCCTGGAAGTAATAGGGAGCCCCTGGAGTTTATTGAATAGAGGAGTGATGTCCACATTCTACTAAACGTTACCTTCTACCAGTAAGCCACAAAAACTATTAGATCTGCCAAAAAGGCTGAGTATTTTTGTCTGTACTCCTGTCAAGGAGCATGTCATTGTCTAATTGTGTGCTTTCCCCCAGAGGCTCCTGATAAGGGATTTTGAGAGGTGCAAACAGAAGGAACAGCTTTGCACCCTCTAGCTCTGAGTCCCCTGCTAACTGAGTAGGGGGCTCTGGAAAACTGCTAGGAGTGGAGGAGGCTGGGGGGGGGAGGGGGGAGAGATGGATTCCCACAGCTGTTACCAGATCATCCTTTATTTCTGGATATTGCCCGAATTCTGGGGTACCTGAGCATCTCTCCCAGAGGAATGGCAAGGGGTAAGAGATAAAGTTCTCTGAAGGATTTTAAAAGAAGATGTTATATAGAAAATGTTATTTATATACAGTCGATACAGTCATCAATTTTGGATATTGAACATCACTTTGATTGGTTCCCTTTTAGGGTCTCCCTCTTTTCTCTTCTCCCGGAGAGATGAAATGAGGTGACATCCATAAAAGCCCAACTAGCAGAAGAAAATATAATGTCTGCCACTTAACTGGAGGCCTCCAGGGGTGTCAGATCTTCTGTCCAGTATTTTTTTCCTTTTCTTCCATTGATTTTTCTGTTTTTTAAACATGGACATAGTAGAAATCTACATCTTCATGTCTCAAATAAATCAACAAATAGTCATTGTTTTAAATCATCTTGCCTCTCTTACCTGAAATGACTGGGGCAGCCTGAACACATAAGAGGGCATGGATGGCTCTGACACAATTCCAAAAGCAAATGGAAATTATTTGAGGATTATCCAGTGGTTTTTGTTAACTATATATTCATTTAGGGTCATTCCTAGACAAAATTTAAGGAAGAAAAGTGTTTCATTTGGTTGCTATTGTTGTCAAGATTTTAAGACCTTCTTCTCCACCCCCTTTAAAATGGTATCTGATAAGATGAGGGGGAATCATCCTACTGAGACTTCCACTGGTATCATTGCTTTTTTCTTATAGACCCTTTATATTTTCTGTTTTTTTTTTCTTTTCCCTCAGTTACCAACCCCACCCACCACTATATACATATGTATGTATGCATTATGTATGTTTATGTGTGTATATAAAAGAAGGTGAGTCAAAGATAGCAATTTCCTCTTACCCATACACTGGCTACTCAAACTTTATTTTCTCCAGTTTCTCAAATGGTAAAGGACAAATATGGTAGCCCTGGCTACCCCTGCTTACACATTTCAGAAGATCTACACATCTGGAGTTTTGTGACTGGTTCAGAGCACAATATTTCAAGAAAAACTTTGATGAACTGGAGTATTTCCAAGGGTGAAGAGAGGAGAGGAACTAAAGGAAGGAGGAGGAAGTTGACTAAAATGGTTTTTAAAACCCTCAAAACTATCCAGTTCAAACCAATAATCATGTATTAAGTACCTTCTACATGTAAGAAATACAGAAATCGTCCATGCTTTCAAAAAACTTAAATCTGCATGTAAACTTTATGCCACATAAAGAGAAACAGAAAGAACTATGGAATTTCTTTGCAGTGACAGGATTTTCCTCAAGTTTTTAAAGGGAGAGACTGACTACTTGTCTGGGATTTGATAAGATTCCAGAGTTAAATGATCCTACTGGTTTCTTTATTGACTTCTCTCTTTTTCTCTGTTTCCTGCATAAAACAGTGATTTAGAGAGGAAAGGGAAAAATTGAATCAATGAGGGAGAAGAAACAATTGCCCAACAATCAAGTGAGTTCCTGATTTTTATTTTTTGCCAGTTGCCTTTGATTTCCTCAAACTTAGACAAATGTATGACCAAGGGAAGCACAGACCATGTGTGTGTGTGTATATATATATATATGTATGTATGTATTTTTAAAGCAAATTTTAGCCTTTTAAACTTGATCTACAATGGAGAATGAGTGAAGAAAGAGGATCACCTGCCTAGTTTAAGTGACTCAGAAGACAGTTTTTAGACTTTTGTTAATCTATGTGTTGCTAGGATAAAACTAAAAAAATATTTATCAAGAGGATGAATTGAAAATATTTACTGATAGGAATAGCATCCTAGGCTTCTGGCTATTATATTGTGATCATCTCAACCATCTCACCTGCCTGGCAGATTGCTTTGCTTTAAAATAAAAAGAAACACTTCCATATGTCTATTTTAAGTATCATGAGGCTTAATTTCTGAAATCTTCTGTTCTTCAGTTCTATTATAAATCCATTCAAAGATGCACATATGCATTAAAGAAGCACACAAAAGAGTCTCATTTTCTTTTTTCCCCCAAACATTTCAGCCTTTTAATTCCATTTTAAAGCAACCTTTCAAAGCGAGAAAGAATGAAAGAGAAGCTCAGCAAACTTTCTAACCTACATGTCCCAGGAGCATCGCATAGTAGGTGCCTGCTTAATGCCTGCTGGGGGTGACTGTGTTAGGTACATTAGAAAAGAAAAGAGAACTTCTTTTATTAGAAAATGACAACCCTTAACTTCAAGCTCACTAAACTTAAGAAGAAATGTCTTCTTTCTGTCATTCTCTCAGCATAATAAAAATGAGCATCTTAGCATGAAAAAATGGAAGGGTGCGGTGATCTGGAAATGCCTACCCATTTTTACATTTTTTGTGCCTTTGTTCCAGGCTTTCAAACACAGGTTTATTGAATGGTGGCCTCTTGCTAACAGCTACTGTCCTATAGTGGTGTACCCCTTTTCTTTTCAGAGTCCCCAGAGTCCAAAGAATGTACACATAAAATTTTAAAACTCAAGATACAAGCTACTTATATTGTTACAAGTCAATTAAGAAAGATTGCCCACATGTTAACAGTTTTGACACCTCTATGTTCCCTGACAGGAATGCTTTCTGTAGTCCTCACTGCCCATAAAGATCCTACTAAGGAGCAGCTAGGTAGCTCAGTGAGTGAATTGAATGCCAGGATTGGAGGAAGGAAGTCCTGGGTTCCAATCTAACTTCAGACACTTCCTAGCTATGTGACCCTGGGCAAATCACTTAACCCTTAAGCTAGTCCTTATAGTTCTTCTGCCTTGGAACCACTACTTAATTTTGATACTAAAATAGAAAGTAAGGGTTTAAAAAATCCTACCTAACACTCACCAGACCCAGCTTGATTTCCCCCTTCTCCTGGAAACCTTCCCTGACCCTCCTAATCTAATGTGAATTATTTTTCTTACATATACTTAAGGCCAGCTCCACTCATCTAACGATTAATCTTATACTATCTTGTAACATTTCCTCTATTATTTTCTTGAAGTTGGATTTAAATCTTATTCTGTTATTTAATTTTTTTTACCTATGTATATGTCATCTCACCAACTATATTAGGAGAACCTAGTTGGCTTTGATTTTTTTGATAATGCAAGAGGAAAAGAAAGCTTTCAGAAACCCCTCACAGTTCTGCCTTCTCCTCTCAAACTTCCCTTCTTCCAGTTTAACTCTCTTAACTTTCACCATGACCATGTAGGAAGATGACATTGCAGATAGAGCACGAGATCCATAGTCAGAAAGACCTGAGTTCACATCTCATCTCTGAAAATAAATAGTTGTGTTCTTAAGCATTCATGGAACCTTTATGATCCTTGATGTTAAAGCCTTTTTCAGAGTTGCTCATCCACCTTTCACCCACCTCTCTGCAAGAAGTTGTAGCATGCCCAGGGACCCTGGACTCAGTGCTTTGGAAAGCAGGGTAAGCCAGCTTGAAGGTAACCAACAGACCTTCACTTCATCAGAACTTAGAGGGATGTCTATCTACTCCAAACACATTAAGACTTCCTCTGGCAGAAGAGGCAGAATAATTTGTTCCAAACAGCCATTAAAAGCAATTGAAGCAGATGCTGTGGAGCACTTAGAGTTTGGTCAGACATCAAAGAAGCCAAGGTCATCCATTGCATTCTAGGCCATGTCCAGTCCTCCTGACCTTTGTCCTGCCACTGGACTTTGATGAGTCTGGAAGAGAGAATAAAACCAACAATTTCATGCAACTCTGCCTCACTGAAATCCAATTCCATGAGCAATTCATCACTCTGTGATGTCATTGGTCCTCTTTGAAAACAAAAGATGAACAACAGCAGTGACCCTTGATTACATATCTGTGAAATGAAGATAATAATGTTTGTAGTGTTTACTTCACAAAATTGTTGTGAGGGTCACATGAAAAAGTATAACGTTCTAAATGTTTTGATGCAATTTAAGGCTTTTAGTAACTTTAGTAGCAGCAAGACTTTTGTATTCTCATGTATTTTGCAAACTTTAGAGTACTATATTCTGAGTTATTAAATGTATATCTAGGTTACATATTTGATTACTTGATATAGTATGTCTATGTTACATAATAGGTCTATATTATTAGTTATTATTATTAGTTCCAGTGTCCCCAGTGTAACTATTACCAGGATTCCTAATTTGGACTTCTTTTCTTTCTACATTCTTTCCTAATTTTCACCTACTCCCACACCTTAGTATATGTCTTCTACCTAGTTAACTTTTCCTCCAGCAGATAAGCCCCTATATCTAATCTTAGCATCTCTCCCAAGTCCCCATCCCACATTTTCAACTATCTGTTGGGCATTTCCATCTTCACATCTACCAGAACTCCAATTTCAATGGGTATAAAATTGTGCTAATCAAATTCCTCCAGTCCAACCCTCCAAAATCAGATATTCTTCCTGACGTCCTTATTTCTTTTTTTTTTTTAACATTATTTTATTTGGTCGTTTTCATACATTATTCACTGGAAACAAAGATCATTTTCTTTTCCTCCCCTCCCCCCCCACCCCCTGCCTTTCCCTCTCCCATAGCCGACGCATGATTCCACTGGTTATCACATGTGTTCTTGACTCGAACCCATTTCCCTGTTGTTGGAATTTGCATTATAGTGTTCATTTAGAGTCTCTCCTCAGTCTTATCTCCTCCAACCCTGTAGTCAAGCAGTTGCTTTTCATCGGTGTTTTTACTCCCACAGTTTATCCTCTGCTTGTGGGTAGTATTTTTTTTAGATCCCTGCAGATTGTTCAGGGAAATTGCATTGATACTAATGGAGAAGTCCATCACCTTCGATTGTACCACAATGTATCAGTCTCTCTGTATAATGTTTTCCTGGTTCTGCTCCTTTCGCTCTGCATCACTTCCTGGAGGTTGTTACAGTCTCCATGGAATTCCTCCACTTCATTATTCCTTTTAGCACAATAGTATTCCATCACCAACATATACCACAATTTGTTCAGCCATTCCCCAATTGAAGGGCATCCCCTCATTTTCCAATTTTTGGCCACCACAAAGAGCGCAGCTATGAATATTTTTGTACAAGTCTTTTTGTCCATTATCTCTTTGGGGTACAAGCCCAGCAGTGCTATGGCTGGATCAAAGGGTAGACATTCTTTTATTGCCCTTTGGGCATAGTTCCAAATTGCCCTCCAGAATGGTTGGATCAGTTCACAACTCCACCAGCAATGAATTAATGTCCCCACTTTGCCACATCCCCTCCAGCATTCATTACTTTCCTTTGCTGTCATGTTAGCCAATCTGCTAGGTGTGAGATGATACCTCAGAGTTGTTTTGATTTGCATCTCTCTGATTATAAGGGATGTAGAGCACTTCTTCATGTGCTTATTAATAGTTTTGATTTCTTTGGCTGAGAACTGCCTGTTCATGTCCTTTGCCCATTTGTCAATTGGAGAATGGCTTGATTTTTTGTACAATTGATTTAGTTCTTTATAAATTTGAGTAATTAAACCTTTGTCAGAGGTTTTTATGAAGATTGTTTCCCAATTTGTTGCTACCCTTCTGATTTTGGTTACATTGGTTTTGTTTGTACAAAAACTTTTTAATTTGATGTAATCCAGATTATTTATTTTGCATTTTGTAACTCTTTCTAATTCTTGCTTGGTTTTGAAGTATTTCCCTTCCCAAAGGTCTGACATGTATACTATTCTGTGTTCGCCTAATTTTCTTATCTGACGTCCTTATTTCTATTGGTAGCACCATCATTTTCTCATTCACCAAGGTTTGAAAAATCATAATCATGTCTGACTCCTCCCTCTCTTGCCCTTCCCTTCCCTCCCCACTCCAAAACCATTGCTAAATCTTATTAATTCTATACCCTTTCTCTAATATGCTTTCTTATTACCATTGCATCACACTGTTTCAGATCCTAATTAAGACTTACCCAACTGGTCTTCCCACCTACATTTTCTCCCTGATACAGCCCATCCTACACATTATTGTCAGAGTAATATTTCCTGAAGTATAGCTCTAATGATGTCATTACCCGTCTCAAAAACCTCCAGGGTTTCTTCAGTGCCCTCTGGAATAAAGTCCAAATTGCTTAGTCTGGCACTCAGCCTGTCATACTTTACCCTCAACTATCTTTTAGTCTTATTGCCTGTTATTCTCGTACCATCAATCCAGTCAAGCTAGATTTCAAGATCTAACTCTACTGCCTTTGCTTCCAGGAAATTATCCTTAAACTTCCAGGCCAGAAGCAACCACTTCTTGCTCTCAACTAAGAACTGAGAGGCAGGCTGGCACAAATGGATATAGTCTAAGAATTAACAACAAAGAGACTTGTATTCAAATCCTGTCTCTGACACTTAATAGCTTGATGATGATAGGTAAGCTATTTAACTTTTTTAAACCTCAATTTCCCAGTTTGTTTGACATCTGTCATTCATTTAAAACATTTGGTATTATTGTTCCTCCTGTGTCTATCTTGTTTCCCTTATTCTATTATAGGCTCTTAGACCACATGCACTGCATTTTGTTCATATATGGAACAAAATGTTTAGTTTAAATTAAGAAGAAGTCAACATTGTGGTGGTGTGGTGGGAATATGAAATAAAGTGGAGGAAAAGGCAAAAAAAAAGTAGTAGAAAAGTCAAAAGAGCCCTTTGTGTGAATCCTGCTTTGGATGTTCATACAAGCCTGTAAACTGTAGGGGCAGCTAGGTAACACAGTGGATAGAATGTCAGGTCTAGAGTCAGGAGGACCTGGGGTCAAATCTGGCCTCAGATACTTCTTAGCTGTGTGGTCCTGGGCAGGTCACTTAATCCCAATTGCCTAGCCCTTGCCACTCTCCAGTCTTGGAACTAATACTAATGCAGAATTCTGGTAAGGGCTTAAAATATTTAATCTGCATTTTTTAAAACAAAGTCTGTGAACTGAGAGAGCCAAGATGACAGAGTAGTGGGTAGCAATGGAGCAAGAAGTTCCTCAAATAATTCCTTCTAACGGATCTAGAAAATACTGTTGTTGTTGTGACAATCCAAAGAGATAACATATGTAAAGTATACTATCTAAATGTTATCTATAAGTATTCTAAGCCTACACTGAATTTTATACATTACCTATAGTTATTTGTATAACTGCTTTATCCCTTCCTTCTGTATTGAACTATAATATCCATGAGCGCAAAAGTTATCAGCTTAATCGTATTCAGGGCAGTGTTCATTTCTTTAAAAAATATTCATCAATAGCCTCTTACTACACCTTATACACAGTGTTGTGGTTCAATGTCAGTCATGTCCAACAAAGTTCATTATGATCCCATTTACTGTTTTCTTGGCAAAAATATAGGAGTGGCTTTCCATTCCCTTACCCAGCTCATTTTTATAGATGAGGAAACTGAGGCAAACAGGGTTAAGTGACTTGCCTAGGGTCACATAGCTAATAAGTGTGTGAGACCAAATATGAACTCAGGAAGATGAGTCTACACAACTGTAACTTCAACATTCTATCCACTGAGTCACCTGCCTGCCCTATACACATAACAGGCACACAATAAATATTTGTTGAATGAAAAGTAGACACTCCATCAATAGATAACAATATAAGTTAGTAGCTTAAAAAATAAAATCCAATACTCAGTCCTACCAAGACCTGTGGCACCTTCAAATACTCAACAACTCCGCCTCTCAATAGTTAAAGATCCAAGATTTTGCATCCCCAGGGATCTGGATGATTTCAGCTGTTTTCCACAGCCTCAGGCCAGTTATTCTAGACCAGAAAAGATCTCCATCCTCTTCCTAGAGAGGAAGCATCAAGGATATTTCCACTTGGTTTTACACAAGGTATGAGAAACTAAGAGACGCATTGAGGACAAATTAATAAACCAAGCAGAGAGGTATCTCTACACAATTACCCATTTTCCAAGGCTGAGAGCCACTCTCCGGCCATGGCTGTTCCTTCATACTTTCCTTTCAGATCCCCAGAGCAGCAAATTATATCAGAAGCCCCTGTAATAATGTCTGATACTGCCATTCTTCTACCCAAGAGATTAATTTTTGGATTCTATATCCACCTTGCTCTCCAGTCTCTTCTTAGTCTTTCAAAGAAAAACTCACATGATCGGAAACTAAAAGAAATCAAGCAATGTCCCAAAAAGAAACTGAATAAAGCATATCCAGCATCTCTTCCCATTCCTATTTGGTTTGCTTTTAATAGGACTCTGTCTGGGAGAATGAGAATGTTGCTGCAGGCCACTGTGTAGACTCCCTTGTGAAGATCTCAAGGAGGCAACAGAGATGAGGCTGGGAAGGCGTGGAACCAATGCAAATTCTGTGACTAAAAAGAATTTTTAAAGACCCCAAGGGTTTTGAAATCTATTTTACAAAGCTGATTCCCATTGTGTCCTACCTTGTGCCACCTACTACTGCAAGAGCTCTCTAAAAAATACAGTCCTTGAAATGTGATTTCTAAAAACTTCATTATTCTGTGGTAGATTTTGGAATTGGAGTCAGCAAACCTGGGATCTACTCTTGATTCTAAACTTAAGCAAATCATTATCCCTCTTTGGACCTCAGTTTGCTCTAGTGTAAAAGTAAAATGAAAGGATTTGGCTAAGTATCACTATGATTTTTCCCAGCTCCAACATTCTATGACTGTGAATTGAGACCTTAAATCCTCTCCTCAGTCATTTCCTCGACATGCCAATTATACTCCAGATATCATGCTCATCTCTTCCCTCTTCCCCACCAGTTTTAAACCCCAGCCTGAAGGCTACCAAGCTCTGATGGGTGAACTTATGAGTAAAGTAATTCCTCTTACTTTGCCCATGTCCAAACCTCCAAACCATTTCAAAGCCATTCATTTACCGCACTGCCTATCATCTTCAGATCCTCCTCCTCCTCTACCCCCACAATAACCCTTTGGTAACCTAACTCTGCCAGCTCCCCTTTCCTTTCCTTTTCTCATAGTCAGGATTCTATAGACGTTTCCTGGCCATTTCCACACCATGTCACCTATGTCTCCTCCTTCGTTCAAGTTCTCCTTTAGCGATGATAGTCTTCCATAAGAATGTAAGTCCTCTGAGGACAGGGATCGTCCTGCTCCCTTGTTTTTGTAACTCCAGTGCTGGGCACCTTGCCTGAAGAAGTAGGCACTTAATAAACAGTGTATCCACCCACATAAACCCTAGTTCTGACCTCATTCTACATCTTCCTCCTAGTTACACAAATTCTAGATTCCAAGAAACAAAACTCCATTCCTATCTTGGGCCTGCTGTTCATTAAGTAACACTACCAGCAGCACTTTAAGAATGACATAGTATCCACGCCTGTGAGGTCCAAAATGCTGGCATTATCTTTGGGTGAAGAAAGTAATGTTCATAAAAGCTAAATTATTTGCCCAAGGTCACCTCGCTAGCAAATGTCAGTGAAGAAATTCGTGTCAGTCTCCACATTCTAGAAGTTGACATAAAGAAAACTACAGTGATACATGAGACCTAAACACTTTGTATATATTAATGATGACTTATTATATCGCCTCAAGAATGATAATTCATGTTTTGCTCTCGTCTTCATTATTAATGAACTAAATGACCTTATTTAAGACAGGCAACAGTGAATGGCAAGGAGATAAATATTTTACATTTTGCATTCATGGTCTACTCTTCATGCAGACAAATTTCACCTTATAAATATCTCATGTTATTTATTCAATTACTTCATTACATACACACTTTCCCACCGGAATGCATATAGGTAGGATGGCACACATAGTTCTCTTTGTATTGTACTTGAAGCTTAGAACACAGAGAAGTCATTTTAACACACCCTCCTCTGACAGTTTTGCTAGTATAATAGTACACATTGAAGAAAACTCTGTACTGAGATGGAAACTTTTTTTGGCTAACCCTCCAAATTTGGGGAACACAATTGATTTCAATTAGCTTTCTACCCTGGTCATAGGGGACAGAGTGCTGAACATGAAATCAGGAAGGGTTCAAATTCCACCTCTGATACTTATTAGTAATATGACCACAGCCAGGTCCCTTGACCTATATGATTCTCAATTTCCTTATTTGTAAAATGAGATTAATAACAACTAACTCATAGGGTTCTGGTGAAGATAAAATGAAGTAATGAATGCATTTAGCATCCAATAAAGCACAAATTATTTGTTATTACCATCACCATAATTAAAATGTTCAGCTCCTCTCTTCTTTGCAAATCTAAACAACAAAGGCACTAGCTAGAAATCTCACATCACCTTTGCTTTGAAGCAGTATTTCCCAAACTTATTTGACCACAGAACATCCTGACCTTTAAAATATACTGACAGAAACAAAAAATGCTGGGGATGAAGGAAAATTTTTGGAATTAAAGAATACCAGGGGAAGAAGGACAGGGAAGAGTAGACGTTGTTTAGAGAAAATAGAGGAACTTTGGTTAATTTTCATAAAGGTCTTGTAACATAATGTATAGAATTATGAGGCCTAAATCTACATCCCATAATTACTTTTTTATTGTTGTTGCTCAATCATTCAGTCACATCCAATTCTTTGTGACCCTATTTGGAGTTTTTTTTTGACAAAGATACTGGAGTAGTTTACCATTTCCTTTTCCAGCTCATTTTATAAATGAAGAAACTGAGGCAAACAGGATTAAGTAATTTGCCCAGGGTCACACAGTTAGTAAGTGTCCGAGATCAGGTTTTAACTCAGTTCTTCTTGACTCCAGATCCAGTGCTCTATCCACTGAATAATCCTCTAGCTGCCTCTTACTCATATGTTACCATGGGCAAATTGCTTAACTTCTCAGCATCAACCTTCTTACTTGTAATAGGAGGATAATAATTCTTGCAGAATCTATCTCTTAGGGCAGTTGCAAAGTTCAATTAAGAAAATAAAGACAAAATGTTTTCCAGGGGTCAGATGCTACATAAACTTCAACCATTATTATACTGAAAAACTGCCTAATGTGATGAGTATTTGTGTGTGTATATATATATATATATATATATATATGTATATATATATATATAAAATCATATGTAATGCTTTAAAACTCTAATAACAATGCATATTAAGGACCCTAAGTGGCACAGTGAATAGAGTGCCAGGAATAGAGTCAGGAAGACATGAGATCCAATCCAACCTCAGACACTTCCTGGCTAATCCTGTTTGCCTTAATCCAAATGAAAAAGAAAATGGTAAACCACTCCGGGATCATTGACCAAAAAACTCCATAGATAGTACGGTCAAAGAGATCATGAAGAACCGGACAGAACTGAACAACTAGACGATCTAATCCTCATATTGTGAGCCTAGTAGAGTGCTTGGGGTGAGGCAGGAGCTGCCTACATGCATGATAACTTGTCGAATCATTCATAGCTACTGTTCTCAAAGGTGAAACAAGGATAACCCTCTCCTGCTTAGGAGAGCCCACCTCCAGAGTGCTTCAATTTAAATGATTTGCAAATTCTTCAACCTCAGGCAGCCTTCATAGGACTGCATGCTGTCATGTGACAGACCAGTTCTAAGGCTGTAAATACGTGACTGGAATGCATGAAACAGCTGATAATTCAGGTAGAGTGCTGTATAATCAATGCACTGACATCCATGCTTTCTACCGAAAGGATCAGCTGTCTGATTTCTGTTCCTCCCCTTTCCAGCATGGTCTATTTTAAATAGCTCTGCTATCTGCCAGAGGCCTCAAGCTTTCACTTGAGTTTGAGGACAAGAGACAAGATGAATGGATCTGTCCATGGTTTTCCCCATGCGGTGAGCCATACTCTGGTCCCTTTCAAGTATTATAGAGTTCTCCATTGGCCATCTTGCTCTTCTTTACCTATCCTTCTTCAGCTCTTTCCCTGTGTTCATGCCTAGGCTCTCCCATAGTCCTGAAACATACTCCCTTTTCACTTCTGCTCTTAGGATTCCCTAGCTTCCTTCTACCTCAGCTCAAGTTCCATTTCCTCCTATTTATTTTGTAGTTGTATTTTGTATATGCTCATATATGCAAGTTTGAGGTCAAGGACCACTTTGATGGTTTTTTTCTTTGACTTCTTGGTGCCAATCATATTGTAGGTCCTTAATAAATGTGGAACAGTAGATAGAGTTTGGGATGGAGAGTAAGGAAAGATTCAACTTCATGAGTTTGAATCTGGCCTCAGATACTTATCGGTGTGATTTTAGGCATGTCACTTAATCCTGTTTGCCTCAGTTTCTTCATCTATAAATTAGGCTGGAGAAGGAAATGTTAGATTACTCTAGTATCTTTGCCCCCCAAATGGTGTTATAAAGAACTGGGCGTGACTGAAAAATGACTGAACAAAATAAATGTGTTCTGTGTGATTAGTGATGTAATGGGGGTCTGGTACAGGTGCAGATACCATCAGATTACTCATGTGATGCTGCTTTATCGTATTCAAATGAAACAAAAGATTGAAGCTAATGCCAACAGGTCTTTTGGAATGCCTCCCTCTCCCCCTCATGCTTAGCCAACAAGAACCAGTTCTAGAATGTCTCTGCACGCACCACAGTCTCTCCAAGGCATGCCCTTTACATGTCATCGCCAATTTCCTGGTAATAAACTCCCTAGAGTCTTTCACAGGGAGAGGTTTTATCAATCAAGCAACTTGATGGTTTTCTACACAAGCACCAGACCCCCTATTACAACTATGAAATTAAGCCTCTCTTTTGCCTCAGTTTCCTCAGCTATAAAATGAGAAAATTGGATTTGGTCATTTTTAAAGTTCCTTTTGTCCTAAAAACAAAAATGAATCTTTAATTGGTTCTTAGAACTTGCTGTGTGGGTTTTAGTATTAAAGATTTGGTTTTCAGTATTTTTAGATTGCTTTTATAAACACAATAGTTTTCTCATACCACAAAGAGCTATTTAGTAAACTTCCCAGGGTGGCTAATTCACTCCTAAGTTTAGGCACTGGGAACCTCAGACTTTAATGAGATTTTGGACATGTAAATGAGAATTTATCCACAGTAAACATCCCTGAAGTCAGAGAGACTCAGGGATTATAATCTAAGGAAAACTAAAGCAATAAGAGATGCCAATAGAGAGCATATTTCCTCTTTGATAGTTTGAACTAAAGTAAACAGAAGCCAGCAGGAGAAAAAAAAAAGGTAGCCAGTACAGGGGGATGTCAAGTAATAATTATAATAATAACTCACATTTATATAAGGCTTTAAGATTTACAAAGCACTTTACATGCATTATCTCATTTGAGGTAAGTACAGTTTCCCAGTCTCTCCCCCCACTTTTTTCTTTTTTAGTTATATTAATGGCCTTTGTCTTTACATCTGTCATTTCCAGATACACATTTCTACCACCTACCCAATGAGCCTTTCCTTATAACAAAGAAAAGAAAAAAAATCTTGAATCAAAACAAAAGCCAGGAAATACAATATTCCTCACCCATAGTCCCTTACCTCTCCAAAGAAGAGGCATTTTTCCCGCCTTGGGGCTCAGCTACCTTTTTTACTCCATGACCACCACGATCTAATTACTACCAATCACAAATAGAAAATAAAATTCAATAATCTCAGGAAAGAATAAGAAATGTGCAACTTCTAGAAAGAAAGAAATCCACAAGCAGATCCCCTTTTACTATAACTCCTGCCCTCATTCCCATGAACTCGCTGAAGTGATTATTCTTTGACCAGATAGAGAAGTAAGCTGCAGGAATGTGCTGTCTTAATCAGGTAGGTTCTCTTTGCCATTACTCACAGAGGTTCTGTTTATAGCTTCTCATTAACTCTATTGATTATGGACAGATTTTGCAGGTGATTTACAATTGTTTGGCCGAAGATTCCCTGAGCAAAGCAAGGAAGAACCATAAACTTTGGGCTGTATATTTATCACATCTTAGTAAGCTAATCATGGTAACAGAAATCATACCTTGTCAAAAATGATCGGTTTAATGGGCTTGGGAAGTCCATGCTTAGCTACAGGCTTCCTTCCTGTCCCTGCCTAGACACCAGTCAAGTCAAATTCTTTAAGGGAGGGTTGGAAGGAGTCCAGATCAAAGTATCTAATTGGCAGTTTCTCCCTCTTTTGAAGGCTTTTAAAAGTCACTCTGCAAAAGTCAGCTTTGCTTTGGGTCTCACTCAGCACTGCCTTACCTCCCCGGCTGTTGCTAGGATATGGAGGCTATCATAGCACCTCAGATACATGGGAGGAAGGAAAAGATTGCTCCCTTCATCTCAGGCTCTTCCTTATGAAGTCATTCCTATTCTTGTTCTGACTTTCTCAAGGCCAATCTGAGGAGAAAGAATGGATGACCAGATTATGCATCCAAGAGCAGCATGACTGGGAATAATAGGGGATGTTCATGGTCAACCAACGGACTTGGCATCCTCTTTAAAACATAATAGAGCCAGGAAGTGGGGGTGCCATAGTCTTGAAAGGACTGAGATTTCCCCATTAGTCACTCGTTCTAATTTAACCATAGGAAGTGCCTATTAGAATTCATTTGAATGGGGGAAAGAGGGAGGGAAGAGTGAAATATATTAATCCCTATGAACACCTAAATTCAATTCAGTTGCTCATAGGGGGTATCCTAAAAGTCTCTATTAGCCAATATTTCTGTATAAGGGATGTCAGAGAATGGAAATAGGCATAGTGGATAGACCATCTGGACTGGAAGTCAAGAGGATTTGAGTTCAAAACAATAGCTATGTGACCCTGGACAAGTCACAACTCTGTTTGCCTCAGTTCCTCAGTTGTGAAAAGAAATGTCAAACCACTCCAGTATAGGACGGGAGGTCAAGATATGTATATATACAAATGAATGCAATGCAAATTAATATGTGATGATCTCTAAAGTTTATAGGAGAGTGATGAGGAATTCAAGAAAGGTAAGATCACAGCAAGCAGAGAGCATCAGGGAAGGCATCATTGTAGAGGTGGTACTAGGATTGGTCCTTGAAGGAAAGGTAAATTTCAACAAGATTTGGAAGGAGTCTATTACAGGTATAATGAATGGCCTGGACAAATGCACAAAATGGGAAAAGGAGGACAAGAGCCAGTGGTAGTTCCATTTAACTAGAACAGAGTTAGTGAAGGGGGTGAGCTATGTAAACTTGCAACAGTATTTGAATGATTACTGCAGGACTTAAATGCTAAACTAAGGGGTTTAGATTTGGCACTGGGGAGCTACTGAAGATTTGGTTTGGTTTCATTGTTTTTAGCAGAGTGCCATAATCAAAGCAGTGCATTAGTGGTCAGTGAAAGAGGCAGATAGATAATAACATCTGGGATCTGGGGAGAAAGGTTGGCGACATGGAAATGAAATGAGACAGGGAGAGTCACCAGAAGCAGGAATTGTAGTGTCACTATAGTAGGTATAATCTGTGTGCAACAACATAAGGTGGTTTAAAAATTCAATTTAATTCTCTAATTCAATAAAAGCTTATATTTATAATTGTTGTTAAATCATCTCAGTCTTTATCACCCTATTTGAGGTTTTCTTGGCAAAGATATTAAAGTGGTTTGCAATTGTCTTCTCTCACTCATTTGACACATGAGGAAACCGAGGCAAACTGGATAAAACTACTTGCCTAGGGTTGCATACCTAGTAAGTGTATGAAGCCAGATTTGAACGCATGAAGACTCTGTCTTCCTGACAGTGTTCAATCCACTGTTCCATCTAGCTGCCCATAAACATGTATTATTATTATAATTATATATTGTTATATAATGCATCACTTTGGGCAAGTCACTTAACCCCCGTTGCCTAGCGCTTACTGCTCTACTGCCTTGAAACCAATACTTAGTGTCCATTCTAAGGCAGAAAGTAAGGATTTTTATTGCTTTAAAAAAGATTAGATCCTTTTCAGCAGGTGTTAGAAGAGGCTAGTACCTGGCACAGTTCCCTCTATAATGGCACCCCTAGAGTGGGGAGGACCTGGGGTCAAATTTGAACTCAAACATGTCTTCACTATGTGACCTTGGGCAAGTCACTTATCACTTACTTCTGATGCAGCTTCTTTCCTTTTATCCAAAATATGGGGAGGCTTCACAAAAAGTCAAAACTGCCCCTCTAGACAGTTTCCCTGAGGCATCTTCCTTCTTCCAGTTTCTACCCTGTAAACAACATAGGGTCAGCCTAGGAAAAAGGTGCTCTTGGAGCCCAATTGGCCTTGGCTTCCCTGACATAGCTTGCTAATCATCTAAGGATAGCAAAAGTACTCAGTTCCAAGTACTTGACAGATTTCTAAAGTCTTGAGTCACTTTATTCTGGCCTGCTGACCAGAGGGTTTTCCCCAGAAAGAAGGGTTCCATCTAGAGAACAGAGTCAGGATATCCTTTCTGCATGTCCTTGCCATATTAGGGCATACATTGTTTCAATTTTTCTTTAATAACCCTTACCGTCTGTCTAAGAATTGGTACTAAGTGATAGTTCCAAGACAAAAGAGTGGTAAGGGCTAGGCAATGGGGGCTAAGTGACTCAGGATCACACAGCTAAGAAGTGCCTAAGACCAGTTTGAACCCAGGTCCTCCGCACTGAGCCACCTAGCTGGTCCTTATATTAAATGTTAAATACATTTATGTATTATATATTATTTATGATAATATATAATTATATATGCCTGCACTAAGATGTCAAAAAGATACTAGAAAGACTCTCTGGAGAGTAGTGATAGGAACTAGAAATTAGTGATAGGAACTAGTAAATACAAAGAAATAACCAAAAGCAGAAAACATATAGTGGTTGGACCAAAATAGGAAAGGGAAAGGAGCAAAGCAAGCAAGATGCCACAAATAGAGAAAGCAAGAATTGAAAAGAGTTCAAAACCCTGAAGAAATTGAAAAACACACACATAGCTAGCTCACGATGCAAAAAGTGGTTGGGTGACAAGTTTTGGTTCATGGCCTCCTTTTGACAGGACATCTTAGTATGGCATCTTAAAGTGACCACTGAACAGGAAATATGAATCCTAATAAACCCCATGAGATGAAAGAATGAAATCTGGCCCAACTATAGTTGGTAATCAATAGATCCACTTGGGCAAATGAACAGTAGAGAATTCAACATGGTATAGTGAGGGGCAGGCATACACTCCCACCACCCATCAGCAGCTGATATATTTGTGACCTATTCCCAATACATCACCTTGGGAAAAGAGGAGAGTGAAAGAGGACGAGTATCAATGACTATGTGCTTTTCTGTACATCAGGCTTCAGTCTAGAGTTGTCTACAAGTCTTTAAGCATCAACCTTTCTAGGTGAAGGTTAGACTTCAAGGATAAATGAGTGTTCAAGCTTGAATTTTTGAAAGAGGACTCTTGCTAGTAATTAGCTAGGTACAGCCACAGGAAGCAAAATCATGAAAGAACTAAAGGAGGATTTCATATTAATGGAAATCAAAATCATGTTATATGAGAATAGAATATATTGACAATATTTAGCCTAAGAAGAAAAGATTTGGGCCTATAGGGGCATGGAGAGATGGCTATGATATCTTTTTCCAATAAGGAAGATCTATCATATGGAAGAGTAATTTTATTTTTTCTTAGCTTTCTTCTACTTGGCTCTAGAAGTTAAAACTGGTATCAATAAGCAGAAACTTATAAAAGGCAGATTTTGGTTTGATATGAGGAAGAACCTTCTAATAATAATAATATCTTCTGAAAATGGAACTGATTGCCTACAAAGGAAACATTCAAGCTAAATTGCTATTTTCTGGGAGTTCTAGAGATAATTCATAATTAGGTCATTGAGACTGCCTTTAAGAAACCTTTCGAATGTAAGATTGTCTATCTGGTCACCCTAAAACATGGACGCTGACAAAAAAAAGAACCCAGGCTTGGGGAGCCAGGTGGCCTGGTGAATAGAGAGCCAGGCCTGGAGATGGGAAGTCCTGTGACCTCAGATACTTCCTAGCTATATGAACCTGGGCAAGCCGATGAACCCTAATTGTCAAGCCCTTACCAATCTTCTGCCTTGGAACCAATACTTAACAATGATTCTAAGACTGAAGATAAGGGTGGGGTTTTTTTTAGGCATTTATCTAAACAACAGACATCAATTTACATAGATTTGGTCAATTCGCCATTTATTGGTCCCAGTATAACTGCATGTCCTGATGGGCCATTGCCTCTGAAGAATCAAGAGGCAGGTAGTGCCAGCTTGGTGGCTTTGGGCAGAGTGTTGCCTCTTTGTGCCTCAGATTCCCCATCTACAAAGGAGGACTAATGATACCTTATCCTGTTTCTCTTCCAGAGATTTATGGAGCATGAGTTGCATAGTGTCTGGAAAATGCTTTGAGTTCCTTAGAATGAAGACATGGTATATATACAGGCTACTCTTATCATCACAATCACCGTTATCATTATTATTCCTTCTATTAATCCATCTACTTTTAGGGAGCTTTCCCTAAACACAAGTAGAAAGAAGTGGATCTCCCTCTGGAAACCAACAATTTGTTAGTAACTAGAGGTCTACTGAAGTAGACATTGTTCAGAGCAGGGCTCTCTCACAGAAAATAGCTCTGATGATCTGTGGATTGGGACTTTGGCACTTTTCAAGAAGGTTGGTGGGAACTAGTAATGTTTTTCTGCTCTTGGCAACTCTGGTCCTGCTTGGTATATTACCACCTCTCAAAAACATAGAGGCCAGAGGGCAGCTGGGTAGCACAGTGGATTGAGAGTCAGGCCTAGAGACTGGAGGTCCTAGGTTCAAATCTGGCCTCAGCCACTTCCCAGCTGTGTGACCCTGGGCAAGTCACTTGACCCCCATTGCCTAGCCCTTACCACTCTTCTGCCTTGGAGCCAATAGTATTGACTCCAAGATGGAAGGTAAGGGTTTAAAAAAAAAAAACGTAGAGGCCAGCAATTCTTCTGCACTTTGACCAGAATACCAGAATGACCGTGAGACTCCCCAAGTCCAAGATCCTTTCTGTTCACAGCACAGAGGAATAGCTGCCAATGCCAACTACTAACATAGTATTGCATCATTGAATCCCATCCAGACTCCAACCTAAAACAAGCCTAATGGCTCTATTTCATTTGCTTTCAAAAACTACAGTACCAAGATCCTTCAAATGAATATGTAGCCATAGAATATGAGACTTAGAAGGTACTTTAGAAAACAGGGCTTCTGTTATTCACTTTCAATAGATTTTCCAGGAGCTTACCTTGAATTTGCTAATTAATTTCTCCTTTAGGGATAGGTCATAAGTCAGGTGTTAGTAACCTACAGCACATGCTAAAAATGACCATCACAACCATATCCAAAAAACATTTATTAAGCATCAACTATAATAGAGGCATTGTGCTAGGGAACAAGAATACAATGACAAAATGAACTAATTCCTGCCCTCAAAAAGCTAACATTTTCTTTCTTTTTCATAGCATCATTAAGTCAAGACTAAAAACATTTGTTTATTTTTATTTTTCTCAATTACATATAAACAAAACATTTTTAACTTTTTTTTTAATTTTGAGTTCTCTCTTGCTCCCTCCCTCTCTTCCCCTTTCCTTGAGAAAGCAAGCAATTTGATAGAGATTATACATCTGTAGTCCTGCAAAACATTTCCATATTCGCTATGTTGCAAAAGAAGCCACGGACAAAAATAAACAAAAAAGTTTTAAAAATAATAATAAGCATTTATTTATTAAGCACTGTGCTAAATACTGGGGAAAAGGCAAAAAAAAAGGAATCCCAATTATCAAAGAGCTCATAATCTAATAGGGAGACAACATGCAAATGACTTTGTACAAACATGATATATAGAATACAAACCGGAGAAAACTTCAGAGAAAAAGGCACTAGCATTAAAGGAGATTGGGAAAGGTTTCTTGAATATAGGATTTTAACTGAAACTTGAAGGAAGCCAAAGAAGCCAGAAGAAGGTAAGACATTCAAGGCATGGAAGACAGCAAGTAAAAATATACAGAGTTGAGAGACGGAGTATCTTGTTCAAGAAATAGTATGAAAGTCAAGTTTCAGTGGGTCAGAGAGTATTCATAGAAGAGTCAAACCCAACATTAACTAGGAAAACATTAAATTAGGAAGATGTCATAAATTATCTAATTCAACTCTCTTTTTACAGTAAAAAAAAGAGAATAGTCTGAAAAGGTAAGAAAATTTGTTCTTTTGAAAGCTGCCATAAGCTCTTTGTTTGAGGAATTGATGGTCAGTGCACAGTGCCCCATCCCAACTGATATTTACAAGAATTAGGAATTAGCACAGATCAGGGCATACACTCCCCCCCCACCTATCTCCTCTCAGGAATCACCACCCCTTCCCTGGCAGCACATCAGAAGAAAACTTGGCACACCACTTTTAAAAGTTGTTAGTAGTAGTAATTTCTACTTAATCACCCTACTCCCAGCATCCTAGGAAGTAGAATGGTCTTCATGCCCTTGCCTCCTGTGAAATGGCATCTGGCATAGTTGGTCTGCCTCTCTCCTGGAAACTATGTAGAGGCTAAAAAATAAAAAAATGATAGATGAAAGATAACGTCTATTTTTATAATGATTTCCCTTTTTCATTCATCAGTATTGAGAAGAGGAGGCAAAAAAGAACCCATGCCATTCTCCAGTATCCCAAGCAATGACACACCAAAAGGAGAATGAATTTTTAAAAGCACTATAGAAGGGGCCAGTTAGATGGTCCAGTGAATAGAGAGCCAAGCCTGTAAATAGGAGGTCCTGGAGTCAAATCTAGCCTTGGATACCTTCTAGCTGTGTGAGCCTGGGCAAGTCACATAACTCCCACTGCCTAACCCTTACTGCTCTTCTGCCTTAGAATTAAGACATGGTATTGCTTCTAACATAGAAGGTACAAGCTTTGGTATTTTTTAAGCACCATAGAAAAGATATGCTTGATTGCATAAGAGATTCCAGGTTCTGTTTTTGCTTATTTGAATTTAAAGGTCCTGAAGTACTAAAAACAAAAGTGGGAGAAAGGGCTTACAGGTCACAAAAATAGTTGTATCACCAAGGTTTTATTCCCAGGTTTTGGATATTCAGTGGCCTAGTCATAATACCTCAAACAGGCAGCTTCTGTGGCTAACATTACATCATTTATTTTCAAGTGATAAAATTGGTTACATAAGGCTGAGTTTTTGAGGTTGTCATCACTTGTTTATAATCTGCTTTATTCCTGGTATAACTAGGCAATGGCCTGAAATCTATCACCTGTGCGCACACACATACCCACACAAGGTAAAGGTGGGAACAGGTTAGAATTACCAAATTACCAAATCAGTGAAGAACATGGTGAAACTGTTTGTTGTTATAAGATTTTGGAAAAGTTAAGTATGAGCTTCAGCTCTTCAGTAACACCTAGTCATACACCCTTTAAATTAAAACAGCATCAGATTCTATCACAGTTTATAATGTGCTCCAAAAGTATAATGTGACTGGGTTTCATTTTTAATTCTCTTTCCTCATGTGCTTATTGGGTTTATTAGAACTGTACCCTTCACTAAAAGCCCCTGCCCACAAACACAGTAAATTCATTCATTAAAACATTTAAAAACCAAGACAACAACAATCACAATGGAACCAAAGGCTGCCACCATATAACCACAAATGTTGGGTGGTCATTTCAGTCAATCATCAAGTAAGTATTTATTAAACAACATTTATGTGGCAGGTACTGTGTTGGGTAATGGGGGTAAGAAGCCAGAAGTGAGAGTCCCAGTCCTCCAAGAGGTTGCATGCCAGTGGGCAGACCACTGGCAAAGGCTCTATACTCTCCCCTCTGTTATTAAGTAAAGCAATTATCTTTCCCTGACAAACCTCCATTCATCTCACTTTCCTATTACTGTGGAGTGTACCACGGGCCACACGGTGTCATCATCAGCTCTCACTTGCACTCACTCCATATAGCCAATGTTTTGTCAAACTTTGTTATTTCTACCTTTATGCCATCTCTCACATATATCTCCTCTCCACTTACCTAGGGGTCACCCTGGTACAGACTCTATTCATCACCTCTCACCTGAATTACTGCAATAGACTCCCAATTGATCTACCTGTTTCAAATCTGTCCTGGTCCTGTGCATCCTCCACTTGGCTGCCAATGTTATTTTTTTATTTTAATTTCATTGTCATACAAAACACTCTTTCATAATGGTCACTGTTGTAAGAGCACACTCACACATAACCAAAACCCCAAAGTAAAACTATACATGCACTGATGTGAAAGACAGTCTGCTTTGATCTGCATCCATCCAACTCCAACAGTTCTTTCTCTGAGGGTGGATAACATTCCCCGTCATGAGTCTTTCAGGATTGTCCCAAGTCATGGCATGGCTGAGAGTAGCCGAGTGTCCACAGTTGATCACCATACAATATTGCTGTTGCTGTGTACAGTGTTCTCCCAGTTCTGCTTATTTTTCTCTGCATCGGTTCTTACAGATCTTTCCAGATTTTTCTGAAATCATCTTGCTTTATCACTGCCAATGTGATTTTCCACAAGCCTTGGCCTGAACATGTTATCTCCCTCCTCAATAAATTCCAGTGGCTTACTCTAACATCCAGGACCAAATAAAAAATCCTTTGTTTGGTTTATGATGCCTTTGGCAACCTAGCCCCTTCTTACCATTCAAGTATTCTTATACTTCCTTTTGAACTCTATTTTCCAGCACAATAGTCTTCTTGTTGGCCCTTGTCCAAGCCTGGTATAATCTTCCTCTTCGCCTCTGCCTTCTAGCTGCCCTGGCTAGCTTCAAGATTAGGTCAGAACCTTCCTTCTGCAGAAGGTCTTTCTCCCCAAGTACTAGTGGCTTCTCTCTTAGATTGCCTTCCATTGACATGACATATATCGGGTATGGACACAGTTATTTGCAAGTTTTCTTACCCACTCCAATATGAGCTTCTTGATAGTGCTTTAGCCTTTTCTTGTATCCCCAGAAATAACCACAGTGCCTGGCACATAATTAGCACTTAACACGATTGATTGACTGACTTCCCATTCCCAACCAAAACAAAACCCTGAGCATGATCATGGGAGATGCAAGCCATTGGAACATGCGGAGAAACTCTCTCCCAAATGGCAAAGATCTAAAACCATAAAGACTGAAGAAGGAGGTGCAGGTACTATTCTTGCCCCCTGTGGAAGGACCACATTTCCGACTTCCTCAACTATTAATGGATCAGAGCTCTTTCTGAATCGTTTTCTCTCCACACTATCTGAACAGGTCTGTCTTTGATTAGTTCATTATATGTGTATATAATACTTTAAGATCTTAAAAACTAGATATATTATCTCGTTTAATTTTCATAATAATGTGGGGATCTAAGTCTAAATGTTATTCTTATTTTTGGGATGAGGGGCATTTAGCCTGGGAGAAGACAAAGTAACTTGCTTAGTGTCATACAGCCAATAAGTGACTAAGGATTCAAACTCTGTTTTTCCAGCCTCCACATCTAGTGCTCTAGCCACCATTCCACCTTTGAGGGCACAATCCTTCAAGGCCTTTCTTCCACATAAATGAAACAGGAAAAACTACCTATTAAGCCAGGAAAGCATTTCTTGACTCCATAAAATACATCTTCCTGACTCTTGATTTTCCTTAACAGGGGACAAAAACTGTTCAATTTCACAGTCAGAAATATGGATGAAAATGCAAATCATCCTGGGACAGGTAACTCAAAATGATAAAGCCTCATCTTGGCATTCAAAGCCCTACATGAAGGGAGGCAGCATGAGATACTGGAAATAGAAATGGATCTGGAGTCATAAGAAAAACCTGAGTTCAAGTTCAAATTGTAATACTTACTATAGGAACATGGGTAACCACTTAATTAAATTCAACCAGTATTAAGCACCTGCCATTTGCCAGGTCCTGTGCCAAACACTAGACATGCAAAAACATGGGAGAAAATAGTCTTTGCCTTCAAGGAGTTTACATTCTACTGAGGAAGGTCTTGGTTCCTCAGATTCCAGTTCCCTTAACTTCAAAGAGTCATTGGGAGTAAAGCTCTTCCTTATAAACTCTAAAGTTTCAATGAAACATGTATCTGATATGTGAAACTAACCTCTTTCCAGCTTCATCTTCCATGACATGCTTTCAGATACCTTACATTCAAGGGTGGGCTGCTAAGTGTTTAACAACCAGCTCTACATTGTTAAATTTAATCTGAATTATTAATATTACCATCATTCTCTTAAGTCCAGACAATCAACAAAACAATAAATCAAGTCCTGATCTGTAGCATTTTCTGATTTCCAAAGTGTAAATGCTCACACTGACAATTAACAATCTGTTCTCCAGAGATCCTTTGAACTGGCGTTAGCACACCCCTGCCTTCACTCTAGCCAAATAAGACTTGCTGCTCTCTGAATAAGTCACCACTCTTTCTCAATGGCTCATAGTGTTCCCCCTACTTGGAATGTCCTTCCCCTCCCACTCCGAGTCCTGCCTAACTAATGCCTACTCATTTTTAGAGACCCAGATCAAATGCCTCTATTGAAGCTTCCCTGATTCTTCTAAACTAAAAGAAATAACTCCTTCCTCTAAACTCCTTCTCCAGACCTCAAGTAGCCCTTTGCTGTGCATCTCTCTAATGAACTTCTAATGTAAAATCTCGTTGCATCTCATCACTCTTCTAGACTTTTGACGAAAAGACCATATCTCCTCTGGTGCCTGATATTTATCTACATATAGTAGGTAGTTAACGAATTTTTTTTTAAATGAAAATAACAATGAAAAACAAAATAATAAAAATGAATTTTCAAATTTCACTACCTGACTGGTTATGAAATTCTATTTTATTTTTCAGAAGTAGAAATCAATTGCTCCTTTCTTAATTCTTTTATCTTGTGGGTATTTTCCTGAAAGCTGGTAAGAGCAGGATATATTAGAAAAGTTGGTTGACTTCTAATAAAGTTATTATATGTCTAATCTTGATAAATAATTTCTCATTCACCAAACTGGGATACCTGCCCCTCCTTGTCCTGTACCTAAGCATGTGGTTTCGATCATATTTAATCCTAAGGGGATCTGCTTCTAAGGAAAGAGGTTAGTCACACTCTTCTACAGTTTTTAATTTAAGTCCCCCTCCCACCTCATTCTGGTGTTTCAGGGATGATTCCATTTACTGGTTTCTATCTATACTTTCCCCCAAAAGAGAGAGTAAAAAAGGTATTTTTTAATCAGATATGGATGATGTAATTTATTCCTACACACAAAAGAAATTCTAAACCCAGAACATTCACAAGCACGCTTTCAATAAAAACAAACTTGAAATAAGATTTTAAAATTTGACTTATAACCTTATCAAAACATAATACAGTTTTAAAAATAGTTAATTAGGCATTTTACATTTCACCATGACTTTGTACTATCCAAACAATTCCTGGTACAAGTCTCCTGGTCAAATAATCAGTGGGAAGGCAAGACAGTTCATGTAAAAACAGTGTGGGTTTCTTAGTGGACTACAAACCCAGTGAAAATCAGCAGTGTGATGTGACAGCCAAAAAAAGTTCTTTTTTGCAATTTTAGGTTGCATTAAGGGGAATATGGTATCCAAAATGAGGTAAATCTAATCTACTAAGCCATAGATGGGTTACAATCTGCCTACTGGTAGAAAAATGTCAGTTCATTACCACACTGATGAAAATCACAGTTCTTTCTCAAATCAACATATTAGTAACGGGTGCCTGTTTTATCTCCCCTTTAAGACTGTAAATTTCATTATCATTCTTCACATTTTCTATTATGGTCAATAGATTCTATCTATACTAGACACACAATTTCAACATTTCCTTAAATGAAGACTATTAGAAATTATCACCCTTTGCATGTGTGTGTCTTATTTTATATTTAAATTCCCACTGAGATAGAAATGACTAATTAGATGTTTTTCAGAGTACAATTTTGAAGGGAAGCAAAAGACATACAGTAATGTCCATGGGAAAGAAGGGGAAAGAGGAAATGTTGAGGAAGGAAATGGGCATAAGAAAAAATGACTGGAGAAGCCCTAAACAAACTTCTTCTCCTTTATAATTTCATCCTGGATAAACTCTGCCTTTCCCCTTCCTCCTCCACCTACACCAAGGTGTACACACCAGCAACTTTCTTGGTGACCACACCCTGCACACTAATGTCAGCTATTTCCCTGGCAGTCAGAATCGAGAAGAGGAAGGGCAGATTCTGAAGTTCCAGTTTAAAAGCTGTTTTCTATTTACACCTGTGAGCAGCTCAACATGCCAGTTTTGCACGTGAAAAAAATGCTGGGAGGGAGAAGAGGAAGAAACAGCTTTGAAGAGGATGTCCACACCTTCTTCCAACCTGGACTGTTCAATTAGAGAAATAAAACTAAGAAGTGTCATGTGGAGTCAAGGGCAAAACCAGAGAAAGGCCTTTGGGCAATTAGTTGACTGCTACTACAGCTGCTGGGAAATTAAGAAACCAACTGCCTTCTTTCCTTTTTTAATGATTCCAGCTAGAGAATTGGTACAGTTAATTACTTTATGATAACATTCCCTTTTTCCCATTTCTGCATCTCAGGAATTTTATAAATTCATGTTCTGTGTATCCCAAAGCTCCCTGAAAACTAATTTTATAAGGCCATAAATCCATCCAAATTCCAACTTACTTATAAATAGCTTTGTTATTGATGGTATGTGGCAAACAAACAGATATCTGTTCACAATATGTTCTACATTGTCCTGCTCTTTCCTTCCCTATTCTCTTTTGTCTCCTCTAATTCCTATATTATTTTTCTTACTCTCATGCCTATTTCTGCCAGGAGATTTTATTCTACCCCTCATCTTGTCCCATTCCCCATTTTCCTGTGTTTACCTTTTATGACTAGCTATAGTTTCTTAGCTAGCCATGGAACTTTATTTATTTATTTGCCTCAAGAGTAGAAACCTAATCTGCAGCTGTGATTTGACAAAAAGAAAAGACTCAAGCATTTCTAGAAACAAAGATTTTATCTGCAAGAGCCTGGCTCTCACTCTTAATTAAGTATGACCAGGAATGTCATTTTCTTCAGCCTCAATTTCCTCATCAGTAAAATTTCAAACACCTAAATCATGAATAGCAACCCAACCTGGCTAGGAACAAAGATTCTATCTACCCCTGGCTGGTATGTGTAATTACAATGTGAGGAGGAATAAGTCATTTACTTTAGTCTCAGTTTCTTCATCAGTAAAATGCAGATAGTGATACAGTGGTACCTTGACATACGAGTTTAATTCATTCATTCCATGGCCAAGCTTGTAACTCAATTTCCCCATCTGTAAAATCAAATTTCCCCATTTAAATTAATAGAAATGCAATTAATTTATTCTAGCCCCCCAAAACCACATTAATTTTTTGTTTTATATGCTTTTAAATATGAAAATGCACTTTATAAATAACAAATATATTTATAGATAAGAAGAAAGAATGTAAAGAAAGAAACTTGCTTATGAAATGTTATTTACCTTCAAGGTCAAAGAGGCTGGAAGGTTTTCATTTCCTGAGCTACCGCTTAACATAACCTTTCCTCTAGACAGGCTACATTGAAATGCAAAATTGACCTTACACATTACTTATAATGCGTAACTTTATTGCTAAACTTAATTGCTATTTTTTTTACTTTAATTAGCATCATTTTCTTCATTGAATTTTTGCTGTATTGCCACACTTTCCTCGATTTCACTTAGAGGTAGTTTTAACAAAGTTCGTTTCTTCCTCCCGTTCAGAATGTTTCGATAAACTCATGACCTGTTGCAACTTTTTCTGGGTGTGGCTTTTCAATAAACTGTTTTTTTCCCCAAATCCTCAACGTTTCCTTAGTCTCCCTTGTACTGATCACCTCACGCACTTTGGGCTCCTCCCACAGGCGGAAGCTCCTGATTCAAATATCCGCTCCACACTTGAAATAAAAAAAAAAAAAAGCTCGATTGTGGCTCCTCATATCTCAATTTGCCAGTGACTTAAGGTGCCCATGTAGCAAGGAACAAGGTACTTATATATTCTCCCCCACAGGATTGTTTTTAGAGAAATATTTGTAAACTTTATAATCCTTAAATGGGAGTATTTGTAATTATTCCTTATTTAGATGGTAGATTTCTTAGAGGGTTAGGATTATTAGGTCTTATTTCGTTCAGCCCCCCCCTCTTCTTTGACATGCACCCCATACTCTAGTATAATGGGGTATTTTGGAGATGGGATTGGATGGAATAAGTGAACTTGCTTACTTTGTAAAATAGTTATAGTAATTCCCTTTTCCCTTCAAACCTTCATTTTCCTTATAAACTAGTAGAGTGTCTTTCGAATAATTAGCATTAAACTACTATATAAGGTGTAAAAAAAAAAAGTACTTGGTTCCCCCCTTTAGTAAATGTATAAGCTGTTTAAGGAAGCAGCCAAGTGGATGGAATTCTGGGTCTGAAATCTGGAAAATCTCAGTTCAATTCCGGTCTCATCTCTTAGCTATGCGACAGGAGAGAGTCTTTTTGAGCAGATTCCTCACAAAACGAGGATAACAATAGCACCTATCTGCCAGGGTTCGTTTCGAGGAGGATGAAATGAGATCATTTTGGTAAAGTCCATAGCACAAGTCCTAGCACACAATGGGTGCTAAATAAATGATTCTTTACCTGTTTTCTTCCTTGTTCATGGATGCTACGTGGTGTAATGGGAAGAGGATTTGATTTGGAATTCTAGGAGCGAAGTTCAAATCCCAGCTTTACCGTTTACTACCTCTGTATCCTGGTATAAATCTATTAACCTTTCGACACCTCAGTTCTCCTTTATAAAAATGAGGGGACTGGGCTTAGCATATTGTTCATCCTTCATCATCAGGGAAGACCCAGGACGTCATCATATTGGAATCAGGGTCACTCACAGCAAGCCCCCACATCAGAAGTCCTCCCTGAACACCCCATATACATAGTGCCTAGCACATAGTAGGTTCTTAATAAATGCTAACTGATGACCTCTAAAGTCCCTTCTAATTTTAAGTTTATAATGATATGAAGGGACAGGAGAATAGCTTTAAAGTCATATACAAAGTATCCCAAAAGTCTTAGTGGAATTTTAACCTGTAATAACTTAAAAGTGTACTAAGATTTTTGGAACACCCTGAATAATCAAGTAAATCTTACTGGGATCCAGACTTGGGAATCAAAGTGAGGAGCCAGGGAATTCAAACCACAAAGACAGTTAATCACCAGTCTTTTCACTGAGTTACTTCTGTGTGCAAGGCACTGTGTTAGACACTGAGGGAAGATTAAAAAAAAAAATGCCTCCTGCCCTCATAGTTCTTAGAATCTAGTTGAAAAGGTAGGGTATAATTCACAAACAAGAATTAGTGGCCCATTCTCCGGTGGCATGACAGATAAAGTAAATTTCATCCACTTCCAGAGGTCATACCCCCAACTTACCACTGACAACAGTTTATAGGATTCTGAAGCCTAAAGGTTGGAGAGACAAGGTGTAGGAATAAGGACTGTGGGTAATTTACTTTTTAAAAAATTTGTCTCCATAATAAACAATTAAATATAAGCTGTGAAATCCCCCATTACCAAAAATGGTGTACCTTTTAATTAGCAAAGCCATCACCACACATAGTTTCCAATCCACAGATTAGGTTCATCAACTAATCAGTAATAGTGACATTAAGCATATGCATGATTTTCATTATTACTAAAAATTTAAAGCCCTATTAGTGAGCGCACATTCCTGTACAGGTCTGAAGTCTGCCATTGTAAAGATCCTCCATGAATCCCTGTCCTAATTGCTATGAAAATAATCAATTCAGCACTTAACAATTTAATCACAAGATGTTTATTTTTAGCCCCTTACTCTTAACCATGCTCAGAGAACTGTCTGTCATTTTTCCCTTATTTTTTTTTCCAGGAGATGATACATATTGGAATAAAAATGAACCTAGAAAATGTCAGTAAACAATTCTTAAAGCAAAACTTGCTCTCCCTCCCCAAAATGATTCTTATAATAACTAGAAACACAAACAGACAGATCATTATATTTCAGTAATTGTCATGGTGACGAGGCAATTCAAGACAGCTGCATACAATATTTTTTAATGTTTTCATTTGTTAAAATATTCTAAATATCATCAGGATCCTTACACCAGCCACCCAGAAATGGAGAGTCAGTACATTTCACATTACAGTGACTCCAAGGATAAAGAGAGTCAGACTTTTTGAAGTTTCCACATTAATATAGTCCATATGTGTAAATACCAGCAACAAGTTTTACAGCTCAGAGATCTGTAGCCTTGGAAGTTATTCCCACAATAGCTGAAAAATTCTCAACTTCATTAACTTTCAGAACCTATAAACTGCTTTGAGTTCCTTCTAAAAAGATGCTATATAAATACAGAGTATTATTCAGTGCCGCTGGAATTTATTAACAGTTTATTTAACTGTTTGTGTTCATATGTCATTTTTGTACTGACTTGTGCAAATCCACCTGAAAGGCTCAAAAAAAACAAACAAAAAAAAACAAACAAAAAAAGCTGAATCCTCTGGTCCCAAGAGTGGCTTTCCAATTAAAAAGACAAAGAAAAGTAAAATATTGGCAATTTTCACTCATGCAATAGGGAGCTTCAGATCTTCAAAAAGAAATGCAACAACGGGCAGCTGCTAGCATAGTGGATAGAGTGCCAGGCCTGGATTCTGGAAGACCTGGGTTCAAATATGGCTTCAGACACTTCCTAGCTGTATGATCTTGGGCAAGTGATGTAGCAGTCCACCCCTAGCTATGGGCAAGGGAAACAGTTGGTATGTACAGATTGTCTTAGAAGAGAGCATGCTCAGTCTTGAGCATGCTCAATATTGCACGTGGCTGGGAAAGCCTCTGACCCTTGACCCCAGCTTCCCCCAGGTTAGGCAGGAACACAGGTTTCTTTGTGCTCACCTGGTTAAGAGAAACCACACCTATACCTTGTCATTAACCAATGATGATCATCCCTATGTACTGTGTATATTTGCATATAAATAGGGCCCAGCCAGCTCCACCTCTCTCTCTTCTGCTCTTCCTCCCTTCCAGCTCACACTGATGCCTGTCCTTGCTGGAGCTTGGTCAGGCTCCATCTCTAATCTTTCTCTATTATCTCTCTAACCTGTGTGGTATTGATTCTGGAGCTCTGGACTGGTATAAGCTTTCGGAATGGTCCTTTGATCAGAGCTTGGCTGTGGCTCATTGATAATTAATAAAGACTCATTCCTGCCACCTCATATCTCTAATTCGACTCCATCATCCCCCTCGTGGTATCTAAAACTTCTATCCTTTCTCTATCTTCCTACCTTAAAGATTCTCTCTCCCCTCTGAGGAAGCTTTAAGTCCCTTGATCCCAGGGGCCTAGCCCTTAATGCTCTTCTGACTTAGAATCAATATTAATGGTGAGGGTTTAAAAAGGGGGGGTGTAACATTGGATCCCACCTCAGTACCCTTCAGTCCAGTATTCCATCTATAAAGTGAACACCAAGGAACATTTTTTGGCCCATTGTCTAAGCACATAAATATTAAGGATACATACCCCAAACATTTATTTTCCCTAAACTTATTCAGTTTCCCTCATCTGTAAAATGAATTGGAAAAGGAATGGCAAACCACTCCAGTGTCTTTGCCAAGAAAACCCCAAATGAGGTCAAGAAGAGTTGGAGATAACTGAAATTCATGTAATGATTCTGAGCTGATCCTTGAAAAATGAGTAGATTTCAGATGCCTGGGGGAAAAGTAAATGATCATTCTAGGCAATTATATGTTATGTGTGAGAGTTGATACATATATGTTATATGTAGTTACACATGGTAAGCACAAAGGATGAAATATGAAAAGTATGTTTGGGGAATGATGCTCCAATAGCACTGATTACAATAATTAAGTTTGTGAGGGGGCCTTAATAAAACATTGAATGCCAAGGTAACATATTTGTTCTTTATTCTGTGTAAGCAATTGCAGGATTCAAAATAACTGACTACAACTCTCTTACTTTAACTACAATAGTAATCCTTGGTCACCAAAAAGTACCATAATGAGTAAGATCATATGATTCTAGATTTAGACCTAAAAGGGGCCATAACAGTCATCTAATCTAATTAATTCATTTTATTATTATTGGTTAAAAGCCTTCATTCCAGGTCAAAAATAATCACCTTTTGATACCAAGTCACTATTTCTTGCTTAGTCAAAAAAAAAAAAAACTGTTCAGGGCTAGGCAAAACACCTTTTTACCAGACAGATTCATCTACTGACCTCAACCA
This sequence comes from Monodelphis domestica, assembly GCF_027887165.1. Classification (NCBI taxonomy): domain Eukaryota; kingdom Metazoa; phylum Chordata; class Mammalia; order Didelphimorphia; family Didelphidae; genus Monodelphis; species Monodelphis domestica. The sequence goes on from NC_077230.1 coordinate 149,393,023, forward strand.
AATCCCCTCACTTCTTTGAAACTTAGTTTCATCATTTGTATAATGAGAATGGGGCAGCTGGGTGATCCAATGGATAGAGCACTGGCCTTGGAATCCAACAGACTCATCCTCATGAGCTCAAATCTGGTCTCAGATTAATTATTAATCTTATTTGCCTCCATTTTCTCACCTATAAAATGAATTGGAGATGGAGATAGCAAACTCCAGTATCATTGCCAGCTGAAACACGGAACAACAAAAATAAAGAGAATCATACATATACTACTTATGTCATAAGACTTGTGGAGAAATTAGGACATGTCTTAATGGCAGACATAAATATTACATTATTATGTGACCATTTTTTAGTTATTTAAAAGAAGCTATCATACGCTAGCTAAGTCGACTTTTCTGCAAGCTCAACTTCAAATATTCCTTAAAATGATTTGTTTTCCATATCCTTCATCCTCTGGGTCACACCTCCAGCTTTTTAATGCCCTTTTATAAAGGTGGTACTCAGGATTGAACAAAATGCTCCAGTTGTAATCAGAATAGAAGAGAGTAGAGCTATTAACTCCTAGTGTTCAGAAATGCACTGCTGGTGGAGTTGTGAATTGATCCAGCCATTCTAGAGGGCAATTTGGAACTATGCCCAAAGGGCGATAAAAGACTGTCTGCCCTTTGATCCAGCCATAGCACTGCTGGGTCTGTACCCCAAAGAGATAATAAGGAAAAAGACTTGTACAAGAATATTCATAGCTGCACTCTTTGTGGTGGCCAAAAATTGGAAAATATGGGGACGCCCATCAATTGGGGAATGGCTGAATAAATTGTGGTATATGTTGGTGATGGAATACTATTGTGCTAAAAGGAATAATAAAGTGGAGGAATTCCATGGAGACTGGAACAACCTCCAGGAATTGATGCAGAGTGAGAGGAGCAGAACCAGGAGAACATTGTACACAGAGACTGACACATTGTGGTACAGTCTAATGTAATGGACTCCTCCATTAGTGTCAATGCAGTGAACCTGAACAATTCTGAGGGACTTGTGAGAAAGAATGATATCCACATCTAGAGGAAGAGATGTGGGAATAAAAACATAGAAGAAAAACAACTGCTTGATCACATGTGTTGATGGGGATATGAGTGGGGATGTAGACTCTAAAAGATCACCCTAGTGTAAATATCAATAGTATGGAAATAGATCTTGATCAGTGATACATGTAAAATCCAGTGGAACTATGTGTCGACTATGGGGGAGAGGGGAAAGGAAGGGGAGGAAAGAACATGAATCATGTAACCAAGGAAAATTTTAAAAAATTTTAAAATAATTTAAAAAATTTTTAAATAATTTTAAGTTTTAAAATTTTTAAATAATTTAAAATTTTTAAAAAATAATTACATAATTTTTATTTTAAATATATTAAAATAATTTTAATTTTTTTAATTAAAATTTTAAAATAATTAAATAAAATTCAATTTTAAAATGGGGGTTCTGCCTGTGTCGCCTTAAACAAGAAACTTCTTACAAGTTATTGTCCACCTGCAAAGAAATGGCAATTCTGTTTGGTAGAATCAAGAAGTGTACTTGCTGTTGGTTAGCACCTCTCCAAAGGATTTTTTCACATCAACTTCTGCTTCTTCCCTCTCTAAGACTTCTTCCCTCATCTGTAATTTGGGAATTATATTGACCTACTTCCCTGTGCTGTTTGGAGGCATAGCTAATAAAAGTTGTTGTGAAACACTGTCCAGATGTAACATGGTCTATAAATGCTTCATGTTCAATAAGCATCATGGATGGCCATATCCTTTCCCACATTTAAGAGCCATCTCTCAAATACTCATATTGAAAGATAAGATTTTTCCACTTTTTTACTTGTCAGCATCTCCTCTTCCTCCTTCCCCTAAACCTTATGGCTTGAAGACACCAGTCTAGGCTCCCAAAGATTTCTCTTCCATTATTGCTTGGGGTTTCATTTTGTTTTTCTGTGATTAACAGAGCAAGGAGACAATTCCAACTACTCTACAAGTGGGAGTTTATGGGGCTATGGAGAGTTCAGAATGCAGCATGACCTCATCTGGAGGGTTGATTTTGTGCCGTGTGTGTGTGTGTGTGTGTGTGTGTGTGTGTGTGTGTGTGTGTATGTGTCTTCTCCCCATATAGGTTTCCATGCATGTATTTAGCTGGAGGTCAGATTGCTCACAGCGTTGCATTGGTGACAACATCTGATAAGGAAGAAGAAAAGGCAGTCTGGACATACAAACAATGAAGACAATGTGCTTTTTCACATATGACAGGCAAGTTAGGAGGAGTTGATACTGATGAACAGTCACAGAATGCCAAGCATTTCATATTAGAATATCTATAGCTTCCCAAAAAGTATTTAGCATGGTTAATTTCCCCCCACTACTGATATTAATAATGATAGCACTTAGCATTTCTGAAACACTTTTCATCTTCAAAGCACTTTATGAACATTACCTAATTAACTAACATTTACTAATGTTAATTAAATTTGCCCTAGGCTCACAAATCTGGAAAACTTTTAAGGAAAAAAAAAAGGAGGAAGAGAAAAAAATAAGAAAAACAGAAACAAGAAGGAAGAAAAGCTTGCTAGCCAGGCAGGTTTTCCAAGTTTTCTCAGATTGAATTTTGATTCTTCTTACCACAGATTTTAAACAGTCCTTGAGATAACCTTAATAGGCTTTGCTTGCTTGCCAGTAGTTAAATATTGATGAATAGCATAGCAAATGGTGAGACCTAAGACAAGGAAAATCTTCATTCTTATATTGTCCCTAGTAAAAGGGAAGTTTAGATATCAATTGAATCTGTTTTCCCTAAATTGAAGGACCCCAAGAGACTAGGCCACAAAAATCACTTTTCCAATTCTATTGCCCCAGTGCAGGTGCATACAGGAGAGGACACATGTGCACACACACACACACACACACACACACACACACACATACTGCTCAGTGGCGTCAGAATTCTGACTCCCAGCCTTTAAGTGCAGTGAGGTCAGTATTCTAACTCTTGAGTCTGTTTAGCTACCATCTCAGACATTTTAATGTAGCTATTGAATTTCCTTTTTATTAACCTTAGCAAAAAAATAAAAAACATTCAGTAATATTATATCCCAAGATCAAATAAAACATCCTGTTTCCATAATTCCTAGACAGAAAAGCCATATAATCAAATGAATCCATTTTGTTGTTTATTTTCTGAACATTATACTTATCTGAATTTATATTTGGAAGAGAAAGAGGGAGGCAGAGTCGGAGGCCCCTTAAAAGTCATGTTTTCATTCTCAAAACGACTGAACAAAATACACAGCTATGCTTGACTGGAAGCCATCTCCAAGACTTTGTTCTAGTCAGAACACGTCTGTGCTCAGTTCTGAAGTGTTCCCTTTAGTAGCTTGCAAGTTTAGAATGGTATCACAAATAATGTTGCTTTCTTACATAGCCTCTTCTTAAAATGCTGGCTTGGAATAGAGGATAGATGAAAAAACAGACAATGGTGGCTTGATTTATCTCCCCCAAACCCTTTCCCACTCTCCAATCCAAGCTGCTTACTTCGGTCTTTTGGCATCTCCAAGTTACCACCCATAAAGCAGCCCTTCCTTGAATTATAGTAAAATCATTGATATGTGCATGTTTCCCTATAGGTTTAGTTGCTTTAAAGGTCTCTTTGGCCTGAAAGTGATCTAATCTTCACCCCTCGATGATTCTGAGAAAGGAAACCTCGACTTGAGCAGGGCTGGTGGTGGTTACTCACAGAAGCCTGTTATTGATCAGCTGAGATGTTGTGTGCAGTTTATCTCTGCTGAATTTGATCTTTTCGCTGGGCCCCCAACCTCTCTGTAATGAGAGCCTGCAGGCTAGTGCTTAGAGAATTTTTATCCACTGACGTCACTTCCATGTGCCTCTGACCAATATGTCTGACTATAAAGATGTAACTTCATTGTTTCTCCCCGAAGAGCGAATGTTTGGGATAATGGAGGATACAAGGGAGAAAGCTCAAGCCAGGATCCAAACACCATAAACAATATAGTATCCATGACAGCTCACACCTATTTAAACATTTGGACCGTTTTCTGCCATATAATTTTTCAGCTCTGATTTTTTCAAAGAAAATACATCACATTTTGGTTCATTGCTCTGTTTTAGATGGGATGAGGAAGATGCATTATTCTAAAATAGGTCTAATTCAACATTTAGAAAATGTCCAATGATTTAGAGAAGATTGGCAGAGATTTTATAGAATTCAATATGCCCAATTAGGATGGTGATGATCCATTGGGCCCCCTTCAGAAAGGAGATAAATAAAAAGATTAAAAAAGATAAATAAAAAGAACCATAGGAAAAATCAAAAGAGTATATTTTTGAAAGGAACCTTAATAAAACTTCTTTTCCATGAGTCTGATGCCAGGTGCCACTTTTATTTGATAGCTTGAAGCAGTCACCTAATGACCCGGAATGATCACAGAAGTGTTTCTTTATTTTGCCTTCTGCCACTAAAGTTCTATTGCTCCTAATTGCATTTTATGAAGGCTCCCTCCACAGTGTATATAGAGTTGGAGGGAAGGAGAGCCGGTGGGAAGCTTTCTGAGACACCTTAATCCTTCACTGAGATTCATTTATTTACCACCGATGAAAAACTCATTTTATAACCCCACCTCTTTGCTAAATCCAAAATCTGTGTTACACTCCTAATAACTGCTCTACATAATTCCAATTTCAGATTGCTTAAAATCTGTCCAAGTAACAAAAAGCTTCACCAGTTATAACACACTGAAACTTCCCCTCAAACATTCTTCCAAGGGCAGCAAAAGAAAACATTCTGTACAAATCATGTAAGGAACTTGATGATGCCTAATAAGCATCAAAAGAACTTCTGTGTCCAAAGGTACAATGCACCAAACAAAAATTCCATGCAATTTGAGACTGACTGTTTATGTGTTCAGTACAGTGTCTATTACATAACACATTTGCTTTTGATAGCTAAAATGACATAATCTTCATCACTGTTTAATTACTTCTAAAAATGTTTTCGCTTCCTTTAATTCTCATGAATTTATATAGGCGAATCAGGTATATTATTGAATTGTTCTTTTGTTTGCTTTTTTTGGTATGTAAAAGTAAAGGTTTTCAGGTTAGAAGTTGAATATTGTAAGATATGGTATCTTTTTTGAATAAACATAAAGAGAAGAGCTCAAAACCTAAGTGTAAAGCAGTAGACAGAGCCCTCAACTAAGGAAGGTTTCTAAAATTTCTAAAGTGCCACCTCTGGTGTGAAGTCTTCCTTGATTGCCCTAATTTTTGCCCTCTCTGTCCTTGAATTATCTTGTTCTTACTTATCTGTGTAGGAGCAACACACCTTAGTGAAACAGAGAGCTGGCCTGGGGGCCAAGATGACCTGACTTCAAATCTCCCCTTTGATACACATACTGGCTATGTGACCTTAGGCAAACCATTTGACTACTGGGTCATTAGACATCTCCCTAAGACTACAGTATATTAATTGTAAAGAAGGTGCCTATCTGCTTTGGTAAATGAAGCTTCTTCATCTGAAAATATCCTATATGAATATAATCACAGGGCAAGTTCCTATTCCCATCCTGTGTTACATGATATATTATTCCTCAATAGAGTCATGCATCTTGAGGACAAGAGCCATTTTCCTTTGGTAGTCTTTATCCAAGCTCTTGCCACTTAATAAGAGCTGAATAAATGTTCTTTGAATTGAAATTAATTCATTTAATTGATCTAGTCCTGGTTCTGACCCAAACTTGTCATGTGACCTTCAGAAAATCATTTGACTATCGTAGATCATTAAAGCTCTGGTCAGCTCTAAAAGACCTTATGATCTTTGATAGAGAGTTTATGCTAGGCTATATAGCTTTGAGATTAGAGGTGCAAAGGGAAAAAATTCCAAGTTTTTATTTGGAAATTGGATTGTTCCGAATAGTAGACAAAAAGCAACTGTTTCATTTTCAGAGGAGAACGACATGGTATGCCATTTTGTAATGATCTTCCTTAAGGGTGACTACATCACAGACATTTGCCAATTATAATTAACTAGCATAACATCAAGAAAAAATAAACCAATCTGCAACATAGTAAAAGGAATGAAGCAACCTTGAGAACTGAGTTTCGTGTTTAACAAATGACCTAAATTAGAAAATCTCTATAATAGCTGTAAAGTTTCATTTGTATGTTCTGAACATATCTGTTAAAAAAAATGTGTATCTGTTTAAATTGGAGCTATTTCTAGTACAATGGTGTGAAGTAACCCAGGGCTAAATAGGACTGATCACTGCAAACTCTCAAAATCTCAGGAACACAAATGATAACTTCGTGGTAGGTCTTGTGATGGTGGTTTTTCAAGAAGATAAAAACATAGTCTCAATGTTCTCCTGGCAAGTGCAAATGCATGAAACAAGCCCAGTGAATAAAAGAAGCAACAATGTGTTGCATTTGGAAGAATGTGATTTTTAGCTCTAGTTAACATTTGGCTGAGAAATTAAAATCCACTTTCCAGAGGCTACTGTCATTCTCTGTGGGTTCAATCGTTAGGATGGCTATAAACTGATCGATGGATCGTGGTGATGGGAATTAGTCTCTCTCTAACATGTTTAAACAATAACTAAAAGAACTTTGTGTGCTCTTTATTCACATGGATACCCAGAGCTGTCAAGTTTCTTATTGATCTAGAACCCAAACAAGGGCAAATGCCATGAAAACCAATTATTGCTACTACCAGAGGGATGCAGTAGAGGTAAAAGCCAGAAGTTAGAATGATAATAAACTAAAATTAGGAAGACATATTGCCCAGATGGTCTTTCCCTGTCTCTGGCATTTCTTGTTTGCAAGCATAACAAGAAAGACTAGACTCCAATAAGTTTCATAATGGAGCTGCTAGTGTTGCAGCAACACACTCCTGCAACTGCTATCAAACAATCCTTGCTAAGTGCTTGTCTCTGGACAATTCCTTACTTTTTAAAAAACATGTTGATTATGTTTGTGGGGGGAATGTTGCTGGGGGGGTGTTATTTTGTTTTGTTTCTTTATTCAATATCTGTGAGTTTATAACAGTCTAGAGACCTCCTGGTATGGAAACTTCCTCCCATATAACCTCATCTTAGAAACTTGCCTAGACTTGAAACACAGTTCAGCTACCCACTTCCAATATGATTGTAACCAAATTATCCAACCACTCTTAGTATCAGTTTTCTCATTTGTAAAAGGAAGAGTTTGACCCAGATGACTTCTAATGTCCTTTCCATCTCTAAATCTATGATTCTAAGAGTTATAAATAGAAGGTGGTAGGTTCATAGGATGTGGAAAGGAATTCAAAGACCATCTATTACACAAACCCTCTGTGAAGTATAGGAATTTCTTCTGCAGTATCCCTAACTATAGAGGATAAAAGCAGGCATTTATTCTCTGCAAGAAGATATCCCATGATGGCGGGAAATCTCCTACAGCACATTTTACATTTGGGGGCTTTTGTTGATAGGCTGTTTTTGTTAGGATGGCTTTTGTTGTATTAAGCCAAAATCTGCCTCTCCTAATTTTTGCCTATTGGTTCTCTCTCTTCCATGAAGCAAAACTGAATAAGCCATTCACAAGATAGACCTTCAAATAGGTGAAAATAGATGATGGATATTGTCTTAGTCTTTTCTTCTCTATGACAAACATTCCCAGTTCTTTCAATTAATTCTAAGGGATCATTTCCAGTTTCCTCATCATTCTAGTTGTTCTCACCTGAACCCACTCGAATTTAATATTCTTCCTAAAAGTTTCAATACTCTAGCTATTTTCTGACTGGGCAAAAAGTATCACTTCTCTCATTTTAGCCACTATACCTCCTTTTAATGATGTTTAAGATTTCATAAGTTGTTTTAGAGATGGGGTGGGGAGTCCTGCCATATAATACTCGATTCATTTTGTATCTGAAGTCCACAAAAACTGCAAGATCAAGTGCCCATGGTTTCTAAACCATCTGTCCCTCATCCTGTATGTTGACACTGAATCTTTTAATCCAAGTAAAAGGTTTTACATTTATAGCTTCAAATTCATTTTCTTCTTTCGAGCCCAGCATTTGTCAATGGAGATTTTGGTATGAGATACTAACTTATAACAATAATTTACACATCACTATGATTTGAAATTTGGAGGGTTTAGAGGACAGAAAAGGGAGGGGAAAAATATATATGACCATTTCTATCTATGACTTTTCTTCCCCATTTGTTTTCCAAATGTAACAGTTCTTCACCTTGGATCATTTTGTGAGCTAATATAATGTTGAAGTTGGAACAGCTGTCATTTTCAGACATTATTTGCATTAACTTTTATAATATAGTAATATAATACAGTAATATAAACAGGTAATATACATATGCCAATATGAATATTATATAGCATTCTATTAAGAGAATGTTTCTATTAAGAGAAGGTATATTCCAGGACTGACTCCTTAATTAGAAGCTTCATTATCAAAGCAAGAAGAACTAATAGTAGAATAGGGTAGGATAACAGAAGAGATTTGTAGTAAAAATATTATTAAATGATAACTAATATAACTTTCAGTTGACATCAAACCTGAAATATATTTCTTGGAACAGAAGATGAAGACTTAAGTTTAGAGAGAACTGTCCAATTCTGCAATAAAAAAGAAATGGGAGAGAAAAGGAAGCCCCATGTGCTGGGCAAGGCATTAGCAGAGGAATATGTATTCTTCTCCCACAAGTCGCTCCCCTAAAAGAATATCCTTACAACTACAGCCTGACCAGCTTCCATTTCATCCCTGGCTCTCCCCAGGGAAGCAGGCAGCTGACTCAGGAATAGAGATCAATGGGCAGTATCTTCTCACACTCACTGGACAAGCCACTCTAAAACAACTAGGTCAGTTTTAATTCTAATTTAGAATCAATCTTTACTTCTCATGGCCTAGTATGATTTCACAGAAACCCCCTAGCCCACGCTGCCATCACCTCTCCTTCAAAAAAAGATTTCTCATTCTGCTTATTAGTGCTTCAAATTCCTTTAATAGGAAATTTAATAAGTTTCTTATTAGAATATCCATTCTTTGAGGGCAAAGTGTATATTTCTATTCACCTCCTTATGCCTGGCCCAGCCCAACACCTTCACCTGTGGGCACTGGAAAAATGTCTATTGAATCAGATTGAGAGGAAGGCTTAATATACAGCTACCTGATTGAAGCAAGACACTTATTGAAATTCTTTCACACTACTATGTAATCAATCAAGAAGTATAAACAATTGGTAACCAGAGCCCAAAAGAATGAGAGAGGGAGTGAAGAGAGATAGGCGGACATCTGGCAAGGTTCTAAGAAATCACAAACATCCAAGACTTCCAAACAATAGTGTTAGGAGCAATTTTAGTCATGTGCAAGGGCCACTTTTGGTTTTTCAACTTCAGTGATGGTCTCTCTGACCCCCTGGCTTGCCATATTGACACCCGAAACAGAAACAGATAAGCTACCAAATCCTCCAAAGACCAGCGGAGTTTTTTGGTTTTGGGGTTTTGGTTTTGGTTTGTTTTTTTTTTTTGTACAACTCAATCTTTCTGCTTCACGTGTTTTATGAGGTCTCAGGTAGCTCTGATTAACATGCCTTATGATGTTTGTTTTTCAAAGTCTGTAATGGCTTATGTTAATATCTAGAACATTTTATAAGCAGAAATTCCAGGGCTTTTGCACCTTTCTTTGTATACCCAGCTTTAATCGCAATGCCTGGCACATGGGAATTCTTTAACAAATGTTTGACTTGCTGACTTATAAAGTATTTTATTCCCAACATTTTCACTAATGGAGTTGTCACTGATATTAAAAAAAAATCCACTTCCAGTCATGTAGTCTCAACCTCTCCCATCCCACCTTCCACTTTCTTCTAGTTAGCAAGTCCACAGCTTTCCATAGGGCAATTTCAAAAAGACTGTTAAGGCCACTTTGGGAGAAAAGTGGGACAATGAAAACACACCTTTCTTCTTGGAACTCAGGTGGCTACGGGCTGATAGCAATCTCAAGTGGTACTCGTCTGTAAATCACTGTAATTGAAACACCCAGGCTTTGCAACAACTTTGGCTGGAGCAGGCAGGAAAAGTTACGCCTTCATTGAGGGCACTTTGAATATCAGTTGGTGGGAGGCCCAGATGGAAATTAGGTAATGCACACCTGATCTGTCAGGCACCAATTACTATCTTGTTCATCACTTGCCGCGCGGTATACTGTGTTCAGTCCAATTCCCAGAAACTATATCATAGCAATAAATAACAGGGCTTCCAGGAGCAGAGAGAGAGAAAAAAAAAAGAAGCACTCCAGTCACTGTCAGCTAAGCATGAGTTTGAGCATGTATAAGTACATGCGAAGTACAGCCTTTTAATCTCAAGCCATATCTTCTCTTGAGCTATTTAAAGCTTGGGTTTTGTTCAATATGAGATGTTGCCACAGTAAAGAAAATGTCAACTTCTCTCACGGCAGTTGAGAAAGAAAATAGGTCTCCTGTCTAGCTCCCAGGAATCCATTCCCCCATGACGACAAGAAACATTTTTGAAATATCATATACACTAATACATTCATTGGCCTCATATGATGGCCACATGTTTTTTTTTTCCTTCTAGTTGGAACCTTTTCTATGCTTTCAGCTAAAAACATCAGTGCAAGCAGCTCAGGCTTTGTTCTTTATCATGCAAATAAGCTGTCAGAAATTTGAAAGAGTAAGCTGGCCACCCTAGCATCTCAACTACTAACCAGATTTATTTTCTGTGGTCAGTCCATTGCCAACCTCCTGATCCTCTGCTAATTAAAATTGAATTCTAGTCACCACCTCCCTGAACTGATGGCTTAGATATCCTTGGGACAACTGAATCTTTTTGCCCAGCCACTGACTGCCTTTCTGCCAACTGGCATTGTGAGATGCCCCTTCTCTTGTTGAATCACTTGCCACCCCTCCAGTTGGTGATGTGGAAAAACTGCAGGATTTGGAGTCAGAGGTCTTGGGCTTCAAATCCCAGTCCTATCATTTATTGCATGTGTGACCAAGGGTAAGTCATTTATCTTCTCTGAGTCTACTTTTCATCTGTAAAACGAAATGATTGTATTTAAAGTCCTCCAAATTTCCTTACAGCTCCAAATCTATGACAAATTCTCATCTCCGGAATCCCTGAAGATCTATGATATGTAAGCATACAGGTTTCCTCCTAAAATTGAGAGGTCACACAATCCCTAAAAGGGCCCAGCTAACACTCATGATCTCTAGGCAACAAGGAAAAGATTTCAAAAACGTTTAGGATTCTACTTTGGTCAAAAATACTGAGATATTTATTAGCTCTATGGCCATCCTCCTGAGGCAGTTCCTAGATGAGAGTGATTAATGATTTATATTATCTAAGAATTTTGTGATTCATACCTTTTGTAATCTTTTTGAGATCTACACTATCATTACATAGGAAGCAAAAAGAATGAGCCTGCTTTTCATTTTTTGTTCATTTCATGGAACCACCAGGTCCCAAAAAAGTCATCATCTAGATCAACATTCTTTCATAATTAGCTGTACTGGACCTTAGACAATAGAAAGTGTATGTCACCAGACCTAAAGATGGAAGGTCCTTGGCTCAAATCTGTCCTCAGATACTTCCTACCTATGTGACCCAGAGCAAATCAGTTAACCCCCTTTGCCTAGTTCTTATTGCTCTTTTGCCTTGGAACCAATTCACAATATTTATTCTAAGTCAGAAAGTAAGGGTTAAAAAAATAGTCTGTCACTATTATGCTGTAGAAGTCTTTCCAATATGGTAGAACTCTTGGCAGATCTTGGTACTCCAATAACACAGCCTTTGTCACCCCAGGGTACTTCCATGCCACAATGAAGCACTGAAATGAAGCTTTAAGTATTGGGTGACAATTATGAGATCAAAAAATCATGAAACAGCAAAAAGCATCTATGGTCTTAATGAAACAGTTTCCCAACTCCAACTCACATGCTTACCAGGAGGAAAAACAAACAAACATGAGCATAGTGCAAAATATATTCAGGGATTATTTAACGCACATTTAGTAATTTTGCCAGGTACTAGGGATACAACAAAAGTGCTTCCATTCAACGTGCTTGCTTACATTCTACTAAAAGAATATCATATGTAAAGAAACAGTAGTTAACCCATCAACCAGCGGAACTTTTAAGGGCACTAGAAATACAAAGACAAAAACAAAGTAACCGGGACCTCAAGAAGGTTACATTCTACCGGAAGGATACCTGGACACAGAGGAGCAAATGCCAAGAATCTACAAAATGAAAAAAAGTAATTTTAGGAGAAGGGAAGTATTAACACTTTTAGGAGATGTTACCTGATCTCAGTCTTGCAGGAAACTAAAGCTTCTAAGAGGTAGAGATAAAACAGAAGTACCTTCCAGGGATGGAAGACCACCTGGACAATGACACAGAAGTCAGAAATGAAGTGCCAAGGACAGGGAATTAGGAGTCTGTTTTGGATGGGAGATAAGGTACATGAGTGGAAGTTTGTCTGGAAAAGTTGACTGAGGGCAGAATGTAAAGAGCTCTAAATGTCAAACAGATGATTTTGTTTTTTATCCTAGAAGTAATAAGGAACCCTGAAGATTTATTCCTAGGACAATGATATGGTTAGTTCTGTGTTTTATTAAGGTGACTTCAACAGCCCTATAAAGGATGAGTGGGTAAGGGGAAGACAGTGGAAACAGATTAGGAGACTGCTCCTTCAACAATCCAGGCAAAAGGTGATGATAGTGTAGACAAAGGTCCTGGCTAAATGAGTGGAGATTCAAGAGATGTCATGGATATAAAATTGATATGACTGAAAATTTTTAGATATGGAGAGTGGGAGAAAAATAAGTAGTTGAGGATAACTAAGGGTACAGATATGGATGGGTTAGAAAGATGGAGGTTGTCCTTCACAGAAACAGGTAAATTAGGAGAAGAAATGTTAATGAGAACAACTTGCAATAGTGTTGAGCTTTAAATAACAACAGGACATCAAGGCAGAGATGATTAGCAAACAGTTGGTGATTAGGTACTTAGCTTGGGAGAGAGAAGAAGGCTGAGCTGTGTAGATAAAGGAATCATACATATGGAGATGATAAAAAGAAATTAAGAGAGCTGATCAGATCACCACTAGAGAGGCTGTAAAAGAAAACAAGGCACTAATTCAAGCCTTGGGGATCACCCACACATAGATATCAGAACTGGGAAGATACTTTAGACTAAGGAGCAATCAGATAGGTTTGGGAAACCAAGAGTAATTAGGGCCCCAACCCCCACCCCACCCTCAAAAAAAAAAAAGAGAGGAAAAATTTGCACAGGAAAGTGTTGGCCACCAAATGTCAAACACACACAGAAATTAAGAAAGATTAGGACTGAGGGCAATCGATTTAGCAATTTAGATAAAACCTTGGAAAGAGCAATTTCTGTGGAATGATGGATTCAAAAATCAAACTTCAAATCACTAAAAAGTGATTGGTAGATGAGGAAGAGGAGGTAACAACTGTAAACAACAAGGTGGTGCAGTGCATGGAGTGCTACATCTAAGGTCAGGAAGATCTGAATTCAAATCTGCCCTCAGATACTAGCTGTGTGACTGGTTCAATTACTCAACCACTATCTGCCTCTGTTTCCTCATTTGTAAAATGAGAGAAATAATAGCACCTACTTCCTAGGGCGGTTGTGATGAGAAAATGAGATATTTGTAAAGTGTTTTATTAATTTTATTTATAAATGTATAAATTATTTAAATAATTTCCAAAAAAAACTTACAGCATTATGTAAATGTTAGTTATAAAAGGCTATTTTGTATCTCCAGTTTATAAGTAATAAGTAAATGCAGGTCCATACAGTATATGTACAAATGGAAACCTATACATTTTGAATTCAAAAGTGGATTCAGGTCATTGGTGGCTTAAAGATGTTAAATTAACAAGTTAGCCTAGTTCTAATACCGTGATCAGCCAAGGATACTATTTTCTTGTGCCTAATATACCCTTGCACCTAACTTGTTAAACCGTGCTTCAATTTGATTTATGTTTGATGCTGACAATATAATGCATGGCATTAGCTAAGAATTCCTGCATGTGAGGGAGGCTCCGAATGAGGTTAAAGTGCCACTGATCTAGGTATAATAGTCTTTAGACTAAATTAGGTATAGTTACGAAAGCTTACAACTACCATTATGATGGTGCTGATAATAATAATGATTTTTCATGATCATGTATAGAAAGTCAAGATGAACATTCAAATATAGTAGACTAAAAAAAATTATGAGTGGAGCTTAAAGCAACTTTAACATAGCTCTGATTCTGTTAGCCTCTCCTCTATTCTCAAACCCCAAATCCTAGCTTCATCCATATGTCCATGGATAATCTCTTAATGAGATCTATTTTCTAAGAGATGTATTTCGAAATCTTGTTCATTGGTTATGGAATAGTCTTATGTGGATTTTTAAGGTTCCAAATCTTTTTTATTTTGCAACCAAAGATATCATTGGCTTATAAAAGTTGAAATCACAACAATATGAGACCTTTCTCCTCATCTCCCCTTGCTCCCAGACTCCCTAAGCCAAGTGAGAGAATTGAAGTACAGGGCAATAGCTAGTGTCCATAGAAATCACCCATACAGTGCCATGAAGAAATAATAAAAACATGTAAAAGAAGAAGAGCTTATTAAATGATTTCAGCATCGCTGATGGAACATGTGCTTGGTTTTGTGTCTGGATAAGTACTACCCAACAGATGAGAATAGGCCAACAGCCTGAAAAAATTAGGTTAAAGGGAAGGAGAGGTTTTAATATCTCTAGCCAGAAAGCCATCCTGATTCCAATTCCAGAGATCTTTCCACCACACTATATACCATAAACCCTCTCTAGAATCCTGACTGAGGAAAGGATCCTCAGATTAGGGGATAGGAGGACATAGGAATCTCATATGGCTCTTTTTTAATAGTCTACAATTTGAAGATTTAAAATATAGAAAAAGGAGCAGCAGCTAGGTGGCAACATGGATAGAGTTTCAGACCTGGAGTCAGGAAAACTCACTTTCCTAAGTTCAAATATGGCCTCAGATACTTACTAGTTGTGTGACCCTGGGCAAGTCGATTAACCTTGTTTGCCTCAGTTTCTTCATCTGTAAAATGTGCTGGAATGGGAAACCACTCCCTCCAGTATCTTTTGTCAAGAAATCCCCAAATGGGGTCTCAAAGAGTCAGACACAATGGAAAAACATAGAAATGGGTGCTTCCTTTAAAAAATAGAGTTCTCATTATCATAACAGGTACCCCCAAAAAAGCTATTTAAAGTGAATATTTAAAACATAGACTAATATTTCACTGGAAATAGTGGGGGATTTGGTTTGGACTTTCTACTGAAAAATCAAAAATAAATCTGTTCTACATTATATTTAACAAAGTTTAGATAATAAATACAATGATGAGCCACTTCTTATAATGAATCAATTATTTTAATGTTGGTTTGAGAAGCATAATTTCTCAACAAAATATGATAGCAATACATAGCATACTTCATATATTATTTTTTAGCTCAATTATAACCAGGGTCAATTTTGGAAGAAAAAAAATAGAGGCTTCATCAACTGTCTCAAAGATGTCTCTTAATATCCACATTTTTTGAGTAGACAATTCACAATTTTGAATTCACGATTTTTTAAATACCTACTAATAATTAGTAAGAGACTGACAAAGATATTTACAGGCAGAAATAAACATTAGCATTAAGCAATAAGGATGTTTGCACGAGAATTAATTTGATAAATGGTCAGTTCATTAATAAATGTTCAAGTTAGAATGACTTTTGCTTTTCTATACAACCTTATAAAAAAGGGAGTCAAGTATGATGGAGGGCTGACCTTAGAGGGAGGGAAGGAAGGAAGGAAGGAAGGAAGGAAGGAAGGAAGGAAGGAAGGAAGGGAGGAAGGAAGGGAGGAAGGGAGGAAGGGAGGAAGGGAGGAAGGGAGGAAGGGAGGAAGGGAGGAAGGGAGGAAGGAAGGGAGGAAGGGAGGAAGGGAGGAAGGGAGGAAGGGAGGAAGGGAGGAAGGGAGGAAGGGAGGAAGGGAGGAAGGGAGGAAGGAAGGGAGGAAGGGAGGAAGGAAGGGAGGAAGGGAGGAAGGGAGGAAGGGAGGAAGGGAGGAAGGGAGGAAGGGAGGAAGGGAGGAAGGGAGGAAGGGAGGAAGGGAGGAAGGGAGGAAGGGAGGAAGGGAGGAAGGGAGGAAGGGAGGGAGGGAGGGAGTGAGGGAGGGAGGAAGGGAGGGAGGGAGGAAAAGGGAGGAAGACCTCCCTCTGACATTTCCCTGTCAAGTCATTTAACTTCTCATTGCCTGAAGCATGGCTCTAACTTACCGAGCAGTTGTTGATCTGTATTAATATAGATAATTTTCTTACAGATTTCCTCAAACCAATGAAACCAGAGGCTGTGCCCCAAGTCAAATATAACATCATTAACTAAAGAGATTTGGAAAACAAATATTCACTTAGCAAGGACCTCATATGTATATTGCTCACTACCTTTCAGGTGAATATCAGTTCTTGTGAATAAAGTACTAGACTAGTTAGGAGCCCTAAACTCTACTGAATTGAAGTGACTTATTCAGTAGTGTTTGACCAAAATTTAAAAAATAACTGTTTCTCAATTAGCATTAATATGGTATAGAAAATAATATTAGTTACCTTGTTACTTTGAAGTTATATTTACTATCAACAACTACCAGCCTACTTTCTCCTCTGAATAAAATTTTCTTGAAAAAGTATATGGGGGACTTCTTTATTTAAGTATAAGAAGGAAACAAAAAAGCAGACTTTTTGCAGAAAATTTTCAGCATTAACAATGTCTTCCAGTAGTACTACTATATACTGAGAAAGAAATATTGACATTCTGGTGATATTCTTTAGACTATAAGCTTCTTTTCTTGACTGTTATTTCCTTAAATGAAAGGGTGTCCTTCGATTGGGGAGTGGCTGAACAAATTGGGGTATCTGATTGTGATGGAATACTATTATGCTCAAAGGAATAATGAACTGGAGGAAGTCCATGTGAACTGGAAAGACCTCCAGGAATTGATGCTGAGCAAAAGAAGCAGAACCAGGAGAATGTTTTGTACAGAGACTAATACACTGTGTACAGATGAATGTAATGGACTTCTCTACTAGTAGCAATGTAATGATCTGGGACAATTCTGAGGGACTTATGAGAAAGAACACTATCTAGAAAAAGAACTGTGGGAGTAGAAACACAGAAGAAAATCATGTGCTTGATCACATGGTTCGATGGGGATATGATTGGGGTTGTAGACTCTAAATGATGTCTCTATTGCAGATATTAATAATATGGAAATAGGTTTTGAACAATGAAATATGTAAAACCCAGTGGAATTGCTCATTGGCTATGGGGGGATGGAGGAGAGGAGGGAAAGAACATGAATCATGTAACCATGGAAAAATATTCTAATTTAATTAAACAAATTTTTAAAATAAGAATTAAAATAAAAAATATTAGTATGTAATCTGGAAAAATAAACAATTAAAAAATAAAACCGATGAAGTAGAAAGCACTGAATTTGGAGTAAGAAGATCTCAGCTCAAATCACAATCTTGACAGATATTAGCTGTGTAACCTTGGGTAAATCTATTTATATCTTGGTTTCCTGAAGGGCAGGAGACAATAACACTTATATTATATAATAATAAGGGTTGATTAGAGGATCAAATTTGATAATATGTATAGCATGTTATAAACTACAAACTGCTATATAAATACCAGCTATTATTCTTACCACCACCATGTTGGAAAACACAGTTCTTCATCAAGCAATGAAAACGAACAAAGCTTCAGAGGACTAAGGTTTATGTATCATAAATACTTTCCTCAAAAAGAAAGTTGGAAGGTTCTGAATTTCCTGAGTACTGAATACTGATATGCAACCACACAAAATTTGAATTAACTATCTGGAAGGGAAATAACTGATTACAAATATGGAAGTCATTTAAACCCATTAGTGCCCCATTAGTAGTAGTCTCTCTGTAACCTAGGATGACAATTGTCTTTGTGCACTTTCATCTGTGATGTAGATGAGTGTGCACAAAGACACTTGTGCGTGAAGGAGATTTAAGTGGAAAAGTCAATGCACAGAGACAGTCCCACTCTCTCGGCATTGGAAGCCTGGGTCCAGTGGCACGAAAAGTTGTTACACCTGGAGACTTCCTCAGCTGCATTGGATGGCCATGTTGTCTTTTGTGCTCCAACACGCCCTGAGCACTCCACAGTGCTTTGCTGCGTCGCCCTCTCAGCCTTTGAACCTTCTTATTGGTTTCTTCCTTCTGTTCGCCCGAAGTAGTCTTCACATGCTGCCGGGTGAGCAAAGCCCTGGTTCACCAGGAGTCAATGACCGGATGGCTACCCTCACAAGGTTTAGCCGGCCTGTTGAAGCCGTTGCCCGGGGTGTGGCAGCTGCCGCATGCTAGCAGCTACTGGGAGCCACAAGTGAGAGCTGGGTGTCAGGTGAGGGTCAGAGGCTGGAGAGCTGCCTTAAGAGGGCATGACAAGCCCTCCATACCAGAGATACTACCTCTCCCTGATCACCCCATACACCCCATTACCCTCAGGAAAAAAGATAGTCCTTGTCCCAGCAAGAAACAAAGGCAATGTAGGGTCAATAGAACAAAGAAAATGTGTGCTCAATGATATTTGTGGATCAGATGTGCCAACATTTCCTCTTGCAAAAAATTGTGGTATATGATTGTGATAGAACACTATTATGCTATAAGGAAAGATGGACAGGATGATTTCAAAAGGAGCCAGAAAGATCTACATAAACTGATGCAGAGTGAAGCACCAACCAAAGGGCAAAATAAATTCTAAATTGGGAGAAAAAAAAGATAAAGAAAAGAAAATGCTGGGTACAGTTAGAGCAGATACAACATGACCTCTTTAAACAAGCTGTCTATTTAAAACATGAAAATGGACAAGAGCAAAATCACTATCACAATTTAGGGAAGTTTAACCAATGCATGATAATCCCCATACTATGGAGGCCAGAAAGTGTCTTAAGTGGCAAGCACTTGATTCTCTTCCCAAAAGAAGAGTAACCAAGAATAGCTCAATATAAAATCCAAGCTAATTTTCCAAACCATTGTGGGAAGAATTGAGCATTATCACCTCAAGTACAGTGAAAAGCAGTTGAGGGGAAGGAAAATAAACCTGAAGAGAGCTTAGCAAGATATCCAGTTAAGCCATACCAGATGAAATTGGAAAGAATAAGTAAATGTGAAATAGAAAAGGTCTGCCAGCTTTTCTACAATACTGTATGGCTCATCAGTTATAACAATGAGACTTCCAGCACATTTGAACCTTATCACTTTAATACCTGATATAAGTAAGTTTCAATGGCATTTTAAAAGATGAAATTGAACTGAGTGCCTAGACACTAGCATGTTTTTGAAGAAATCTGCTTTTGAGGTAATATTACTTTAAAAGTATTTTGCTATTAATATTCCAAAGGCAATAAGATTTCTTTTATGGTTATGCACCCTGATGATACAATAACTGGGGGAAAAGTGACTGAAAAGATATCAACAACTACCAATCTACTTTCTCCTTTGAACAAAGAACAGTGTTCTTTAAAAAGCTCTATCAAGGACTCCTTTATTTAAGTATAAAAAAGGAACAAAAAGCAGACTTTGCAGATAATTTTTATCATAAAATTCTTTCTAGTAGCCCTACTAACTGAGAAATAAAAAGAATACAAGATCTCACTGTGTCTGCTTGGTTAAATTTTTTTTCATCTCAGTGGAACAAAGTGTAGGCATAAAGATTCTCCTTCAAAGTGTCTCACATGCATTTTAAAAATTGCACAATACTCTATACCATATACTACCACAGACATAACTTTGTTCAGTATCAATCAAGCCATAAACAGGGGTTAAATATGGTCAACAAAGATTTTACTAGGGTCATGGAAGATCTCTTACATAAAATCTAAATAGAGGATTCCCTATTAATGTATCCTCCAGGTAGTCAGATGGCATTATGCTGACTATATCAAGTCCTAGAACACATTGTAGGACTTTTCCAATGAAATTGGGAGTCAATCAAAAAGATATCAGGTTAGTTATTAGCACAGTAAAACTAATGAATGCACAATGTCCAAACTGTTACATTAACTTAGGTCTATAATACTGATAAACTTAACCTAGTATTTGAGTCCATCAGTAGATATATTTTGAATAGGTACACACAATATAACAGATTTTGAACAGGACCCAGAGTTATAGGATGAGTAAATCGTGTTGATTTGCTATATGCTATTTTTTTCCAGAATTACAGGAAAAATAAATTGTGTCAACTTGTTATATATTTTGATCCTTCTCTGCTACCTACAAATATTCCCATCTTTCCTATCTAAAAACAAACAAACTACTAGAGCCTACCAGTCATGCTAGAAATACTATATCTCTTCTCCCTTTCTTAGGTAAATTTGAAAAAGCCATCATTAGTGTCTTCACTTCCTCTACCCCTGAAATCTGAATATTCAACAATTATCTCTCTAAAGTTGCTCATAATTACCAAATCTAATGGCCCTGTCTCAGTTGTCATTCTTTATTTTTTTTAACTTCTCTGAAGTATCTGATACCATTGAACCTCCTTCTCCTGTATCCTGTTTCCCTATGAGTTTTTGTGACTCCTCTCTTGACTCTCCCTACCTAGCTGACCACTCCTTATATTTTTTACTGAATCTTCATGCTCACTAATAGTGAGGATCCCCCAAAGCTCTATAATGGACTTTCTTACCTTTTATCTCTATACTCTCTCACATGGTTATCTTTTTAAAGATTATATTATGCAAATGATTCCCTGATCTGTACGTTGAGTCCTAGTCTCATAAACTCCAATCCATATCACTATTTGCCTAGTGGTAATTAAAACTAGTCCTATAGACATCTCAAACTCAACCCGCCTAAATCAGAACTCATTCTTTCCCCAAAAACCTTTATCTCTTCTGAACTTCCTGTTTCTGTTGAGGGTATCACAATCCTTCTAGTCACTCAAGTTGTCAACTTCTGTGTCATCCTTGACACTCCATTCTCACACGTTTTCAGTAACCTCATATCCAAATGACTTGAGTCATTTGCAACATTTGTAATTTCTTTCTCTACAAAATCTCTCAAATAGATCACCTTCTCACCACTCACACAGTCATGGCCTTAGGTCAGGCCCTCTTTATCTATCACCCTGGATCAATGGAATAACCTCCTTACCTCAGGGTTCTCCCCACTTCAATCTATCTACCACACTGTCAATGGAGTGGTTTTCCAACATAGCTCTCTCTTTTTCTTTCCCTCTCTCCTCCTCCTCTTTCCCTCCCTCCTCCTCCTCTTTCTCTTTCTCCTTCTCTCTCTCTCTCTCTCTTTCTCTCTCTCTCTCTCTCTCACACACACACACACACACACACACACACACACACAGAGCAACTCCAAGGAAAGTCCTTAATTACCCCTTGGATCAAAAATCCTTATTCATAGTGTAGCCTCTTCCTGTCTTTCCAGTATTCCTACACATTACTCTCTAAAGTCCTGTTAGTGACTTCTCCAAAGTTACCTTCTATCTGCTCTCCATGTAACTTTTTATACCAATTTATACAGCTACATTACCCCCTCCATTTGAATGTGAGCTCCTTGAGGGCAGGGATTGTTTTCACTTAGTATTTTTACCCCCAGTGCTAATCACTAAGACTGGCACATAGTATGCACTTAATAAATGCTTATTGGTTGATTGATTGTTCAGTCTTTTCCTGACAATGATATATGTCTGTGAATTGTGGAATACCATGAACTAAGAAATACAGCAAAAGGCAACTGAAAGGCACATGATAGGTATGAGTATTTAGGGTATATTTACTATTAATGACTTTCACATGAGAAAAAACCTCAAAAAATCTTCAAGGATATATAAGGCCAAAAATATTCCCAGTGATGTAACAAAAGTAAAGGATAATAATTAGGCAGTCCCAGGGTTGGACTAGTCATCACCAAATATGAAGAGGATTAGATGGTGGTCTTCATTGAATATGTCATCCATGAAGAATTGAAGAATAATACAGGTAAGAATTATACAGGATGAGAAGACCTAGACAGGTTTGGATCTGGAACAGTGGAGGGAGTACCTGTAGCAATTTGCTCAGTCACTTAAGGTTGTTAGTTGTTTTTGTTGTTGTTGTTGTTGTTTTTATGGCAAGACTTTAAATGTAGAAATAAATATCTTCTCTTTCTTTTGTAAGTCCATAGATCTGTGCTTTACCCATAGGAATCTCTTGGTAAATGCTGTTGACTGATTTCTCTAGTTTCTCCTAAGAAGGACTATTCCACAATTCTATTTAGGTATTAAATATTTTAACAAAATAAGAAGTGAAATAAACCTTTAAATTTGAGTTCCTTAAACATATGGGTCCACAAATATATTGACTATTACTTTTTTAGTCCACAAAATTCCCCTAGTGAATCATGCTTGCATACCACATAAGGGCAACAACAACAAAAACCCCAACAGCAAAAAAGTACCACTAGATGTTTAACTGCCTCTGAATCATTCTGAAACAATCCAACAACTTCTCCATGGAAATTGACTATTTCCCAACACAGCAACATCCTCTTTTGCCCTAATTAAGTTCCCTATCTCACTAGCAGTGAACTTTGCTGAACATCTCTCCATTTTCAGATGGGGAAAGAGTGGAAGGCAGACAATTGGCCTCATCTATTGCCCACGGGTTCAAATGTTCATCACCTCTATCCAAAATGGCAAGATGTCCTCTTATCTACTCTTGGTAGCTTTTTCATGACTTCCCTCTCCTACCCACCCCAACACACATACATACAGCAGAAAAAACCTTATCATTCAGGTTTCAAAATCTCCTTGTCATTTGAAGAGCCTGGGTTTCAGAGCACTACTTACAGTACCTTCTGATTAAGGCATCACATTGTCCCCTCTAATTCATGCGGCTTGATAATATCTTCCAAAGCACAGTCAGTTTCTACCATAACAATCTGTTTACTTTCCTTCTCTAGCAACACACACATGCACCCCAAGTGTTCAGTTGTGTTGAGGGATAATTTTTCCTCATTTGCAATCATTATAGGATGCATAGAAAGGTGGGGAGGGAGGGAAGTAGGTAGAGGGACAAACAAATGAACTAATTTTTCTTTTCTACAAATCACACAGAGCTGCCGGTCTGGCATAGCCTAGAATTTCTTCTCCCACCAATTATCAAATTAATCAATCCTCAAGTAAGCTTTCTCCAGGCTCTGCATAGCACATAAGTGGTGCTCACTAATGCCAAGTTTATACTAAGTAAGAACTGGTGTTAATTCAAGTCACTAGGAGGTGAGTTTAAACCCCCACACTTCAGTAATTTTATTACAGCCCTACTTAGCCTTGATAATGAATAACTCCCTTTGACTATCTACACACCAGAACTGAACTGAACGAGTGACTTCAGAAGCCTGGAAATGAGTTATTGGCCCTGACACAAACCTAGCCTTACTGAAATTAAAGTCCTCCTTTCAAACCCCATCAGGAAAGCCAGCAATATGGCTGGAGAAGAGGCAAATCATTTTTTTCTCCCTGCCCTTGCTTCCTCACGTGGAAAAGGAGGAACACTGAGTCACTTCACAGGAAGGCTGCATGAGTTTAATTAATTAACATGCATCAAAAACACAAACTGCAAACCCCCTTTGCTCAGCTGCCATCTAGCAAATTGGCCAGTAGTTGCTATTGTTTGGTTGGTAGACGTCCCTCTAGCCCATCTCTGCCTCCTTTTTACCCACCTCAACCCCCTTCCCTCCCCCCTTTTTCCCTCTCCCCAAACACAAACACACAGGCACACAAGCACCCACTCACGTCCTGGATTTTAGTTTCCTATTTTAATTTTTTTCTTGGCTTTGCTGGCAACTGTTTCAGCCTCATGTTTCCATCCTCAAATGCCCACTAAAATTTCCATTCACCACAAAAGATCTCAAGCATCCATGCCAAAAAAGCACATGTCCGACTTGCGGATACCCGGCCAAATGATTCTACATCAAACTCTGTTTTACTTTCCCTGCTCCACAGTACCTTCTGTGACTAGACAAAAGATGATGGAAACTTCATTCGAGTACATCAGGCTCTGCCAGGCATATTTCCATCTGTCCTATTGAAGACTGCCAAAAAACATTTTTTGAGTTGTTTTTGTTTTTTCACAAAGTTAGTCAATCTAAAATCTTCTCAGACAGAAGTTATTTGAGGACTAGGAAGTGTTGTGCATCCTACCTTGATTGACTACTTGGACTCCACAAGGCACACCTGACAGAAATAGAAGGAGTAAAAGCAGCTGATTCTCACACAGTGCTAAGAAATGGGTTATATGAAGATGCTTCAGAGCAAGGACAGGGATGGGGGCAGGGGAACTCAGAGGAGTGCCCCAGAAAAAGGTTGGTGGTACCTAAGTAAGGAAAAGTGATTCAATTCAACACATTTATTATATTGTCTGCTATGGATAGAAAACTGTGTGAAGCTCAAAGATGGAAAGCACAGTTCCTTCCCTCAAGGATCTTGTAATCACATTGGAGAAGAGAACACATACACAAATGAGTATGATACAATCTAGGGAATGGAACTCCTTTAGAGAAAAAAAAGGGTATTATCAAAAAGGATCCAGGATTCCAGGTGCCAGAGCATGAAACCAAGAAGAACAAAGGAAAAACTAGTGCTGAAAAGAAAAAAGCTAGTAGCAAGGTATAAAAATAATAACCCCTGCCCCCCCAAAACCACCTGATTTTCTGAGTCAAGAAAATAGACTACCTATTTTGTCCATTGGAAGCAAGGAATAGTAAGTGCCAGATCTTCCAAGAGAATAGTGAAGAGAATGAAAGGACCATGTGAGAGATGGCTCTCTCCTGTACAAGGGATGATGGCTCAGTGATGAAAAAAAGTTTTCTTAGATTCTTTTCAGCTTGGTGCTGTACTTCTGACCCATGCCATAGTCATCTTTCTATCCTTCCTGCTTTTCTATATTCCCTGAAGCCTGCCAGCCATTCCCAGGAAAACCCATAGAGTTCTATCAAACTGTTTTTTCTTTCTTATTGTTGTCAGCTACATGGCACAATGGATAAAGCACCTTGCCCACAATCAGGAAGACATGAGTATGAATATGGTCTCAAACACTTACTAGCTGTATGGTAGGGCCCTGAGCAAGTCATTTAACCTCTTACTCAGTTTCCAAAACTGAAAGAATAGGAATAATAATGGCACCTATCTTGCAGGGTTGATGTGGAATCAAATAATTGAAAAACACTTAGCATAATGCCTCAGATACAGTAGGTGCTATATAAATATAAGCTCTTTTTTCTTCAATATGTGAAGGATACATCATGATAAATACTTCAAATAGTTAACACTTACTGAAACATTACTAAACACTGTACTGCCAAAGTAAATACTAAAATCAGGATTTTCAAAAACAAGTACCTAAAATCACAATATGGATGCGAACTCTTATTAAGTAACCATGCTATTTGTATAAGTAAATGTTCCCTATGTGTTAAAGCACATAGTCTCATCATTGAGGATATATCAGTTCATTAACTAATATTGAAATTTCTGATATATAAAATAATGAGCAAACTAAAAAAAAAAAAGCCCCTTTACTCCAAGAATATACAAACTAATTAGGGAGACTGAGAAGCCAAAACATAAAACAATTGAGGAAATGACTCAACAAAACACACTGAAGAGCCAGTACAAGTCATGATGGTACTGAGTAATTTGAATCCAGAAGCACAGAGTGGAGGTCCATTCCCAAAGAGTAATCATGTGAGGTTCAGTTGCCTTTCCTAAAAGAAGAGTAGATAAGTATTTATACCTGCTGTGTCCATTTTCTCCTATCTTCTTCATTCCTTAATCCCCCTGAAATTCAACTCTTTTTCACATTACTGAAACTAAACCAATCTTTCATTCAATCAACAATTTGTCTCAAGTCTACCAAGGGCAAAGCATTGTTCATGGTGCTAAAAAAGATGAAAAGATGAAAAATATGGGATCCTTCAGCTCACAGAGCTTATCACTGATTATCATCTAATCACCAAATCAGTTATTCAGTCCTCATTCTTTGAAATCTTCATCCTGTTGACCACCTTCTTCTTGAACCTCTTTCTTCCCTCCTCTCCTCTGACAAAAGATGATCCAGGTCCTTCCTGACTTTCTGTTTTCTTTCCCCATTCTTTTTCTTTTTCCTAAACTTTCAACATAACCACATCCCTGTTTTCCTTGCATATCCTCTTTCTCAGAAAACACATCCATTCTCCTTGCTGAAGATGATATCTCAATTCTAATAATTACCAAAATTTATAGTTACACATGGATACTACCTCATAACATGTCTAAAACTGACTTCTACATTGTCCCTTTGCCTCAAATTGACTTCCCTTTTTTCAGTTGATCTATCAATCAACAGACCTCTTCACATTAAGAGCCTACTACTATGGAGTAGTGGGTAGAGAGGCAGTCCTAGGTACAAATCTAGCATCAGATACTTCCTAGCTGTGTGACCCTGGGCAAGTCACTTAACTCTGTTTGCCCAGTTCTTACCTCTCTTCTGTCTTGGAACCAATATACAGTGCCAATTCTAAGATGGAAGATAAGAGTTTAAAAATATATATATTTTTTAAAAAGAGCCCACCAAGTGCCAGGCACTGTACTAAGTGCTAGGGCTAACAGAAGAACAAAGAGTCCCTCTGCCCTCTTTCAGTTCTTTCCTAAGTTCCTTATTGCTTTTAATGATAACTTCATTTTCTCATGCTCAAAACCTCAAAGTCATCTTTGACTACCTCTCCTACATCATTATCTCTTATATCCAATTAGTCCCAACTTGTACCTGATTTATAGGCACAGCCTTCTAAACTGGCCCCACTGCTTCTGTTCTCTCCATGTAATAATCCACACTGCAAAATACCACTAGAGTAAGCTTCCTAAAATACCAATTTTTGTTTTAAAACCTTACCTTCTATCTTAGTATCAATTCTAAGACAGAAGAGTAGTAAAGGGTAGGCAAACAGGGTTAAGTGACTTGCCCAGGGTCACACAGCTAGGAAGTGTCTGATATTAGATTCCCAACTCCAGACCTAGTACTCTATCCACAGCACTGTCTAGCCAGCCTCCCAAAATATCAGTTTGATCATATCACTGCCTCCTCAAAAATCTTCAGTAGCTTTAATATCTATAGAATAAAGTCTATAACCTTTCTTTAGTCATGCCATTTACTCTCTGGCACCAACCTACCTTTCCAAAATTCTACTACTCCCTTAATAAATTCTCAGTTTCAGCCAGGCTGGTCTTGTGGTTTCCTAATTCTCCTCTTCACTCCATCTAATTTTTTAAAAATTTTTGTTTGTGCCCACTCTGTTTCTTTGCCTGTCATAATTCCCTTGTTTAGACACCACTTCCACCTCTGGGTATCCCAAACCTCTCTGTCCTACCAGAGGAATCTTAAGACTTATAATTCCCTGAAGTGTTTGCTGACCATACCGGTTCATTATGCCTTCCTCTGAATTCCTATAATTATATTGTTTATAAAACTCATTTGACTCTTAATTACATAATAATGTAGGGTGGTTTTATTTTTAGCTATTTTACTTTTCACTTGTATTTTTTAACTTACTTTCTATCTTCAAATCAATACTGTGTATTGGTTTCAAGGCAGAAGAACATTAAGGGCTATTCAGGGGGGCTTAAGTGACTTGCCCAGGGTCACACAGATAGAAAGTATCTGAGGCTAAATTTAAATCTAGTGCTTCTTGTCTCTAGGTCTGGCTCTCAATCCACTGAATCACCTAGCTATTCCCTTTCACATGTAATTTTTAATCTGTCCAAATTGATTTTACTCTTCTTGATGGTCTGTTTTATTGCTTCTATGTCTTTCTAATCTTCATAAAGGTCTAGCATAGTGCCTTATAAACAGTAAATTCTGTAACATCATTTGAATGAATGAATAAGTTTGAGGGCTACCCATCTGGCCACACTTCTTTGGCATCTCATCACAAGTCTATCACAATAGTCTTCCAAAAAAGTCACAGAGACCTTCTTGAGGTCTTTTGCCACTTTTTCCTGACAAGAAAACATAAACTTCCCCAGTTATTTTCTTCCTAGTTATTGGTAGCCACTCTATTTCTGCCAATCATAGGATCATAGACTCGTGAGGAAACTCTTTTTCCTGGCACTTCATCTCACCTCATCTGTTACTAAGGATTTCTAATCCATGTCCTTGACATCTCTTCAGGCTCAGTTCTGTATCTCCATATGAAAATGAATCATCATTCTTCTCTACTTTTGACTCCTTTAAGTTGACCTAGCATCCTAGATTTCAAAATCTACTATATTTAAAGGGGTCATGGGGGCAGATTTGTCCAATAAAGATTGTCACTAAAGGATTCTGGAGCAGGGAAGATTATCACAATGTTAAAATTATTGCTGCTTTGAGCTCCCAGCAAAACTTTCCCAATCCCTGAAGAGGTGATTTCCTCTCTGTTTACTGATTAGTTCAAAACATTTATATTTTGATATCCTGCCTGATGCTGGAAGATGAGACTATTATACTAGGAAGTGTCCTAGATTTGGAGTTGGAAGAATTGTTTGAGTGCCAATTTGCCACTTACTGCCCACATGACCTAGGGGAAGTCACCTCCAATCTTGGATAAAGTTTCAATTCAACAATTCAATTCAGCATGTATTAAACTCAGGGGTACACTGGAGCTAATCATTAAATTTTCATTGTGAACATTTACATCTCAGAAATCAGCAAATGCTATAAATGAGGGCTTGGTTTATTATTTTATTGATTTCTAGTCTTAAGAAAATGTTAATAATACAGATTAAATTTAAAAGTATATTTTATTTATTTTTTTCCAGAGAGCTTTGTTAAACATTTACTAACTAGTTGCTGAAAATAAGGTAAAAGCTATTAGTGCCTTCATAGAATTTTCATTCTAATTGGAGAATACAACTAGGAAAATTAGCTATTTAGATCACCAAAAAGGAAGAAAACAGGGAGCAGCTAGAGAACCAGGCCCAGAAACAAGAGGTTCTGGGTTCAAATTTAGCCCCAAACACTTCCTAGCTGGATGACCCTGGGGAAATCACTTCACCCCAATTGCCAAGCCCTTCCCCCTCTCCTGCCTCAGAACCAATACACAGTATTGATTCTAAGACAGAGGGTAAGGGTTGAAAAGAAAAGGGGAAAAAACAGAAAGGTAAGGAGAGGAGAAGAGAGACTAACAAATGAGGAGATTGGACTAGATGAGCCCTAAAATCATTTTCAGATCTAACATACTATGACTGATTGGAATTATAGTTCTATATTGTTGAAAGCAGTTTGGTCTTTTGGAATCAGTTCATGGAGCAATTAGGTAGCACAGTGGATAGAACACTGAGCCTAGAGTCAGGAAATTGTTGCTGTTCAGTTGTTTTTAATTGTGTCTGACTCTTTCTCACTCCATTTAGTTTTCTTGCCAAAGATACTAGATGGTTTGCCATTTCCTTCTCCAGCTCATTTTTATAGTCAGAAAGAATTGAATTCAAATCTGCCTTTACACACATAATAGTTGCATGATGCTAGGCAAGTCACTTTATATTCGTTCAGCTCAGCTTCTTCATCTATAAAATGTAAACTCTAATAATACCTCCCTTTTAGAGTTGTTATGAGGATCAAATGGGACAGTAACTATTAAACACATAGTAAGGTTTGCATAATTGATCATTATTGGTAACTTGAGTTCCAATCTAGCCTTTGTATTTTACTATTTATGAGATTTAGGGCTAATCAATTACTCTTTCTTGCCTTACCACTCTTTTCCTTTGGAACCAATCCACAGCATTGATTCTAAGACGGAAGATAAGGAAGGATTTAAAAAAAACAACACAACATATTAAATAATATAATGGCAATTAGGCTATAAAGTGTGTTGTACGTAAATTGTTTATGCCTTTTGATTCCTAATCATCCCACTTCTGGGTATATATATTCAATAGTCAATAGGCATTTACATCACTATTTGCCGTGCACTGTGTATAGATCAAGGAATACAAAACAATATAATCAATGCCTGTCCTTAAGAGGTTTACATTCTAATGGTGGAAGTCAACATATAAAAGACATCTGAAGGCTGGCAGGGAGGAGTGAGAAAAGGGAGGAATATAAAGAGGGTATCTGCATGGGGGCATAGTGGAAAAAGAGGTCTGGAGAGTCAGAAGAAAATCCCAGAAAGGAATAAAAGAGTAAATGTGTCTAGTCTGGACACTTTTCTAAAAATGGAGATTCCAGGAGGAACCAGAATGAAAAGGCTGCTATGGCCTATTGGAGAAATAAGTCTGGAGAGTCAGCCCAGAGAGAAATAAGGGAAGACTATCAAAGACAGGAAGAAAATCCCCACACATGCCAAAGGCTGGGCATGAATCAAGGAAGGCTTCGTGGAGGAAATGAAACTTGTACCAAACAGAAGGAATAATGGCTTTGGTCACCTAAACATGGAGAGAAATAAAAATATAGATCAAAAGGCAAAATGATCTTTGTATATTGAACTGTACTACAAGTCAGTGGCTTTGATTTCAATTTATTGCCACTACAGGTCATTGTGCAACTTGGGACAAGCTATAACATCTTTTTTTCCATTTCTGACCCTTTTATTTTTACTTCCCTCCCCCAATTCACTTTTGTCTTTTTAAAATTAGATTATTTGTCCTGGCTTTCTCCTTATGGGGGATCTGTTAGGATTAATGAGCAAAAGTTTGTGCTTATGTGGCATCTTTCCTCAGGGAGTTCAGATTACCTTGCAAAGCATTTTTATTAATATTCACATAGTGGTTTATATATATTTCCACCTTACATTTGAAAGTTGTATATCTATATCCCCAAAAGCTTCCAGTTCTTCACTAATTCCTCCTCAATATCAATATCTTGTTTATACCAAAATAATAAAAATTGTGTGCTTTATAATTTGTTTCTATTCATCAGAGTCAATAATATCATGCTTCCTCCTTCTATTTCTTCCACAAAAGAAATACACACACACACATATATACATACATATATATATGTGTGTGTGTGTGTGTGTGTGTGTATATATATATATATATATATATATATATATATATATATATATATATATATATATATATATATATATATATATATATATATATATATATATACTCCAATGGGCACTCCCAATAGTGAATGGAAATAGGAACTGGTGTGATCATCTCTATGCCTGATGGAATTTGTTTATAAAGCTCTGGATTTTCCAGTATCACCGAAGTATATGATATCAAACATGCTAAGCAAAACATTAGAAATATAAATGAGATGTGTTTCTATGTTATATTTAGTATCTTTGTATGTGTGTATACATATATAATATATATATACAATTTGCATATATATCTAAAAATCAGCAAGGTACAGTTGAAAAAGCTCTGGACCTTGGAATGAGCTCTCACCTGTGTGACTTTGATTAAGTCACTTTGGACATTAATGTTCTTGTTTTTTAAATGAGTTTTGAACTTGATAGTCTCTGAGACCTCTTCTAGCTCTGAATCCTTTGATTCAATGGTTTTATGGAAGTCACAGAATTTTCAAGATGGAAAAGGATGCTGGATCCTGAATCAGAAGATCTAGGTGAAAGTCCTACTTGGCCACCTACTAAGTTATAGGATTGTGGATAACTTCATTCATCTCTTCGTATCTCAGTTTCCACCTATGATTTGTAGATAATAATGGACTCCAGAGTTAAGAAAAATTAGATGTGAATCTTGCCTGAGATATTTACCAGCTATATGACCCAGGGGCAAATGACTTAAATTTCCTCCATCCCAGTTTCCTCATATGTAAAGAAATTGTTCAACTATTGTAAGGCCCAAATGAAATTATATATGCACATATATGTATAGGTACACATATATGCAGTGTGGGTGGTACAGTGATAAGAGATTTGGGTCCGAAACCAGGAAGATCTAACTGCAAATCCAGACTCAGGCACTTACTATCTATATGTACCGGAATGAGTCACTTAACCCCGTTTACCTCAATTTCCTCATTTGTAAAAGGGCTGGAAAAAGAAATGACAAACAACTCTAATATTTTTTCCAAGAAAACTCCAAATGAGGTCACAAAGAATCAGACCTAACTAAAACAACCATCTATCTAGCTATCTAGCTATCATCTGTCTATCTTTCTGTCTGTATATATTCATATATATATACATAAACATGTATCTATGTGCATATATACATATGTACACCTACATATAAACAATACACACGTAAACATGTGTACATGTATATATGTTCATATGGTTATATACATTTATTCACATGTGTGTATACTTATAAGCCTATATATGTATTGCATGTTATTATATGCACAAACATAGATGTATGTGTGCCCATGTGTGTATACGCTTGATTATATGAATATATATATAGGTGTAGAAACTTGTGTGGCTATTTATACATGCAAACACATGTGTGTACATACATGAATATATGTGTGCCTACAAACCGATATGTAAGCACACTGATATATGTATACACACATGTAGATATATGTACATACACATGCATATCTGTATATTAGAAATCTTAAAAGCAAAGTGATTTCTCCACAATAACCTTCTGAGGTTGATAGCAGTAGTACCAATAAAAAGTGTCTATGTATATATATTATACATATGAATGTGTGTGTGTATCCCACAAATCTTAAAGTGCTGTACAAATATGGACTATTATTGGTGTTAATGGCATCAACCTCACAAGGTTACTGTGGAGAAATCACTTTATTTTTAAGATTTCTTAAAACATTTGATGAATATGAGCTGCTGCTATTTTTACCTAATTGGCAATTATGAAGAAAGCATTTTGTAAACAGAACAGTGCTCTCTCCAAGACTGAGCTATTATGGGATTTGGGGTCAGAGGATCTGGGTTGAAGTCCCAGCTCTGCCATTTTCTACCTGTGTGAATCTCGGTGGGCCACAGTTCCTCATCTATAAAACGAAAGGGGCTGGATTAGATGATCTCCAAGGCCCCATTTAGCTCTGAATCTATGATCTGTTGTCCATCAATAAGCATTTATTGGATGTCTCCTGAGTGCTAGGCGCTGTGCTGTGCACTGGGGCTACAAAAAAAAAAAAGAACAAAGAAAGAACTAATGGAGGAGGAAACATCCAAATGGCTATGTACAAACAAGCCATATCAGGGCTACATTAGAATGATAGAAGGAGGGTGCTGGAATGGAAAGAGATCTGGAAGAGCTTCCTGTTAGAAGGCAGAATTTTAGCTAGGACAAGAGAGAAGCAGCCAGAAGGCAGAGAAGGAAAGGAAAAGCATCCCATTCCTGGGGGAGAGAAAGTGAGGGAAAATGCCTCCAGTTGGGAGATGGAGCATCTTATTTGTGGAACAGCAAAGAGGTCACATTTTACAGCTGAGGAAACTGAGAGCCAGGGAGAGAGGTTAAGTACTTTACATAAGAAGTACGCCAAGCAATTTAGAGTAGAACCGGGTCAAGAACTCAGATGTGCTGACTCCTGGTCTAGCGTCCCAGCCCTGCATGATGCTGCCTCCATGTTTGCCTTCTCTCTGCTCCCCCTCTGCTCTGTTTGCACACTAGACAACAACACTGGCTAAAGTCCTTAAATTGAGAGGTAGTAAGAAGACTGCTTGCTCCTATCACTCTACCTGTTTGGCTCTGGGCCAGTATCACAAAACAAAGCTTCTCAAAGCAACTGAGAAGAAACAATTTGCATAACTTAAAGCTATGTTAGAATGGAGCTCTTGGCGCTGTCTCGGAACAGCAGCATACATCTCGAGCTTTAAATAGCCAAACCCTGACATAGATTTAAGAGCAGGGCTCTGAGGCTGTTACATAAAGCTGAATACTTAGTGTCACCATAGAAAAGTGCAAGGTCCTCTTTCTCTACAAAACCAGAGGAAATGACCGCAGTTAAAGAGCTAATTGAAGAATTTTTAGAATGACATTATCCTCAGATGAAGCCAGCCCCAATCATTCCTTGTCATTGGGTCGTTTTTCAGTTGTGCTTGATTCTTCTAGGGTTTTCTTGGCAAAGATACCCAAGCGGTTTGCCATTCCCTACTCCAGTTCATTTTACAAATGGGGAACTGAGGCAAACTGGGTTAAGAAGCTTGCCCAATGTCATTTGGCTACTAGTTGTCTACAGCTGGGTTTGAACTCAGATCTTCCTGACTCCAGATCCAGATTCATGCTCCATTTACTGCTCCGCCTAACTATCCAATCATAAGTTATAATTTAGTGTTATTGACCATGAAATAAATATTTATTGTCCAGAAAAAAAATCTCCAACTTTCTATGTCCAAAAAAGTATGTCATATTCTTTGTTAATTGTCTCTCTGATGGGAGTTGTGTAGTGTACATCATCTGTACTTATTAGTAATCATGGTTTCTAAATGTATTGATCACAATTATAGTCTTTAAACTTTTTTGTGTAATGTCATAATTATATAATTTAGTTTCTCATAGTTCTGCTTTCTTCCCTCTAAATGATTCCTTAAGTGTTTCTATTTTTTCTGAAACTATCCATTTTTTTCTTTTTAATACAAAATAAAACTTCCTTAGAATCATAAAAAAAATTTAGTGTTATTGAGGGGTCCCACTTGCCCTAAATCATATCTTCCCTCAACAGTTTGGCTGTGGGTGACTCATTTCTCATATTTGACCTGAAATTCCCACCATGAAAATCACTTCTCTGAGTGAGTCTACAAAACTCAAGACATTGTCTCTAGAAGGCCAGGGTTACATTGTATAGGTGATGACAACAAGGGTGGATACATACTGTGCTTCACAATAAACAAAGCCCTTTTTTGCTGTCTCCTATCTCACAAATGATGCAGGAGAGTGCTGAAACAAAGAAACAGGGACCACCACTGTCACCGGGAAGCACGCCTGGACTCAAGTTCCTTAACCTGACTACAGACTCCAGGAATTCAGTAGCAAAATGACTTACCCCGATGCTGGTTGCTTTGTTCTTTCACAGAGGATGTGGTATTCTCTCTCTCCCTTGGTAAACTTCCTAGAGGACATCCCTGTGAAGACTGACATGCAGAATGGAACTCATTCTGTAGGGCTGGGGTTTTGTAAAGCAATAGGGCTGTAAGTGCTATAATTATTAACCATCAGAATGAAATGGAAATGCTAAGCTACATGTTATATTCTACATGTCAGAGCACAAAGAAGGTAACTAAAGTGAAGAAAAATGCTATTTTCATACTGGTCTTTATGCCAGGATCTCTCGAACTGGATATCCATCAGGGGCTTTCAAGAAGCCTGTATTTGCTCTTTGTGACAGTTTCAGAATCGATAGCATCAAACTCCCCTGATGACCACAGGGTTTTTCCTATTCTTTGTTTCCAATCATCTTTCATTGCTAGCACCTCATTATCTACTTGCCCCTCCATCTCTTCACCCCTTTACTCATGGCCCCAACTCCACCCTTCAACACAAACCTCAGCCCAGGTAAAAAGAGAAATTAATGTGGGTTTTTTAAAAAATAAATCCCACATTCCCTTGGGAATAGTTATGGAAAATGTAACTATGGGGGAGGAGAGGGCATTTTAATTTTATTATATGTTATATTATTATACTTATTATTTTATTATATTAGGGGCATTTTGTTGCTGTTTAGTTATTTTGAGTCATGTCCAATTCTCCACAATCCAGGTTGTGGTTTTCTTGGGCAAAGATACTAAAGTGATTTGCCACTTCCATCTCAGACTCATTTTATAGATGAAGAAAATTGAGGCCAGCAGGGTTTAGTGATTTGGCCATGGTCACACAGCTTAAAAGTGGCTGATGCCAGATTTGAACTCAGGTCTTCCTGACTCCAGGCCCAGCACTTTATCCATTGAGCCACCTAGCACAGGTATCACTAAATGGATCAATGCTACCATATAGTCATAGCCCCTAACAAACCTGGTTATGTCTGAAGTAATCAAAAGAATGAAGGTTACCATCACTATTTCCCATTTTCTTGGTATATTGAACTTCTATTCCTTTTTTTAAGGAAAGGAAAAGAAGATAGATGACAGGAGGCATGGGACTTCCAGGGTGGACCAGTTCCTAGAAGAAAAGGTTTAAAAAGCATTCAATAAAAGCTGAAGAGCCAGTATTTTGCCATCTGAAGCTACCTATATTTTATAAAATATACAAATTTACAGCTGCCTGTTTAAAATGTCAAGTAATAAAGATCAGACTCCCCCTGCCCAAATGCAAACCCATAATTTAAACAAAGCCTTATTATGACAGGGCAGCAGTGGTATGACTGAGCCTGCTTTACAGTCTAAATGAAAACCCAGCTTTAGCTAAAAGCATCAAAATCATAATAATGAAATGTTGCCACTGAGTCAGAAAGCACTTTTTCTTCCTCAAAAAGACAGATGCATTAAAATTTAATTATTGTCTCCTGATTCCCTACCTCCAGACAGTCTCCTTAACTGATTGTCATTCTAGAAATGCATGCCCAAAGTCATCAGAGAACGTACAAAGTAGATTCAGGAAAGATACTTGGGTTCACACTGACACAGGAGTAGGATGTACTTTTAAGGCCTCCCTCAGAGAAACTCCCCATAAGCCCCACCACTTCCAGGGGTGAGAGACCCAGCCAGCTACTATATGAAAGTGTTAGGACAAGATGGTCACAGTCTAAACAGCAATCTGCAGGAGGACGGAACTTAGACGCACACGAAGCATTGTTTTAGCTGTCCCAATTCCTTGTTCAGTTCTATTGCTGTTGAAGAGGTTATGCACATTTGGCTTTTGAGGGTTTCGGAAATAAGTGTGTGCTGTTCCATCAGATGGGAAATTGATCCAAGCCTTTTTTCCTTAGGTTAGGTAAGTAGCAATTCTTTTCTGGAGTGTGAAAGCCTCGCAGCAGCAGCAGCAGCAACAACACAGCGCGTATCTCATCTCTAATTTATGACTGACTAACTGAAACTCCTCACTGTCAGCAAACTGTGCAGTGTTTACTGGTTTGACAGCGTACACACATATGGTAGAAGCCAGATGGACCTTTCTCCCCCAGCTTTGAGCAAAGGGTGCCTCATTAGGATAGGGATTCAGCGGATCTCCAAGATCTTTAAGCAAGGTTTTCCAGACTGGAGAAGGAAATGCAGCAAGCTAGGAGAAAAGAGGGAGGAAGGAAGGACCCCTCAAAATGAATGGAGCAAGACAAAATTGGATGGACTTCCTCTGATTTCCTCAGAAGCATTTTGAAGGCTATCAATTTTTTAAAGGTGGAAACAAAAAGACCAAGTGGTTCTTCCCAAAGGAGAAATCTGAAACAAACTCCTCTGCTCAGAAATAAAAGGGGGTGGGAGGAATGTAGTAAAGATTTAGTTTCTAAACCTCCATCTCAGAGTTAGGAAATGCCATTCAAAAAGAATGCCAGAAAAAGTTTGAAAGGAAACTATGGTCACTCAGATACTTACAAAAATAGAAAAGAAACTTTCTAGAACTATGGCATGACCAGAGAAGCATGGTGGGACAGAAGACAGAAAGGAAATTGTATGGTCCAAAATTCAATTAATAACCTGTACTTGCAGGCAGCTAGGTAGCTTGGTAGATAGAGGGCCATGCTTGGAGACTGGAGTTTCTGAATTCAAATCTGACCTTAGACACTTATGGCCCTAGCAAGACACTTAATCCCCACTGCTTACCCTTTACCACTCTTCTGCCTTAGAACTAATACACTTTATTGATTCTAAGACAAAAGAGGAGGTTTGTAGGGTTTTTTTAAAATCCTATACTTTAGGTTCAGTGGAATCAAACTCATATAGAAATTGGGAATTATTATACCATACCTAATCATTCCTACAGGCTACATATTAATTTAGTTTTAAAATGTAGTATTATCTGTGTTTTATTATTTTTATTTAATTCATTAAATATTTCCCAGTTATCTTTTAGTCTAGTTCAGACCTACTTAGCAGTATTGTGAGTTGAGCATGGCCCATGGGCTATTTTTGACACCTCTGTTCTAGGCTAGCTTTGGTGGAGTAGTTCATAACATCTAATGTCTCTTCCTTTATAAGGAATATGGTAGTTTTCTGTTTTTCCAGGAGTAGAAAAAATTATGAGACCCCAAGTGATTGGTTGAAGAGTCATATAAATTGCTAGTGGTTGAGCCAGAATTCGAACCCAGGTTTCCTGAATTTTTGCTCAGGACACTTTACTTTTTACCACGTGAATCAAAAATACTCTCTCCCCAATTACCTGTACCCAAAACAGATTTTTATATTTTTAAATTATTTGTCAAAATATGTTATTTAATTTTTCAACAGGTGATTTTCCTCCTTTTTCCTGGAAAGATCTAAAGCTTTAATTTGTTTTTCTTTTTGTTACCCTCCCAGCTGTGAAACATGTTGAAGTGTAGATATAAGGCTGCCTCCAGAAATCTTATACCTTTTGTTCCTCTAAAACACTTTGGACTGAATAGCACAATTGCCCCTAACAAGAGCTTCTGACTGGAAGTGTGTTGGCAAAGGGACTGAGGGATGGTATGTCCTCAGCAAGGGAATGCCTCTTGCCAGACTCTGAAGACAACTAACTAGTCTGTGCTTCAGGTTCCACAACTTATAACTCATAGTTTCTTCTCAACCTGCATCTATCTGGGATAGGGCTCCTCAAAAGAAAAATCCCTGCTTGGACACCAGAAATCTCTTTAGAAAGTTCAAGGGCTTCTTTGGACTACCTTAGAACTCTTCTGTTAAATAATCTGAGAAGTAGAGGTAGAGAATATTTCTGTATTTTAATGTTTTATCTTCTATCCTGTCGACAATTAGTCTATACCAGGAGTTGTTAACCTGGGATCTGTGAACCTATTTAAAAATATACATTTTGATCATTGTGTTTCAATGGAATTGTTTTCCTGGATACTTTATTTTATTCATTTAAAAACATTCTTCTGAGAAGAGGTTCAGCAAATTTCACCAGATAACCAAAGAGGTCCAAAAGGTTAAGAACTCATGTTCTAAAAAAGACTTGTACAAAAATATTCATAGCTGCACTCTTTGTGGTGGCCAAAAATTGGAAAACGAGGGGATGCCCATCAATTGGGGAATGGCTGAGCAAATTGTGGTATATGTTGGTGATGGAATACTATTGAGCTAAAAGGAATAATAAAGTGGAGGAGTTCCATGGAGACTGGAACAACCTCCAGGAAGTGATGCAGAGCGAGAGGAGCAGAACCAGGAGAACATTGTACACAGAGACTAAATACACTGTGGTATAATCGAACGTAATGGACTTCTCCATTAGTGGCGGTGTAATGTCCCTGAACAATCTGCAGGGATCTAGGAGAAAAAACACTATTCATAAGCAGAGGACAAACTGTGGGAATAGAAACACCAAGGAAAAGCAACTGCCTGACTACAGCGGCTGAGGGGACATGACAGAGGAGAGACTCTAAAGGAACACTCTAATGCAAATATTAACAACATGGCAATGGG
Organism: Monodelphis domestica; assembly: GCF_027887165.1. NCBI lineage: Eukaryota > Metazoa > Chordata > Mammalia > Didelphimorphia > Didelphidae > Monodelphis > Monodelphis domestica. The sequence continues at coordinate 149,432,616 of NC_077230.1, forward strand.
TTCGAATCAAGAACACATGTGATACCCAGTGGAATCACACGTTGGCTATGGGGGGTGGGGAGGAGAAAAAGAAAATGATCTTTGTCTTTAATGAATAATGCATGGAAATGATCAAATAAAATACTATAAAATAAAAAAAAAAGAACTCATGGTCTATGCTGATTGAACCATGCCAGAACAGAATTTCTTCTCCCTAGAGGGAAATGGACAACTACTATATCTATTGCAATGGAAGGTATTATGGATGCCATGAACTGTTTTTTCAACAATTTATAATGTAGCAAAAGCTGATCCAGAGAACAAGCTTTTAATTGAATGTTGGGAGATAAAGTATCTTTTCTGTCCTCTGTCCCTCTATGAAAAGTAATTTAATCTAATGCTTATTGTCAGTATAGCACAACTTCCAATTTCAGCCATAAGACTTTCTTGCCTTCTTTTGAAATGTTCTCTCTTAAAGTGACTGATGAGAATACTCAGGGGTAAACCAAAGTGAATTGTGGTAGTTTTCTTAACTCCAATTCTCTTTCCTTCTTGCTAATAGGAGGCTTTCATCTGATTTGAAACAGGCTACTGATTGTCAGCAAAACTTCATGAGGCCAAAGCTCAGATTTCAACCAAATAGTCCTTCACCAAAGAGCAAACAAATAGAAGAATTCCTTGATGGACTCTAACAAACAAGGTCAGGCTTGAGGTTGGAAAGGAGGAAGGGTTGGGGCCTAGGGTTTTCTCCTCTGATAGATCCATTATGAATGAGGTTATCCAAGAATGGTGGGTTTGTTTGGTTTTTTGTCAATAATGATGCTCTGGTATGTACACAGAATGTGTGCCAAAATCAGAAGATTAAGTGATGAAGCTATGTTTAAAATCTAGCCTAGAGCTATCCATATCTGAACCATACCTGCTGAGATTACCATCTTCTTCCCCCCCCCAAAAAAAAATCAGTTCAGATATTTTGGTTCAAATTATTTTTTACATTTGAGTCTTACATCAATTCTTCATCATAATGTCAAGGTGACACCGAAATCTTAAAGGTTCTGAGAATTGAACAGAAGCTCTCATAGAGTTTACCATGATAAAAATACTTTAAGTATGGGCCCAGTAACAGGCTGTGTGCTTGTGTTCAAGGTTCAAGGTTCAAGAAAAATGCAGAGAAGATCATCTCCAACTTAATCTAAGGACAAAGGATTTTGGCACTATAGCAACTCTCGAAGATCTTCTACTGAGTAATAAAGGGAATACATTTTGTCTTATTGGAAGAAGTACTCACTCTAAGGAAAAGATATATTTAAAAAATTTTTTGTAAACCCTTACTTTCCATCTTAGAATCAATACTGTGTATTGGGTTCTGAGACATAAGAGTGGTAAGGACTGGGCAATGGGGGTTAAGTGACTTGCCCAGGGTCACTCAGTTAGGAAGTGTCAGAGACCAGCTTTGAACCCAGGATCTCCTGTCTCTAGGCCTGGCTCTCAATCCACTGATCGACCTCCCTGCTCCAGAAAATATAAATTCTTGAAGTAGGATCATTAGATCTCTGATTTAAAGTTGGAAGGGACCTAAGAAGCCATTTAACATAACCCTTTCATTTTATAGATGAGGAAACAGATTCAATAGAGATGAAGATATTTGTCTACATTCCAATGCACCATAATTACTGACATAAATATAAACTACACATTTTGAGGTATTTTTGCCTTCATTATATCATTCAGTTCTCATATCCACCTTGTGAAATACTCAAAGGATATTATTAGCCCCATTTTACATGTGAGGAATTCGAGACCAAAGGAGGTTAAGTGACTGAGTGACTGATCTGAAGGTCCCATCCACAGTTAGTGGCTGAACCAGAATTAGAACTCAGGCTCCTGAATCCTTAGCTTAACTTAGCTTAACATTCCACCTCTCCCAAGGAAGTAAAACAAATTGCAATGATACTTAAAGGCTTTGATATTTTGGTAATAGAACTCAATGACCAGAGAATCAAAAACACAGGATGTTTCCAGTTATGATTATGGGCATCTAAAACCCAGTGAAAAAGAATTCAGCCAAGGCTAAACTTCCCTGCTCAGCAAACTGGCTCCCCTATCTATCTGTGGTTTGCACCTTAGACAGCCCCAGTCCCTGCGAATGGAAATGAAGAGAAAATGCAAATTCTGCTGTGTGTTACATCCAGAGTAAATGCAAAGGCAAATTAAGAATTAAAGACAAATGCAAATCACTTTGCACATAAAAGAAACCTATGCAAAAGGAGAGGAATGAAAAGGCTATGACAGTTATAGATGGATCTCTGAAGAAGAGCAAAGTGGCTGTATATCCAAATTCAAGATTTTTTTAAGTGGTTAGAAGAATGAAACAGCTGCTGGGGGGGGTGGGTGGAAACTGCTGTTAACAGTAAACCAAGCTACAGAGCAAAGCTGTGAATCTCATCCTTTTTGTCAAGGTGAGGACACAAAGCAACACAGACACATAGCCAAGAGTTCTCTTACTAGGAATATTGTGACAGACATTAAAGATTATGGGGCTCAGGGCAGCAACTTTAAGAGCCAGGATCAGCAAAACTTTTTAGCCCAGAGTGCCACTAGTGTGGTCATAAATGAGTCACTGGCAGACCTAAGGGACTGGGGGGATAAGGGGGGAGGTAGGGAATAGAGATAAAGAGGTGAGGTGGAAGAGGAAAGGAAGAGGAAACCTCCATCACAAGTGACACAGAGAACCCTTGGGTTTTAGTGTTGGAAAGAATCTTAGAAATCAGGTCTTCTAACCTCTTCATTTTACAGATGAGGAAACTGAGACCCTTAGAGCTAAAGTGACTTGCCAGTTAATCACAAAGCCAAAAGTAGAATCTAGGTCTCTCAGCTCCCAGTTCAGGATACTGTTAACTCCACTAACAACAACTTGAACAATAAAACTCTTTAAGATTTGCAAAGTAGGGGCACCTATGTGACTCTGGAAAGAGAGGTAAGCCTGAAGACAGGAGGTCCTGAGTTCAAATGTGACCTCAGATATTTCCTAGCTGTGTGACCCTGGACAAGTCACTTACCCCCAATTGCTCAGCCCTTACCTCTCTTCTGCCTTGGAACTGGTACTTGGTATCAATTCTATGACAGAAAGTAAGGCTTAAAATTTTTCTTAAAGATTTGCAAAGTGCTTTACAAATATTATCTCATTTGATCCTCACAAGGGGTGAGGATTTTACAAAATTCCTCATTTTACAAATGAGGAAACTGAGGCAGACAGCAGCTATGTGACACATTTAGGGTCACACTGCTAGTATGTGAATGAGGCCAGATTTTAACTCAGGTCTTCTTGATTCCAAGACCACACCACTTAGAATTTCACACCACCCTTTACATGTATAGTTTGTTGTTATTGTTTAGTCCATTTCTGATTCTTCAGGACCTCATTTGGTGTTTTCTTGGCAAAGATACTGGAGGGGTTTCCCATTTCCTTATCCAATTTATTTTTCAGATAAGGAAATTGAAATAAACAGGGTTAAGCGACTTACCCAAGCCCACAGAGCTAGGAAATATCCCAGGCTAAATTTGAACTCAGGATAATGAGTTTTCCTAACTCTAACCCAGCTGCCCATTTATATGTAATAAGTATTTATCATTTATCTAATTAAATGGATGAAAATTGATTAAGGAAAGGTAGAATGCCCCTCCAAAAATTGCCACTGCAATCACTGCTGCCTCTGACACCACAGTCAGCACTGTCTACTCTTGTACTAGAATTAACCATGCATGCTAACCTTACTCATCTTCTTAATGGTACAGTGGAAAGAATGAAGGAATTCGAATCTTGGGTTTGAATCCCACATCTTGAATTTATCACCTAAGTGATTAAAGTCACTTAATCTCTCTGGCTCTCCATTTCCTCATCCATAAATTCAGAGAGTTGCACTAGATGACCTTTCATATCCCTGTCATCTTTAAATCTGTGGTACTATGACAATGGTCTGAGAACTCATGATAATGCTGGCATAGCATCCTGGGAGAGATATATTGGACCAGTTATTTTTAACATCAACTTCAAAAGCACAACAGTACTTAAATCAACTTGGATTGAAAATTAATTAAACTTCTAAGATAGTTGAAACAAAGATATCTGAGGTTATATCATCATATAAACACTCCTCTTTCCAGGACTTTTGCTGATGATCCATGTTCTTTCTTCTCTGTAGGGGGCATTGGCTTGCATCTGCTTTTTTTTACCCACCAGTATTTTGGGTAAAATGGGCTTTATGGATAACTACTTTTTAGTGCTTTGTAGCATAAATACACACAAATATATGTATATGAACATATATATATATACACATACATGTATGTCTATGTGTGTACATCTATATTATATGTCTGCTTTTTATGAGGCTACTTTTAGACCAAGCTTCAACCTGTCACTCTGGCTACATGACCCCCATAACTGACCCCTTGGTTAAGTCTAATCTTTTCAAAGATGATCTTTTCTAAAAAGTCCTATTCAACCTAAAAAAATTAAAGCTCCTACGTACATGGCCAACATGGGAATTTGGCTTGCTTCACTCTGAATATTTGTTACAAGATTTTTGTTTTTCTTTCTTTTGTTTTTTTTTTAATGAGAGGAGAGAAAATAAATGTTTGTTAATTGAAAAATGAAATGAAATGAAAAAATTAAAACTTGTCTTGAATGACACAGGCTGAAAGAATTTCAAAGCCTCCTTCTCCAGCAGATAGCAACATGCCTTTTAGGGTTGGTTTATTTATTTAATAGAGGGGGAATCCTCTTTTTGTTGTCGTTCCTCTCCTGAAGCTATTAAAAAAAACCAGTTTCAGGAATTATCCAAGAAATAGAATTCAGATTGTTTGTGAGGCAGTCAGCACCTGAAGAATGGCCCTACAATGAGTTGAGCAGCCTGAAGAGGAGGGGTTGTAACCTAAAACCTGCAGGAATGCAGTTTGGCTTAAGATACCTGCTCCTTTCTCCCTAACAAAATCCGGGAACTAAAGAGAAGAAAAGTGGTGAATGTTATATAAATAGTGTATGACATTTGCAAAGGTTAAGAAGGGTCTCTTTACTGCTTTTCTTCTTTTCCCAGGTATTATATTTAAGCAGTGAACCCCAAGGCTTTCGTGTTCAGGTACCAGCCTTCAGGTCAGATTACTGATGATACTCAGGAAGATCAGGAATTTCCACCCTGTTTGTTCCTTGGAGGGAAGCAGGGCCATAGCCAGCCAGATTTTGCACAAGCATTTGCCCCTAAGCTGGGTAAGGTGGCATTCTGCCTGAGGGTCCAGGGCACCTCCTAATAAGTTCCCTTGAACAAAGGAGAGTACAGTTGGCCTTCAGATCTCACTTGGACCAATGAGGCACTCTGTAAATACTGCTGCTAAAAATGTGTCCAACTGCCCATGGCAGCTTCCTATTTGCAGCTCCTCTCTTGGGAGTGGGGGGTAAAGAAAAAATGGGGACAATATGCTCTTGTTTCCAACTTTGTGAATAGAATCCAGTGTGTGGGGGTAGTAGGGTGGGTTAGGGGTTGGGTTTCCTAAACAATAAGAATTAATTGGGGCAGACTATAAGGACAGGTCACCTAATCCATCCCCCTGTCTCCAGGGAAGAAAGTATTTATAACAAAAAAGTTTTCATCTATCTAGCTTTGCACAGAAAGAGACCAATAACCTTTATAATAACTATACTCCTGAGATCCAGTTTTACAGCCAGGAAGTTCTTGGATCCTAGACTCCTTTTTGGCCCCTACAATTTGAGTCTGTACTTTTGTTTCTAAAAGGGCTTAACTTGGGTCTCAAATGGAGTATGTAGGGAAACCGATTGTGACAACACTGAGTCTCCAAGGTATTTGGGAAGAGAGAGCAGGATGAATCTATTTATTATTCATAGAATCCCAGTCTTGGGAAGTACCTCAAAGGTGAGCAGGCCCAATCTTTCTAGCCCTTTCCTGAATCCTAAGGAAAATCTGACAGCTGGAAAGCCAGCTTTTTCTTAAAATCTTCTACCTCCACTTCTTTGACTTTGGCTTCTTTCAAATGACTAAGGATAAGGAATAGAATTGTAATTTCATGAATATGGGGAGCTCCCAGGTGAGAAAACTTCCTCTGCCATTTCAGGTCAGCATCTTTTCTATAATTTAGTCTTTTAAAAAGCTACTTTCTTTAGGAAACCTTTTCCAGGGATTCTAGCTGCTAAGACTTTCCTTCCCAAGGTTACCTTGCCTCTACTCCATATGAATCTTATGTGTACTTGTTTCTGTTACTAAAATGATAAAAGGTCAAAATGACAAATATTGGAGAGGATGTAGAAAAATATGGACCCTAATACACTGTTGGTGGAACTGGGAACTGTTCCAACCATTTTGGAGAACAATATAGAATTATGTCCATAAAGTTATAAAATGGTGTATACATTTTGACCCAGAAAAAAAAAGAAAAGAACCTATATGTCTTAAAATATTTGTAGCAACTCTCTTTGTGCTGGCAAATAACTGGAAATTGAAGGAATACCCATCAATTGGGGAATGGCTAAACAAGTTATGGATTATGATTGTGATAGAATACCATATACCATAAGAAACAATGAGTAGGTTAATGTAATATATCATTTTGTCAAATGATGCCTTTTCTGAGGGGGGAAGGGGAGGGAGATACCTGATAATTCTAATTTCACACCAAAAAAAAACCCCTAATTAAAAAAAAAAGAATATAAGTGCCTTGAGGGTGGAACTATTTTTAGTATAAATTATATTCCCAAAAGTTAGTGAAGTACCTGACACAGATTAAGAACTTAATTGATACTTATGTATTGTTTAAAAGGAAACCCACCATCCTATCCTACTTTGGTTGACCCGAAATATTTAAAAAGCATTCTTAATACCACTTCTATCCTACTTCTGACCTCTGGAGGTATATTGACTATATCTAATATATACATTCTGACTTCTGAAGGTACAGTGAATATATCTAATCCCTCTTCCAGACTACAGTCTTTCAAATATTGAAAGACAGCTAATAGGACCTTCTGGGTCTTTTTTAATTTTATTTTTTGCTAGGCTAAACTACCATTCCCCATATGACGAGTTCTCAATTTCTCTCAGGACTTGAACTATCTTTTTTTATCAATATCGTTAAAGTGTGGGTCCCTGAATTTTTCCAAGTATGTATTTGTTCTAGATAGAACTTCTGGTAACAAAACCAAGGATCATATTGTATGTTGACAGCCACTTCAAGTTGTTAACTAATCCTGAATTTATAATCAACTAAAACAGCCATACTTTTTTCATGTGGTTTGCTAAGCCAGATCTCTTCCCTCTCAGACCTGGTACAGTTAACTTTTCCAACTAAAATAAAAGGTTTTGCATTTGTATTCATTTTAAATTTCCTTTTGTTAGACTTATTCCATGTGTCCAATCTGTCAGTAGCTATTAGAATTTTGATTTTGCCATCTTTATATTAACTAACCTCAACTTTCCAGTCTTCACAAATTTGATAAAGATATTTGGCTTCTGTCTTTTTCCAAGTCATTGTTAACAGCTTTGAAAAAAGAGACACGGGACAAATCGCTTTGGCATGCCACTACGAATTCATTAATCAAGACACTTTGATTAAGTCCATTCAACCAGCTATGAATCCATCTAATATATCCTCCATTATCCAACCCACATTTCTCCCTCTTGTCCAAAATACTATCATGAATAACATCATCAAATGCCTTATTGAGCAAAAAGATTCAGTCAATCAGTCAACAAGTATTTATTAAGTATTTACCTTGAGCTGTGATATTCACTAAAAATAAAAGGCAAAGACATCAGCTGGGCGGATAGAGAATAGAGTGCTGGGCCTGGTGGGAGGAAAACTTATCTTCCTGAGTTCAAATCCATTTTAGATAGTTGTGTGACCCTGGGTAAGGCCTTATCTCTGTTTGCCTCAATTTCTTCATCTAGAAAATGAACTAGAAAAGGATAAGTCAACTCAGTTCAATATTTTTGCCAAGAAAACCTCAGATAAAGTCATGAAGAGTCAGACACAACTGAAAATAACTCAACAACACCACCACCATCAGAGTTGGCATTTTTATTTTATTTTTTAAACCCTTACTTCCCATCTTGGAATCAATACTGGGTATTGGTTCCAAGGTAGAAGAGTGGTAAGGGCTAGGCAATGGGGATTAAGTGACTTGCCCAGGGTCACACAGCTAGGAAGTATCTGAGGCCAGATTTGAACCCAGGACCTCCTGTCTCTGGGTCTGGCTCTCAATCCACTGAACCATCCACCTGCCCCATAGAGTTGGCATTTTAACAGGGGGAGACCACATGCAAAAAAATTACATATATTTACTATACATATACATATATGATAAACATTTGAAATTCTCAGGGGTAAGGCATTATATTTTCAGCCTCTCCTAGTATAGTAAGTTTATTTTCACATGATTTGTTCTTAGGGAACCCATGCTGGCTCATCCCATCCTTGGTCAGTGTTGTGCTGGTGGTTAGCAGGTTATAGAACTATTTGACCAGCTCATTAAGGGAATAAGCAAATTATTGGAAAGGCAAACACAAAGCAAGAGAGAACTGGGACATCAAAAGAGCCCAACTATAAAATCTGAGCAAAGTCCAAAGCCAGAGAGCCTGATTACAAGAAGCTAACAAATCCAGGGATTAAACAGGGAGCACAGGAAGAAATAGTCTGATTTACATGTCAGGAGTCAAAAGGCCCCTGGAATCCAACTGAAGCAGGAAGGGAAAACAACGCAGGAGGTAGCCCTGTCAGATGACAATTTGCTTCACTCAGGGATCTGCGGGAAAGAGCATCATTTTGTGACTTGTGACATGTTAACCGCACCCCCTGCTTCACGGAAGGCACTGCAGCTGTGGGCTCAGACACTAATCACCATTTCCCTTTCTAAGTACTAACAAACCAACTGTTTAATAATCTCTTCTAAAATTTAGCCAGGCTCAGTGTCAGGCTCACCATGAGATGCACTTGCTTCTCCTTTTTGAAAATGGGAGCCACATTTGCCTATTTTCCGGCACTTTGCCCATTCTTCCGGATTTTTTCCAGGGCTCACCAGCAGCACTTCAGCGACTTCATCTACAAAGTTCTTTCAGTATCTTGGGATGTCACTCATCTGGGTCAGGAGGCTTGAACTCATTTAAAACAGCTATCTGCTCTCCTCACTTATCTTGGACTTTAGTTCCCTCTTAAGCTTGTTTGTTCTTCTATTTCCAGCTCATTTTCTTTCCCAGATCATTCTCCTCATTAGGGAAGACTGAAGCAATTGGGTTGGTTTCCTTCTTTAAAAACTCAATCACAGACAGCTCATAAAGGCAAGACTTTTTTCTATCCGTTTCTTGACTTCTTTTAAGCTCTAGCTAAAATCCTACCTTCCAAATGAAACCTTTCTTTGATGTTATTTAGTCGTGTTAGACTCTTCATAACCCCGGGGACCATTGCTATCCAAGGGGTTACTGGAGTGTTTTTTTTTCCTTTTCTAAAGCAACCAGAGGTTCAGTGACTTGCACAGGATCTCACAGATAAGAAGTGTCTGAGGCCCAATTTGAATGCAGTTATTCCTGACTTCAAGCCCAGTGCTCTTTTTTTTTTAATAATTGAAAATTTTTATTTAATTAATTAATTTAGAATATTTTTCCATGGTGCCATGATTCGTGTTCTTTCCCTCCCCTCCTTGCACCCCCCCCCCCATAGCCTAAATTCCACTGGGTTTTACTCATGTCATTGATCAAGACCTATTTCCATATTATTAATATTTGCACTGGGGTGATCTTTTAGAGTCTACATCCCCAATCATATCCCCATCGACTCATGCGATCAAGCAGTTGTTTTTCTTCTGTGTTTCTGCTTCTACAGTTCTTTCTCTGGATGTGGGTAGTGTTCTTTCTCAAATATTCCTCTGGATTGTCCTGGATCATTGCATTGCTGCTAGGAGAGAAGTCCATTACATTTGATTGTACCACAGTGTATCAGTCTCTGTGTATAAGGGTCTCCTAGTCCCAGTGCTCTTAACCACTGAGCCACAGCTGCTTCTAGATCCCCCCTTAATATTAGTTCTTTCCTTCTGTTGATTATGTCCGATTTATCCCATCTATTGTTTATACAGAGCTGCCTTCATGTCTCCCCTGTTAGATTGTGCTTATCTAAGAGCAGAAACTGTTTTTGTTTGGGATTTTTTGATGCAATTTTTGCCTTTATTTATATTCACAGCCTCTAGCATAGACAAGATTCTTAATGAATACATATTGACTTAATTTTACTTGACTCCTTGAAGGTAAGAACTATCCCAGCTTGTATTTGTATCCCCAATTCTTAGCAAAGATCTGGGTCCTGACTGACTGTTCCAAAGAGGTCCACAAATGGTTCTGTCCCTAGGAATAGGCAGCAGGTACACCCGATGTCCTTGCAGGAAGCCCTTTCCCATTCTCTGCCATGAGCACTAACTACTTTCTTTTCTTTCCTTCTTTCTTTCACACTCTACTTTCCTATTGCATTCATCTCTCCCTCTCTCCCCTTTCTTCTCTGCCTAAATCTACCACCTTCTATAGGCAGTAATCCCCAGGGCTCAGTATAGTGTATGACTAGGGTATGTCCCAAGGGGAAGAGAAAAAGCCAAAGGTAATGCCCTCTCAAGGAGTGCATACTGGATCTGTTTTCTAGGCACTGCTATGGTAGCTATCGCAAATGTTGCTTAGGTCCACAAGGGATGCTCAGGTGTAAAAGAGCTGTTGGACAAAAGGCAGACAAATTCAGATTGCATTGACCATTCCTGGTTCCAGAGAACATATGGTAAAGTATACTTTCCTCTTGTCAATAGAAAAATGGAAGAGCAAAGAAGGGGAGACCATAAGCGAAGAATAGTACCTATTCAAGGATAAGGTCAATTTGTCAATGAGATTTTATTTTTGTTACAAGGGAGGATTCCATAGTGGAATGATTGTAATGCAAAAAAGACATTAAAATTAAAAATAAATAAGAGCTTTTAGCCTCTTCCCTGTTCTTGTATGAATAGGTCTTATCATTTGATGATAAGGTTATAGCAACATTCCAGGTGAGACTAATCCAAAAGCTCCCTTCCAATTCTAAATCCTATGGTCCTTTAAGAAACTAAAGTTAGCATCTGAAATAGCCACAAAATATTCACCCGAGTGCTCTCTATTATGAGAAAGAATTGGGCTGAAGGACTAAGCAAGCAAATGTCACTTCGGTCATCATGACTTCTAATGCTTACCTTGCTATTAATTTGTTATGAACTAGTTACTGGATGGTACCAGAGCCTATTAATATTATCAGTACCAACAGGCCATCCTTCCCACCTTTCCAGTATAATTCTGCAGAATTAAATACAAAGCAGCACAAACCATGGCTTAAATGAATGAGCTCCCCAAAGAAAAAACCTACCCATTAGACTAGGAATCCAGGCCCAGACTAAGGTTCTGAGGTCATGATGACTTTTCTCTTGAGATATGTAGATGATAAATTACATTTTACTTAAAATAACAATAATTAATATTTTAAAAGCACCTCAAGGTTTATGAAGTAATTTACATGCTTTTTCCCATTTGCTTACCATGAATTTCTAAGTGAAGCCAATAAACCTATAGACCCCTTCTCAGGATAATGTTTTTAAATACATAAAATAAAACATCTCCATTTGCATAGGAAATAAATTCTATTAAATTAAAATGTAATCATCAAAATATTTTTAAAACATGTTTATGGATTTTGGATTAGGAACCCTTGATGTTACAGGCACTATGGTGCCCATTTTACAGATGAGGAAAGAAGCTCAGAGATGTTAAATGATTTTTCCCAAGGGTTACACAGCTAGTAAATATTGGAGAAATTATTTGAACCCTGATCTCTCCTGACTTCAAGGCTACCACTCTTTCTACTTCATTCTGGTAAGAAATTTATCCTACTCCAAAGAAAAACAAATTTGGAGGTTTAGGTCACAGAGTTTATTTTGTTCATTTGTTTATTCATTTTGGCACAACCTGACACCTGTCAAAAAAAAATGAATAAATATGTGCTGTGATCCAAGCATCGAAATTTGTTTTCCCTTGGACAGCAATGGTTTTTTTCTCTCATTTCTAAAGTCTCTGGGAGGAAGACCTGAAATCAATATATTCAATGGGATCATTCAGCAAGCCTCCCAATTATGAACACTTATTAGCAAAACTTGCCTGTGTGAGGTCTCCTGCCCAATACAAGCCCAGAGTAAATGTACCACAGTTTTCAGCTGTCTGGAACACTCTGAGGTGCCTTTCTCAATATTCATTTCTCTGTGCAGCTAAGTGTATTCTCAGAGCTCAGATGGTATTCTTCTATATCTTTTATCTTGATCATCCTGCATCCTATTGTCTCAGGTGCCTCCTACTTGTTAATTGCTTCTCTGATAATTGTCGGAAAAGAACATTCCTTTGAAACACAGACCCATCTGATCTCTACCAAATTACCCTCCAAAAAACTATGATATAACACCTCAGAATGAATTCTGGAGCAGCATAACCCATAAAAAGATAGGATGAAGTCATTTTTCAGCCCAGAACAACTTAGAAAGCTGGTATGAGGGTAGAGCACAAAGCAGCACACTAGAACAGAGGCCACAGCAGCAATGGACCTTCTAGAACTCTGAGCTACAGATAGTAAGTGGGATGAGACAACTGCACAGAAGGAGATTACAGGAGTCCCTTTGTTTGCTCTGGATGCAAGACTCTTATTGCACTGCCCATAAGCAGATCCAGGCAACAGTCCTGGGGCGAGGTTTCAGGGTGAGGAGGAGCACTAGCACAAATCAGTGCTTGTGACCACAGGGGAGCAGGGGACTCTGGTCACAGTTCCAAGGGAAAAAGAGTGCTTGGGTCCTCACAGAACACTGCACAGGCAAGAAAAGGATTAAACACACTTCTCCTTACATCATACCACCTAAGGAGACGTAAAAGCAAATAGATCCCCTGAGCCAGTTCAGAAAACAACTGCACAAAGTACCTGAAGCTTTCATCAGTGTTCCCTTCACTATTGTTACAGAGTCCAACTTTAACAATTTATTTTTAAATTAGAAGAAATGAAAGTGCTGAGAGACAAAGAAAACAAAAACAAAACTCAGAAGACAATAAAGTTAAAGCTGCTACAATCAAAACCTCCAAGAAAAATATAAATTGCTCTTTAACCCAAAAATAATTAATGGAAGAGCTCAAAAAGGATTTTAAAAATAGAATCAGAGGTAGAAGGAAAAACTGGAGGAAAATAAGAGTGATATAGGAAAATCATGGGAAAGAGTCAACAGCTCGATAAAGAAGGCACAAAAAATACTAAAGAAATTAATATCTTAAAAGACAGAATGGACCAATTGGTAAAAGAGGGACAAAAATCCAATGAAGAAAATAACTTTTTAAAAAAGCAGAATTGGGCAATAGAAAAAATACACAAAAAAAGTCATTGAGAAGAACTTCTTAAAAGACAAATTGACTGTATAAAAAGAAGTACTCAAATTCACTGAGGAAAAGAACTCTTTACAAAGTAGAATAGGCCAAATGGAAAAGGAGGTACAAAAAAAGGCTCACTCAAGAAAATCATGCCTTAAAAATTAGAATTAGGCAAGTGGAAGCTAATGAACCCATGAGATATCAAGAAATAATCAATGTCAAAAGAATGAAAAAAATAGAAGAAAATGTGAAACAACTCAATGGAAAAATAATTGACCTAGAAAATTAATCCAGTCTAAAATTAAAAAATAAATATAAGAATTATTGGACTACTTGAAAGCCATTATCAAAAAAAAAGAGGTCAGACATTATCTTCCAAAGAAATTATCAAGGAAAACTGCCCTTATGTTATAGAACAATGAGAAAAATAGAAATTGAAAGAATTCACCAATCACCTCCTCACAAGGATCCCAAAAGGATTATTCCCAGGAACATTACAGTCAAATTCCAGGACTCTCAAGTCAAGGAAAAATATGGCAAATGGCCTAAAAGAAACAATTTAAATATTGTGGGATCATAGACAGGACAACATAATATTTAGCAGTTGCTACATTAAAGAAAAGTCCTTGAATATAATATTCCAGAGGGCAAAGGATCTAGGACTTCAACCAAAATCACTTACCCAGCAAAACTGAACATAATCTTTCAGGGGGTGGGGGAATGGGTATTAAATGAAATAGAGGACTTTCAAACATTTCTGATGAAAAGATCAGAGCTGAATGGAAAATATGGCTCTCAAATACAACTCAAAAACACAAAAAGGTAAATAAGAAACAGAAATCAAAAGACATTTGAAAAATATTAAACTATATACTTCCTTACATGGTGAGATGATTCTTGTGACTCCAAAGAATTTTATTATTATTAGGGCAGTTAGAAGGAGTATACATAGACACAGGGCAATGATATGATATTTTTTTAAAAAAATTAAATTTAGGCATGAGAAAGAGGAATGTATTAGGAAGAGGAAGAAGGGAAAATAGAATAGGGTAAAATATTTCATGTAAAAAATGGTATGAAAGATCTTTTACAAAGGAGGGGAAGATGGAGGATGTGGGGAGGTGAACATTTGAACCTTACTTTCATCAGAAATTAGCTCAATGAGGGAAGAACATATACAATCAATAGGGTATAGAAATCTATCTTATCCTCTAAGAAAGTAGGATGGAAAGAGGATAAGAGAAGGAAGGTAAGGCTGATAGGAAAGAGGGCAAATTGGATAAAGAAGTGGTCAGATGAATAATATGGAAATAGATTTTGAACAATGATACGTGTATAACCTAGTGGAATTGCTTGTCAGTGCCAAGAGAAAGGAGGGAAGAAGGGTGAGAAAAATCATGAATCATGTAACCATGGAAAAATATTATAAATTTAAAAGTAGCCAGAAACTAAGCTGTGATAAATAGGGTGGAAAGTAATATTCAGTAATCATAATGATGCAAAATTTTTTACAAATCTCTAAAAAAGGTCTCATTTCTCAAATACATAGAGAAATGAGTCAAATATATAAGAATATAAGTCATTTCCCAATGAATAAATGGTCAAAGTATATGAACATGCAGTTCTCAAAATTATTAAAATTATCTTTAGTCATGCCAAAAATGCTCTAAATCTCTATTAATTAGAAAAATGCACGTTACACTCCACATCTATCAGATTAACTATTATTACATAAAAAAAATGACAAAACTTGGAGAGGATGTGGGAAAATTGAGACACTCATGCACTGTTGGGGGAGTTGTGAACTGATTCAATCATCTGGAGAACAATTTGATCCAATGCCCAAAGGGCTATAAAACATTATCTATTTGACTCAGATATATCATTAAAATTGTATCCCAAAGAGGTAAAAAAGGGGGAGACCTATATGTACAAAAATATTTAGATTAGCTCCTTTTGAGGGGGCAAAAAATTGGAAAGTGAGGGGATATCCATCTAGGTATATATAGATACAATTCTTGTATGTAATTATAATGGAATACTATTGTGCTATTAAAAATGACAAAAAAGGAGTTCATAAAAACCTACATGAAGCTTAAATGGACTGAAGCAGAATGAAATAATCAGAACAAGGAGAACACTGTCCATAGTGACAGAACAACTATGAATAACTTAACAATCTAAAACTACCCCAAAGGACTCAAGTTAAAAAATACCATCTACCTCCACAGAAAAAGAACTGATAGAGTCTGAATCCAGACCAGGCAAACTTTTCTCACTTGCTTAATTTTTTTTTTTATTTGAGTTTCTTTACACAAAAGAATTTATCGAGAAAAATATTTTACATAATTGCACATGTAAACTCTCTGAATTTTCCTACCATCTCAAGAAAAGATTGGGGGGATGGAGAGAGATAAAGGGAGAGAATTCAAGACTTGATATTCTTTGAAAAAATATTAGAAATTGTTTTTATATTTAATTGGGGAAAAATAAAATAAAACATTTTAATTGATACAGTAATTATCTTTTAGCTTTCCTGATAATTCATAAGACTCTGCCCTCTAACACAAGGTAGTTGTGTCTAACTTTTCTTTCCTAATTCAGAACAGGAGGAGATAAAGTTTTGGTTTGGTTTATGTTCAGAAAAGATGTTCAACTCTGATTTTCTGACAAAACTTTCTCCAAACAGACAGACCCCCACATACACATACACACACATATGCCCACTCTTCACACCAGCATCACTGCCACCCTCCCCAAAGTCTATCCAGTTATCTCTAAGCACATTGCAAAATGCTTAAAACAAAATCAATCTTAACTCACTATAATTTTTATCTAACTATATGCCAACAATCTAGCCCTTGATGTATATTACAAAATAAGCAAGGTGTTGAAATTCAAAAACATTCAGGAAGCACTGCTTTAATGAATTCCAGGATAGAATGTTAAATCTCTGAGCTGGAGTTACTGCAATCCATATCTACAATACATTTCCACAATGACTCACCTTTGTATTGTCACTAATTTACATATTTCACCTACTCTCCTTCCAAATCGTGAGGTCAAGAAATGTCTTTTTCTGTCCCCAGTTAATATGTTGCTGAGCTCATTAGCCTTAACACATTTAACTTATTGGCTTTAGGAATGCTTAGTGATTTCAAAGGGGGGGGGGGTAGAATAAGGTAGATGTTTTTCCCAGATGCCTGCATGCCCAGATCACAACTTCTAACCTATAAACTTGCTCTGCCTCTTCGCATCTTGCAAAAGAGCTATCTGTCTATGATCCTATTTATGAATGTTTCTTATCCTATAAAACCCCAGTGGCTCATCTACTTAAGGTAAGACTCTCTGGGTGCAAATTATTCTTAAAAGTAAAGTATTTGGGCAAATGAATGAAGTATAAACATGACATATACTCCATACCATTGGGATCCAGTCATGCTCTCAACCATCATAAAATTCTTCTATGTCCCAAGGGTGTAAGGAAAATAGGAAAAGAAGGATCGTGGGATTATAAATCTAGAGCTGTTAAAGACCATCAAGTTCAACCTGCTCAGCTGATGAAAATCAACTCAGATAATGAAACTGAATTAGGTTATAGGACTTTGCCCAAGGTCACAAGGCAATGTCACAGGCAGAATTCAAACCCAGATAAGGAAGGGAAGGGAAGAGAAAGCATTTAAATCACACCCATTCTCAGAACCTGAAAAAAATTATTCCAATGGCTACAAATTAAATTGTCAAACCAATCCATGCTTACTTCAGAAATTCTGAAGTTTTTCAGATTCAATTCCTTTCCCTATCACATTCTTTTTGTGAGAAAGCATATAACTATATCCCTTGCAGAATTAAAATTCTTATCCTTTGAAGAGTTAACTTGAAAACAAAATGCCTATAATACAAGGTTGGTACCAGGTCGGCAATAATAGTGGAAGAGTTGAAGAACGAAAGGCAGATTGAAGAGGAGAGAGGAAAAGGACAGATATCCTGGGAAATGTAGGTGAAGTAAAAACAAAGATTATCCATAAAATTTATTTAAAAAAAAAACATAAGAAAAACTGAAAACGGGAACGAGAAGGTCACCAGCCATTGCCTGTTTAGACATAGACAACTAGCAGCTCTCCAACTTCTTTTCTATTCTTTCAGTCCCTGAACAAGTCTACTCAATCCTGCTACAAGGAAAAGACTTATTGAGAACAATGGCTCAAATGATGAAGAATCTCCCACATTAGAATAGGGACTGTTCTACCCCTGGGGTCTGATTCAACAGAGCTATTAGAGTGCATAGACACCCCCCCAAATGTCAAAGGAAACCACAAAACCACACAGGGAAATGTAAATCTACCTACAGACAAAAGTACTCAAAGACTCAGGATAAACAAAAATAAATGATACCTTGGCCCCAGAAGGGCCAGGCTTATTATAAAAAAAATTTTAGAGGATTTACCCCAAGAGTGAAATTACCAGTTAACCCTGAAATGGATTAAGTCCTACATCTAGCCATCATCCACTGAGAACCTACTATGTGCAAGATACTGCAGTAGATGCTATGAGAAATAAGACAACCAAATATCAGTCAAATAACTATTAATATGCCTCCTTCATTTCACATGAAAGTCATCAGCATAGGGGTGATA
Source organism: Monodelphis domestica (assembly GCF_027887165.1). Taxonomy (NCBI): domain Eukaryota; kingdom Metazoa; phylum Chordata; class Mammalia; order Didelphimorphia; family Didelphidae; genus Monodelphis; species Monodelphis domestica. The sequence goes on from NC_077230.1 coordinate 149,450,686, forward strand.
GTTGAAATCAAAGGATTGAATAAATTCATTAAGGGAGAGGACATATAGAGAGAAGAGACAAGGGTCAAGGACAAAGCCTGAATTGAATGTTAGAGGAAGGGAATAAGGGAAAAAAGCAAAGAACAATGGGAAAACAAAAAGAGAACAGAAGCCAAAAGAGTACAATGTCACAAAAGCTTAGAAAGTAGTTTTGAGAATAAACAATGTGTCAAATGTTACAGAGAGAATAGTTCTAATAATGTGCATTCATATAGCACTTTGAAGTTTACAAAGTACTCTTCTTTTCAACAACCCTGAAACTAGATAATAAAAGCATTATTTTTCCCATTGTATTGATGAAGAAACTAAGTCTCAGCACAGGTAACTGACTAAATTAGTATTCTATCAATAATAAGAGTCAGTCATGATAATGGTTTCTGCACTCATAGGCCTTAGTCTCATAGAGGGATATGAAGTACAGATGGGGTCATTTAAAATAATGTATAATCTTGAATTTAGGTAACTGAAAACTAAAATATAATGTGAAGAACCAGATCATGGTCGGGGTGGGGGTGGGGGGTCATAACTCAAAGTGAGATCTTTTGATTCCATGTTCAATGCTCTCTCTCCTATATGTTACCTTGCAAAGAATAAGAACTGTTTGAAGGCTAGAGGGCTTGTTGCAAGGTCATTTCCCAATCCTCTAGAGACTTGCTATAATATTGTCCCATAGAACCCATAGAACATCATTCAGCACTAGGGGGTAGGTGATTTCTGTTAAATCAAGTCTGTCTCCCTGTTACTTCAATAAAAAATAACTTTGGAAAGAGCCTAGGTACATCCTTCTTGCACCAGATTCTTTACCTTGCCATTATTATTATCATCTTGTATTTCAATAAGATCTCCATGCATTTACATAAAAAGGAACATGACAAGGTATTATTATTATTATTATTATCCTAAGTGAGATTCAGATAGCAACATCATGAAAGCCTAACCTGAGAAAAGCTCCGACCAGAAAAGAGTCCAGGCAAACAAGGGTCAGTGGAATCTGAATTATAAAACATAAGAGATTTGCTGAGGGGTTTGATGTTCTAAGGAGAGGGCGTGCATTGCCCAGAAAGTATATTTAAAGCTGAGAGATTTATCCACAGAATCATAGTATTGAAAGGAATTTCAGATGCCATCTGGGCTAATCTGACCCTGCACAAAAATTCCCAATACAACCAATTTGAAAAGTAGTTATCCGGGGAAGCTGGGTAACTCAGTAGATTGAGAGCCAGGCCTAGAGACAGGAGGTTCTAGGTTCAAATGTGACCTCAGACACTTCTCAGCTGTGTGACCCTGGGCAAGTCACTTGACCCCCATTGCCTTAAAAAAGAAAAGAAAAGTAGTTATCCAGCTTTCACTGAGAACTCACTATCACCCAAAGCAATCCAAAACACTTTGGAATAGCAAAAACTATAAGAAAATGTTTTCCTTATTTCAAGACTAAATCTGTTATGTCAGCCTCTCCCTATTGCTTTGGGTTTTGCCTTCTGAAGAAAAGTAGAACAAATGTAATTTCTCTTTCACATGAGATTCTTTCAAATACTTTGACTACTATCATATCCTCCTGAAGTCTTCTCTTCTCTAGGCTAAGTATCCTCAGATTCTTCACGGCATGATCATTCTTATTGTAAAATCCAAAGGCCCTTCTGGATACTCTTTAGCTTGTCAATATCCTTCCAAAAACATAGCACCTAGTGCTGGACATAATAACCCATATGTGGTCTAACCAAGTCAGGTGACAGAGTGGACTATCACTTTCCTCATTTTGGAAACTGACTCTCAATTCAATCTGTAGAAATAAAATTTTGACTTAAAGACTATAGTGCTTTTCTTCCACAATTCTAAGATTGCCTTGGCTCTTGTGGCCATCATATTTCATTGTTAACTCACAGGGCACATATAATACACTAAAACGCTTGGGACTTTTCTGATATATTGCTTTTTAGCCATGTAGCCACCAAACTTCACTTGAAGTTGATTTTTTCAGTCTTAGTTTAAGATTTCCTATTTGTCCCTCTTCAATTGGGTCATTTTTAGATTCTGCTCAATTCTCCAGTATGTCAAAGTCTTTTTCAATCCTGATTATGCTATCCAATGTCTTGAACTTTTGTTATTTCAGAATTTGATAACCATGCCATCTAATGCCTTTATCGAAGTCATTGATCAAAAATGTTAAACAGGTGCAAGCATTGAGCCCTGGAACACCACACTAGAAACCTCATTCCATTTAACTATCAAGTAGTCCTTCATGACCACTCTTTGGTTCAGCCTTTCAAACAATTCTGAATCATTCTATTGATTTTTAATGACTATCCCACATCTTTAGATCCCTCTGACATGACCTTTTCTTGACAAAGCCATACTATCTCTTCATTTTCACGATTTATTTTTCTATATGTCCACAAACCATTCTTCCTTTTTTTGTATATCTATTGTTTTTACAATACCCTCAGTTCCAAATATAGTTTTTTTTTTTGAGCAAACATCTTATTTAAAGGGAGAAATGATCCTTTAAATGCTGGGGAAAAAATGTTGCATTAAAAGGTGCTGTATCTCTTTGAAAGTCTTATTTAGGCTATGCACTATGATACATTTTAAAGAATTAGACAAATTGCATTTTGCTTTTTAACATGCCAGTGCTTTTCTGATTGGCCACTGAAGGATTTTAGTTTAGTAGCCATTCAAGTGCTGCATTAGTAAAGAGTATCAGTTCAACGGAATGCCTCACACTTAAAATGTTTGTAGAGCACTGATTACTTGCTTTATGTTGTTATAGTAGCCAAATAATGCATTTTCTCAACCCCAAAGTTCTGTCAAGTTTTCATCAAGCATTTTCTTCTGGGTACCTTTTTTTGCATAGGAAAAAGTGTATAAACTTGTAAATTGTAACTCAGACTTTTTTGTGAGGGTGTTGTGTTTGATTTCTCTTTGGTATTTTTGGGGTTGTATGGTTTCTAGGGGAGTTTGTGTGGGGGCAGGGGTTGTATGTTTTAATTTTATATATATATATATATATTGGTGTTTTATATGTTGAGAGACTTGTTCACAATGGATCAATGAACCATCTTTTTTGCAGTCAGTCTTGCTAAAAAGAAAGGTTTCTTTTTGATTTCAAGAAAAAAAAAACGGTGTCCTACACCGGTAGTGTTCCACCTCTTTAAGTAATGAAGGAAACATTATACCTCTAATACTATGTTTTAGAATTGCACTAGGAATTAAAAATCAGGCTTCCCAGCCTGTAACTTAAAAATCATTCTCTGCTGAATTTTTCCAATTAGAACTTTTGCCTCTCTCCAATCCTATAGCAACACTGCTATTCTCTCCTATCTTCCAGCTATCACTAGAAATATCTCAACGATCTCAGCTGCAGGTTCATTTCATTCTCTAGGGGATAGTTTCGAGCCTGATGACTTGAATTTCTCAAGAATTGCTAAGTGTTCATTTAATATCTCTCTACTCATCTTGGATTTCACATCTCCATTAACCATTTTTGTTTTATCCAAACCAGGTTGAATATTATCCTCTTTGGCAGAGGAAACTGGAGCATAAAACAAATCGAACAGCTCTGTCTTCTTTTCTTCATCTGCTATCAGTGTCCCTTCAAGCCCACATACTAGGTCTTGCTTTCCTTGCTTTCCTTGACTTTCTGTGCTTCAACTTAGTTCAAGGAGGAAATGTCAGACTAAGTAAATCTTATTAGCCAAAGACCAAACAAAATTTATGACCTAAAGTCTTTCCTGGAGTCTGGGACACTTGCTTTTTCTCACAGGTGACAATCGATCTCCTTTGTCTATGCCTTTCCTCTCCTCACCTTTGACTCTTAGAATATTCTAGTTTCCTTCAAACGGAAGGACCAATCCCTAACTGAAACTTGTCCTGATATCCTGCCTCCACCAACTGCTAGTGCCTCTCCAACCCCCCAGCCCCTCACCCCCGATTATCTTGCATTTATTTTGAAGAAAGGAGTTATTTCATTTTGTATTCAGTGCCTTGAGCAGTTATTACATAAAAGCTTGGTTATTGGTTGGCTGGTTGAGGACTGATTGAAATATTGGTCTATATCCAAATGGTAGAACCAAAGTTAAAATAAAAGGCAAAACTATTCAACAGTGGGATAGTGTGTTGCTGACTGGGATTAATTGTATTTGCAAATCCCTTAGAATATGAAAGCATTAGGAAGTGATAGCAAGATATATATTTTAAAGCATCAACAGTTTTTTTTAAAGAAAATAACATCTACAACAGTGTCAGTAAATGTATACAAACCTCACTTTAAATTTATTTATAAGAAAGGTGAAAGTGACTCCCAAATGCTGCCTATTCCAATGTGGTAGAAGGTATTTTTTTCCCCTAGTATCTGTTTTTATCAAGACACCTAAATCTATTGACATGCTTCCACAGTCAGGTAACTAGTGGGGAAGGGCAGTAACCTGTATCTTTCTCAAAACTACATGGAAAATTACTTCAATTACACATTGCCGGTGGAGCCCTAACTTGAATCTGCTTCATCCTTGAAGAACAAGGGTGTAGGGTCTCTAATACTGCCACTCCTCCCCTTACAAGGCAACAGAAAACAAAATATAGCCCCAGAGTAACTTGGGTCTGCCAAAATATTTGGCTTAGCCATTCCCACCAGGCTGGCTGACCACCGGGTCCAGCCCCACAGCATGCTAGAACTGGCACAATCAAAGAAAGGGCCTGGGCTATAAGTGAGGCAGCTGTGGTGGCTGCCACCACCTTCTTCCAAGTCTATAAAGAGAGCCAAACATCTCTTTTCCATACACTGCAGGCCCAAGCGCACACCCTTTTGTATTTAGTAAAATAGTAGTCACAATTGCTTTGGGGTTGCCAGCTTTCTGAAATCCTGTTGGTATTCCAAAGCTCCTACCACACCGCACCTTTTAGCTACCACTAAGATCTAGCCTTAAAAGAAAGCAATGATGAATTCCAATCAGTTTAATTAAAGAAATATTTTATTAAGCCTCCACTATGTTCAAGATACTCTACTAGGGGCTCAGGACATAAAGTGAAAAGAAACAGTCCCTGTTCTCAAGGAGTGTGCATTCTGAGGACATCTAGGACCATAGCAGCATAGATTTAGAGTTGGAAAGGACCTTTGATATTACTTAACACACTGCCCTCCACACATTTTACAGTCATCTAAACTGAAACCTCTGGAGATTAAATGACTTAACCATGGCTACACTGGTAATGACAAAACTAAGATTTGAACCTAGGTCTTCTGGTTACAGATCCACTTAAATGGGAACCAAAGTGTGTGGGTCTGCTCCTCTCCAGAATACTGGTGACAATAAAAGTCTCAAAACCAAATACTATAATAGAAAGCTGAACATATATATATATATATATATATATGCATATATATATATATGTTTTTATTTATTTATTTAAGGTTCTCTGAAGACCTTCAGTGTCATCTGAAAGTTAATAATCTAATATCTCCCATGTGGTTTTGCTATGTGCTATCCGTAAACTACTAAGGGCTTTGAATTCTGTATTTCCAGTGGGAAGCTTCATGGGCAGAAATTCCCTGGTGTAGTTTGGTACATGATTTAGATTTTTTTAGTTGTGCTGACTCAGAAAAAGTGATCCAAAACTCTTTTTGTGTCTACTTGTTTGTACAATTCCCAAACTCAAGCATCCTGGGTGACTGACTTAAGGACTTTGAATGTTCACAAACTATTGATCTAGAAGGTTTTCCCCGAGGATATGAAGCATAGCACAAAATCAACTCGCAGGCTCCCTATGGCATCCTCAAAGATGGCTGTATAATATTGCTTGGATTAATATGGGTCTGTTTTGTAGCCTCACTTCATTCCTTTGATGACAGGAAATGGCAAGGATTGTCACTCAACTGGCTAAATGTATAAAATGTAATGAATTTCACTACACACTTAAATTAACTTAGCATCTGCCGGGATCTACCTTTCCTAATGAAAAGAAATATTCTAGAAAGATTAGCAAATATAATACAGTGGTCTAGGCTTTCTTTTCTCTTCTACTCAGAAAGCATTTTTAAGCCTCTACTATTTGTATGTAAGTATATATATATATATATATATATATATATACATATATACTGTGTACTATAGGCTGAAGTTACAAAGAAAGAAAAAAATGGACCCTTAAAAAAACTCACTATAAAATGTTATGGACTAAATTGCACCTGTGATTCTGAAAGGGGAAATGTTATCTTATTGAATAATCATTATTCCAAAAGTATTACCTTTTTTCAATGCTACAGAGGCTCAGAAATTTCCATAGTGTGTTTAAAGTTTGTGTTTAAAGATGGTAATGATAGTGCATTTCTCGGAGTTCTAGGAGAAACAAGATCAGATACGACCCTTGTCCTCACTTTACAACTTCAGCAGGAACATCAGTCCAACCTCGAGGAAACGCTAGTGGCCCCATAAGGGCTAGAGTACTGCACCATGTTAGGCACCGAGATACTTGATTCATACAGAGTTAAGCCTTAGGGACCATCACCTCTAATAAGAGGGCTATTCTCTTTTGCTCGTTAAATTCACACACACACACACACACACACAAAACACTTCAGGATGATTTTACTGATAACTTAGATTATGGCTTGTTTCTAGGATTACCCTACAAAGAGGGAATTAAAAGGATTCATTATACACTATAAACCAGTTATGGGGTAAATAATTTATTCCTATGCACAAAAGTAATGCTAAGTATAAAAGATAAACAGCATACCCAAACAGGATTCAGTAACTTAATCTGTAACTTGTGTTACAATCTGCTGAGAGGTTAATATTTAAACATTGGCAGAACACAAAGTGTTTTGTCAGACTGTTACTTAGGAATTTTATGTTTCCCCCCAGTTTTACACTGTCCAAATAACTACCGGAACATGTCTGCTCTTGAAGCAGTTAGTCTTAATTAGAGTAATCCTCTTCTCAATGGTCACCATCCCCAAGCACGGGAGTGGTTACTGGGGACTCCTCTTCTCCTATTTATATTTAGATCTAACCCAGTGGTACCTCCAGATGTCTCAGACTCGCAGGGCTGCAGCTCTTGGGTCAGTGTTAGAACAACTTTCTAAATTAGACATCTAAAAAAATAGTATGGAATGCAGTGAATTCCAAGTTACTACAAGTATTAAGAGAGGTTTGAACTGTTATAGTTAAGAATGATCTGGTTAGGGGAAGCAGCTTAAAGCAGATGATTCCAAAGTCCCTTCTGGTTGAAAGATATTATTATTCTTCACCAGGTCCAAGGACTTTGCAAATTTGAGGTTTTCAATGTGCTTCTTTGAGTCTTAAAGAAAAAATCATATCCATCAATCAATCAGCTAATATTTACTGAGTGATATGTGTCTAGGGCTGTGCTAAGTACTATAGAAATGGAGCATGGGTCAGGAGAAGGAGAAAACAAGTATCCTCGTCCCATTTTTAGATACTTCTTATCTCTAACTTAGAAAGTTATCTTTATTGATCTAAGCTCTGCTTCCTTAAGAATTCCATTCTTTGATGCTTGATCTGTCTTCTGGATTGATACACTAGAAACTTAATCCTTCTTCCAAGCAATAGACCTTCACACCAAGTCTTTAAGTCTTTTCTTCCCCAGGTTATCTCTGGTGAATCTCGAATTCAATTTCTGTCTGGGCAGAAATCAAGCCATAAGGGTAATACCATAAGGTTCCCTGGGATAGAAAATGGTATTCACTAGAAGGACTTGGGTTTGACTTTCTTTCTAATGACTCCAAATTTGTTTCTTTTGAAGGCGAGAACCCTCTCTGGGAGCCAAAAGTTGCATCTTATGAATTGGGGGATAGAATAAGGTTCACTAAGATGTAAAAGGTTCAGATACTCATATGAGATTATTAACTGGTAGAACTTCTAAAAACTATTTGTCAGGGACACTGCTTTGGACTCTGGGTAATTTTAAGTCACTGGTCAAGAAACTCTGAAAAGAGGACAAGTGATATATTCAGTGAGTTGTCTTTTGAAGTAGAGTTTTCCTATCCTGAATTAGAGATATTCCACAGTATCCACAATATCCTGAGTTGATTAATAGAGATTGAAAATATTTAGAGGGAAAGTATTGCAGGTTGATGAAGGAAGTTCCCTAAATAACTTGAAGTTATAAGGAAGTTAAGGAATTGTGTGTGTGTGTGTGTGTGTGTGTGTGTGTGTGTGTGTGTGTGTGTGTAGAGAGAGAGACTTATAAGGAAGCATATCTCTCTATGAAAAATGTGGTGATGCCAATTGGCACCTATTTAAGAAGATTGAAAATTTCCTTAAGCCTCATCAATTAGAAATTAATTAATTGTCCTATACATGTAAAAAAAGTGTCCACCAAAGAGTATTCCCATTTTTATAAGAGACATCTTAAAGTACAAATTAGGAAACAAAAACTCAAGAGTGAACTTTCATCCCTGAGGGATTCCTCTTCATCAAAGCAAACAATCAGAGACTGACTAGTCCCTCTTTCAGCTCAAAATATGTAGTATTGAGGGGCAATAATGGAATAACTAGAATTTCTGGAACTTGAATCCAGCCATGGAGAGGCAAAGACAAAGCCACCATTGCAATTACACATATTATCAACCATTTTGGTCCCAGAGTACAATGTGGCTCAGTCTTTATGTATGTCATAAATTATGCTGTACCACATTTATGTAATGTATTAATTCAATTTCAGTATTCCCTGAAATTCTGCTGACCATGAAATATTATTTCAGTCAAAATATGTTGCCTAATAAAATTAAGTGACATGCACAAAATAATTTTTTAAGTTCCTCCTGTGATCTCCAGGTAAGAAGAAATATTTGACTCAATGACAACCTCTAGTTTCATAAATAGATAAAATAAATATTAACTTAAATATGAGTAATTTCAAGTTTATGGGAATATTTTAAAAGTATGAGTTGTTAATAAAATGGATTTCAGACCAAAGCCACAGAATTCTCAAATATTACAACTATGATTTATCCAGAAAATACATATTCACATTAACAGCTATAAATTAGTAAGCAGTCAACAAGTATAGGAGGTGGGGAGGGAAGGGAGGCAAGAAGAGACAAGGAGTTGGAGTTGGGAAGGGTGGGGAGGATAATTTAAGAAAGGTCTCATGGAAATAGATTTTTATTTTTAAACCCTTACCTTCTGTCTTAGAATCAATACTATGTATTGATTTCAAGGTACAAGAGTGGTAAGAGCTAGGAAATGGAGGTTAAGTAACTTGCTCAGAGTCACATGTCTAGGAAATATCTGAGGTCACATTTGAACCCAGAACCTCCCTTCTCTGGACCTGGCTCTCAATCCACTGAACCACCTAGCTGCCTCTATGGAAATAGCTTTTAAGGTGAACTTTGAAGGAAATTAAAGATTTTGACCAGTACTTAGCATAGGGCTTGATAGATGGAGTGATGAAATAAGGGAGATATGCATTCTGAGCATGAGAACAGAGAACTTATGCAAAAACATGGAGACTAGAGGTGGAATATAATGTGCAAAAGAAAACAGGGATGTATATAGCTTCCCAAAAGATCTGGATTGGCCATTTAGATGGTTGCAATTTCCCTGCATAAGTTGAAATCTCTGCTTTGCTTTGATGGTATTCCTATAAACTAGACCAAAACACTAAATACTGAATTTTTTCCTTTAAAAAAGAAAAAAAATTCCATATGAGTAGCCTTAAGTATTAGGTATTTGATAGAGGCAGTGAATAGCAGTGAATATGTCTATATATTTTCCAACCTTCCATTTTTTGAAAATGAATCCATTATAATTGAAATCTAAAGAAATTAATGCATTTTTAATCAAATCAATACACATTTGCTATAACTAGTATACAATCCATTTTGAAATGAACCCAGTGTTTTTGAAAACTAATAAATCTCGCAATTCAGGAACCTTAAATTGATTGGCCCTGAACTGTATGTAATGGTTGCTAAACATATATGGGCAGTGATAAGAATAACAGAATTCAATCAAGGGTCTGATGATGCTCAAGTGGTTATTAACATCCGAATCAAATGGAGATAGAAGTAAATAGGACATTCTCAGGTTCTTAGGGATTCTTGGTAGTGGAAAGGTCATCCTCAGGCTCTTTATATCTCATACCATAAGAGGTTAAAGCTTTCATATTGGCTGACACATACTCAGCCAGCCAGCCCAATATCCTGTCTCTCATAGAAGCACCAGAGGACATTTAAGCCCAGCAGGATATCCACCTCATAAAGTCAGGGACATATGCTAAAAATATCCTTACTTTTCCTTAATAATCCATAAAACATTAGACTAGAAGGGACCTTGTAGATAAAATCTAGTTTAAATCCTTCTTTTTTTTCTAGCTAGGGAAAACTAGATACAGAAACAGAGGGTCTGAAGATGGTGGCAAAACTAGGACCAGAACTTAAGACTCCTGGATCCCATTCTAATATTTTCCTTCAAGCCAACCTCTGTGTGTGGGAAGGGGAGGATGGACAGAGGCAGGGGAGAACAATATATCTGTAGAATTTCCATTATATATGGCACAGGAGAAGGCAATATTTCTACAGTTACCAGTCCTGGATTCAAACCCAACCATTGATGATTTCTCTCTGTGTGACTTTGGGCCAAAGCACTTGACTTTCCTGGTGTAAAAGGAGGAGATTGGGCTAGATGGCTTCTAAGGTCCTTTATGGCACGTAAGCTCAGATTCTCAGAGTTATTTTTCTTTCGACAATCCTCTCCAAACATAGTTCCTTGACAAATAAAGTAGTGGGAAGAGAAAGTTTTTGAGCCCAATTTCCCTCTATCCTAACATTGATGGTCACCTAAATGTATCCCTCTTCCTAGATATAAGTCCCTCTCCTCACACTTGCTGCCCATACAACTTGCCTGAAAAATCCTTCTATTCAACAAGTTCCTTCATTGTCCCACCACTCAAAGACAAATTCATAGAATCAAATCTATAGAATATTGGAGTTGAAAGTTTCCACAAAGATCACCTTGTCAAAGCCATACCCAAAGAGAGGTTTGATTATCCCACAACAAATGGCCATCCAGTCTCTGCTTAAATACTTCCAATTACCGGAAACTTGTTATGGTCCAAGGCAGCCTATTTCACTTTGGGGCAATTCCAACTGATTTTTCCCCCTTACATAAAAACATAATCTGCCTCCCTGATATTTCTAACCATTGATCCTAATCTTCTGAAGGAAAGCAAAACAAATTCAATCCCTCTTCCACTGTTCAGTAATGCCTTCTGCCTAAGTGTTCTCTCATTTCTCTTTATTCAATTTCATTTTATGACATATTATTAGATTCAGTCTATCAGTCAACATATATAGGCAATATTGAGAGAGATCACTTTGCATTTTAATTCTATCATTCTATTCCTCCCAGTCTCATGTCATCTGTGAATCTGATGAACAAGTAGTCATACAGTAGGCAGAGCAGTGGGTATGGAGTCAGGAAGACCAGATTTCAAATTTGCCCTGACTTTGTAACTCAGGGAGATCACTTTTCTGCTTTCTTCCTCAGTTTCCTCAATGGTAAAATGGGGCTAATAATAGCACCTACCTGCAAGGGTTGTTATGAAGAGAAAATGACAAGAAGCTTGGCAGAATATCTCAAAGGTTGCATGACAGAAGATCCCTCTATATATTGATTGCCCCAAACACTTCTTAAACTTGTTGAAGAATGACATCATTAGCAAGAAAAATCAAGACTTTCTTAGCTGCTCTACTCTAAGCAGAGAGATGCTTCCAACAGTTAATCAAATAGCTGGTGTTTCTTATCTTTTCTTTACCTCCATGCCAATTTTAAAATCAGCTTCAAGAATTTCTCTTTCCTTCACCCAGTTCCTCCTTCTAGCTGGCCAGGCTATGTAATATCCTCTTACCACGATACTACTTCTATTTCCTCCCTCTGTTGACCTTCACCCAAGTGCTTTCTCTCAAACTTCAGCTTTCAGGCTCTGCATTACGCAGTGGTATCTAATCTATTCTTTTTAATATAGTCAACTTCAACTGAGAGAGTCCAATCCTGGGCCCTACCTAACCAAGTTTTCAGTTATAGGTGCAAGGACATATTTATCCCCTTTGTGTTAGCATGCTAAAACTAGGACCTAAAATTATAGAAGGGTTTCATTCTGTATTGGTGGAAGGAGTATTCACACCAATGAAATGATAAATCCCTGGAAGTTATAAGTGTTGTAGAAAGAGCACTAATTCTTGAAAGGATCTGTGTTGAAATCTGCTTTTTTATGGCTCACTACCTAAAGACCTAGACCAAATTATTTACACATTCTGGACCTCAATTTTATTAATTATAAAATAATAGGATTGGGCTAGATGGTATCTGAGTTCCATTCCAGCTCTAGCTGTGATTCTAAGTCAAAACCTTTTTTTCTCTTTATATATTGCCAATATTCTAAGTAAATATTTAAGACTCAAAGGACTATTGTTGGTCCTTACTCTTGAATATTGTCTCCTGTGAATTCCTAGGCATTTTAACTATTTTCTTTGTCCTTGTTTTACTACAATCAATAGAAATGGTAAGCCCTGGACATGAGAAATACCAAATAATCTCAGCAAGAATAAAATTACTATATTTCAACAGATGGGGAAAATAGCAAATTATGAATGTTAGAGTTATCCCTGTATTATCTGTCTGACTATAATGGGACCATTAACTCATCAGAGCTAAGATAAGACTTTTTAATGAACAAGAAAAAAAATGGCAATAAAAAAGATATGGTGTGCAATTAAGATTTAACCTTGAATTATTTAAACAAGCCCTTAAAATGGACAACAGAAATGACATTGACAACAGCTATAATATAATATATTACATATAATATATATAAATATAATAATTTCATCCTTAAGTTAAAACCACATAAATTGCTTGCTACAAATGTACTAGAGTCTAGGAATAACTTTTGACTTCTCAGAGGTATGACCACCAAAGCCAAAATAAAAACTTAAAGCACTACATAATGCTAGTTATTATTACTATTATTATTATTATATAGGCTCACCTATAGTCTTCTTATGATAGATGATAAACAATTTATTAGCAATATAATATCATAAAATGTAGCCCATTAGTGAAGGGTAGTACCAGCCTAAAGAAAGTTTGACAAAATATTCAGTGAAGGGGGCAGCTGGGTGGCTCAGTGGATTGAGAACCAGGACTAGAGATGGGAGGTCCTAGGTTCAAATCTGGCCTCAGCTACTTCCTAGCTGTATGACCCTGGGCAAGTCACTTAACCCCCATTGCTTAGCCCTTACCATTCTTCTGCCTTGGAATGAATACACAGTATTGATTCTAAGATGGAAGGTAAGGGTTTTTTAAATACATACATACACACACATATATATATATATTCAGCTAAACAAAGTTAACTAAAGGCATTCAAGTATGAAAAAAGGAAAGAAATTAAATAGTGGAAAAATAGAAACTATTTACAATCATGCCTAAACTCATTTTTCCGGCCTCATTATACTTTATACCTCCCATATTCTGGGACCCAGCCAGACGGATCTTTTCTCTATTCAACACACAACATTCATTCTCCATTCTGGGTACTTTTATACTTGATAGTAGGTGGTTCAGTAGATAGATCACCAGGTCCAGGGTTAGGAAGACTTGAGTTCAAATCTAGCTTCAGACAATTACTACCTTGTGACCTTGAGCAAGTCACTTAACCTCTGTTTGCTCAGACTCCTTATCTATAAAATAGGAATATATAGATATATATAGCTATATAACAGCACCTACCTTAAAGTGTTGTTTTGAGGATCAAATGAGATTATCATTGTAAAGTGCTTAGAACAGGGCCTAGCATATAGTAAGCACTATATAAATGTTAGTTATTATTATTAATTGCTGGCCCCTATGCCTAGAATGCATTCCTTCTTCATCTCCATTTCATATCATTCCTCTCTTTCAAGATATAGCTGAAGGAACTACCTTATAACCCACTACTTTGCATTTATTTTTATTTCTTCTCTTTATTTCTTCTGTATATTCATAAAAAGTCTATTACATGCATCTCATATATGTATATAGAATGTAAATGCATATGCTTATAGCTTATGTATGTACAGATATCATATATGTAAACACATCCTACACATACGCCTTGTGGTCTGTCCTTTTCACGTGTAAGCTTCCTGTCATTAGGTTCTATTTCATTTATTGCATTCGAATTCCCATTGCCTAGCATACATATAGAAAGATTTAATAAGTACTTTTTGATTGATTAATTGATTGATTAAATATTAGACCCAATTGTGTTTATTTTTGTTGATTATAAAAAAGCATTTGACTCCGTAGAACAAAATATCACATTACAAGACCCTTCATAGAAACGTCTTTTAGCCATAGCTAATGATCATGCAAGATTCCTTTAGAGAGAAATAACACAAGTAACCTTGTTCAATGACCTTCCAATAATAAATGTCAAGAGGCATAAAACAAGAAAGTGTTTACTCAATAAAAATATGGCCAGAATGATGGAGGACATCCAGCAGAGGGTTTAAATCAACAAGGGAATCCCTGTAGGTAATGAGGTCTAGCAGATGCTGCCATTTTGAGACAAAATTGTGTTGAAGGCATGAAGCTTCAACAAAACCTCCTAGAGGAGATCCTTAAATAGTCAAAAGAGTTTGGCCTCTGCATCCACACAGGGAAGACTAATTGGATGAAAACTGTGTCTTGCCCAAATTTTAACAAGCATATAAAGAAATATAATAGTAAATACTTAGTCACCATTATATACATCTGAAGTGGACAATATGAATGGATAATGAGATGGGTTTAAAATTGAAAAAGAGGAGAAGAGAGAGATGGATTGATTTGGAGAAATTGTTTAGCACTCTTTCTGACCTCAACCTTCCTGTAACAGCAAAGTTCCATCTTAATCCTTTTTACTGCTGTTACTGCAGAGCATCAGGACTTGGAATACCACTGGCCACAAAGAACTAAAGTTGAGCATTGCACACATGATGGAAAGGTGCAGGGTGAATGTAAGGAAGCTGCACTATGTAACCATCATGAAGCTCCAAAGTATAGCAGAAGTGAAGAGTGTCCTCAAAGAACTATAGAAATAAAAATAATAAGATGGACGGATCACATGACAAGGGAAAGAGGGACAGGTAAACTACAGGGCTCCACTAGCACCCTTTTTCTGGAGAAAGTAAGGGAGACCTTTGGCATGTTTGCTGGGTGAACTCCCTGTGGAGAACTTTGGAGAGAATTTGGATAAGAGGTGTATGAGATAGCTTATGAGTTGCATTGTTGAAAGGAGTACCCAAATCAATGAAATTACAGATCCATTTGAGTAATCTTTTTTTCTAAATCATGTCTACAAATGTCCAGGTTCAGACACTAATTAACTTTTTCTCTCCTCTTCTATTTTCAACTGAAAGCCATCTTGATTAGAATCACAAGTCTCTAGGAAAATTTCTTCCCTAGTCAAGAGCTCATTTCAAGGTCTGGTCCAGAAATTCAAAACGTATTCCTCCAAATCACCTTTTTAACCAACTGTTCGCTTCCCACATTTTTCTTTATCTTCTGAAGTCACCTGTGCATATTTATCACATCATTCTATGGAATATCGAGAAGGGTTTCTTAGTCTGAAGGGCCAATTCTATCATCTTGAATCTGTCTTTCTACACTCTCACCTCCTTAAACATTTTTAAATTTTGTTCTGCTTTCCTAAATTTTTCCTTTCTTTCATTTAAATGATTTCTTCAGTCTTCTTCCTTTCAAGAAAAACATCCATGCATAAAACCTAGAGAATAGAGTTCTCCTGGCCCTTTCATCTCTGCTCCTAGTACGGAGATGAAGCTCCATTTTTGTACATACATAGTGGTTAATTGATCCTGAAATAAATACAAACATATTGTAATCTCTTCAAGCCTCTGAACATTCCCTTTGCTTTCTATACCTTTCTGAAATGGAGATTCTCAGGTTTCAGCTAGCTCTTATAGCTGCTGTGACAAATTGCTTGCTGCACCTGTTCACAATTCAGAAGGCTCTGGTGTCAGGGACTGCTAAGAGAAGCATTTTTTCAATATTGCAATCTATTGTTCTCCTGTTATCTGCCTTTGCTTGCCCAGATATGTTTGATCTTCAGCTAACAAATTCTTGCCAATACCTTAATGCAAACAATAATTTTACTCAACTGTTTTCTGGGAAAAGTTCTTTTGAAGAAATAGAACTTACAGATCCTTATTAATTCAGCATATGTTTATTAAGTGCCTATTATGCGCCAGGCACTATGCTACGTACTAGAAATACAAAGACAGGCACACTTTTCATTCTTCCTTTCTGTTCTCTTATTGTTAGTCAGACATTTTTGTCTCAGTTTTTCCCTGTGCCACCATCTGTCATTCACCTGCTGCCACGCTGCTAAGGAGGAACCAAGGAACACCAAGAAGGCTGCATATAATGTGGCCTCAGCAAGCCATTATCATCTAGTCCAATCCGTTCCTTTGATAGATGCAGAATACATTATATATAAACCATCTATTAATTTATTCCCTGAGCTTATTCATATTTTCTGTAATACTATTTCTTGAAATGAAGAGTTCCAGAAGTTGCCTACTAGCTATTTTTTAAATTGCCTTCTTCAAATTCCAAGGAGTCTCCCCTAGTTGTAACATTCAGAGTTTGGAAAACAAACCCTTATTCACACTCTTGAAACCATTCACATTATAGACTTCAATCCTATCCCTTTCTCAGCCTTCATCGTTCTTGTGATTTGATCCAAACTGTAGACTTCTGAGGGTTTGAAGTGTTTGGAAGCCTTCTCTTTCATTTCTAGCCAAGACAAAAATAGAGAATGACATTTTGCTCTCAAGAAACAAAGTCTATTTTCTTGGTGGTTGAGACTACTGCGTTATATGGATCTTACAAATCAAATTCCGGAGGTTTTCTTGTAGGAGATAGCCTAGCACCAGACCCAGCACAACTCTCACATGGCTCTCTACTTCTGAAAGACTACTTCCCTCTATTACCAGGATCAGCAGTCTCTCAGGAATGTGATGCCAAGTTGCTGCCTCCTGTTCTTCTAATTGTATGTGGGGAAGGAATTCTGCCAGAGTAGACAACAAGCACTCAGGCAAGAAGTCCCTGTGTTCAAAAATATCTCCATCTCACACTCCCCTAATTAGAGACTTGTCATTATCCTTACCAACATCATCTCCTTTTCTTCCAATCTTCCCTATCCCTGTCCAGGGGATCTAGATTCTAAAATCTAGTCACCTACATTCTCAGCCTTGCTCTCATTCTTGACACCTCACCCTCTCTTAACCCATATCCAATAAGTTGCCAAATCTTGTCATTTCTGCCTCTAAATCATTTCTTGGATTCACGCCCTCACACAGTCACAACCCTAGTTCAATCTTTCATCATTTCTTGCAATAATAATATTACTGCAATTCATGCAACAGCCTTCTTGTTGGTCTCCCTCTTCCAGGATCTCCCCACTCCAATCCATTCACCAGAGAGTTGCCAGATTAATTTTCCTACAACTAAGATCTGACTATATCACTCCTGTACCCAATAAACTCTAATGACTCCCAATCACCTCTAGGATCAAATATGAAACCTTCTGTCTGACACTGAAATCCAATCTCTTCACAATCTGGCCCCTCACTAATTTTACAGTCTTATTATATATTATTCCATGTCACACACATGCAGCCAAAATGCCCTTCTTACTCGTTGTCTCCATGACTTTGCTCAAGTTGTATTCCATTCCCTCCTTGCCTCCACCACTAAGAATCCCTAACATCCTTCAAGGCTCTGCTCAAGGGCTATCTTCTTCATGACTATTATTCTGCTTCCTGCAGCTGTTAGTATCTTATCCCTTCCCCATTTATGTTATTTCTTTTTCATGTACAGTAGGACCTCATTTTATGCAAACTCAACACATGCCAATTCAGGTATATGTGATTGGCAATCAAAAACAAATAAATAAAGGCAAGAAAATATGTAAAATAAACATTTTTAATTAGGTGCTAAATCCTCTCCATTTTCCTGAGCTTTGTCAAATCTCTCAGCAGTTTGCCCAATCATGCTCATTCTCACTCTGAGAAACCTTAGTGTGAATCATGACATTGTTTTGCACCAACCATTAGCTCCTGGATCAATCTTTGTCTAGAATTCTTGCTTATAACAAGTCAGATCCTCATCTGAGCAGTGCTTCTTTTTGTTTCAGCAATCTATCTGGTTACTAATAATGGCCCCAAAGTATCAGAGTAGCATTGCTGGTAGCTCTGAGAAGCCTAAGAAAAGTCATAAAGTGCCTAGGTATGTTCATATAATATTATTATGTACAATTTTCAACTTGTGCAAAGTCTTGAAATGTATTGGTTGCATAAAACAAGGTCCTACTGTATGTATCCCCATATATATATATATATATATATATATATATGCATGCTGTCTCCCCTCATGTAAATACACCAATGGCAAGAACTGCCTCACTTTTGTCTTGGTATCTCTAAGGCCTAGCACAGTACCTAGAACATATTAGGTGCTTAATAAATACTTGTCAATTATCATCATCATCATCATCATCATATGATAGGAACATGACACAGTGGGATAGAATTCAAAAAATTCTCCAACACTAAATAAGTAACCCTAAGCAGTTCATTTGACCTCCCTCAAGTTCAATTTTCCCACCTATAAAATGTAGATATTATAGCACCTAAGTTACATGCTGTTAGTGGGAGGTTCTTTTACCTTGCATCGGTATGAGCTATATATTTAAAATTGTTAATATGGAAATAAACCTTAATCAATGACACATGCAAAACCCAGTGGAATTACATGTCAGCTATGGGAGGGGGTGGGAAGAGGGGAGGGAAAGAACATGAATCTTGTAACCATGGGAAAAATATGCTAAGTTAATTAAATACAACTTTTCAAAAAAATAAAAATAAAAACATAAAATAAAATTGTAAGGGCCCTTTAGGGTCTTCTACTAGACATGTCAGAGTCATTGTCCCCAGGCCTGTTGGCCCACAAAACTCCAAATTAGGATTTAACCAGATTCAAATATAACTGGAAAATGTTTAACATAATAAATCAAAATACAATACAATATAGGTAATACTGTTTTGTGATTTTCTTTTTTTTAATTTTTTAAAATTTTATATTTTATTTGATCATTTCCAAGCATTATTCATTAAAGACATAGATCATTTTCTTTTCCTCCCCCCCCACCCCCCATAGCTGACGCGTAAATCCACTGGGCATTACATGTTTTCTTGATTTGAACCCATTGCTATGTTGATAATATTTGCATTAGAGTGTTCCTGTTTTGTGATTTTCTAAGTTAATATGAAGTCCACTTGGAAATACACTAGACCACCACTCCTTATTTAAGAGATAAGAGAAATCCCCCCCACACCCATGGCAGAATTTTCCCAAGAACATAAAGGAAGACAGCTCAGTTTGAACATGGGTCAGTCAGGGGTCTACTACAAGGAAGCCTATCATTTTTTAATAATTGTATTTCAGTCTGATCAATTTCCATTGGGATTCTATGTATTTTATTTTGTACATTAATAATATTTCTCTGATTAACAATATTTTGTATTTGTATATTATTGTATGTATTTTATATTTGTATATTAATTATATTTCTCTGAGGAGTCCATAGATCAAATGAAATAATGTATAAAAAGTTCTCAGTATAGTGCCTAGCACATAGTAAGTGCTATATAAGTGCTCAGTCCCTTCCTTTTCCCTTTCCCTTTACTTATAGATTTCCCCAGACTTCCAAGGGATCCTTGGCACATGCCCAAATTAAGAATCTTTCCCTTAATTGCATTTTGCTAACTCATACTCATTTGATCTAATACAGCATCTCCCAATCCAAATGATTGTGGCTCAATAAAATATCCACATTCTATACTACAAGTTATTTGCTCTAGTCTACTAGTATGGTGATTCTATTCATTTTTCTTCCACAAAAAAATTTTAAACCCTTCCCTTCCATCTTTGAATCACTACTCTGTATTGGTTCCAAGGCAGAAGAGTGGTAAGAGCTAAGCAATGGGGGTTAAGTGACTTGCCCAGGGTCACACAGCTAGGAAGTGTCTGAGGTCAGGTTTGAACCCAGGACCTCCCGTCTTTAGGTCTGGCTCTCAATCCACTGATCCACCCAGTTACCCCCTTCTATTTTGATCTTATTCCTTTTCCAAAACTGTCACAAAGGACTGTATGGTAAAGCCACTGACTTAGGTGTCAGAAAAACCTGGGTACTGGACTTACATCTGCCTTTACTACTAACCACAGTTCTACTTAGTGCCCTCTGAATCTCTTCATGAGCAACATTTTTTTGCCATTCCAGCAGATAGTCAACTAGCATTTTAAGTGCCTTCTGTGTCCCAAGCACTGCGTGACACCCTAGGGATACAGAGAAAGGCTGCTATTACAGTTATCACCAAGTAATGAACACCCATTTTATTATGAAAGGCTGTTTCCCCCATGTGTGGTAAAAGATGTTGAAGGATCATTGATCTAGAGCCGGACGGGATATCAGAGCCCAACTAGTTTAACCTGCTGCTTTTTTCAGATGAGGAAACTGAGGCCCAGAGAGAGAAGTATTTTTGCCCAGATACTAATAATATTAGAAATGTCTTGAGAGTCATTTCATTGTAGCAAAGGAAATTGAATTTAGAAGGGAAGGAGATAAGGATACTTCCATTTGGGGACTTATCTTAATTCAACACACACTTTGACACTTTGGGGGCAGGTTGTCACTAAAGCAAATTCTAATTATTCATGGACCTATAGGGCAAATGATTGATTTAATGACTTCACACAATGTTTACAATCCATCAGCTCATCTTATTTTTGAAAACTCTTTTAAATCCTGCTTCACAGAAGGAGGGAGAGTGATAGAGCGGGTAGGAGAGAGTTAGCAAATGTTATCTGTATATATTTAAGATCTGTATATGCCCAAAGCTAAGTCTGGGGGCCCCTTTCTCCCATTTTTGTCTGCTTCGATCTTTTTCTAACTGAAGAGCTTCAAACACTAATTCCATATTCTTGCCATTATTGAGCAACTCAAAGTCAAACTGAAATTCTAACTGAGATGAAAATTGAAATGTCCACAAAGTATGCATTAACATAGAGAGAAGAGATTAGGAAGAAGGAGTAGAGAAACCAGAAAAGTGTTATTTTCCATTATCATCACAACAGTATGGTTCACAGTGGGTACAGTGCTGAACTCAGTGTCAAAAAGACCTGGGTTCCAATTCTACCTCTGATATTTGCCAGCTATGTGACCATCCATGAACCATTTTAATCTCTCTGATCTTCAGGAATTTTCTAAGACAAAAGTCACAGCTGATTTTTCAGGATTGTGATCTGTATTGGGGAAGAGATTTTTCCATACTGGGATTTTGTATACCCATTAAATAAAGTGTCCTAGTTATATCATCATTGTTTAATATTATTAGAAGTCCTCAATTCTTCTGGACTCTTCTTAGGACCATAGCCAGTAGAAAAGTGATTTTTTAAAAGCCAAAATAAATAATTATATACTATATACATAATATATAGACTATATATATATATATAATATATATAAATATAGACTGAGTAGGATCTCAAAGGTCAAAGAATCCTCTTTTTTTTTTTGACAGGTTTTATTAGACTGGTAAGTTAGAAGAATGACACAGAAATAGTTTTCCTGGACCTTCAGAGAGCATTTGATAAAATCTCTTAAGCATATCCTTACATGCACACTCAATAAATCTAGTGATTGCCTATTACCATTAGGACCAAATATAAATTCCTTTTTGGAATTTAGAGTGTTTTGCATCCTGACCGCTTCCTATCTTCAAAATATTGCTCTCCTCTTACATTTTACTTTCCTCCTGAACACAGAGATCTAGCTATTCTAGCAGAGCAGGCAGACAGAGAGTAAAGCAGACAATAGAAAGTTATATAACAATCTCTGGCAAGGAATTGCCTGGTCTCTCAAAAACGCTGGCATTTGTAGTTCTTTCCAGTCTGGGAAGAAGAAACTAACTATAGATCAGCCCTTGGACAGAAGGACTGAGGTTTTTCAGGTGATGGCTCTTGCTGGACTTTGGTGACTTCTAAAAGAGAATAAAGGAGAGAAGGGGAATGTGGCAATCAATCCAGGGCAACAACTAGTGTCCACCACATCTGCAACATTCTTCTTTGAGACCATAAAGGATAACCTCTAGCTATATGGACAAACTAGACGACTGTAGGTTTGGGTTCAAAGTATTCTCTCTAGTAACAGCAACAGAAACCCCGGGATTAGTTACGCTTAATTCTATGTTTTAAAAATTCAATTAAAGGGGATAGCTAGTTGACTTAGTGGATAGAGAGCCAGACCTAGAGTTAGGAGTTCCTGGGTTCAAATTTTCCCTCAGACACTTCAGTCACTTAGCCCCCATTGCCTAGTCCTGACCACTCTTCTACCTCAGGACAGAGTATTGGTTCTAAGGCAGAAGGTAAGGGTTTTTTCAATTAAAGAATTAATTTGCTGGATTTAATATTATTTCTCATGAACAACTTGTAGTCAACTCTATCCTTATGTTACCTGGATCCCCTTTGCTTGAAGCAGGAGGGCACAATGGGAGCCATATAGGAGATTATCCCTTTCTTAATGAAAGGATGGGAGCTCAATCCCCAGTCCATTATTAGAGAACTTGGCTTTCTAACTGAGGGCATAAGTATAAGTCACCTTTTCCAGTGCAGAATAATTATAAATGTAAATCAAATTTGATATATCTACCCCAAAAAGAAAATTCAATTTTATAAATAAGTAGGTAGGTAGATAGATTAGGTAATAGATACAAAGATACATAAGTAGATATTAAGTACTTACAATGCACCAAACAATTAATTCTGACTGTTCACTGGAAGCCAAAAGCGTAAATTCTTTGGCTACATATTAAGACAGGACATGTTGGAAAAGACTCTGGTGTTGGGAAGGATTGAAGGCAAAAGGTTAGATAGATAGTGTCTTGGAAGCAATGAACATGAGCTTGGATAGACTGGGAGACAATGGAGGATAGAAGGACCAAGTGTGTTGTGGTCTATGAAATCACAAAGAGTTGGACACAACTGAATGATTGAAGAAAAAATGAGCCAAACACCATACTGAAGAGAGCTAAAAATGACAAAAATAAGCAAGCAAGACACTCTTTACCTTTAAGAAGATTAAATTCTAATGGGGGAAGATTACACATTAAGAGTACCCATAGAGACGGTGATGAAAATTATTCTCACAAGGCATTGCAGCAGGGAAGGAGAAGGAGGTGGAGTTAAGAATGAGGTAAAAACATGGAGATTTCTTCAAAAATCTCAAAATCTTCAAAAATGGTCCAGGAGAAGTCACCAATGACGTAAGGAATGCCAGGAAGAGAAGAGGGGTTTCCCTGGGTGGCAATGAGGAGGAGGTAAAGTCTGAAGATAATCCAGGAGAGAGGAAAAGTGAGGTCTATTTACTAGTCATTACACAGGATGCTTTATCTTCCATATCTGTTCCTTTGTAATGGTGATTTCCAGCCGACCCCTTCCCCCCTGCCCCAACCACCACTCCAGTTTTGGAATGCTCTCTCTCACCTTTGCTTCTTCCAATCCCTAGCTTCAAGATTTAGCTTAAGTATCACTTCCAACAAGATCTATCCCGATGGTGTGCTGGGAAATGTTGTCAACTCTGATTAAAAAGAAAAATGCATGCATGACACATTTAAATTTAATCTCTATTATTAACATTTTCTCCATCACTTTCTTAAGCCTAGACAATCAACAATAAAAACAATCAAGCTCAAGTTTGTAGTCAGCTGATTTTCAAGGTAATAATGTGCATACTAAAAATGTAACAATGGAGCTCTTGAGCTAGTTGGTGCTTTCGCCAATGCAACCTTGTTTCTCTGGATAATCCCCTCCCCTTAGCTACTGGAGCCTTCCTTTCTTCTACATCTACTCCATATGTATCTTGATTTTACCTATTTATTTACATGTTGTCCCCCGATTAAATGTAAGCTCCTTGATAGTGAGGGACATTTTGGTCTTTTTTTCATATACCTGGTGCTTAGCATAAGACCTGGCACAAAGCAAATTTTTAATGAATGTGTTAACTGACCAAATTGAATATAGTACAATTAGGGGGATCTGGAACTGGTTAAGTGGTCAGACCCAAAAGAATAGTTATTAATGGATTTTGTCAACTTAGAAGAAAGGCTCTTTTCCAAGAGAGTGTTCCATGTCCCCCTGCTTGGATTTGTGCTGAGGACATTTTTAAGCACTTGAATAATGTTATAAGTTCCATGTTTATCAAATTTGCAAAAGAAAGGAGGGATAATTAACACACAGGGAACTGATCCAACCATTCTGGAGGGCAATTTGGAACTATGCCCAAAAGGTTATAAAACTGTGCATTATCTTTGATCCAGTAATACCACTACTAGGTCTGAATCCCAAAGGGGGGAAAAATTGAAAGGGAAAGCACCTATTTGTACAAAAATATTTATAATTGCTCTTTTTTGTGGTGGCAAAGAATTGGAAATTGAGGGAGTGTCCATCAATTGGGGAATTGCTGAATAAATTGTGGCATATGGCAGTGATGGAATACTATTGTGCAGTAAGAAATGATGAATGAAATGATTACAGAAAGAGCTGGAACGACCTACATGAACTGATACAGAGTGAGATGAGCAGAACCAAGAAAACATTATACATAGTTACAGCAATATTATGGAATGATCAACTGTGAAAGATTTAGCTACTCTCAGCAATACAATGATCCAGGACAATTCTGAGTGACAAAGAGTGCTATCCACCTCCAGAGAAAGAACTGTTGTAGTCAGAATCCAGATCAAAGCATGTGATTTTTCACTTTAGTTTATTTGAAGTTGGGGGGGGGGGGGTTATATTAGTATTCTCTTACAAAAATAAACAATATAGAAATATGTCTTGCATGATAATATATGTATAACCCAGATCAAACCAGCTCCAAGAAGGGGGAAGGAAGGGAGGATGTATAACTTCAGAAAACTTACATGGAAATTTTTTAATATATGTAATTGGTAAAATAAAATACCTTTACCAAAAAATAATTAACACACAAGGAGACTGAATCAGAACTCAAAGATTTTACAGGTCAGATCAAATAAGACAAAATTTAATACAGACAAACATAAAATCTAAGAGTGGTAGTCAGAATACTGTGTTATTTTTGTTTTGTTTCGTATGTTTGGAAAGGGCATAGACAAGTTGAATAGTGTTCAAAGAAAGGCAATCAAAATAATAATAATTCTATTACTCTTACTATGTGTCAGGTAGTGTACTAATACTTTGATCAGAGGTAAACGTTCCCCATTTTACATGAGAAAACTGAGGCAAACAGAGGTTAAGTGACTTGCCCAAGTTCACACAGATAGTGAGTGATGAAGGGACTCCAGTTCATGGCCAGATGAGGACTGGTTTGCAAGAACTAACAATGGTTAATCTAGAGAAGGGATGACTTCAGGGAATGGATCTGTTGTCTTCAAGTATTTGAAGGACCAGCATGTGGAAAGGAGTTAAATATGTTCCGTTTGGCCACAGAGATGGAAATAGGGACAATGGGTAAAAGTTGCAAATACACCAAGTTATGCTTTAAGTCAGTAAAAACTTCCTAACAATTCAAGTTATGCAAAAATAGATTAGGCTACTTAGGGAGAACCCATTGATGAATTTTGATTGTGGGCATTTATACCTCCATAGAGAAATTCTACAAATAAGAGTTTCAGCTACAGTTTTATTGATTGTCTAGACTTAAAGCATTGCATAAAATGTTAATAATGTAGAATAAAGTTAAAAGTGGGTTCTGGATGCTTTTTTTTCCTCTCCCAAAGTAGCAATTGTTAAACATTGACCAGTACGCTCCTGCCCCTGAGGTCTCTCCATCCCTAGCTCTCCCCCACTCCCCACCAAGAGGTTCTGTAATTACAGTCCCCTCGTCATATGGATGAGGAAACCAAGTCTCAGAAAGAAAAAATGACTTCTGGAGGTCACACAACTATGGATTAGTAGAACTGGGATCCATCAGGCCCCAAATATGCAGTTCTTCTCATGGCACCATGGTGTCATATAGTCAATTCAGTGTCAAAGACCTTTGAGCAAAAATTTGTTCTCCCCAAACCCTTCCTGAATTCAGGGGTAAGGGGAAAGGAGCTGGAAACAGACATGGCCTTCACAGGTCTTTGGGGACTATCAAGAATTCAAATGCTGCCTAGAACACAGGTAAGTACTATGTGATATTTATATAAATTCTATATTTCTAAATTAGCATCAGGTTAAAGTTTCACATAGAGTTGCCAACCACAAGTACTTATAGCCTATGACCACTTCTACCTTCTGCTAGGCCCTAAAGTCTGATTTTGTTCTAAATACAAATTCTTATCTTGTAAGAACATTCCCAGAGGTAAATATTATAGATATTCATGCACATTTAAAAATCATTAATTGCTTTCTTCAATTTTTTTTACCCTGGTCAAACAGATTTTTCCTGTGGTCCTTCATGGCTTCTTGCCAAGTAAATCTTAGAAGAAAAATATAACCAACCATTCTTCTGGGTGGCCTCCTGCTATTCACTGACAACAATGTCTCTCCTCCAAATCTTTGCAGATTATCCTCCAACCTCTGGAATGCCCTTCCATTTTTTCTCTCCAATAAAATTTAAAGCTCAATATTAAGAGTCTTTCCCTATATAAAAGACCTTTGGTGATCTTCTTTCTCACCCAATCACCCACCCTTTATTAATGTCCCCTCTCTACAACTATGTTGCATTTATTTTTCTATATTCCTATATTTGTATTTATTTCTATATTTTTTATTAATATACTCATCTATGTTAATGTTAATGTTAAATCCCAGAAAGCTATAAGCTCCTAGAGAGTAAGAACTGCTTTCATTACTGTTTTTTTGTCTTTGTATTCTCACCACCTCACATTAGGTCTAGAATAGAATAAATTCTTCTTGAATTGAGTTGTCCCTCAAGGCAGAAAACTGGACTTAAATGATCTCCCTAGGTCTCTATTAAGCCAATTATGGTTTCTTAAGAGCCTTTATTGTTTATGTTGTGGCAAAGAGAAAGAAAGGTCTAGTGGACCAAAGCAAAGAACATTTAGCTTCACCTCAAGGACTTCCCAATGGTATAGAAAACTGGGGAAAATGGGAATTGGTCTATCCCTGAACATCCTGCTACAAGAATATCGGTCAGTTATATAACCCAGTCTAGCATCTATAAGGGGTAGAGGTGGGATTTTAGCCCAAGTCTAATTGTCTTTTCATCATACCATGTTTCATATTAACATAAAGAATCTATCCTGAACCTTCTTCTCTTCTCTTTCTATATTGTTTCATGTAGAAATCTCCCCAGCTCTCATGGATTTAATTATCATATCTGTGACTATGGTTCTTAAATCTACCTCCTTCCCCAGACTCTCTGCTGACATCCAATCTTGCATCCCCAATTGTCTTTTAGACATCTCAAACAAATGTCTGATAGATAGGTTAAACTCAATTATTGCAAAACAGAATTTATTATCTTTGCCTTTAGCAAAGGGAATACCGTCTTCCCCAGTCCCTCGGGCTCATCACCCAGGAATGATCATGTACTCCTCACTATCCCCCTATATCCAACTTATTGCCAAGATCAGTTGACTTTGCCTTTGTAACATTTCTCAAATATGCCCCTATCTCTACTCTGACACTGCCCCCATCCTCACCCCATTATTAAAATAGCCTTCTGGTGGTTCTGGCTGCCTCAAGTTTCTCCCCTCTCCAATCCAGACTACATTTAACCACTACAGTAATTTCCCCAAAGCATAGATCTAACCATTTCACCCTAGCCCTGCCTCAATAAACTCAAGTGACTCCCTATTGCTTCCAGAACCAAATATAAAATCCTTTCTTTGGCATTCAAAACCTTCCATAACCTGGCTCCCTCTTTCCTTTCTGTTCTTCTGTCACCTTATTGCCCAACAAATACTCTTCAATCCAGAGACACTGGCCTCCTGACTGTCCCAGGAGAAAATGGTGTTCCATTTCTTGGTTCTTGGCATTTTTTTTGGCTGTCTTCCAGGCATACAGTGCTCTTTTGACTCAATTCTGTTTATAATTCCCCCTGGTTTGCTTTAAGTATCATCGAAGCCTTTCCCAACTCTTCTTAATTCTAGTACTTTCCCTCTCTTAATTACTTTCTTTTGATCCTGTATATAGGATTTATGTTCATATATATATATGCATACATATATATGAATATTTGCATGTCATTTCTCTTGTTGATTGTGAATTCCTTGGGGCAGAAACTGTCTTTTGCCTTTTTGTACCCCCAATACTTGTCACAGTGCCTGGAATATTAGAGGTGCCTAGTAAATGTTTATTGATTCTTGTGCTTTAGCTATGAGATCTTCAAATAGCAATTTTAATTTTTCTGACCTTTTGCAACTAATAATCTATTTAGGTAGTGATTGTCATAGGCTTTTATCATTGTAATCATAAAAAGGTTCTAGTCTACCAATTTTCTCAGTCCATTGGAGAATGAGACCTGACTTAATCTTTCTAAAGACATCTTCCCTTCCTGGAACCATGAAGTGAATTGTTTTCTTGGACAAATACCCCCAGCTCAGGCTTTTTAAAAAAGCCATTGCTATTTCACTTTAACATGTTAAAATGGGTGCTTATAATCAGAGGTAAATCAATCATAGAAGTTTCTACTTTATCATTTCAAGTCACCATTTTACAAAAATCTGCCCTACTCCCACCACCACCAACCCCCTTCAGTCAATTAGGCCTCTAACCCCTAGAACTATGTTGGGGAACCTATGCGAGAGGGGCTTCTCCCTTCCCCATCTCCACAGGCACCTGAGGACATTTTTCCCATCACACCCCCCACTTCCGCCTAGCAGCCCAGTGGGAGCCATTCTTCCTCCCTTCCCTATCTGGGGGGTTAGGCAAGGGACTCACAGGCAGCATGAGGGTTGCAGTTTGGGCACTCAGTCTCTAAAGGTTCACCATCACTGCTCCCTTTCCTTTCATTGGTCCCTCCAATTTGAGAAGCCTGCTTGGATAGTTCCTCCATCTGTGCTTGAAGCAAATGATACAGGAGCCTCAGAAATAACAACATATTTCTATAGCCCCTAAAGGGTAACAGAGCTCCTTATAACAA
This sequence comes from Monodelphis domestica, assembly GCF_027887165.1. Classification (NCBI taxonomy): domain Eukaryota; kingdom Metazoa; phylum Chordata; class Mammalia; order Didelphimorphia; family Didelphidae; genus Monodelphis; species Monodelphis domestica. The sequence goes on from NC_077230.1 coordinate 149,479,924, forward strand.
CTCTTTGAAGTAGCACACAATTATCTCCATTTTACAAATGAGGAAAGAAGGCAATAAAAAGTTAAGATATTTATGAAAGAAATATTTCATGTTTTGAAAACTGAGGTCCCCTTAATTCCTTCAGTAAAATAAGCTATATATCCATTTCATATATATATGTGTGTGTGTGTGTGTGTGTGTGTGTGTGTGTGTGTGCATATGCATATATTATTATTACCATTATAGGAAAGAAAATATCCATGTGGGAAAAAGAATGATTTTACCCCCAGGAATAATTCTTCCCCCCCAAAATTAATTTTGTTCTATTCCCTTTTCCCTCTTCCATTCATATGCATGAGGTACCAAAAAAAATCCTGAAACTGAGAAAACTAGTAAGCCTAGTGTTATGAGAACTCTTAGAAGCTTACTGGAAGGGCAGTCTCTAAAACTGATGCTAATTAGGCTCAGTTCAGCACCCAGGCATTAAGCAGGGAGCTATAAGGAATTGCTAACACTAAATCAAAGTAAAACTTCTGACTGAGACTTTGCCCTAGGGGAACAGGACATAAAGGCTGAAAAATTAGATTTAAACTTGTGGACATTATTTAGCTGAAGAGTAGCTTGAATATGGGGTATCTTATATGTGGATTGGAGTGTGCCCCAGATATTACTCTATTGGATAAAATTCTATTCTGCATGTATGTACGCAGTGGTTTCTGTCACTTTTCCATGGTATCAGCCTTCCTCTCAGACCCCACACTTTGCACTCTTGCCAGGTTAACCTACTTAGTGTTTATCTAAAGCAGTTTCTCTGTTCCCACCTGCACATCATGCTTTTACTGTTTCTTATTCAAACAGAAAGCTGAAGTGTAGTAGTGGGAGTACAGTCTTAAGACCTCTCTGTCACTAGCACTTTATGGCTGCTCTCTCACTTTCCTGGTGTCCAACCTTCTCTGAATGCCAGAACTTAAAAGGCCTTGTGACTGCTAGTCTGGCTTCAGACCCACTGCCATGTCTTGACCTCTGCTATGGATATATTCATTGTCTCCTTGCCTGACTTCTGACCACCTGCTCCATCTTCACTGCCAAAGTCTGGTGTTCCTGGGCTTAAATCCTTACTATCTTCTGTTACCATCTATAACTTGGCTTTTTTAATTCAGTAAAAGAAATTCAGCAAATGTTAAGCATCTACTAGATGCAAGGAAGTCTACTAGGTTCTCCCTTCCTGCCCTGACTCCATTCTCCACCATAACCAACAGTACTAAAATGATATGAATCAACAAATATCAAGTATTAGTATTGTTTTGGTTATACATCACCATATTGGCTTTTTTCCACATAAAAGATTAGTGTAATGCAGGTAGTACATTTCATAAAGAATTTAACAGGCACTCAAGACACTGAGATTGTGTGTGTGTGTGTGTGTGTGTGTGTGTGTGTGTGTGTGTGTACTTTTGTATCTGTGTTGCAAAGTCAATTCAAGGTACAATTCAAACACTTGCTTTGATGTTTATCACTCATAGACTAAATAGCAAAATTCCTCCTATTAGTTTTAGAATTTGATTATATGATGGGCAGAAATAATCATTTTAAATGCATTGACTTCATTTTCACTGCCTATGAAAAAAACACATTACAGTATTTTCTCATATTTCTTTTTCTTTTTTAATTCATTCAGCCAACATCCCCTAAAACATTCTTGTCTTGAAAGTGGAGCTCACTATTGTATGCACTAATTGAGGGTCTAATATTTGTGCATTTTAACAAAATCCTGATAGCAAGAAAACATTGTTGGTGGAACTGTGAACCAATCCAGCCATTTTGGAGAGCAATCTGGAATTATACTCAAAGAGTTATAAAATTATGTATGTCTTTTAACCCAGTAATACCATTATTAGGTTTATTTCCTATGGTGATCAAGGGGAAAGGAACAGGAATTATGTATTCTAAAATATTTATAACATTTTTTTTGTGTTGTCAAAAACTGGAAACTGAAGGGATATTCAATAAGGGAAGAGCTGAACAAGTTGGGATATATGCTTGCAATGAAATATTATTATGTTATAAGAAATGGGAAACAATATGATCACAAAAAACAAGAAAGACATAGAAAGTGATGCAAAGTGAAGTGAGCAGAACCAGAACTTTCTACACAGTAATAATAGTGTATGATGATCAACTATGAATGACTTAAATATTATTAACAAGGATCTAGGACAACTCCAAGGGACTTGTGGCAAAAAAGGACATCCATCACCATAAAAGGAACAGATGGGACCCACATGCAGATTGAAGCATACCACTCTTCACTTTATTTCTTCCATGAATTTTTCTCGTGTTAGCAATATGTGTCTTGTTTCATAATGTGATGAACTGGAAATATGTATTATATGATAATATATGCACAACCTATGTCATATTTATCTGCTTTCTTGAAGAGAGGGAAAGGGTAGAAGGGAAGGGGGAAAAGAATGAAAAATAGATTTTTTGACATAGATAATGTGAGAATTTATTTCTCTTGAATAAACATATTTATTATAATTTATTACATATTTATAACAAATTATAACTATATTATTTCTGTTACATATTATGTTGTTATATATTTTAAAAATAAAAAACAAATGGTAACTAAAAAGTCAAATACCAAGTTTTTCTATAGACCACTAATTCCCCTAATTTGACCTTTCTCAACTTTATGAAATAATATGCATTTTTCCTTACAGCCTATTCTGACCACTGATATTACAAAAGGATTTTCTGCCTCCTTCAGTCAATTTTTTCTTACCCTTGTCCTACGGGCTTGTGTAAAATGAGAATGCAACTCTTCACTTTGACCATCAGGCATAAACATAAAATTCAGAGATATTGATTTTAGGGAGATAGGGAATGGGTAACCAACATTAGCTTACTAGTCATCCTCTCAATAACCAGTAATTGCTTTCCTAAAGTACATAGTTATCCCAACCATTGTATAAAAATATCTACTGGGGAACATGACAGAAAACACTTAAGAAAGATTCTCTTGTGTATTTTACTTTTCTTCCTTGTTATTTAAAGGTACTCCAATGAAAATAGGATCTTGGTTCCTCTATAGTCCATCTGTTCCTACATCTCTTGATGTACCTGAATTCATCTTATGTCTTAAATGCTCTCATAGCAACCAAGACAGGAAATATAGAGCAGACAAACCATTAATAAAGATTCAGTATTCATTCAAATGCCTTAAAATTTAGAAAAATGCTTTTAAAAAATAAAGGGTATTTTGTTACATTATCCACGATAAATCATTATCTTCAGCATTGCCTGTCCAAAGGTTTCAGATAACTAGAGTTTCAGAAAGCAGTCAAATTCTGGGAGATTTATGAGGGGAAAATGAAGAATTCAAATTCCCTCCAAAGCAAGTAAAACATTTATGAGCCTTCCCAGAAAAGTAAATCTAGATAGATTAAAGTATTTTAAAACATAGTATTGTATTCTCTACAGACCTGGCCACTGATGTACAAAAAGGCTCTATATTTACTTTGCTGCTGAATTTGGCACTACTGAAACTTACAATGCTCCAGAGAACCCAGCTGTCTTCTGAGCGCTTGCTCTTCACCTTTCTCTAGGATGGAAGACTCTGGATAATGACTCCGACTCAAAGGAAGACTACTCCAGGAACAGAGATATTTTTAGTGTGCGGGTCTGCAATCCATCAGGGACTAACAACAATAGTTCATTTTGTAAAATCTTTTTAGCTGTTCTCATTTAACCTCAATGACTTTTTTTTAATTGACCCTGAATAAGGATAGGAAGATAAAACACTCCAAAAACTAATCTCATAAGCTAGCTAGAGCTTCCACCCAGAGCTTTGTTTGCAAGCTCCTCACTAGCTCAGAGACTCTAACCAACCAAGCACACACAAGCTATCCTATAACACAGGGTTTAGGAATTCCCAACCTTTAGATCCTGGGCCCCGAAGAGCTAATGTTTCTGGTTGATTTAAAAAAGTTGGAAATATTGCAAAGCCAAGTAAAGCAAGACGGGGTTGACAAGGATTGACAGTTGGTAATCAGAGGTACTTTATTATATTGCCTTTTCCTATCTCTCAAAATGTCCCTGACTTTTCCTCATTCAATAAATAACTTCTAACTACATCAGTCCTTCTTTAAAGAAAAAAAATCACTAGAGCAAGGACTGAAATTTTTAAAAATACATAAGCAGTAATTAAAATGTAAGCATGTCCTTGGGGCAGAAAATGGATACCTCCGCTAGGAATTTCAAAGCTAATAAATACAGCTATAATAAGCCATTAAACCACATTGTAGCCAACAAACATAGGTATGAATCACTGTGTCATGTATGAGCATAGGGATCTGCCTGGCAGAGAAGCCCAGGAAGTAACCTGAAAAGGTTAAAATTAACTCAATAAGTAATAGGATCTGGGAGGATGGCAGGCACAAGCATGAAGAAAGAAGTCAATAAGCTATGGAACAGCTGAATTGTACAAGCTGCTTTCCTGAGATGAGAAACCCAGGATGAGACCAATTTAGGGATATGAAGCTAGATTTGATAACTACAGTGAATATGGAACTCCAGTCGTGATTTATTATTTCTAGTTGGGGTAACTAGAAAAAAAGAGTAAGTGAAAGTCTACCTTGAATTGAAACATGGGTAAAACTGAGCTAGAATACCTACAAATGACTAAATTAGAAAGGTTAGGTTAATTATGTCATTTGGAAATAAAAACGGATTTTTCTTCATGGAGCCCATCTCCACAATGACGTTGTTAGATGGCTGTAGATAGAGTGCTGGACCTAGAATCAGGAAGATCTGAGTGCATATCCAACCTCAGACACTGACTAGCTGTGCGATACTTGACAAGTCATCTAATCTCTATTTGCCTCAATCCACTGGAGAGGGAAAGGAAAACCACTGCAATATAAATTTGCCAAGAAACGTTCATATAGGGTCATGAAGAGTTAGACACAACAACAACAATCTCTACAATGTTAAAAAGTTTTTTTAATATTTTTTTTATTTTGAGTTTCAAATTTTCTCCCTTCTTCCAGCCCCTCCCCACTCATTGATAAGGCAAGCAATATGATGCCCATCATATATGTGAATTCACTCAGTATATTTCTACAGTAGCCATGCTGAAAAAAAAGAAAAAAATTTAATGTTAAAATAAATATGCTTCTATCTGCACTCAGAATTCAATAATTCTCTCTCTGGAGGTAGATAACATTATTCAACATGAGTTCTTTGGAATTCTTTGATCATTATATTTTTTTGATCAAAGGAGCTAAGTTTTTCCACAGCTGATCACCCTTACAATATTGCTGATACTGTGTATAATGTAGTCCTGGTTCTGCTTGCTTCATTTTTTATCACGTTATTTGTCTTTAAACTAAGTCCCAATCACCCTTATACTTCCAATTCTCAACATGAGAATTTATCCAATTTGTAGAAGACAATTTGTCTATTTTCACACTGATAAATGAACTAATTGATATATATTTACTAAAAAACAACTCTGTCTTCAGAAAAATTAGCACAAATATTGTAGTAACAGCATAAATCTCAAACATGAGTCTTTCTTTCCCTCAAGGTAGTTTACTTTAAATAAGGAGAAAGTCTTAAAAATGATAGTAACCTGAATAATAATAAATTATACAAAACTGCATGTGATTAAATTATATGTTATTCTAGTTGAGAGTAAAGGGAAATCAATATAGGCTAAAGGAGTTGAAAAAGCCCACCTTAATGTCATGGGTAGAACTTGTGAAGCATCTTGAATAAATATAGGTGAAGGTGAGTGATAAGGGAGAGAGACATTCCAAGAGAGGCAAACAACTTCAGTGAAGCCACAGAGAAAAATCAGAATGAGTTTGGTGTGTCTATGAGACAGTGAGAAGACTGGAATGACCAGTGTGGCAAGTGCAAGTAGGCTGGGACCAGTAGGGACAAGGCTTTGAAAGTCAAACAAGTCCACTTAAAGTTATTGTACTAAAAAACAGGAAGCATTGAAGGGTTAGCAGACATGGCAAAGGTGATGTTGAAGGAAAACTAGGGTCTGTATCAGGCAATTGCCTGCATTAGAAAGAAACAGAAAAGGCATGGTCAAGGAGGCAAGCTAGGAGGCTATTGAAAATGTTTTGAAGTAGTGAAACATTTCAAAGGAATAGGTTTTGGTGAGTAAGTGGATAAGTGTGAAACTAACTGAAAAGTATTACAAATAAGCAAATAGATTGTCCAGGAAATAACAGTGGGAAGAGATATGACAGAAGGTATTTCTGCAAACAAAAATCTCAGATTGTAGAGCTAAAGAGCCTCTCAAGCAGCACCTAGCCTGGCACAATAGATAAAGTGTTGGGCTTGGGGTGGGGAGGGGTCTGGAAGCATTGGGTTCCAATACCCGTTTGGATATTTTGTGCTACCAACATGATCTTAGGCAACATAACCTCTCAGTGCCTCAGGAAATCAAGTCAGTGCAGAAATGGCACAAATTCACAATATGTGCATCAGAATCCATTTGGACCATTTCTCATGTAGGTCTGCAATATTCAGATTCCAAATGGGATCTTACCAACTGTAGGTCTCAATAATTACTTGATTTCCAAATACTGCTCTCATAGTTGCTATGCCTACCTAAAGATGGTCTTTGCCATATGAGGTTGAGGTTCTGAGGAAAACATGAAATAGTTTTTCTTTCAAAAGCTTCCATATCTCTGTACTGGTGTTTTTGAATGTTTATGTTGTCAAGAGTAAAGCACCAGTGATGAAACCCTTGGTCACACAGGGGTGCTTTCTTGCATCAGCTGTTCCAGAGATCGTCAGTTTTATTTAATGGCTTAACGACTTCAAAAATTGCTCGTTGTTCAGCTGCTCCTAAGCCTGAATGATCTCAGCTTTTAATATGCCTTGTCTAATTTTTAGGCCCATCAATCCATACAAGGAACTCATCACTGCACTGAAATGCTAATACTTGTCACATTCTTCAACTGTCTCTGAAAGACCTTGTTTCGGTGTTCATAAATCTTTTTAATATTTCAAGTCCTTTATTTTCTTGTCCATTGATTCAAAGATAAAAGAAGGATATAATGACTTGCTTCTCTAAGGCACTTATAGGGGGAAGGAGCTCTTTATAGGAAAGAAAGAAAGAAAGAAAGAAAGAAAGAAAGAAAGAAAGAAAGAAAGAAAGAAAGAAAGAAAGAAAGAAAGAAAGAAAGAAAGAAAGAAAGAAAGAAAGAAAGAAAGAAAGAAAGAAAGAAAGAAAGAAAGAAAGAAAGAAAGAAAGAAAGAAAGAAAGAAAGAAAGAAGGAGGGAAAAAAGGAAGGGTAAAAGGATTTGGAGGGGAAGAGGCACAGAGAGTAACTCACATAACCATGGATTAGAATTGGGAACACATGGAAGCATAGACCCAATAGAGATGGAAGATGGCATCGGGTGAGTATGTTAGGGCCTCATTTTTATAGGGTTTTCATGGAACACAAATTCTTATCCATTCCACATTGGGATTAGTCCATTTACTTATCCATTCCTCTCAAACTTGTCAACAAAACTTTAAAATTAACATATCCAAGTCATCTCAAAGTTATCAGTACCATTTGGTATCCTGCTTGTCACTGCAGATACCCATACCCTCACAGTTCCTCTACCTTAGAACCAATTCACAGTATTGTTGGGACAAAATATAGCAATATAAACTGGTATCTCCCACATCCCAGAAACCTGAGCAGCAAAAAGGAGAGTGGGCAGGCACCAAGGGAAGATTGAGCATTGGATACAAAAAGGCAGAAATCATTGCAGAGAACAATGAAGTTGGCTTTTGATAGAAGTGTAGAGATAAGATACCAAATGAGTAGTTAGTTACCTTCAAAAAAGTTTCATGTCCCAAAGAGGCTTAAATAATAATTAGATATTAGATAATTCCCCTATGACTGTGCTAATAATAATCATTCAGCTACTAAATTCTGTTCAGGTCAGTCAGTAATGCATAATATGATTCTCTTGTGCTTATCATGGCTTTCTTCAATCAAGAATAGGTCACATATCCTGACCCAGATTCATTTTGGTACATTGAGTACATATTTTATTTTTTCTCTTGTTAAAGACACTAGATTGGAGCCCAAAAGAGATTTGTCTCTGGTATAGCCAAGGTAGGAATGATGAGTCAATAAATGTGAGAATAGGGACCCAATACCCTAAAGAGAAATCAGATTTTTATAAAGATGAACCTGGAAAAGCCTTGATTTTAGGTATATATATATATATATATATATATATATATATATATGTGTGTGTGTGTACATATATGTATATATATACATGCTATGTTCAAAATGAAACTCATTTTCTCCAACCCCACTTCCAAATTAATTCTTCTTTATAATTTCTCTATTTTGATAAATTATATAAACATGCTGCCACCCATGGAGGTTTGAAATCTCAAAGCTCATTTTTAGGGTGCTTTTATCTCCTAAATCTGGTAAATCACCAAGCACTATTTATTTATGGTTAGTTATAGTAACTAATATGTTTTATAATAAGCTTTAAAATAACTAACATGCTTTAATCAAGACAAACAGATTAAAATCTGGGAAGCTACACAAAACAATAGTACTGAGATTTCCCACCAAGCACTATTTATAGAAAGTACTCTTGTCCTAGTGTCATCCTCCTATTATTATAGTTCTTATTGTCACTTTTTTTGTACCTTACACTGAATTTTGGTTACAAAGGACGTTAAGATGAAGTTATGTAAAGAACACAAGATCATAGGTGTCTGAAGACCTGGGTTCCAATAAAGACTTGAGATCTAATACCCTGTTCCTCTACTCAACATTTCTGAGAACTTAGGCAATTATTTCCTCTCTTTGGACCTCAATTATCTCACTTGTAAATTGGATTGGCTAAACTACATAATCTGTCTTTATTGTGCTTGTACATATCAGTTCTGAGATTGCCATTCTCAAATTGCATAATTTTGAACAGGTTTCTTTACCTTTATGGAATTCAATTTCCTCATCTGTAAAATGAGAGGGTTGGACTAGACAAAGGCTATGGTCTCTACTGGCATATAGCCTGAAAATGTTAGACATCTAAGTCATCTAGTCTAATAGCCAATTACCCAAATAGGGAAACATTCTGTGAGTTTCAATGTATTTGCTTCTTTCCCACAGGCTCCATCCTAATCAGAACCCACATCACTTTAATCGTGGATTGATGCAACAGCCTCCTAACTAGTCACTCTAACTCAGTCTTTCTCCATTTCAATCCATTCATGATATTACTATAAGATACTCTTTCTTAAATTCCAATTTCTTCATGTCATTTCTTTGATCAATAGCTTCCTATTTCCTTGCTCATTAGGTCTAAATTCCTATGGCTAAATGTCAAGGTCTTCCATAATCTAACCCCATCCTACCTTCCAATCAAACTTTATTTCTCACTGCTGCATAGTAAATAATCTCAACTCAAATAATCTGATCATATTATTATTCACCTCCCATGTTTCCCAAGAGACTTTGAGATAGAGATTGAGTCACTCAAAGAATAATTATTTGATAAAGAACTAAGGGAATGGGTAGTTCAGTGCAGCAAGTATTTAGTCTAGCATTGGACAATTTGTTGTTGTTCTATTGCTCAATCATGTCCAATTTTTATTGACCTAATAGACTATAGAACACAAAGTTCTTATATCCTCCACTATCTCTCAAAGTCTGTCCAAGTTCATGTTCACTGTTTCCATGACACTATTTCCTGCTTTTCCATCCCCTTTTCCTTTTGCTTTCAATCCTTCCCAATCTCACAGTCTTTTCCATTGAGTCCTCTCTTCTCATTATGTGGCCAAAATATTCAAGTTTCATCTTCAGTATCTGACCTTCCGGTGAATTGTTGGAACTAATTTCTTTATGTATTGGCTGATTTGATCTCCTTGTTATGGAAGGGATTCTCAAAAGTCCTGTCCAGCAAAATAATTCAAAGGTGACAATTCTGTGGGGTTCAACTTTCCTTATAGTCCAATTCTTACAGCTATACATTGTTACTAGAAAAACCATAGCTTTAATTATGTGAATAAGTACTATAAGGATAATTGTAGGAAAACATAAAATGATACGATTGGCTTCCAAAAGAAGTCTAAATAGACAACCATTAGAACCATTAAAGTATAATAATTAATAATAATATCAATGATAACCAACTATATAGTGCTTTAAAAGTTTTGAAGTACTTAATATGTCTTATTTCATTTGATTCTCACAAAGTGAGAATAATTATTATTAATTATTATTATTATTATTAATAATCATTATTATTTCCATTTTAGAGTTAAGGAAACTGGCTTAGAGGTTCAATGACTTGCCCAGAGTCACATAAGCTAATATATGTAGAGGCAAAATTCAAACCCAATTCTACCTGACAAGTCCACCACTGTATCTACTATGCTAAATTGACATTTTTCCCTCTTCAACCCAACTTCTGTCATCCTATTGATAAAGTTATACCTATTCTATAAACTCCAATGTCTCCCAAGATTAAATATAAAATCCTCTGTTTTATACTCGCATCAAATGTAAAATCCTTGAATTTTAAAGCCCTCTAGAACCTGAACCCTTTCCATCTTTCCAGTCTTCTAATGGCTTACACATTCTACCTCCCCATACTCTTTGGTCCAAGCATCTTGGCCTCCTTGCTGTTCCTTGCATAAGACATTCCATTTCTGGACATTTTCATCGGTTATCCCCATGCCTGGAATTTTTTTTTCCTTCTTCATCTCTACCTTCTGATTTTCCTGGCTTCCATCAAATGTCACCTAATGTCCCACGTACTGCAAGAAGCCTTCTCCCATTCCCCCTTCATGCTGGTGGCTTCTCCCTGTTGAATATCTCCAATTTATCCTGTACCTCTTCTTTGTACCTTCTTGTGTACAAACTCTGTTAGATTGTAATCTCCTTGAGAATAGAGTGCCTGGTTCAGAGATGCTACTTCACAAATACTGGTTGACTACCTGATTGAACTTCCAAAATAGGTTAATGCTTCTTTAAAATGGTAACAAAAGCCAGTAAAATCTTATGCTTACAAGCACGAATTTAGGGTTAAAAACAGGCTGTTTTTCCTACTCATTCTCAGTTCTATCAGGTCCATATTCATCACTGCTTCCATATATAGTTAGAGAGACCTGAGTTTCAGTCCTGGTTCTGTCTATTACTGGCTAAATGACCTTGGAAAAGTCACATCATCTCTCTCAGTCTCAGTGTGCCATGATCTATAAAAAAGGGAAAATAATATTTTAAAATCCCACTTCCCAAAATTTTGTGAGGGAACTATTTTGTAAATTACTACATTAATGAGTGATGCTGATGATTATTATTAATTGTCATTCTTGGCAATTATTATTATTATTATTATTATCAATTGACATCCTAAGTAACTATCAGTCATCATGGATCATGGATTACTGAGAAACTTACATGAAGTAAAAAACGTGGCATCATTCTAAACTCCATGGGCAAGGCTAGTGCTCAGACAGAAGCCCTGCACCATGTTACTCCCCAAGTGCTTATTATCCTTAATAATACCTGTTATGATTAAGGTCCTTTGCAAAAAAGGAATGTTAGCATAAAATTGGACTGTTTCTTTTAATTTACCTCTGGGAAGAATGTGGACTGAGTAATAAATACATTTTATTAATAGAAAACTAGGTCAGAATTACGTTCCAACTCCGCCCCTCACCTGATCTGTGTCACCATTCAGAAAGCTGTACAGTACCTCTAGGAAGAATTATGTAATATCTTTAAACAAATGATTGTAGTACTTGGAGAAGAAGCCTCCAAGAGCCAGTTGAAGGGAAAGGAGTCATAAAGGAAAAGTCTGTTACCAGTAAGTATCCTCATTTTCCCATTCTGCCCACTTTTTCGGTTTCAATAATCCCTCTGAAATTATGGGTACTTTATGTTGTCCAAAGGACAAGGTGGAAGAGAAGATGTAGCACTTCGTTATAATTCAGGACACCTGTTTTTAGTCCCAGTCTTGTCAAACTAATTGTGTGACTTAAAAAGTAGCTCTATTTCTTTGAGTCTTTTTCCTCACCTATAAAATGAGAGGAGAGGACAGGATAACTAATTCCAGGATTTAAAACAATGTCACGTATTAGAGGGAAGCTAGATAGCACAGTGGCTAGATTGCCCAGCCTGGAACTCAGGAAGACCTGAGTTCAAATCTAGCCTCATATATTTACTAGCTGTGTGATCCTGGGCAAGTTATTTAACCCTGTTATCCTCAGTTTCCTCACTGATAAAATGAGCTGAAGAAGGAAATGGCAAATGACTCCAATATCTTTACCAAAAAACCCTAAATGAGATCATAGAAAGTCAACTAAAATGATTCAACAACAAAACATCAATTAAGGGGTTACCTTTGTTCTCCTTGGATCTATTGGAAGAATTAGGAACAATCAATAAAAATTGCAAGGAATCAAATTAAGGCTTGATTTAAAGAAAAACTTTCTAACAAATAGAGCTATGCAAAAGTAGAGTGTACTGCCTCCCTCTTTTCTGGGGATCTTCAAACTGAGACTGAATGACTTATAGTCAGGTATTCGTTGGATGAGTTGGCCTCTGAGAGCCTCCCAATTGGGCAATTTTCAAATTCTGTGAAGGCTGACTCGATGATCTCTCTGAGCCTTTGCTGCTCTCACATTCTGTGACATACTCTCTCATGTTAAGTTAGTAATTTAACTTTTCCCAAAGTATCAACGTTTTTAAAGTGGGCAGCAGATAGAGGGTATAAATAAATAAATAAATATATATATATATATATATATATATATATATATATATATATATATATAAACAAAAAGGAATGACTATCTAATGGTGGGTGTTTAGATGGAAGTGGAAGAGATATTTTTGGATGAAGCCACAGTTTCACGATTAACAACACTCTGACAACTACCTATTCTACCTACCAACCAGTGCAGTCTTATGCCCAGATCCTGAAAAAGCTCTAAAACCTCACTGGTCCTTAGCTCAGAGAGTTTTGTTTAGTTCCGATTCTTCCTTTCAGGGTGCACACCCAGAGTTATGCCAGTTAGACACACATCAAAACACTGGTTGTTCATGATTTCCTGTCTGGGTTCTCCTTTTTCCTCAATCTCTGTGAAGAAAAAGGTAATCTAATCCAGAACTCTCCTAAAGCATTTTCATTAGAAGCTCTGGGATCAACATAAAGCATTCAAAATGTTGGGTGGGATGGGGCTTGGTCCACCAGGTGAAAGGTTATCTTGTAAATTCTCATGTTGCCTCTGGCAGTAGCATCTTTCCTCCAAGGTTCCAGTGACTTTGAAGGACAAGAAACAGAATGGCCATTAGTGATTGATGTTAATTGAAAAGGCAAATGTCTGTTTGGGGGGTAGCCAGAGTTCACATATCCAGAGCTTGTAATAAATCGATATGACCCTAGAGAAAGTGGCCAGAAGAACCAATATGAATTAGGTAGTAGACCTAAAATCAATTGACAGTATCACGCTACAACGGATAAAGGCTCAGAATTTGGAAACTGGGAGTTTGGGTTTGAATCCTGGCTGTGTCCCTTAAAGTCTATGTGACCATAGGAAAGTCACTTTACCCATCAGTAGCTCAATTTCCTTAGCTATCTTATCAATATCTCTTCTATAAGTCACTTTCTCTCAACTCACTGAGCTGCCACCACCCTGGATTATTTCAGGAGCCTTCTGTGTAGTTTCCTGGCCTCTAGTGTCTCCTCACTCCAAACCATGCACCACTTACATATCAAAGTGACCATCCTAAGGCACAGTCAGATCTTGTCACTCTGCCCCAATCATTAAACCCTAGTGCCTCCCTCTTCCTTCCAGAATCAAATATAAAATGTTCGGTTTGGCATTTAAAGCTCACAACTTGGCATCTTCCTACCTTTCTAGTCTTCAGACACTTTCTTCTCCCCATCCATATTCTATGATCCGGCCACTCTGGCTTATGTGCTGTTCTCTGAACACAATACCCTGTCTTCAGACTCAATGACAACGCAATTTAAGTCAAATGCAATGACCAATGTTGGTTCCAAACAATCATTAAATATATCTCTTTCTATTCACACAAGAAATTAAAAACTTAGTAGAAATGTACAATGTATCCTCTGTTTACAATCGATCATGTGCTCTCATTATTCCTAATCACTATATTAGATGTTTTTGCTTAACTATTTTAAAGAGATAATGCAATATAATGGGCTTTCCAAATGGCAAAATATAATATCAACCCATGTGCGCCTACTGTATGTTAGCACAGTGCTAGTCACTAGGAATACAAAGGAAAAAGTCAAGCAATCTCTTGTACATCCTAGACAAACAATATATATGCATAGTATGTATGTTTACCAAATAAAGAGTAGGTATTTTTTCTTTTCTCTTTTTTTATTTGGAAATTTTTATTTAATTAATTAATTTAGAATATTTTTCCATGGTTACATGATTCATATTCTTTCCTTCCCTTCCCCCCAACCCCCTCCCATAGCCAGTAGGTAATTTTTGAGAGGGAGGGAGTCTTTCAAAAAGATAGTCAATAAAGGCCTCATAAGAAAGTGGTGCTTTAGATGACAACTAGCAGAAACCAGAGATTTTTGAGAAAGAGTTGAGAAAAAGAGTGCATTTCAAGAATGAGTGACAGCCTGAACAAAAGAACCACAAAGATGGACAATGGGATGTTATGTGAGAAGAACAAGAATGTTATTTTAGCCAGATCATAGAGTATATAAAAAAGGAGAAATGTATATAATGTCTGGAAAGGTGGAGCCAAATGAACAACTTCAAAGGCCAAACAGAGGATGTTTTTGTCTTTGTTCCTAGAGGCTAAAGAGAATCATTAAAGTTTCTTGAAATTGGGAGTGTGGCTCAGTCAAACCTGTAGACATTGGGTACCATTTTATATTTCTGTTCATTTTAAGAGTTATAATAAAAAAAGGCAAATCATGTAAATAAGAAAATAAAATAATGAATGTTTCAACAATAAGCTATATTCTCTTCTAACAATTTGGAGGCCTGCTTATAAATGTTGAAATGATTTAAGAAAAACTAAGGTCAACAGCTAGGACTCCCAAACTGTATTTCAGGTCTCTAGAAGTCTACGAATCAATAGATTTAGAACATGGGGAGGAGGAGTTTAAATAAATGTACAAATTTTAATGACAGGAAAAAAATCGATGTTGGCAAAAGATTATGGACAATAAGAATCAGGATTTTTATAAAGTCATATTCTGGATTTAAGCCAAAAATAATCCATACCTAATTTTTACCTGCAACTTTGATCTATAAATATCTATTTTAAGGCTTAGATCAACTACTATCAAGGATTTTTATTACTTAACAAACCTAATCTTTTCTTCTTAGTACTTAGCTGACCCCCTCCCACAACCAAGAGGAAGCAGCCACCATGAACATATTTGAAGGGATTCCATAAGCATCCCTCTGTGAGTTTACACAGTAGGGGACTTTCTAAAACCCTGCTTCATTTCTCCTTCTTTTTTGAAAGTGATATAAAAGATCTGTATACATCAGCACAGCATTTATGCACTGTCCTGGCCAGAAATTCCCAAAGGGAACAGCCAAGGTGAGTCAAAGACAAAGTAATTCATCCCTTCAAAGGGAATGCCATTGATGACTCATTTCCATGCGCTCATTCTATTGGTTTAAATCCCATTGTTCTACCAATTCTTCAAAGTTCAGTTCAAATAAAAATAATAAAACAAATAAAACAATAAAAAATAAATTAAAAAGTAATAAACAATAAATATAAACCATCCCCTATAACACAGGTAATTCCTTTCTTCTCTCTACTCCTCTGTGGACTTTACCTGAACTATACAATTTAGTATTTGATCATAAATGTTGGGTCATATTATACTCAAATTTTTTTTCATTGTGTGTTCAGATTATGTATTAATAATCTTATTTTTGTTTCTAGAAACCCCATGGCACCTAACACAGTTCTGAGCACATAGTAAATACTCACTTATGCTTATTATACTACCTCTTTAAGGGATTTGTTATACTGATTCTCAAGTCAGAAGAATATGACTGTGTATCAATAGTATTTTAAGGAGGATAGATGAACATTCTTCAGATATTATTCTCTGAACACTCTGGCTTCATATAAATAGTGTTCTGGTGGGAGGAGGACAGTGGAACCAAAGAGAGCAGAGATCATAGGATTTAGAACAGGAAGGGACCTGACAGATCATCTAGTTCAAAACCCACATTTTAAGCCAAAAATGGTAAATGGAATTTCTTCTTGTTTGGTTTTTGAACACAGGAATTTAGCAAGCCAAATACCCTCTTAAAGCATGATCCAATGTCTAGTCGTCAGGTCTTCCACAATGGCAGTGACATGAGTACTTGACTTGCATAAAAATATCTAGTCAGCTGCCACTGATTCTACCACTTATCTGTGTGAAATTGGACAAGTTGCTTTTCTTCCCTAATCCCTACCTTCCTCATCTATAACATGAGTGTATTGGCCTTGTTGGTCTCTAAGGTCCTTTGAAGATGTATTATTCTGTACTTAACTATTAATCAGAATTAACTCTCACCTCTAAGCCCTGATTAGAGGGCTTGTCTATTGGCAAAGGCAAAACTTAAACTTCAGAATTATGTTGCCAAAGAGTGTTAGAATTCCTTTTCTATTAAGCTTTCTCTGATCCCCCAAGTGACCCCTTTCTCATAATACTTGGATTGTCTTGTGAACGATTACACACTACTTTGCATTGTATATATTTGTAGATATGGTGGACATGACCAAGGAGAAACATTAAAGGGCTTCATTTGCCATGATGCTTGAGGTCCAGACAACACTGCTTTGAGAAAAATGTCTGGAATTATATTTCCCAGAAATCTATATGTCTGGTTGTGGAGATATGATATGAAAAGTCTGTTTGTTGGCAAGTCCTCTATAAGGCTAAAACTTTAGAGGGGTGTCCACTTGGAGAGGAAAGAGAATAGAGACTGCTATAAATGAGTAGCAATGAAAAGAAGACCAAGTCCTATTGCTTGGCTCAAGAGTTAAGCCAAATTTTTAAAAAATCCTCCTTTCCATCCCAGTGGTTCATGCTGACTGGATACAGGAAACTGATTGACACTAGTGAAGGACAGTTTCTCCAGCATCTGTTAGGTTTTCATGAAGAATTACCCTTTCCTCCATCTGGGTAGGCATTAGAGATTGTATTCTACTATGTGTGGAACAGAGAATGTGTCTCGTCTCTTTTTTTTCTTTTTTTCTTTGTGTTTCTTTCATGTTTTAGGCATTGGATATGTGTATGCCTGGTAGTAGAGTAGTATACAGTATGCAACCTTGGGATGTGATTTGTATAATCAATTAACCGGAAGAAATATGGGGGAAGTATCAAGAGATACAGAGTTCTCCAGGACTTCAAAGTCCTTGTGGATCCTTATTTTTATCCTACTAGATTGTAAACTCCTTAAGAGAAACTAGTATGTCTTATTTATTTTCATATCCCTACATAGCATCTTGCAAATAGTATCTATTCAATAAATGTTTTTTAATTATTGAATAGAAACAATCAAAATAATGACAATAATTCATGGTTTTCCTAAGATTTTGACTAATTATACTACAGCCTAAAGAGACGACTAAGAATAAAGAAGCAAAGAAATAAGCATTTCTTCTAGGGGCAGTGAGATAGCACAGTAGATAAAGCCCCAGGTCTAAAGTCAGGAAAACTCCGCTTCCTGAATTTAAATCTAGCCTCAGATACTTATTAGTTTTGTGATCCTGGGCAAATCACATAATCCTGTTTACCTCAGTTTCCTCATCTGTAAAATGAGTTGGAGAAGGAAATGAAAAACTACCCCAGTGTCTTTGCCAAGAAAACACCAAATGGGTTCTCAAAGAGTAACAACTGAAAAAAAAGACTCAACAACACTATATTCTAGGTACTATTCTAAGCACTTTACAAATATTGTCTCATTTGATCCTTATAACAACCCAGAGAGGTACATGCCATTATTAGCCCCCTGTTATGTCAAACCGACCATATCAGTCTAAACTTTGAATACAAAAGGGAATTTTACCTAGTAAAGACACAGCTGGAGATGTAGGAAGGAAGCAAGTGGCAGAAGGAAATCTGAGATTCTGTAATAGGGATCAAATGAGAACAGGAGAGAAAGTAGCACCAGAGGCACTCAGCTTACATTCAATCAAGGCAACTTTAAGACTGGCTGCCTAGTAATAATCTTTCTCTCCCTAGTCCTACATACCTTTCGAGGTTGCATGTTCTTATTTTGTGACATCTCTTTCCTTTCTCCCTTCAAGACTGTTCTTGATTCACTTTAACCAACCATCTGATTAATGTCAGAGGAATCCAGTGTAATTTTCCCATGCCTTGAACCCTTTCCATTTACCCATACTCCCCTGGAAGCATTTAACTTTGGGGGATTAGGGGAGTAGTAGAACAGAGGGCTTTTCCCCATTGTGTCTATTTTTCTCTGTAAGGAGCTAAGCATTGGATTTTAAAAGTGGGGTAAGGGCGGGGGAAGAAACTAAAAACATGAGTAAGCTTTTGATGATAGTCAATGATGTAGAAAATAAGATGAACTGGTGGGCCAGGCATCTTTAGCACTATGCCAGTGACAAAAAGTACCTTAAGTTAATCACTCTTAGAGTCAGATTTACTAGCTTTGCTCAGATTTTCCAATAGCCAATTTTCCTGCTACAGTCAATAATATAAATAAATACAATATGCAGGTGCAGCAAGGTGATTCATTGGATAGAGAGCCAGGCCCAGAGATGGAGAGTCTTGGGTTTAAATCTGGTCTCAGACACTTCCTCGCTAAATGACCCTGGGCAAGTCACTTAACGTCCCATTGTCTAGCCATTACTGTTCTTCTGCCTTAGAACCAATATTTGGTGTTGATTTAAAATGGAAGTTAAGGATTTGAATATATATACATATATATATATATGTGTGTGTGTGTGTATTTAAATATATATATTGTGATGCAGGCATATCAAACCTTATTTTTTCTAGTCATTTTGCAATAATAGTATTAATATATTTATAGTATATGTTATATATTTGAATATAATAATATATTTATAACCAAATCCCACCATAAAACTGGGAAGTCCTTCTTATCATTATCCCTCTGATTACTCATTTATAGCAGCTCCTCTGTGGATCAAACTGTGCCTTAGAATGTCATTTTGTATGATATTGATTTTATTCTGTAATGAATGTCATCAGTCTATTAAACTCTTTGAAGGCAGAAACTTGTTTTCTCATCTGTTTTTGTGTCTCTTCTTGCACCAAGCACAGTACCCTACAGTGGTAAATGCTAAATGAAAGTTTATTGAATGGAAGGAAATTGAATTATGCTGGTGAAATCCTCAAATAAAATCCAAGTATTAAAAAATTCCTCTTACCTTACTGAAAAAAATAAATTAAATAAACAAATGGTTTCTATCCACTAGAAATCCCCAGGCTAAGTAGAGTCACAGCTTAAAAAAATTTTAAGAACCATTGAATTCTAGAACTAGAAGAAACAATAAAGATCATCTAGTAAAACTCCATTTTAGAGATGAAGAAACTAAGCTCCAGATGGATTAAATTACATGCCCAAATTCACACAGCTTAGTAGTGGCAGAGTCAAGATGAGGACCCATCATTAATCCCCAGCACCTGCTCCAGAGTTCTTCACAGGGCTCCATTTTTCCTTCCTCAAGAATTCATTTTATTATCACCACAAATTAAAGAGGTACCAGAAAGGAATTACCAAGACATTTGCCTTAGTGACATAATTTCAGAAAAGATAAAATATTAAATACTTGAAATAAAATTTCCTTTGAGTTTTTGAAAGGTTTGTATTTTTCATACCTTAATAGCATTTTTATCACCTCCATAATCATTATTAATATTTGTCCAACATAGTAATAGCATAGAATCCTGTTTAGGGTTTTTGGAGACTGGTCAAGATATAATCCCTTAATGAATTTTCCATTTAGGAAAAGACAAGGCAGAATAGAATATATGCAAATTAATGGTTGAAATGGTGCCCGTAAGAATGATTTCCAAGGAAGGATGTGTGCTGAAGGGACTTCTTTAATTCAAGCAAGCACAGCTTTGTAGAGGAGATGTTCTGTGCTCTGAAGAAGGAGAGGAGGGAGATGAAATACTCTATGTATGAAAAGTGGGAATAAGTTTCAAGAGAGCATTAGCTATGGGTAGCATTGGGGTAGAAGTGGGCATACAATCCTGCAAAGAAAACTGGACCAAAGCTTAGCTCAATTCTATCACTTTCCCAATTGAAATAATCAACAACTTTAGCAAAGTTGCAGGATACAAAATAAACCCACATAAATCATCAGCTTTTCTATATATCTCCAACACAGCTCAGCAGCAAGAACTAGAAAGAGAAATCCCATTCAAAATCACCTTAGACAAAATAAAATACCTAGGAATCTATCTCCCAAGACAAACACAGGAACTATATGAACACAACTACAAAACACTCGCCACACAACTAAAACTAGACTTGAACAATTGGAAAAACATTAACTGCTCATGGATAGGACGAGCCAATATAATAAAAATGACCATCCTACCCAAACTTATTTATCTATTTAGTGCCATACCCATTGAACTACCAAAATACTTCTTCACTGATTTAGAAAAAACCATAACAAAGTTCATTTGGAAGAACAAAAGATCAAGGATATCCAGGGAAATAATGAAAAAAAACACATATGATGGGGGCCTTGCAGTCCCAGACCTCAAACTATATTACAAAGCAGCAGTCATCAAAACAATTTGGTACTGGCTAAGAAACAGAAAGGAAGATCAGTGGAATAGACTGGGGGAAAACGACCTCAGCAAGACAGTATACGATAAACCCAAAGATCCCAGCTTTTGGGACAAAAATCCACTATTCGATAAAAACTGCTGGGAAAATTGGAAGACAGTGTGGGAGAGACTAGGAATAGATCAACACCTCACACCCTACACCAAGATAAATTCAAAATGGGTGAGTGACTTAAACATAAAGAAGGAAACCATAAGTAAATTGGGTAAACACAGAATAGTATACATGTCAGACCTTTGGGAGGGGAAAGGCTTTAAAACCAAGCAAGATATAGAAAGAATCACAAAATGTAAAATAAATAATTTTGACTACATCAAACTAAAAAGCTTTTGTACAAACAAAACCAATATAACTAAAATCAGAAGGGAAACAACAAATTGGGAAAAAATCTTCATAGAAACCTCTGACAAAGGTTTAATTACTCATATTTATAATGAGCTAAATCAATTGTACAAAAAATCAAGCCATTCTCCAATTGATAAATGGGCAAGGGAAATGGATAGGCAGTTCTCAGATAAAGAAATCAAAACTATTAACAAGCACATGAAGAAGTGTTCTACATCTCTTATAATCAGAGAGATGCAAATCAAAACAACTCTGAGGTATCACCTCACACCTAGCAGATTGGCTAACACAACAGCAAAGGAAAGTAATGAATGCTGGAGGGGATGTGGCAAAGTAGGGACATTAATTCATTGCTGGTGGAGTTGTGAACTGATCCAACCATTCTGGAGGGCAATTTGGAACTATGCCCAAAGGGCGACAAAAGAATATCTACCCTTTGACCCAGCCATAGCACTGCTGGGTCTGTACCCCAAAGAGATAATGGACACAAAGACTTGTACAAAAATATTCATAGCTGCGCTCTTTGTGGTGGCCCAAAACTGGAAAACGAGGGGATGCCCATCAATTGGGGAATGGCTGAACAAACTGTGGTATATGTTGGTGATGGAATACTATTGTGCTCAAAGGAATAATAAAGTGGAGAAGTTCCATGGAGACTGGAACAACCTCCAGGAAGTGATGCAGAGCGAGAGGAGCAGAACCAGGAGAACATTGTACACAGAGACTAATACACTGTGGTATAATCGAACGTAATGGACTTCTCCATTAGGGGCGGTGTAATGTCCCTGAACAACTTTCAGGGATCCAGGAGAAAAAAAAACACCATTCATAAGCAAAGGATAAACTATGGGAGTGGAAACACCGAGAAAAAGCAACTGCCTGAATACAGAGGTTGAGGGGACATGACAGAGGATAGACTTTAAATGAACACTCTAATGCAAATACTATCAACAAAGCAATGGGTTCAAATCAAGAAAACATCTAATGCCCAGTGGACTTACGCGTCGGCTATGGGGGGTGGGGGGGAGGAAAAGAAAATGATCTATGTCTTTAACGAATAATGCTTGGAAATGATCAAATAAAATATATTTAAAAAAAAAAATTCTATCACTTTCCCTAGGGCAGTCCACCTGGCCTCAGTTTCCTCATTATACATTGAGGAGAATGGACTGAATAATCTCTGAAAATCCTTCCAGTCTTCAATACTGTTATCCTATGAATAGGGAATATGAGATATAACAATTCCCACTTGCATAGCCCTTTATGGGTGGCTTGATCAATCAAGAAACAAACAACTATTAGATGCCTGCTATGTGTCAGGCAAGGGAGATACATAGACAAAAAGAAAGTGTGTCCTTAAGGGGGGGGTGTATATTCTAACAGGGAAGACACTGTGCACATATTAAGCAGATGCCAGGAAATCTGAAGGAAGATGGCACCAGCAGGCACTAGAAGGATCTACTTTCACAAACTCAGCAGAGGTGAGATGTATGATCTTCATTTTACAAATCATGATTAGAGAATTTGAAGTTGCAGTCAGAAAAATCTATATGAAAATCCCAAGTCTACTGCCTATTATTTGGGTGACTAAGCCCATCCCTTAAATATTCTATGCCTCAATTTCCTAATCTGTGAAATGGAGACAAAAATATTCATACTATCTACCTCACAAGGCTTTTATCAGTCATGAAACAGCTGTTCACTACAGCGGATTCCCATAAGACTAGAGAGCTGGTAACATTTTTTTTGGTAGAATGATTGACATTTTAGTGAATAATCAGATATTTATTTATAGGATTTCTAATACCTGGACATTTAACAAATGCCAAACTAACTAATGAATGATTTGGAAGATGCAATTATAATATAAAGGAACTTTATTTTTTAATCAGTTCTAGAGCCTTTGGTTAAAAACCAAACCATTGCTAATTTGCAGGCTGTTTGGCATAAATTTGCATATTATACTTCAAAGATCAGAACTCAAAACCTATAAAGAAGGCAAACTATTGTAATTGCATTCTAATTCAATATAGAATAAATATGCAATTTAGCTTAATCCAGGACCAATTGGGAAATTAACACCTACCATTGCAGGGCAAGGGCAGTGTAATGAACCAGAACCCAACCAAGGCAAATAAATAAATAAAGCAGGTAAAGTTAGTCTTGGTCCCTTTGACCCACCTTCTCTTTATAGCACTTCTCCTCTACCTTACTGGAACCACATCCCATTCACCATCCTATGCTCAGTTCCCAAAAGGGCCTAGCTTTTAGCTCAACTAATTCAATGCATCCTCTCTTCTGCCATACTGCTTAGGCATTCACTGATGGTTCCTTCCCAGGAGTATTTACATTTTAACATAATGGTCTGAAAAATTAAGGATGTCCCAAGATCCCCAAAGAATTAACCTTTAAAGGAAGAATTCTTGGCAACCTTATTGTTGTTGAGTCATTTTTCAGGCATGTCTGCCTCTTCCTAACCCTCTTTGAGGTTTTCTTGACAAAGATAAACTGGAGTGGTTTGCCATTTCTGCTCCAGCTCATTTTACAAATGAGGAAACTGAGGCAAATGGGTCACAGGGACACACAGCTATAAGTGTCTGAGGCTGGATCTGAACTCAAGGATTCCTGAATCCAGGCCTATTTGCTGAGTCTTCTAGCTGCCCTTGTTATATTTTGAGGCAAATAGGAGGCAAAATTTCTTGTGGCTAGAAAGCAAAGCCTGGAATCAGAAAGACCCAGTTTCAAGTCTTGTATCTGACCAGTATTTTATAGATGGGAACATCGCCTAACTTAAGAACAGGAAAACTACTAAGGCAATAAATTTTGGAGTTGCTCTGCCTCAGTTGAGGAAAATTAAATATTGAGAGTTCCCAAGCTGGATAAAGTCACAAGGCTAGACCCCTCCCTGTGACCCCTCTCCAAAATGAGCAAGAAGTTCTGCCCAACAGCTTTCAAATCATAGACTACCCCCCCAACCCCCACACCAGCTACTCCCCAGTCTAGTTAGAAAAAAAAAAAAGAACTTTGAACGCTGGATTTATAGGTAGAAACTCTTGAGTTCAAATCTTGGTTGTACCATGTAGTACTTATTGACCCTGAAAATGTGTTTAATCCTTCTGGGCTTCGGTTTCCTCATTTATGAAATGAGGAGTTCAGCTAAGCAATTCCAATTCTAAAATTTGCTGATATTACTCTACTTTCCTGGTCTCTTTCCCCAACTATAAGCTCTCTCCACTATTATAAAAGAAATTTCCAAAAAAGTTTGTCAGAGGACCAAGGATTTTCCTCCTCAATCCTGGAACCTGTCCACTTTCTCAGGATAAAATAGAGAGCACTGAAGAATCACTTAAAAATAAAAGAAATACTGTATTGTTCCAGATGGTAATTGTTCAGTTTGCAAACAGAAAGCAAAAAATTATGCACATCTGTGGCATTCATTCTATGAGAATAAAAGAGAGCATCAGGAGGGCCCGGTAATCACACCAAGTCACCAAGAATAGGGTCAAGGGCAAGGTTCCTGTCTTGATGGGGCGAGGAGAGCAGAGTGGGAGAAAAGATTCAGGTCAGACAGGCTCTGCTAACAACTACGAGCATCCAAATCCCAGAGGCAGGCTGGACAATTTCTCCAGGAGCCTAGCTAGATCTCATCTTTGACTCAAAGTGGAAAGTACATTATCTCAGCAGTCGATTGAGGTGTTGACAGATGACAACTGTTGGTTGTTGCCATCCCCCCCCCCTTTTTTTTATAAGAACTTGCTAAACTTGTTACTGGAAAGAGCTTTATTCCTTAGATTATTCCATATGCCCAAATATAACAGTTATACTGGCACATTTGAACTCCCAATTTCAAAAAATGTACATGGAGATAAATGCACTTGAGCAACCTTCGTGTCACATCCTGTTCCCTCAATCCGGTTTTTGACATTTTCAGAAGATTCTTTCAAAGGACTAAACTAAACAGGGCCAGCACTCAGCCTTTTTCCCTTTAAGCTCTCTGTCTCTCCCTCTAACATGTTCTTCATCAAAAATGCGCTAGAAAACAGTCTAGTGCGCTTAGAAGGTGTCATTTTTCAGTTTCTCACTGAAATGCAGGTTGGCAAATAGGTTAATTTTAACTTCACAGATTGCAAGGTGTGTGAATAGAACAGCTTTATGGAGAGCAAAATAGAGCTGAGAAGAAAGAGAGGCTTTGAACTACTAACTGGTATTATTCCAAAGGTCAAAAAGGGGACCAGAGGCCACTGCCTCCAGTTCCAAGATTATAGAAACTCAGTTAGGATGATCATTTGAGGGGAATGTGAAGAAAGAAAGGAATTTCAAAGTTCCTAATTGGTCCACTGATCTGGGGCCACAAACCCAATGACAAATGTACTTCCTTCCTGAAAGCCAAAAAAGCTGATTTTTCAGAGGAAGCAAAGAGTGGTTGAAAGAATAATTGCCAGAGAGTCGTCAGAACTGGGTTCTGATCACAGGGTTGTCATTTACTAGCTGGGAAACCTCAAGAAACTTACATTAGTCCCCTGAACATCCATGTACTTATCTGAAAAACTAAAGGATTGAACTATATAACCAGTAAAACTGAACCATAAGATGCATAGAAAGGAGAAAAGTGTACTAAGAGGAGAAAAGGAAGCTAGAGTCGGTGTGGGACTTCATCTGCTAAGCAGAGAAGTTTGCATTTGGTCCTAATGATAATGGGAAACCAATGGAACCTCGAGCAAAGAAGAAAGGAATGAAAATTTTTCTTAGCACTTTTACATGCCAGTCACTGTTAAGTGCTTATTCCTCATAACAAACGTGCAAGGTGGCTGCTATTATCCTCCCCATTTTGCAGAGGGAGATACTGAGGCAAAAAGAAGCTAAGTAATGACCAGAGTAACAGTGTCTATGACTAAATTTAAATTCAGGTAAAAAAGTAATATGATCAGACCTTTAAGTAATGCCATATTGACAATTATGTGGAAAATAGTTTGAGGAAAAGAGAAACTGAAGGCATAGAGAGTAATTAGGAGATTCTTACAATTGTCAAGATAATTCTATAACATGGGCTCAGAATTAATTTACCTTTGCCTTTACCAGTCTTTATCCCACTTTTAACTGCCTATTTATTAATTTTCTCTAGAAAGAAGGTTAACAAGCATGACTAAACAAATTATGGTGTATCAGTGAAATGGTTTAGTTTGGGTTTGTCTTACTTTTTATATATGGTTCAGACCTATGATTTCACTTGGCCAGGCATCTCCCAACACAGGAATATCTTCTACCATTGTGGATCAGGAACTAAACTGTAACTAAAATTTTTGAGATTTAGACACCAAGAAGGAACTATGCATGGTCACTCAGCTACTATGTGTCACAGGCTGGCCCTGAACCCAAATGGTTTTGACTCTAAAGGTCAGCCTTCTATCCCCCGTGCTTTTGTATGGAATGGAATATATTAGCATCATTTTAAATAAACAATATAGGGAATACAAATAGATGTGGAAAGATAAGAAAATAATGAAAAGCAAAGACAGTAAATTAAGAACATTGGATACAGTCATTAATTAATTATTAATATACTTACCCAAATGTGAATACACACACACACACACACACACACACACACACATACACACACACACAAATAACCAAAGGGAACAGAAAGAATGAAAAGAGTTGGAAGGAACTGTTAAATTTATCCATACAACTCCTCTCATCTCACAAATAAAGATATTTTACTAACATGCCGGGGGGTTTTGCTAATATTACCAATAGTTTTTTTAAATGTTAAGTTCTTAATTTTTACTTAAAGCATACAGGATCAAGGGGATAAAGTTTTGTAGAGGAGGTAATTTAAATGAATAGGTGGAAGTGATTTTTAAAAACATGTTTCTTGGTTCTTTCGATTATTCCCTGGCCCTCACAAGCACGAGTAATTAAGCTAGCTATAATTTAACTATGTTTTCCTTTGCCCTTTTACCTACCTAATTCATCTGATCAAGGACTACATTTCTGATCTTAGATGAACAAAGTCATTCTGTGTGAACCATAACTGGTTTTACAAGTCACATAGTGATGAGTGCCAGTCCTTCAAAGCCCAAAACAATTAGAGCTTATACTTCAGATGAAATGAAATTTCAAGGCCAGGTATGCAAGAAGCCAATAATTCATTTCTGAGCCTCTTTAGTGACTTGTTCATTCCTGCTATGTACCTATTCAAAGTGAATTTCTTTATTCCCATTGGTAAAACTTACTTTGCATCCCTCAGGAATATGCCAGATTATTCCCCATGATGTTTTACTCACTTCAAGGTGATTTGAATTCGTCCTTTTGTATTGCCCTAGTATAAGTCTTCATATTTAATAGAAGAATGAAATATACAGCATAAAACTATTCCACCAATGATGCTAATATATTATCACTGAACTCTTAATATGAAAAGTAACACGGTATTCACTATTACTTAAATTGCCTAAGACTTTCAACACTTCTAGATAGCTCCCTGATGCCAAATTTCCTCAGGTAACTAGGGCCCTCTGCATTTCACATAGATTTAATTGGATTATAAGGAATAAGACAGTGAGAAAAGTAAAAAAATTTTAAATTCACTTCAAAATTTCACATTCACTTGGGTTAGGAGGATGATAGCTCCATCCATCCGTTCATTCTTTCTTTCATTGAAATAAGAAGGTACAATGGAAAGATACTGGACTTAAAGTCTCATGAACTGAGTTCAAGTTCTAGCTCCACCATTTACTCCCTAAGCAAGCTGACTTTGTTTCAGTTCCCTCATTTCAATGAGAGGTTTAGACGACATGATTTCCAAAATTTATTCCCAGCCAAACCTTTATTTATCTTACAAGCATTTAAAAACACAGAAGATCAGGGGCAGGTCTTGCCATCTTAGTCTGACTTTCCTTGAGCACCTTTTAAGGTTCCCTCTCTCAAATCTGACATTCCATGACTCTTTTAATAGTCAGTACTACTAAGAAGTGTAATATTTAAATGAATGTAACCATAGAAAATAAGGATCAAGGAACCTAGGGCTGGAAGGATCTATGAAATTATCCAGTCTAATCTTCTGCTCATTTTGTCCCTCAATGAATCAATCAACATTAATTAAAAGCCCATTTTGTGCCAGGCACTATGGTAAGTGTTGAGATATAAAAAGAGGCAACAACAGCCCTTGCCTCAAAGGATTTTCAATCTAATATGCAAAGATAGTTTCTCAAATCTTCTCATATAGGGAAGAATTGGGGAGACCCTGAGATTATACAATGGGAAGTCTGATGATTGTCCTTTGCCTAAATTTGTCAAATATATATATATATATATATATATATATATATATATATATATAGTTTTCTTGGAAGTGGGGGCAGGAGAGTGCAAAAATGTTTTTATTTTTTAATAGGGCTTGTGAATCCATAGGTGTAAAGACTGGTAAGAACTTCCTCTACTGAAGCAGACCTGGAACACTGAATGGTTAGAGTGGTTTAGGATCACACAGCCAATGTGCACTAAAGGCAGCACTTGAACCTAGAACTTCCTGATTCCAAGGTCATTTCTCATTTTCTGTGTCTGGCTGCTTCTCATCATAACGCAGATTGTTTCACTGAAGCAGATTGGGATGACTAACAACCTACTACAGATCCAGCACTAAACAAAAACCTGTCATGCTTTTGTCCATGCCCTGTGAAAGGTTCCTGTTGTCCATTGAGAAGAGAAAAGAAATAGGAGAAGAAATCTGGCCAGGGACAGGAAAAATGGTAGAGTTGGGGGTGAGGATGGTGGAGGGAAGATTAAAAGTATTAAGGTTTGAATTTATGTGATTTTAGCTGATAATGGTTCTACAGCTCTAGCATTGTCCTAGAGAATTGTTCTAGGGAAAGAGAACAAATTGGTTTTAGAGACTAAGAGACAGGATGACTTTAGGAGGGACCAAATCATCAAATTTATCTGGAAGTTTCATTTGCCCCATTTGTAAAATGAGAACAATAAGCCTCATTTGTTTTATATGGCTTATGTGAGATGACGGGATAATGATTTGAGGTCCTTGCCATATTTATTGATCCTTTGAGAAAGATGAAGGATCATACATGTCCTTTAAGTATTATGTAAAATATCTGGAAAATTAGCTAGTGGGAATAAATATTTATTAAACACTTGCTCTATTGTGCTGGGTGGTCCGAGAGACATAAGAAAGTATAAGACACAAACTTTGCTCCCAAAATTCTTATTATTTCACTGCAAGCACGAGACATGGCATATATGAAATAGCTGAAGAATTCTACTGATTGTCCATACGATGAAGTATTAAGTGGTGATGAGTGAGTTATGTGATGATGAGTGTGAGATATGATCTTTACATGTCATAAAATAGTTGCCATGAAGACCAAAGCCTTTAAAGAAACTACATGATTTGCACTTAGCCTTAAGTAATTTAAGAAAGTTGAATATGGGAAGAGGAAATGAAATGATATTCCTCACAGGAAGCAACATGAGCAAAAATATAGAACCTGAAGTAATGCTGGCAAATTGTGGTATTCAGAAGGTAAAGGGGCCTGACAGAGTTCCTGTGGAAAAGTAGTAAGAGACCTGGTTGGATAATTATTAAAGTGTAGTCTTGCATGTTAGAGTAAAGAATTTTAACTTGCTCAATTAGTCAATAGGGAGCTACTATATGTTCTTGAATGGATACATGTGGGGAACATAGAATTCTTTTTGAGTTACAATTTTAAAATATATATATATATAATATAGTGTGTAACATAAATATATGAAATGTTATAAATATGTAACAAATTATGATAATATTTATATTTATCATAAATATGCTTCATCCAAAAATTCTCATATTAGCTATGTCCAAAAATCTATATCTCATTCTTTTTTCTACCTCCTCCCCAAGAAGGGAGGTGGTATGTAAATGGTATATATATTATCATATAATACCTAATTCCCTATTTTTCATTATGTGAAGTAAGACATATCGCTTATACCAGAGAAAAATTCATAGAGGAAATAAAGTGAAGAATGATGTTTCAGTCTTCATTCGGATACTGTCTGTTCATTCTATGTCAGTGGATAGCTTTTTTCATCGAGTTCCTTGGAGTTGTCCAGGGTCCTTGCATTGTTGATAAGCTCATTCATTCACAGTTGATCATCACATATTATCATTGTTACTGCCAACAACATTTTCCTGGCTCTGTTTGCTTTACTTCACATCACTTCATATAAATCTTTCCAGGGTTTTTTGTGGTCATCTTTCTTTTCATCATTTCTTATGGCACAATAATATTCCATTACAATCATATACCACAGCTTGTTCAGTCATTCTCTAATTGATGGCTATTCCTTCAATCCAGTTCTTTGCTATCACAAAAAGGGAACATAAAATTCTAAAGCTGGAAGGAATCATCTGCTCCCTTTCATTTTACAGACGAATAAACTAAAACCAAAGAAATCTAAATATTCACTAAGTTCAGACTGCTAATTAGTAGTAGATTTGAGACTAGAATGCACATCTCTTAACTACCAATCTAGTATTTTTGACTTTATGAAAATGATGGCATAACACAGGGGGAAGAATTCCAGATTTAGAGGCAGAGGGCTATATCTCACCTCCAGTTCTTTTCTAACCATAGGCAAAATCACTTTATCCTTATAAAACGAAAGTCCTGGATTAAGGATTTTAAATAATTTTTCCAACAACAAATCTATGATTTTGTGATAGAGGTTCTGTTTCATGAAAAGTTGGCTGATGGATTACAGTAGGTAGAAACCAAAATCAAGGTAATCAGTGTGAACACAGATCTAACAATCTTAGAGGAAAATGATAAAGACCTGAATTAGGATGATGGTAAGAGTATTAAAAGGAAGGAAGAATCCAAGAAATGTTGTAAAGGAAGAATACAAATTATCAATTAGATATGGGTAATAGAAGAATTAGATTATTCCAAATTTGATCCTAGAAGACAGAAAGCATCATGGAATCATAATGTTTTACACATTAAACATCATCTACAGTGGGAGATCTTAACCTGAGGTCTATGAACTTTTGTTTTTATAATTGCATTTCAAAATAACTGGTTTCCTTTGTCATCCTAACTGTTTAATTTGAAACATTTAAAAACATAATTCTGAGAAGGGATCCCTAGACTTTACTTGACTCTCAAAGGGGTTTATGACACAAAAATAATTAAAACCCCAACTAGTCCAAACCCTTCAATGTAGAGATAGGAAAAATCAAAGCCCAGGATCGCGGCATAACTAAGTAGTAGCAGAATGATTCTTCATATTTCAACAAAAAATTAAAACTCGATATCAAATGTCTTTTTATACCATAGTTTATATGAAGTATTTTTGAAGACTCTTAGGTTTTCTTTTTTTAACCCTTAACTTCCATCTTAGAATCAATACTGTGTATTTGTTACAAGGCAGAAGAGAGGTAAGGGATAGACAATAGGGTTTAAGTGACTTGCCCAGGTCACACCGCTAGGCAGTGTCTGAGGCCAGATTTGAACTCATTCATAGACCCGGCTCTCAAACTACTGACTATTAGACTATTAATCATATAAACGTGGGGCTATCATACCTTGAATGGAAGAAACTTGGGTTTCTCTTTAGGAAAATGAGATTTGGGCAAAGAGGAAAGATTGCATATTGGGTAATGAAAATAATGCAAAGAATGAAAACAAAACTTTTGAGAAAGAAGGGGATCATGACCATGATGATGGCAATGACAAAATTGACAATAAGGACTAGTGATGTCAAGTAAAATTTAAAATCCAATTGAACCCAGCCTGTTCTCACATGTTGCTTTGTCATGTCTCATGCAAAAACCTTCCTGTCAAAATGAAAATTATGGCATATTTCTCTGTATTTCTCAGTTTTTCCAAGTATTATTTCTCATTATTCTTGTATTATCCCTTTTGCATTTCAAATGTACAGTCTAACTGCTGAAAAACAATGAAACATGCAAATAAGGATCCCAAAAGTGTTCTCTGAAAAGTAGTGTAAAAGGCACTCAACTTCTTTTAATGTACTACATTGTCTTTTAAATGTATTTTCTCTTTGCTTTCTCTTCCTTCCACCTGCTTCTGTCACTCTGCCTACAAAACTAAATACCCCAATAACACTCTTTGTTGGAAAAAAGAGATTTTTACAGTTTGGGTTATTCATTTTAAAGCTTCAGATTACAATGTTCATTTAAGAAAAGCTGGCAGATATTTCTGTGACACTTTTCTACCATAGCTATTATAATATCCAGCATAAAACTGGTATAGCTGCATTGCAGATAAAACATGGTCTTGTTACAGGATACCCCTATATCAATGGCATTTTACCTATGAAGACCATGTCTAGTTAAACCAAATCCCCTTAAACAGGGACATAGTAAATTTGATGTTTTCAACCATTAAGATCATCATTTTGGATTGCCAAATGGCCAGTCTGATTGTATGTACCTTAAGAAGTTCTTAAAAAGAACCCGAGTGAAAGAGCATTTGATTTTGATTCTAAAGACAAAGGTTCAAATCCTAACTCTGCCACTATCTAGCCTTATAATTCTTAAGCATGCCACATCATCTCTTTAGACCTTATTTTCCTCATCTATAAAATGAGAGAGTTGGATTAAAGGATTACTAACATCTCTTATTGCACCCTTATAATCCTAAATTCTTCAGTGCTTCAAAAATTCATGATTTCATCATTATAGAACACACCAAAACAGATTATAATCCTTTTGTCTCTTAGTGAAGTGATCTCCAAAGTATGTGATCAACCAATCAGAAGATGGGGAAATTGCTCCCATTCCACCCATACCACAGTAACCAATTATTGGACAGTTGTTTCCATCACAAACACGCTACTCTTCACACATCACAGCCAAAATATTCCTCACTTCACTCCTTCCCTTGCTGAACAAGCTCCTAATCATCTACCTTCTGAACTGGGCAGTTATAATCTAACTCCAGCCTCAACAACTGCAGAAGTGTCATTGGGGAAATCACCACTCCCCATCAGGAAAAAAATTTACTGATGTGATTTGAAAAAGTTGGAAGTCACTGCTTTAGTAGATGGGACTAGGCTAACTGCTTTTTACTAAAATTAAATCATTTTAATCCTCACAACAACCCTGTGAGTTAGGTGCTATTATTGCCCCATTTTACAGGTGAGAAAACTAAGACTTTAAAATAAATAACCTAAACTCGAAACATTTAAAAAAAATTATTTTGGGAGTATTTATTTTTGCAGGCAGAGTGATGGAGGAAGGCAGAAGAAAGAGGAAGCAGGATCGTGGGCATTTTTCTAAAAAGAATCAAAGCCATACTTTCAATGAAGCATTTGATAATATCTCATGACACCCTTGTGGACAAAATGGAGAGATGTGGGCTAATCATTATCAAAATTAGGTAGATTCAGACCTGGTGGAGCAATCAGAATCAAAGCTGTTAAAAATGAATCAATGTCAACTTGGAAAAAAGTCTCCAGCAGACAGTGTCCCAGGGATCTATGTTTGACTTTATGTTGTTTTATATTTGAATCAATGACTTGGAAAAAGACATAGACTATATCAAATTTGCTTGTGATAGAAAGATAGGTAGGGCCACTGACATATTGGATAACAGAATTTAGATAGAAAAAGCTCTCAAGTTAGAATATTGGACTTGATAGAATAAATAATACTTAAAAATAAGTCTGCATTTCAAGAGGATTTTGAATTTTTTTTAATGTGCTACATCATTTCCCAAAGGTAATCCAGCCTGCTCACTTCCATCCTCACCATCTTTCCAACACATATATACTGATGGATGAACAATATGGATTGTCTATCTAACTGTATATCCTAGTCTAGACAACAGTCTTCATCCACTTGGTATTTCCTTTGTAGATAGATAGGTAAGCCAAAATTTTTGTGATTGATTATGCTTCCCATTTATGAATCTGCAGTGTTATGGGATTTGACAGAGTTGGCTTAATGTCATCTGTAAACAAGAACAGCTTGAGGACCTCACCAGTTACACGAAATCTCTGTTCTCTACATCCTCCATGATTTTGGCAAACAACATTGGCAAGAATCTCTCCCTGTTTTATGTCTTGTTAATATTAATAATTGGATGGTTCAACAAAGTTATATCTGGTAAACACATTTTAGAGAATCATATATCATTTTGATATAATTATGATATTTGTGACTTTTCCCAAACATTTTAAATTCTTTACTCTTTTAGATACCTTGGGAATCAAACTTTCAATATCCTCAAAATTGTGTCCCCTTCAACATGGATATCTTATAATTTCGTCTAATGTAGCTTTTCTTCTCATCTTTGTTTTCTTTAGTATTAGAGTTGCTTTTTCATTTAGCACATATTAGATAGAGTCTGTGGTCTTAGGATCTAGATGTAGTAATTCTATTGGAATTGATGGAAAAAGGAGTTTGTATAGAAATTTTTTACAGATCTTCTCCATATTTATATGTTATTTTCCTTCCAATGTCATAATTGGGTCTTACGCCAAGCTTTATCTTAATTTATTTTTCTCTCCATTGCATCTTATAATACCTATGAAACAGCACTGCTCATAATCTTAAAATCTCCTCCATAATATTTCACAAAGGAGCTTCTATACTAAAGCAGTGTTGCTATTGGCTGCCAGCTCCATGACACTAACTCAAAAACACATAGCTGAGGTGATTTCTATGCTCTTTTTGGTTCTCTGTATGATAAATAATTTCTATCAGTTAAAATTATTTAATTCTTTGTACTTCTATCCCCATTTTCTAACACAGTTCCTGGAACATAGGACCTGTTTAATAAATATTTGTAGATTGATTGGCTGATGAATTGGTTTTGGAAATTTGTAATAGTCTGTGTTTCTATCTGTTCTTTTATTCATTTCCCTTTTTTCAGCATATACAATTCATGCAGATAGAAGAGATGACACTTTCCTCAGCTGAGCAACTTGTTTTCCCACTTTAATTCTTCATTCTAATTTAGTATTGATTTGGATTCATGCTTTCAGAAGGTAGTAGTAGGACAATACCCATTCAGAAGATTTAGAAACGACTCTCACATTGGTGACAGGTCATTTTCTTTCTTTAAAACATAATCAAATTTATTTGGGAGGATAATATTTATTACTTGGCATGTCCTGTATCTCACAAGTCTCTCTTCAAAGTCAACAATCTCCAAGAATGCACATGAGGCTCCTATGCAGTTTACATGTCTTTGGTATCCCTTGTTTATTATATTTAGCACTCAAAGGGACCTCCGGTTATTTAGTCTGACCCTCTCAGTTTACATAACCTATGGAAATTAAGTGATTTGACTAAAGTCACAAACACAGAAGGTGGCAGATCTGGTTTTGGAACCCAAATACTCTCATTACAAATCCCATGCCCATTCCACTAGACCACATTGCCTATCAATCTGGTGATCAATCAACAAGTCTTTAAAAAGGAGCCACAATGCAGCAGGCAGGCATTGTGCTAGATGATAGGAAATCATGGACATCACAGACCAAGACCTTCATTCTATTCAGAGAATTAGCACATAGACATCTAAGTATATATTAAGGAAGTGCAAAATAATATTAGAATGTGGCAAGAAAGGAACAAGCAGCAGTGTGTTTAGGGAACCTTGAAAAAGTCTTAAATGGGATGTGAGCCCACATTCTAAAGGAAGTTTGTGACTTAAGAGGCTGAGATGAGAAAGGAGTGAATTAATGGCATGATTTCCATTCAACTAGATGGCATAGTAGATAGAATGCTGGGAGTCAAGACCTGAGTTCAAACCTGACCTTAGACAATTACTAGCTGTGAGACCCTGCCCAACTCACTTAACTCTGTTTGACTCAGTTTCCTCATCTGCAAATTGAGCTGGAGAAGGAAATAGCAAACCACTCCAGTATCTTTGCCAAGAAAACCCCAAGAGTAGGACATGACTGAACAAGAAAAAAAATCCAGTCAAACAATGAACATTTATTAAGCATCGGCTATATGTTCCAGATATTTTGCTAAGCACTGGAAATACAATGAAAAGCAAAAAGCAGTCCCTACTTTGGTCTAATGGGGGAAAGAATGTGAAAGCAATTCTTTACAAAGATCTAAGCAGGATAAATTTAATTTAATCAATATAGAATAAGATAGCATTATGGGAGGGTGAAGAGATGCTTTTTACAGAAGTGGGACAGAATTGAAGGAATCTAGGAGATGGAGATGAGGGAGAGAATTCCAGATAGGAAGGACAACCAGGGGAAAGTTCCTGGGTCAGGAGAGAGACTCTCTTGTGAGAAAGGGAAGCCAGTGACACTGGATTGCAGAGTCCATGGGGGAGAGGGAGGAAAATAAGGTAAAGGTCTTTGAATGGCAAATCATAGATTCTGTATTTGATTATGAGGGTGCTAGGGAATTCCTAGAGTTCTTTGATTCTCATGCAGCAGTAAAACGATGACATGGAATGTTCTCATTGAGGAAATGGCATAGTCTCCTGGAATAGAGGATCTTAACAGTTAAAGCTACCTGAAAGTGGACGGGGCTGCTCTGGAAAGTAGTAGTTACCCCTCCTTAGATGCATTAAACCAAAAGCAAGATGACTCGTCAAGGATGTAGGTAGTATGGTACTGCTATCAAACTCAAATAAAAATAGGGGTAATTAAACCACATCTAAGGATCCCTATGAGTGCATATTGACTTAGTTTTACATTTTAATATTAATAGTCTGTGTTTTGTTGTATTTCTATTTGTTTTGTTAAATATTTCTATTTTTTAAGACCTTACTTTCCATCTTAGAATCACTGTGGATTGGTTCCAAGGCAGAAGAGCAGTAAGGGCTAGGCAATGAGGGTTAAGTGGCTTCCCCAGTGTCTGAAGTCAGGACCTCTCATCTCCAGACCTGACTCTCTATCCACTGAGTCACCTAACTATCCCCTTTGCTTAAATGTTTCAAAATTATATTTTAATGTGATTCAGGCTGCATTTAGGAGTGTTGTGAACCAATTGCAGCCTGTGTGTTTGGCACCTCTGTTGTAGATTGCCTTGTATAGTTCTGAGGTTCTTTTCAATTCTGAGAGTCTGTAAAATAAAACTCAAAGGAGTCACACTTTCATGTATAACTCTGAGTTATGTTC
Organism: Monodelphis domestica; assembly: GCF_027887165.1. NCBI lineage: Eukaryota > Metazoa > Chordata > Mammalia > Didelphimorphia > Didelphidae > Monodelphis > Monodelphis domestica. The sequence goes on from NC_077230.1 coordinate 149,517,236, forward strand.
CATAATATAAAGGGGGAAACTCTAATTTTATTTGATGTTTATGAAATTTAAGGTTTTTTTTTAAATGAAATTCAGTAGAATTTCAGACATCAGATTTATCGAGGGAGGGATTCCTCCTCATGGACCCTAAAAATCATATCCCATATATCCCAAAAGACCCTCAATTTTTGGTCAGCATAATGGCTCCCTATGTGACGGAACTGAGAGACCAAAAGGAATGCTGAAAGTGGAGCCAAGAAGGTAGAAAGCTCTCAGCATTTGAACCTTGGGCTTCATTTCCTATGATTCAATGATATTTGAAATGCTCAAACAAGCACTAAGGGCTTTAACCTCTCCTTTGTGGAGCATGAACACTCCAAACTGGCCTTTCCAATGCCTGAAGGCAAGAAGGGGGGAGTATAGCTAGAGGTCATTGCCCCAGGACTGACGAGAATGTAACACTGTACTGCCTAGGTCCTGTGAGAGACCCTCTGTGTTGACAGTAGCTTCACCTACACAAGGCTACTAACTCTATGAATAAAGTCAATCAGAGATAAAGTATGGAGAATAAATACTTTGGAATAGGTACAGCCTTTAAATAGATTGTCATGAGGCATAAGAAATTAATTAAGCCATTAATTAATTAAGACCTCTGTCAAGTCATGAATTCATACCTTCTTGGGGTAAGGCTTTCTCCCCCTCCATAACTCTGACAAACCTGATTTTCCCTCCTCCTTCCTCATTTCTATCAGCTTCCTTCCCTTTCCAAAAACAAGCCTTTTCCTGACTACCTAATAAGGAGAGCATTATCTTAATTACTCATATCCTAACCCTCACACAGATAAACTCTCCCAATCAATCAACAAACAACACTTATTAAGCAGCTCCTTTAGGCACTGTCCTAGACATTGGAAATAGGAAGTCAAAAATGAAACTATTCCTGCCCTAAAATATTTTACATTCTAGTGAGGAGAGATTATATATTTGTATGTATGTATGTGTGTAGATATGTCTCTATACATGTATGGATATGTACAAACAATGTCGAATATTAGCATATGGAGTACATTTTATTAGAGTATAGATCAAGAAAAAAATTTAATGAAATCTTTATTGATTACTCAATCATAAAGTAAGGATATTGTTTTTATTCATTAAATTAAAGAAATTAAAAGGTAATAAATATTTTAAAACTCACAACTAAATTTAATTTTAAATAAAAGATACAAAATAGAATTTTTTTAGACCCAAAGTAAGGCATAGGTTCACCTATTGTTGACAACTGTCCAGGAGACCAGAGAAGGGGGCATCCTATGTCAGATTGGCTGAACCTTGGTGTGTGGAGGCCAATTTGTGAAAGCCTAGTTTCTCTGTTCTTCTCTCCTATTTGTGTCTTTATGTCCTCTAGCACTTTAGCAAAATGTGGCACACAGTAGCCACTTAATAATGTTTCTTGGTTGACTCTCTGAATGACTAACTAATTCGCAGATCTATATTGATGCAAGTATGTATGATGCAGTGGAAAGAGCCATGGATTTGGAAAGGGATCGATGTTCAAATTCACTTTCTTCCTCATGTAGCCTCTTATACTGTAAAATCATGATGTGCTTCTAAGGTCCTTCCTACCTCTAAATACATGGTCCCATCATTCAACTTCTAGCAAACTCTCTCCTCTTATAAACTTGCTCCTGTGTGTTCCCTTCTCCCTTTAGTCTCCCTTCTAGACACAGATCAGAAAATCTTGGTTCCACTGTCCAGTCAGGTCCTGTAGACCTTCTTTCTGAAAGTCCAGTCAGCATTTGGTTCTATTGACTTGTGTTTGTACTGAATGAATGGCAAATGATCCTGACCTAGAGAATATCTAAGACGATGGAATTAATGCGGTCATAGACTTTCTTCATATGTGTTTCTTGTCTTGAAAAAGGTCTTTATTTGACCCTGCTGCCTTCTATAGCTAAGACTATTTCTCTTCTTCTTTTCAAATGGATGATTCTCTTCTCTTTTATTTCCCCTCCTAATCTCTGCTTCTTTCACCTGGTTTACTCTCCAACTGTTACTCAACTAAGTGATTTCTTAATGATCTCCTAATTTAAAATCCCATAGCTATTTTCTCAAGTTGTTCTACTCATTTAGAATTCCCTTCCTCTATCTAATGGAATCCTACTCACTCTTGAAGATTCAGATGCAACCCTACTTCTTTCTAAATCTTTCTCTAGTCTTTGCTCTTTTAAATTTTGATGGCACAGTCTTATAGGTATCATTGTATTGGTGTGAATATTGGGGGGGTATTTGTTTTTTTTAACTTTTACCTTCTCTCTTAGAATCAATACTTAGTATTGGTCTCAAGGCAGAAGAGCAGTAAAAGCTAGGTAATTGCAATTAAGTGACTTGCCTAGGATCATACAGCTAGAAAGTATCTGAGGGACAAATTCTAACCTAACTCTCATCTCTAAGCCTGACTCTCTATCCAAAGAGTCACCTATCCCCTATCTGGATAGTGTGTTCTGTTTTGTTCGATTCTGTGTTTTATTACTCCAACTAGACTGTAAGCTTGAGCAGGGACCACTTTTTATTTCCTACTTTATATCTTATAGTTATTTTTTCAATCTTACATTTTATTTACTTATGTTTATTTTTTAATCTCCTGCAAAGCAGTTTTCACAATGAGTTAAACTTGGTAGACAATGAATACCTATTTGTTCAACTAATTAACTCATTATGAATGGAGTTAATATTAATGTTATATCTCATATTTTGTAATATGATATGATTTTATTAAATAATATTAATATAATTAAGATAAGTAGGTTTTTGTTGATGTTGTGGGCAGTTATTAGTACAGGTACAATCTCTTTATTTAGACAGCAGATGTACTTGCAGTTATAGATTCCTCTAATTATACTCTTGAAAAGTTGCTTGCAAATTAAGTTTTTGAAAATCAAATATTAAATGAACTGGAAGACCTACCTGCTATTAAAAGGAATGATGAGTTAAGTCCTAGGTAAAAGCAAATAATTCTTATACAAAATGAATAATTACTTTCTAACAAAACTGTTTTAAAAATAATATAAATAAAATTTGATAAATCAAAATTTTTGCATGGCAGTTTTTTTCAATGTATTCTCTCTAGAAATTACACATATATTCACTTCCCTGTTTTGTTTTTTATATCCTAGTCAAATTTTTTTTAAAAATCATAGTTGCCTACAGCCTGATTTTTTTAGCATCTAGATTCTAGGCTAATTTCTTTCAAGCCCTATGTTTACTGTTTCCTTGCAAATTTATGCCACTGTGTAAAGTGAGAGTGAATTCCATAGTGAAATATCATGGGATAAAAATGTGAAAATGAAGATTTTACAAAGAAATGCTCTTCTGGAGAGAATGTCGATGTGTTCCCACCATTATTCTCTGTAGTTTGTGATCAAGACCAAGCACTAGACAAAGACTCACTCACATCTGGGTTCAGCCACGCACTATTTACCAGCTGGCTCAGCTGGGCAGAATCATTTTTCCGGCTGCATGCAGAGTCATAGGGTGGAAATCTGATTAGCCTTCTATTTAATAGAGCCCAAAGCTATTAATAATAAATCCATGGGAAATAGTTTAATTAAAAACTTGAAACTATTGTCAGACAAAAATCACCTAATATAAAAATAATTTATAATGCACACCCTAATTAATAATTTACCTCCTAGGGTAAAAAATTATCAAAAGTAATTACAATTAGAGCATAGTATTTCTTTTTAAAAGATAATAGGATAATACTAAGAAGATAAAGTAATCCCTAAGCAACAAGTTCAGTTGCTAGCTCCAACATATTTGTTTTAAAAATAAATACATAGGTTTTTTTTTCAAGCAACACATTTTAGAAATATAAAAAATGAAATTTGATGATCCCATAACTTCAAATTCAGAAAACAAAATTCATGGCTTTAAAGTCAAAGCAACTACTAAATGTGGTTTGGGGAAGATCAATATTAGAAGGATATACATTAATTTTAGGAGATTCAGGAAAGAACAATCAAATGATTAAGACTCGCGTAAGCTATTTAAGTTGATTTAAATTAAGCCACATTAAGTTACTGACCTGAAACTGCTTTCTGATTAAATGACAAACAACAAGAAAGAGGACAAATTGAAAAAAATCGCCTCCTCCTAATGAAGGTTAGAAGAAAAGGAAGAAGAAAATTAGAAGAGAGAGTTTTAGGTTGAATTTAAGGCTTTAACCATAAAGGGAGTGTAAAGGCATTGTCCTCATTTTGAGGCACAGGGACCATAGATGGAAGTCTACTCCCCTCCCAACTTTTTGTAATGAATAGATTACAGGATTTGGAGTCAGAGAGACTCACCTTTAACACTCAGTAATTGCATGATGATAAGCAAGTCACCTAGGTCCTCTGAGCCTGTTTCCTCATCTGTAAAATGGGGAAAATAACCCCTATAGTACCTAACCCATAAGGCTACTGAGTTTTAATGAGATAGCATATTCAAAGGACATTGAAAAAATTAGATTACTTAAAAATATCAGTAATCATTATAATTTTCATGTGCTATATAACTTATTGAAGCCTCAGGTGGTAAAAGTAGTATCTGAAGGTCTTGCCCCATACAGGTTAGGCTGGTGGGTTTTTATTTTTTCTTTAAAAAGCACAGAAATTCTCTTCCCAATTTAATCACCTCTGATCAATAAAGCTTGGGTCATTGACTTAGCTTCCTAGTTACTTGGACACACACACACAAAAAAAAGAATTCCTACTAGAATCCAAGAGGATCCTGCTCTTCTTTCAGTCTTCTAACCCTGTATCAGTAGTATGGCTAATATCAGCCTAACTGAGCTAAATCAAGCCTGCATAATCACTGAATATCGTTTCTCTGCACTTCCTTCCCTTTTTTGGTGAAGTAAATCTTTTTTTTTTTTAACTTTTAGATAGAACTTGAGTGTCCTATTGTTAAAACCAAGATTGGTCTAGCCTGAGAAAGATCTTCCACCCCCTTTCTCCACATGTCTCTGGTTAGTTAAGAGGAAGAATCAATCACCATATAAACAAGAGGTCCATTAAGTAATAAGATGTTATTTGAAGTAGTCTGTCCAAGGATATAGTCAGATTTTCCTCTCAAAGTGAGGGAAAGTGTCAGTATTAGGTCCTGCCAAATAGGACAAGCTAAAGTCATTCCACTGTCATCCATCCAAATTTAAGCTTGAAATTTCAAAGAAAAATGGCCACTCACAATAAAGAAGAAAAAAAAACAGTCCTCTAAGTCTGGTTTTCAGAGCATAGAAATGAAAACTGTAACTGGAGAACTGTCCAGGAAGTGTTCCAGTGTGTTTCATGCCTCAAGATGAATCCAGTGTCATCTTGTAAGATGAATGAAAGGTTGAGCTATGTACACAGGAGCCACTGACTAAATGCTTGTTGAATAGAAGTCAGCTACATGGTACAGTGAAAGAACACTGGGCTAGAACTCAAGAGACTTGGATTCTAGTCCCAGATCTTCCAGAAACTCTCGATGTGACCTTGGGCTAGTTTCCTTACTTCTCAGAATCTCAGCTCCTTCAACCCTAAGATAAAAATATTGAACTAGATGATCTCCAAATGCTTTCTAAAGACTCTAAAAGTCTATGATTCAGGAAAGCAAGGTGGAAAAGAAGGAAGGAAGGAAGGAAGGAAGGAAGGAAGGAAGGAAGGAAGGAAGGAAGGAAGGAAGGAAGGAAGGAAGGAAGGAAGGAAGGAAGGAAGGAAGGAAGGAAGGAAGGAAGGAAGGAAGGAAGAAGGAAGGAAGGAAGGAAGGAAGAAAGGAAGGAAGGAAGAAGGAAGGAAGGAAGGAAGGAAGGAAGGAAGGAAGGAAGGAAGGAAGGAAGGAAGGAAGGAAGGAAGGAAGGAAGGAAGGAAGGAAGGAAGGAAGAAAAGGGAGGAAGGAAGGAAGGAAGGAAGGGAAAGAGAAAAGAAAGAAAAAGGAAGGAAGGAAGGAAGGAAGGAAGGAAGGAAGGAAGGAAGGAAGGAAGGAAGGAAGGAAGGAAGGAAGGAAGGAAGGAAGGAAGGAAGGAAGGAAGGAAGGAAGGAAGGAAGGAAGGAAGGAAGGAAGGAAGGAAGGAAGGAAGGAAGGAAAAAAGAGAGGGAGGGAGGGAGGGAGGAGGAAGGAAAAATCCTTCATACTACCAAACCATAATCTTCATAGTGGATACATTGACTACAGGAACATATAAATGGACCATATGGACAGAGCAATTCTACCTATGCAAAAAGAAGAGAAAAGCATGGGCCTCATGCAAAGCCTTTGTTTGCATCACCGTAGAACCTGATCTGGAGGGGACCACAGACGTCATCTAGTCCAGCCAGTGAAACAGGAATCATCCTACCGCACTTCCAGAAATGATCCTCCAACCTCTTTTTCCAGACTTCTTATGACTGAGTAAAGGTCTAATCCTCAGGAAGTTGTTCTATATGCATAAAGCTAAGTGCTTCCTCTCTACCATCCACACTATTATTCCTCATTCTGAAACAGAGAAATCTGACAAAGTACAGGTGTCCTTACTTTCATTTTGGCAACACCTTCCTTCTTCGCTTTCCCCCTTCCTTTCTCTACTTTCCCCAGCCTATTTCCCTTTTTCTCACAGGTGTTCTGTTTGCCTCTGATTATGATTGATGGGTGCACTCATTAATATACATGAAAACATAGATTGACCCCACTAATAGCTCTCATTGTTAAAGAATTTGCCAAGCCCTAACCTACAGATGCAAATCTTCACTCAAGGTGTTGTGGACATTTCCTTTACAAATATTCTCTTTTTTGCTTCTTTTGTATCCACATTGAGTGGAGTTCCATTTTGTGAGCTGGGCTTTGGGACCTTGGGCTCCAAGATGAAGACAACAGGCTTTGAATATGGGTTCAACAGCAGACTGTGTTCTAGTAAATTGTCCTAGAATTGGTCTTGCCAAGTTCTGTTAAGTTCTAAAAAGCTCATTACAAAAAGATAGACTACACAAGAAATTAATTAGGAGGAGGGGAAGGCAAATCAGCCTAATAATGCAGGTCACCTGCTAAGGGTTGGTGATCTCTGTTAGTAGAGGGAATACCTATATCAATAAAGCAAGATATCCTTGAAATATTGGAATATCTCCACTGAGTAGGTTGACTTTAAGAATCTTTCCAAAAAGAAGAAAGGAGGCAAATTACACACAAAACTTTTAAAACTTCATGATACCAGGCATGTGCAGACACACAACTTAAAAGAACTTAAAGGGCAAGACTCATAGACATACTTGGCTTTGGCCCCAGGATTTAACTCAATAGCATCACTTATGTAAACCTAGATTTCTTAACCACATGGACAGCTGAATCACA